>NC_089269.1:18734906-19380870 GCF_963930625.1 Muntiacus reevesi | reverse complement strand
TGTTATCTGTGCCATGAACCTTGACTCTTCCACCATCCATACAACTATTCCATCATGAAATCTGTGTAATTACTTCCCATGTAAAGCTTTCTATATAAAATCATTTTTCCGGCCTTTAGTCATCAAACTTTATCACCTATTTTCCACAATGAATTCTAAATGATCTTACCAGATATCAATATGCTATTGCTTTGCCTAACTTAAATGTTTCCATGTGACTCTTTGAATCAAGTAATCAAATCTTAACGTAACTCAACAGACCTAGCATTTCAATCTCTTTACATATCTCATATTCATATTGACATAATTCTTCTCCCTCCATCAAAATATTTAAAGAGGTAGAAAGTTGAAAATTGTAACTAAATATATTTCTCTTGATCTCTTAAATGTCTTCATTGAGGCCTTGGCATTCTGTCACACATACAATAAAAAAAAAATCTTAAAATGAGATAACCAAATTGGCTCTCATAATCATTTAAAATGATAATGAAAGATGATACTGAGAAATTTAAGTAAATATAGCTTTTATTTTTAAATTACATTTTGTAAATTACAGAGTAAAAATCTTAGAAACAAAATGGACAGGAAACACAATAGCTTCTTAAAACTTGTAAAGCATCACATGATTAATGTCTTTATGTATAACTTGTATTAATATATAAGAATCCTGCTTATTAAGTAGGTTCCTGTTATATTCCTAAGAGAAGCAGTTATTTTATATCACTGGAGAGAGAATTAGTGAACTGGCAGATAAAACTAAGAAAACTATCCAGAAAAGAAGCAAAAAAAAAAAAAAAAATTGGAGAAGGAAATGGCCACCCACCAGTAATCTTGCCTGGAAAACCCCATGGACAGAGGAGCCTGGCAGGCTACAGTCCGTGGGATCACAAGAGTCAGACACAACTTAGCGACTAAACCATCCACCACTACAAAGTGAATATATGCCTAAAGATAATGTGTGAAAAGGATATTTGCCATATACTAACTAGTTTTTTGGTGGGAGGGTGGGAGTCAAGGAAGATTTGGGGTTATTTTTTCATCAACTTCCATTTTATACTTGTTTATAATGGCCATTATTTTTACTAATACTGTAAAACTATGAAAATGAATAAAATACTAAAAGTTTCATATAAAAAAAAAAAGAAGCAAAAAAAGAAAGAATATGTGAAAGAGCTAGTGAAGACACTTGGAAGATAGGAGAATTCCAAAGTACATTTTACTGATGTTCTAGAAGAAGAATAGAGAAAAGTATGTAGAAAATAATACTTAGAGAGTTTTCTAGAATTGAAAAAAACAAATATTTAGCTTGCAAAAGGACAAATCCTAGGCAGAAAAAATAAAAACAAATCCATACTACATGAATGTAGTTGAAATGCAGGATCAAAGATACAGGAAAACCTTATCTATGTGTGGAGAAAAAAATCACCAAAACAGAAAGAACAGCTTGACAACTGGTAAAGAATCTGCCTGCAATGTAGGTGATGTGGGTTCGATCCCTGGGTCCAGAAGATCCCCTGGAGAAGGAACTGGCAGCCCACTCCAGTATTCTTACCTGGAGAATCCCATGGACAGAGGAGCCTGGCGGGCTACAGTCCATGATGTTGAGGAGTCAGACATGACTGAACGACTCATCCACACACAGAAGATAATGAAATAATACCTTCAAAGTGTACAGGAAAAATAATTCAGCAAAACAGTCTATATTCAGCCTATATATGATTAAAGAATAATGGAAAGAAGGTAATTTTTAACAAAGTTTAAATGCACTAATCTCTACTAAAGAAACTATGAAGTGAAGGGAAGTGAAGTCGCTCAGTTGTGTCTGCTTCTTTGAGACCCTGTGGGCTGTGGCCTACCAGGCTCCTCTGTCCATGGGATTTTCCAGGCAAGGATACTGGAGTGAGTTGCCATTTCCTTCTCCAGGGGATCTTCCCGACCCAGGGATGGAACCCAGGTCTCCACATCGTAGGCAGACGCTTTACCATCTGAACCACTATGAAGGTATATATTAATATTTCACCATGGAATAAATTTCCTGCAGATTTCAATGTTGGTTAAGAAATGATGATGGTAAAGAAATGAATAAAATTTGTGTACACCTAAATAAGCATTGACAATAAAAGTAATAACAACAATTTAAAGTGGTAATGATAATGACAATACTAATGATGATTTACCTGGCTAATTAAATATCAAGGTGAAAGAAAAATACTGAAAATGATAAGGGATATGAAATGATAATAAAATATGAAAGCATCATGAGAGAGGGTTTTAAAGCACTTGGGAAGGAATTATAAAGACTGATAAATTTGACCATATCTAAATTTAAAATTGCTCCAAACTCTACTCTTCTGTAAACAATTATATATCAGATATTAAGCACAACAGATATAGTTTTGGCATTGTTTAAATGACATTGCTCAATAGATGTTAAGCAGCATGAAATTTTACTTAACTCAGATGAATTTAAAATAATCACAATTTTCTGAAATATGATTAGAACAGTGCCTTGCTCATGGCAGATAGTCAGTAAATATTTTTTAACTGAATGAATATTTCAGAATGCCTGAAACAATTCGTTTAATAGCAAAAATAATGAATAAAAAAGTTATATCTTAAAATATAGATAATATTATCATTTTATTTTTTGTTTTTGTCCTTAATCCTTTTACTAACATTAATTATAAATTATATTAGCTTTTGGAGCTTACATTATATACCAAATTTGTATATGCCGTATTTTTTATTAAAAACTGAGATACCTAAGTTTCACATTAAGGAACTCTAGCTATTTTCAATTCCAGTGATAATTTCTGGCACTGGTTAAAACCGAAAATATTAATAAAAGAGATTCTGATGATATTAGAGTAATGAATTATATTATGATTTTTAAAAGTAGTGGAATAAATCTGATGATACAATTGAAAATTTTTCAGGACACAAAGCATACTAAGATGAAAAATGTGTGACTAAAATAAACAACAATATTATTACCCATTGCTGCTCAGTTTTCTAATAATGCTAAACTAGATGCCAAGTAATGAAACTTTACCTTTTTGGGAATCTAATAACTCTTACTGATCTAAAGCACAGATTTTTTAATGATCTCCATCATTTTTTATTGGCACGATGAATTATGAAATAACTTTATTATAATGAGAGTTATTCTACCTCATCAGCATTTCTATCTTGAAGATAAAATTAAATATCTGCTTCTAGTATAGAGACATGGATTTATCGACCCTTTGCTTTTCAAATTAGTAAAGTTTTCTCTAAGTTAAATTTGCTATATTTTTCATTTACTTTCTTTTTTTATTTTTAAAGAGAAAATATGAATAAAATACTGTTAAAATGTTTGTGAATTACTAAATCCTATAAAATAAAATAGGAATTGACTTGGTAAGGATGCGTTCTTTCTTGTTCCTGTTTTATGGGCTGGAAAATGTTCGCTATCCCTCCAGAAATCATATATGCCTCAAAACCAAAATAATTGATTTTAAAACGCTATAGTTTAAAAACTTGAATGATTTTGAAAACTTTGTTTGAACTTGGTAACAATTTCTTTGCTGGAAAAGTCGCTCCTAAAATAATGCTGAATTCCTTAAATGCATAGCTGTTCCTAAATTGTATCAGGGCTTCCCAGGTGGCGCTAGTGATAAAGAACCTACATGCCAGGGCAGGAGATCCTAGAGATGGGGGTTCGATACCTGGCTCAGGAAGATCCCCTGGAGGAGGGCATGGCAATCCACTCAGTATTCTTGCCTCCTTGCCCATTGTCAGAAGAGATTGGTGGGCTACAATCCATAGAGTCGCAAAGAGTCGGACATGACTGAAGCGACTTAGCACGCATGCAAACTGTATCAGAACTGGATTTCTGGCAAAACTAAGAAGTGTCTCTATAGATTTATTTTCACTTTTCAAAGAAAATGCAAACTTTTAGTCACTCACAAAGCAAATCATGTTAAAATATTCAACTATCAAAAAAGTGAAAGTGAAGTTGCTCAGTCGTGTCCAACTCTTTACAACCCCATGGACTGTAGCCTACCAGGCTCCTCCATCCATGGGATTCTCCAGGCAAGAATACTGGAGTGGGTTGCCATTTCCTTCTCCAAACTATCAAAAAATATGCATGCAAATTCATCTGAGCTGGCATTCAAATCATATTAGCAGCAGCGCTTGATTCCTTTTATTGCTTTAGCTATCATTTTACTGGTCTAAAAAGCTATTCATTAATCTGTCAAAACTTACGGAGTCTTAAAACATCAAATAACTTTAAATCTTTTTAAATAGGCAGATTCTTTACCGTCTGAACCACGAGGGAAGCCCAAAATAAACCTTAACGGTCATAATCAGTTTTAAGTGATGCTTATTTTTCCCTTAATTGTTCACTCAATAACCAGAAAGTTAATAAAAGAAAATTTACTTACTAAATGCAATTTCTTTGTTCTCTTTTAGCAAACATTTACAAAGAAAATGTGGCTGAAGCTTTCAGTGTATGAATTGATTAAG
The DNA here is from genome assembly GCF_963930625.1 of Muntiacus reevesi. Lineage (NCBI taxonomy): Eukaryota > Metazoa > Chordata > Mammalia > Artiodactyla > Cervidae > Muntiacus > Muntiacus reevesi. Next base: position 19,376,361 of record NC_089269.1, on the reverse strand, counting down.
TCAGTGTCTTGGCTTCCTCTATTAAGGCTTAAGCTTCTTTCATAAAAACCATGTTTTAGCTCATGAAAGATGAGTCAGATAAACTTTCTGAAGTTGATAGTATCAGAAACCTCACACAGAGAAGCCAAAACATTAAAGGAAATCAAAAAACATCAGTTCAGCAGTATTTATCTAAGATATATAAGAATATTTTACAATCATAAATTACAGATTAAACCAGGATGACACTTTGCCAATTATCTCATAATTTCAAGTGTCTTTAAGCAGAAGAACCAACTTTTATTTGAAATCTCAATCTATAAAGTAGTTATAAGTTCTGGAGTCCAACTGTGTCAGCCCATTTCATCCTTCACCCCTCCCCAAAGAACTGCAAAATTCTACAGTTTTCATAAATGCAGTTTATAGAAACCATAGAATCCCATCATTTTATGAAGATATTAAAGGCACAGAATTAAATAATAGTAGGCTTAAGACTTGAACGCCATCTTAAAACTTCATTCTCATCCTTTACAGTCATGAGACTGCCTCAGCTCAAGGAAACAGTATATACAATATAAATGGCGTTAAGTATGGGCTTCAGAGTGGCTCCCCAATATCTCAGCAGTAAAGAATCCGCCTGCAATCCAGAAGCTGCAGGAGGCACGTGTTCAATCCCTGAGTCGGGAAGCTCCTCTGGAGGAGAGAATGGCAACCCACACCAGCATTCTTGCCTGGAGAATTTCATGGACAGAGGAGACTGGTGGGCTAAATCCATATGGTTGCAAAGAGTCTGACATGACTGAAGTGATTTAGCATGCACTCATGTATGTGTTTCAGAATTGAACAAATCTCAGCCCTGATTCTACCACTAATATTGCTAAAAGCAAGTTCTTAAACACTCTTAAGTTTTATCCTCTCCATTTTGACAAGAATTAAATGAGATGGCTTATATGAAGGACTCACCACAGTAATTCTGCAAACCAAGTACACAATAAATATTATCTCTTACAACCATTACTTAAAAGTTTAACACACTGTACATAGGTGCTCATAATTTTAAATTATACAAATCTTTAAACAATTAAAAGGAAAGGAATAGGCCAGTGTATTATATAGACTAAATAAAAATGAAAAGACTTCCTTAATCAAAAAAAAAAAAAAAAATTAAGGTAATGGAAGGCTTGCTAGGTTGCACAATGGTAAGGGATCTGCCTGCCAGTGCAGGAGATGCAAGAGGCGCGAGTTCAATCCCTGGGTCGGTAAAGATCTCTGGGAGTAGGAAATAGCAATCCACTCCAATATTCTTGCCTAGAAAGCTCCAGGGACAGAGGAACCTGGCGGGCTACAGTCCATGAGGTTCCAAAGAGTTGAACACGTTTGAAGTGACTAAGAAGCACCCACGCTAGTAGAAACATAGAGCAAAAGAAGAGAACTAGAACTTACAAGTATTTAAACAAATCAGGGCTCTTGATAATTTCAGGGCAAAACACACATCTTGGTCAGATCTAGGGCTCTTAACCTCTGGTATTCCTGTAAGTCTTATCCAACTTCACCAAAGTTCATTTCTAACCTTCATTTTATGTGTTAAAGCCATCCTGCCTTATCTCTCTTTACAGTGACCAATGATCAAGGGAGGGAGAAATGTCTGCCTGATGTGGTTCTATGTTAGGGACAAGGCTGTTGTTTTTGCTGAAGCTGTTCTTGACCCATTGCTCAAATGGTAACCCTAGTCTAAGGATAGCGTACACAATGGTGTCGACAATTCTACAAGGGTTGGGGGGGGGGGGGTAGGTGGGGGGGGTGCTCATTTTGGTAAAAAGTGATCCTGAAAAGGAGACCAGGGAGGCCTGACCTCTCAAAGTCAAGATTTTCTCAGTTCCTTTATCCAGATCCAAGTGTGATAGACATATCCTGCTAGCTATCAAAGCAATCCTCCTACATGAAGGAGCCTCAGATATCACAACTTTCAGAGATGACTAAATCATTACAAAATTCACAAACGCTGCTATTTTCCAGGGCGTAAAATAAACTCAGGAGAGCTGAAGAATAATGTTAGTTATCTGCTCCCTCACAAACCCTAACCCACTGTTCAGCTCATTTTCTCTCTAGTTCAACACAATAGTTAGCAAATTGATTTGGTTTTGTTTTACTTCTGTGGTTACAGATGTTTAATGTTCCACAGCCTTTTCCTACCAATGCGCTTTGGAGGGGACCCTAGAGTTGAGTGATCCCAGCCAAAGCCCATTCAGGTAAATGAAGGGTCCTCATCACAGACCTGCCCCTTGCCCAATTCCCATATCTAAGACGTGCCTGCCACATTTGCTGTGATGGAATCCTCTCACTCTTACAGAACCAAAAGCACTTGGCACCTTCTTACTAAAGCACTTCCAGCATCAGGCTGCTCATATACCTATATATCCATGTATAAAAATGGACAGGTACAGATGTAGGGAAATATAAGGAAGGAATAATTATGATTGAATGTTGTTAACGATTCCAAAGAGAATTGATCATTAACCTGAGTTTTGATAACTTAGCATGGTATCATCAAGTAAATGATGAAATTATCATGCAAATAAAATAAAATAATAATTATTTTATTTGTTTGAAAGCAACAAAGGTTGTTAACTATTTTAGAAAATCATAACATAAACTGTAATGCTGCCCAGGGTATTTGAATCTTTAATAACAAACAACAAAAACCTGTGCATGTTTCACTTCTGGTATAAACATCTGACTACTTCTCTACAACTTCTACTTAAGTCTTACTAAGACATTTAAATATTGGCACATTTATTACTTTATTACCAATTAATAAAATTATTATAAATTAATCTGACTGATTAGGTAGTTCTAAAGACATGATACTGTATAATTTTGGTACATAAAATATTGAAATAAAATAATTGATATTTCATGAAATTATGTAGGTGGATTGTATTATCTATGAATTTTATTTCACGATCGTAAAAGGGAGTGATATTGGCTATTATAAAAGAATTGATATGTACCATCTTCATCCCTGTGTTGTGACTCTGCCATGGCCACAGTGAGTAATCCTCAGCTGTCATGACATCTTGATTTTATTCACTAAAAATGCAAAGTCTCATGTGGAAGCATCCAGTCAACCAGTGCCAGCGGGTGGGGAGAGGAAATGCCCAACCCCCTTTTCCGTTAACAGAGGAAAGTCAGGCTCAGCATCCCACCAAAGACTGCACACAGGACATTCCCGCAAATTATCAGGGAATTCAAGTAGTCAGTAGAATAAATCCAGTGTCAACTACTATGACATTCAGAGCACTTGGTTAAGTTTTTTCATACTTACTCTATATGCATATATATGGGGCTTCCCTGGTAGCTCAGATGGTAAAGAATCTGCCTGCAATACTGGAGACGCAGGTTCAATCCCTGGGTCAGAAAGATGCCCTGGATGAAGGACTGGTAACCCATTCCATGTCACACACACTTACAGTATGTTTCAAATATGTGTTTAAAATATCTAGGTCACCAAGAAGCATCAGAAAGAATTCTTACACCAACTTTGCTAAAAATAACATTTTAAAAACCAAAATTTGTCTGCCTCTGCTTCCCTTGTCTATTTTGACTAATTATATTCTACCTGGAAGACCATATATATTCTAAGGATGTCATCATGAGTTTTATTTCCTACTAATTGAACTATATTGTGACTCTAGCATAAGCCCTTTTTCGTATTCTTTTGGAAACACTAACAATGAAAAATTTTTCCAATACTCAATAGAAATTAGTTATGAACAAGTTTAAAGGAGAAAAGCAAGTAACCAAAGTCCTAGCAAAAATAATCAGTGTCACCAGTGGATAATATTGAAAGCTGTTATTTACAGGAAGTTGAATATTACAACAAAATGGAAAGTGATGCTGGGAAAATTCCAAGATTTAAAATAGTTTCTTCAATAAATGTCATAATAAACAAGGCAGGAAAAGTCAGATGTTTTCATTCTCACACTCCTTTCAGATTGCTAAGAGAAAAGTGACCTTCTCTATTGCTAAATTCAGGAAGTGAATTGCTAAATTACAGATAGATACCTGTAATAATATCGTTGCTCCAAAAATGTTAAGAACTAAAAACAGAATTTAGGGAAAAGTCAAGAAATACACCCTTCAAAATATGTTCTACCAATTAGCTTAAAATATTTTATATTGTTATCTTTTAATACCTCCAAAGGTAAAAACAGAGGAGAGATTTCCTTCTCTATGAAGAAACAATAATTGTGGAGCATTCTCTATGTGCCGGGAACCATGAATGATGTCTGCATCCATGCTATTTCATGTAATCAGCATAAGCCTATGGTCCAAGTATGGCAACTGATTAATTTTCTTCTAATCTATTGTCATATTCTCCATCTCTTTCCTCCCCCTTGAAATTTATGTGTTGAAGAAAGAGGAATGTGCCCTTTGAAATTGCCCATAGTCTGGATCTCATTGACTGCATCAGATTTGCCTTGGTTTTTATTTTCTTTATTTTTACGAGACTACTTCAAAGGTAATGTAATCGTCTTTCACCCTGAGACACATAATATCTGGTTTTCTTTCTTTCTGTGATGTTAGCAGCCGTTCAGACATAATTGATTCTCCTTGTGCCAGCTTTCAAAGTAATGGATTAGTTCACTGACATGGTCTAATTGTGAGCTACTAGTTAATATTTTAGTACCATTATAAACCCACAGATCTAAACATATTTGGAGTGATACAATCTTTTGTGGTTATTATCTTTTTTGATGATCTAACTGTCTGATTTTTAGTCAGTGAGAGCCTCTTCACATGAGCGTTTTGAGCAGTCCCTTGCTATTTGGTGTGACATATTACCATCTCACCTTGCACATGTCCTACCCAGCCCGAAAATCAGCACTTTCTCCAAAGGAACGCTGGTTCCCCTTATTGAGATACTGTATTTAGGCTCAACATGGGCACTTGATGGCCTTGCTTTTTATGAATTGCAGAACAGCCAAAGCTTCTTTGATCAGGAATTTGACAAAGTGGAAAACGTTTGCTTGTCATCAAAACTGTTGGATTATCAATCAAAGCTATTTTCAAATGGTTTTCTTGTTAGTTTGTTAGACAATACAAGGCTAAGTAAGGAATGCAATAAAAAATCTTAGAAGCACTGTCAGCCAAGAAAGTGACCAACTCCCATAGTCTTTTTTTCCTTCATATTTTATATCAGCTTCTAAATGCATATAAAAACAGGTATTTGAAAGCTTTGGAATAATTACACTCCTTTTCCAAGTACTGTCACCTGCTGTATCTACATAGTGCTTTACTGGCCTCTGCCTCCCACTCTAGTGCTTTTGGTCACAGGACCGTGCTGCCTACTGATGGCAAAAGAGATCTGCTTCAAATACACTCTACACTGGGTGAGAAGCCAGTCCTACAGCAGAAAAGCCTTCTTCTTCTCAAGAAATAAAGCTTTTACACTGGAATTTCTCTTTTCAGATCTAACAAGAGGGACTACTTCACACTTGATGTGTCAACTACTTTGGTAGCAGCATTGCCACAAGGAGTATTTTATTGCTAACATGGGATACATTTGCAATTAAATCCTTATGCAATTAAAATTATTTAAAATTAATAAATTAATTAAAATTAATTAAAATCCCTATGCAATTAAAATACTTCAGATCTTGTTTTTTAAAAAATATTTGGAATCTTAGGAGTGAAGCAATTAGAAAATTATGTTTTTAAAGACTTTAACAGAAATAAAACAATGACCATAGCACACTAAATAAAGGAATCATCAACATATCCTAAAGTAGCCACTTCAATTCCTTTGAGGAATAAATGAATTATAAATAAATAAGCAAATTAATAAAAGATGTACTTTATAATAATGGAATTCTTATTTACTGAACACCTAAATTTTTCCATTTTTTATGAGATTTTTATAGTATGTCTTGCTTTGTTGCTGATAGTAGAAATATTAAGAAGTATGTAATTATTTGTGTGTATGAGAGAAGGCCAAGAGAGTGAAGTTGGGAAAGAGAGATATGGAGAAATCTATCCACATTCTCAATGCTTTCCTAATACAATGATTTGAGATTTTTTACCTAACTCCAGCATTCAACCATCATCTCTAGAGGTAAATAATAATTGGAGTGCTTCAAAGGGCGAAAGTTCTGAGCAATCTTCATGGAAGCCAGTCAGAGAGACATTATTACATATAGACTTTCAAAATTGCATTTCCATTCACCACATCAGCCACAAGGACTTCATACCAACACCCTCCAAGCACTTGGGAACTTCGGCCTGACCCTCACTCTCTCCTACATGTTGTCCTGCTTCTCTCCTAATAGCTGTTTGAGTGCAGTTCTAAGGATCATGTTCGTATGTTTTTCAGCATCTTTTATTCTTTCAAGATTGTATCACTGGAAAATCCTGTAATTTTACTCATTCTTCAGCTTTGCTGGTTCTTTTAATTCCTGGTTCTATTTTTCTCTTTTTGATTGCAACTAATGAGTCATGCCTGTAAACTTGTTTGCTCTCCAATAAATATTTTCATAGTTGAGTAAAAGATACACAGAAGGGAAATTAGAATATACTATAGTAAACCTGAAAAATGAAGTCTCTCAGTCATATCCGACTCTTTGTGATCCCATGGACTATAGCTTATCAGGCTCCTCATCCATGAGATTTTCCAGGCAAGAATACTGGAGTGGTTTCCATTTTCTTTTCCATTAAACCTGAAAAGCTAAGGGAAATTCACTGTTTATGAGAAGTATTATTGTAATTACACACCAAGTTATTCTGATGGTTCAGAGTATACAGGACATTAAGATTCTTAATGAGAAGCCAGGAATTCCGACTCCTAATTAAATGCATTTTTCTGCCACCATTCTGTCTATCTTAAAGTTCTAAAGAATTTAAATAGATGTCTCCTAAACTTGTCACTCTTAACGACATAAGATGTCTCCAAATGTTAAAAAAAAAATGAGGGCAATAAGTTGGGAGAGATTAATGTAGTCAGTTTGCTACATTGTTGGGTTTTGTTAACTTCAATTGCATAACACAATAAAATTTCTTAATGTTATTGTCACGAGTAATTTTTTTATTTTCCATAATAATGTATTTTCTTTTATTTTATCACATGAGGTTTTTGTTCCATGACCCAAAAATTATTGTTATACATATGGAAGGTATTACTAGTTTTCTGAAATGCAAATAAAAAATGAAGATTATGAAGTCAAGATATTCTTGCCTTCACAAGTTTCATAAAACTTCTTAAACATTTCTTCAAACTTTTCTCTAACTTAGTAGGAAAACAAATTCTCTTTGTCCTACTCTATTTTCAGGTCAGATTCTTTCCCTCACTTTCAAAGTGAAAGTGTTAATTGTCCAGTCCTGTTGGACTCTTTGGGATTCCATGGACTGTGGTCCACCAGGCTCCTCTGTCTATGGAATTCTCCAGGCAAGAATATTAGAGTGGAATGCCATTCCCTTCTCCAGGTGATCTTCCTGACCCAGGGATCGAACCCAGGTCTCCTACATTGCAGACAGATTCTTTACCAACTGAGCCACCAGGAAAGCATCCCTCACTTTAATATCATGTAATTAGGCAGAATTATGATATATAGTGTTATAGTTTTCTTTCTTGAATCCAGCTAATATTTGGTTCTCTTTGAGACTTTGTAGTTATGTTTCAAAGGGAGTAGTCATGATCATAATATAGTTTGAACCAGTATTTTAAAAAGAACTTTTTTTAAAAAAAACTTGGTGAATGCTTATCCTCTTTTATTTAAAAACAAAAAGGAATAACTTATCTTAGTTTGAACTGTATTATCAATATTTTAGTACAAAACTTATAAATTGAAGATTGATTTGATGAGGTGGAATAAATCTTGAATTATAGTTATCAGCACTGATGTAATTATGATTCTCAATTTAATTTCTACTTTACAGTGCTTTGATTTACTGAGACATGTGAGTTCCACTTTTGGAGATGAAGAGTGCGGATAGGGATGTGGGCTTACATGGTTGATTTCATAAGCTCACCATACATACTTCATAAGAACATTGCATTGTTCTTTATTTGAGAGATAATAGTCCTTTTTAAATGTGTTCATCTTATTTTGGATTGCTTTAGAGAGTTAAACTCGGATTTAGTTCTACTCTTATCACAGAGGCTGAGGATGTAAGTGAGCTCGAGGAGACAAAAGAAAATTCAGTGTGAGAGGATAGATCTAGATAGGGTTGGAGAAAATTAGCAAAACCCTAAATGTTAGTGTGTTGAAATGTTGGTTGAGATTGAAGGTGAGTCAGTGAAAATGGAAAAAAGAAAACTGTATAAATAAGGGACAAATTCAGAAAGGGGTAGGAGGAAGAAAATAAGGAAATATATTAACTCAAGATCTTGAAAGCAATCAATGTGGCAATGAGTGACCTAGACAAATTCTATCTGAGGCTGGAGAGAGTACCTGCTGTGGGATGAACCTGCATTTTTGGCTGAAAGAAGAATAAGCAGATAAAACAGCTTTGCATCTTCATTACTTTCATGATGTTTCACTGTTTGACTTCTATTTTAACTGAATGTTCACACTGCTTCCTTGAAGATTTTTTTAGCCACAGGTTTAACTCTCAACAGTACATAATTTCTAAACACTTTTTAAAGGGACCATATTGAAGAACATGTTCAAGGAGGTCTATTCTGTCTATACTATGATCTGCTCCACACCTACATCCCACATGGTTCAGCCAAGTTCTTGTGCCAACTTTTAAGATATCAAAATTGAACTTGTTCCTTTCAAGTCCAGGCTAAGATCCAAAATTTCCACTATATCCTCAACTTTCCAGTGTTGGAAAGAGAAGAGCAAAAGAGAACAATTTCATCTGCTCAGCCTCTGTACCCTACTTCTTAAACTCTAGCACCCTCCATTTGTCTCAGGATGGAACTAGCTGTTTTCCACCTTTTTTATTTGTTCATAGGTAGCATTTTGGAGAGAACATGCAATGTTTTTAAATTATATAAAAATTAATTCACCTGTATATTAAAAGATACTGTATATTAAAAGGATACCACCCTTATGGCAGAAAACGAAGAAGAACTAAAGAGCCTCTCAATGAAAGTGAAAGAAGAGAGTGAAAAAGCTGCCTTCAAACTCAATATTCAGAAAACTAAGATCATGGCATCTGGTCCCATCACTTCATGGCAAATAGATGGGGAAACAATGGAAACCATGAGAGACTTTATTTTGAGGGGCTCCAAAATCACTGCAGATGGTGACTGCAGCCATGAACTTAAAAAACACTTGCTCCTTGGAAGAAAAGCTATGACCAACCTAGACAGTGTATTAAAAAGCAGAGATGTTACTTTCCCACCAAAGGTCTGTCTCCTCAAAGCTTTCGTTTTTCCAGTAGTCATGTATGGATGTGCAAGTTGGACCATAAAGAAAGTTGAGCACTGAAGAACTGATGCTTTTGAACTGTGGTGTTGGTGAAGACTTTGAGGAAAGACTGAAGGCGGGAGGAGAAGGGGACGACAGAGGATGAGATGGTTGGATGGCATCACTGACTCAATGGACGTGAGTTTGAGCAAGCTCCAGAAGTTGGTGATGGACAGGGAAGCCTGGCGTGCTGCAGTCCATGGGACCGCAAACAGTCAGACACAACTGAGTGACTGAACTGACTGATATTAAAAGATGACCCACCAAACCTATCATCCCATCTCCCAAAAAATTGATATTTTTCTATCAATCAATCAAGATTGTTGATTCTAGATTTAGTTCCATCTCTCACAAAATAGAATATATCTTAGGATAGACAGCATTCATTTTTGTTTTTTGCTCTCATAAGCTTTCAGCCTTTCATTTTAAAAATACACAATGCCATCACCCTAGTTCTGATGTGAGAGAAAAAAATCTAATGTTGTTATAACTGGTGATAAACCTGCCAAGTATCACTTTCAGGTGTTTTCATATTGAAGTTATTTTTGCCTGTCTCATGGGTATATTTTCATTGCAACCTAAGTGCCATGAACATTTTTGGTTTTTTGTTAAAATATTTTAAAATATCTGTATGACCATAAATAGCAACCATGGTTCTTGCCCTTTGAAAATAAATTTTTGTAAAAAATACAATTGTTTAGTAGGAAGTCATATTTTTCTCACTTATAAAGGCAAATCTCACCTATGTCTAATTTTTAAGCAACCATTCTTAATGCATATTGACAGCCCTGAGTTTGAGAAATAGGTAGTCTCACTCAAGCATTGTTTTCTATAAAAGCATTTACCAAACTTTCCTGGCTATCACCTGTCATCTCCCTGGGGAGTCAGAAAATTCTCAGGAAGGTAAGGATGATAGTCTTTTTTTATTATTCCCTCCTTCATTTATTCAATCACCTCTTTGTTTTTTTAAAATTAATTTATTTTAGTTGGAGGCTAATTACTTTACAATATTGTGGTGGTTTTTTGCCATACATTGATATTGTAACATTGGTTTTTGTGGACTTCCAATAAGAATTTAATTTTGCTTTGAGGCCCTTCTCTGTTTCAAATACAGAAGTTATAGATTAAATATTTTAAAGTGTATGTGTGCACATGCACATGTATTTTAGAACAAAGTATGTCACCGTGAGTTTGAGCAAACTTAGATTGTGAAGGAAGGGAAGCCTGGCATGCTGCAGTCCATGGGGTCACAAGGAGTCGGACACGACTGAGTGATGAATGACAATGTCATCATGGGAAAGAAAAAGACAAAAAGGTGAAGACAGAGGATATTGAAGTAGATAAACGGTCTCGAAGCAGGAGGAGACAGCTAGAGGTTCTCTTCTCAGTGGCCCTATCCAAATATATTTTAAAAGTATTGCAAATACTCCCCAAAAATGCTACCTATGGATAAACAGAAAGGTTGAAAAACAGTTCATTCCATCCTGAGATGAATTGAAGGCGCTAGAGTTTAAGAGGCAGAGTACAGTTCAAGGTGCTGGCCAGACATCCCTTCACTTAGTCCTCATAACAACTGTGTGGGGCCATTACTTTTTATGCACATTTTTTAGAGGGGAAAACAGTACACAGAACTGATAATTAGCTTGCCTATGTTCTCAGGTTTAGTAAGTATAGGGATGGACGGAACACAGCAGTGTGGGGCCAGGGTCCAACCTCCGCTCCCCTACACCACGGAGCCTTCCATGTTAGGTATTTTATTGGTAAAAAGAAAACCCAAAAAGGAAATCACAGAATGTCTGAAATTAAATGACAATGAAAATAGCAAAACTTGAAGTTTTACTTACAAACTTGAACAAAACTAAAATTGTACTTAAAAATAAGTGGTATTCAGGGTATTAAAATGCAAGAAATGTTCAAAATAAAAGGACATCTAAAGTGTCAGATTATAAATCAATAATGGAATAAGTTCCATTTTTGAAAGTAGAGAGGAGGAAATAATAAAAAATAAAAACAGAAACTATTGAGTGAGGAGTTAAGATCAGAGAATCTCAACAACAGTTGAAGAAAAACTTTTTTTATTTTTTATTTATTTTTATTGGTGGCTAATTACTTTACAATATTGTGGTGGTCATTGCCATACACCAACATGAAACAGCCATGGGTGTGCATGTGTTCCCCCGTCCTGAACCCCCCCCCTCCCACCTCCCTCTCCACCCCATCCCTCTGGGTTGTCCCAGAACACCAATTTTGAGTGCCCCGTTTCATGCATCAAACTTGCACTATTCATCTATTTTACATATGGCAAATGGTTTTTAAGGAGGCTAATAATAGAATTAACAAAGCTCTATAAAGCAAACAAGATTTTTTTAAGTTAATTAAAAAGACAACAGACTCAACAGTAGGATAAAAAAGGGACAGAGTTAAAAAATAAATAGTTTAATCTTTTATGTAGTTAAAATTTTATATCAATAAATTCAAATAAATTACTTCAATGGACCATTTTCTAGAACAACAAATTGCTACCATTGACCCGAGGTAAAATTTCAAAAATGAAATGAGCAACAAGAGAAATGTAATTGTTAGCTAAAAGTCATTCGTCTCCAAACTCATGATAGTTCACTTTCTTATTGTGAAAAGCTTTTAAGGAGCAAAAACTCAGCATTTACACTGTGGAAGATCTTCTGGGGTGGCCACACATTTAAGGCAGAAAAAAGTGTGGAGACTGGAAAAGCAGATCTCACTCATGCTCTCCCTTCCCTCCAGCTCTTCCACCACCGTCGCAGTAAATGTTGTCTCATTTCAGTTCAGTCACTCAGTTGTGTCTGACTCTTTGTGATGCCATGGACTGCAGCATGCCAGGTCACCCTGCCCATCGCCACCTCGGAGTTTACACTGACTTATGTCTATTGGGTCAGTGATGCCATCCAACCATCTCATCCTCTGTCGTCCCCTTCTTCTCCCACCTTCAATCTTCCCCAGCATCAAGGTCTTTTCCAATGAGTCAGTTCTCCGCATCAGATGGCCAAAGTATTGGAGTTTCAGCTTCAGCATCAGTCCTTCCAGTGAATGTTCTCTACAAAGTGTTAAATGTTGTTATTGAATTTACCCATTCACTTATTAAAAGCTATAAAAATAAATGCACCATCATGGTAAGAATTTTTCCACATTTTTCCTGATAAAAAATTTTTAGACCAAAAGAGTAACAATGATTTTTTAAGGATTTTTAATGTTATTATTTAAAAACATACATGCATTTAACTTTTATTTACCTTGGCTTATTATTATAAGTCAAATATATTTATTTATTATACTCTCAAATTAGCATGACTATTAATTATATTTCTATGAATATGTAATTTAACTAAATGTCTCAATGTATATAATGAATTGGAAGAAATAAATAAGTAGGGATAGGGATGAAAAAGGAGCAAAGACATTTCTTTGTTATTGTATAACTATATTATAAGGAACAGAATTTGTCTAGTTGCAGTAGGGAGAGCAAGGAAAGAATGAATGGTAGAAATGTGCTGATACAACTGATCAAATTATACAATGGACTCTCTGTGGTGAGATATGAAAGAAGAAAAGGGAGAAGTCAAAACATCCATTTGTAGAGGAAGGAGCAGAGCACATGAAATATTAAATTGATGTTCCTAGTTTAGACATATTGAGCCTGAAATGACAACTGGACTTCTTTATCCATTTGGTTGAATACAATGGAGATAAGACATTAGAACTCAGAAGAAGTAGGAGCTAAATGTAGTCTCAACAGTTATCTTCATAAAGTTGACCATCTACCTAAAAGTTATGTGTGAAAGAGCCAAGACAAAGAGCAGGGAGCCAGTTTTGACCAGTAGAATGTACATTAGCATCTACTAATATAGTATATACTATATATACATAGTCTATAGCTAGACTCTCCAGAATCATTGAAATCTGCACACACATATCCACTATTTCTCCAGTTTCTCCTTACTGCACCAGGCACCTGTTTAAAGTAGAAGGGACCAGGTCAACAGAACAAGGAGATATTTGTGATGAAGTATATTTAAGCCTCAAAGATTCCAACTGTCTGTCATGCTATTCCAGCTCAAAACAGTGTGCATATGGCTTGAAGTATCTTTCATGGATCAATAAGATAGAATTCTTTAAAAGATTCTTTACAGGTGGGTGGCTTCATTGGCACTGTCCTTTAAGTGAAAATAAAATTATTTGGAACTAGTAGCCATTTAAATGGAAAGGCAAAATATTACTAACCCAGAATCTTACTAATACAGCCACAGGCTATGACTTACTCTACATTTTCCATCTTTCTGCTAATGTCCTATAATACAGTTTTTGCCAAAATGAAAAAAAGTCATCTTAAAAACTATACTACCAAAAAAAAAAAAAAAAACTATACTATCAGCTTCAACTGATATACATTTATTCATTCCCTCAAGATTATTGGAAAACTAAAGAAATTAAGATTAAATGTAAGAAGTAGTTCATTTTAATTTTATGCTTTATTAAGTATTTACATATTAATTTGAATTTCTCATAGTACTTTGATACAAGCATAAAATTTGCATCTACATTTTCACTTTAGAACAGAACTATGGCAGTTGACCATAATAATGACTAATATGCCATAAAACAAGTAATAGACATACCTCGCCAATAACTAGACACACACTATTCAAGTTACCCCAAGTTCAGTGTGCAGTTTCACGTCTAATTTCCTTTCCCCATGCTTTTCCATTGTTTCCTGACAGCCTCTTTTATTTTTTTTTTCCATTTATTTTTATTAGTTGGAGGCTAACTACTTTACAATATTGCAGTGGGTTTTGTCATACACTGACATGAATCAGCCATGGAGTTACACGTATTCCCCATCCCGATCCCCCCTCCCACCTCCCTCTCCACCTGATCCCTCTGGGTCTTCCCAGTGCACCAGGCCCGAGCACTTGTCTCATGCATCCAACCTGGGCTGGTGATCTGTTTCATCCTAGATAACATATATGTTTCAATGCTGTTCTCTCAAAACATCCCACCCTCGCCTTCTCCCACAGAGTCCAAAAGTCTATTCTGTACATCTGTGTCTCTTTCTATTTTGCATATAAGGTTATCGTTACCATCTTTCTAAATTCCATATATATGTGTTAATATACTGTATTGGTGTTTATCTTTCTGGCTTACTTCACTCTGTATAATGGGCTCCAGTTTCATCCATCTCATTAGAACTGATTCAAATGAATTCTTTTTAACGGCTGAGTAATATCCCATGGTGTATATGTACCACAGCTTCCTTATCCATTCGTCTGCTGATGGGCATCTAGGCTGCTTCCATGTCCTGGCTATTATAAACAGTGCTGCGATGAACATTGGGGTGCATGTGTCTCTTTCAGATCTGGTTTCCTCAGTGTGTATGCCCAGAAGTGGGATTGCTGGGTCACTTGGCAGTTCTATTTCCAGTTTTTAAAGAAATCTCCACACTGTTTTCCATAGTGGCTGTACTAGTTTGCATTCCCACCAACAGTGTAAGAGGGTTCCCTTTTCTCCACACCCTCTCCAGCATTTATTGCTTGTAGACTTTTGGATAGCAGCCATCCTGACTGTCATGTAATGGTACCTCATTGTGGTTTTGATTTGCATTTCTCTAATAATGAGTGATGTTGAGCATCTTTTCATGTGTTTGTTAGCCATTTGTATGTCTTCTTTGGAGAAATGTCTGTTTAGTTCTTTGGCCCATTTTTTGATTGGGTCATTTATTTTTCTGGAATTGAGCTGCAGGAGTTGCTTGTATATTTTTGAGATTAATCCTTTGTCAGTTGCTCCGTTTGCTATTATCTTCTCCCATTCTGAAGGCTGTCCTTTCCTCTTGCTTATAGTTTCCTTTGTTGTGCAAAAGCTGTTAATTTTCATTAGGTCCCATTTGTTTATTTTTGCTTTTATTTCCAATATTCTGGGAGGTGGGTCATAGAGGATCCTGCTGTGATTTATGTTGGAGAGTGTTTTGCCTATGTTCTCCTCTAGGAGTTTTATAGTTTCTGGTCTTACATTTAGATCTTTAATCCATTGTGAGTTTATTTTTGTGTCAGGTGTTAGAAAGTGTTCTAGTTTCATTCTTTTACAAGTGGTTGACCAGTTTTCCCAGCACCACTTGTTAAAGAGGTTCTGACAGTCTCTTTTAATGTGTTTTTAAAATTCATCTTTTAAATTTATGTCAGGAATATTCACTTTTTTCGTGCCTGATTCTATGAGTTTTGATACACGGATATAATTGTGTGATGAACATTGGACTCAAGATCTAGAACAGGACTATCACTCTGTTTTTTTTTTTTTCCCCTCATGCTCTGGATTAATTTCCTATGAGTTTCAAATGACCATAAATTACAAAAAATTGCCATAAATTTGGTAGCTTAGAACAACAGAAATTTATTCTCCCACAGTCCTGGAGGCTAGAAGTCCAAAGCAAAGGTGGCAATAAAACGGGTTCCTTCTGAAGAAATCGTTTCATGCTTCTCTTCTAGCTTCTGTTAGCAATCCCTGGCACTCTAGCTTGTGGGTACATCACTATTATCTTTGCCTTTATCTTCACATGTGATTCTCCCGGTGAATTCTTATCGAAAATTTCTCACTCTCTCATAAAGACATCAGTCATTGGATTTAGGACCTACTATAACCCAGAATGATCGAATCTGTAATAGATTACATCTGCAAAGTCTGTGTTTCAAAATAAGGTCCCTTTCATAGACACCAGGGGTTAGAACTTGAACATATTTTGTTGGAGGACACAGTTCAACCAACAGTGGTCTACTCTCTGGTCCCCCCAAATTCTTTTCTTTCTCACATGCAAAATGCATTCACCCACTCCTAACATTCCCCAAAATCTAACCTCATTCTAGCATCAACTCATCCAAAATCTCATCCAAATATGATAAACTCAGTAAGTCCCAAGTCTCATCTTCTAATTCATCTAAATCAAGTATAGATGAGATTCTGCATGTGGTCCAACTTGGGGCAAACTTCCCTCCAGAGCAAACTTGATGGATAGGCTGAGAATTTTCAAAATCATCAATTACTGGTTCAAAATCATCAATTACTGGTTACCTTTTAGTTTAACAGTTCCTTCCTTACTTTACTGCCATTTCTTTTTTTATTCTACCATAAGCAGCAAGGAAAACTGAGCCATGCCTTCGACCCTTTGCTTAGCTGTCCTCTTACCTAAGTATCCAGATTCATCACTTTACAAATTCTAATTCCCACTCAAAGTCAGAACACAATTTAGCCAAGTATTCTGTCACTTAATGAGAAAAATAATCTTTTTTCCCCATGTCTAATAACACATTTCTCATTTCCATCTGAGAAATTCACCAAAAGCACTTATAACATTAATATGTTTTAAGTAACCTAGTATGTGGTAAGTTGTTACAGCAGTCCTAGGAAATGAATTACTCACCCCTTTGAAATCCATTCTTCTCTCCAGCCCGTGCCAACCCAACCACAAATCTGATTTCTGTCACAATAGTTCTATCTCTTTCCCAAATGTCACATATAGTATGCCTGCAGTATGTATCCTTTTGACTCTGGTTGCTTTCACTACAAAAAACCTGCATCCAAATATCCCTCAACTGGTGAATATATAAACAATCTGTGATATATCTATACATTTGAATACTAATAAGAAGGAATGAACTACTGATACACATCACAACATGAATGAATGAATCTCAAACGCATTGTCCAATCTGTTTTTTCTTTTTTTGGCCACACCACAAGGCTTTTGAGATCTTAGTTCCCTGACCAGGAATGTTTGAACGTTAGCCCTCAGCTGGGAAAGATTGAAGGCAGGAGGAGAAGGGGATGACAGAGGATGAGAGGGTTAGATGGCATCACTGACTTGATGGCCGGCCATGAGTTTGAGCAAGCTCTGGAGTTGGCGATGGACAAGGAAGCCTGGGGTGCTGCACTCCATAGGGTTGCAAAGAGTCGGACACGACTGAGTGACTGAACTGAACTGAGTCCTCAGCAGTGAAAGCCCAGAGTCCTACCCATTGGGCTGCCAGGGAATTCCCAATGTCCAATCTGTTTCCAGTGAATGATTTTTCAAGAAATGCAATAGATAGACATCCTAATTTATACTGTTACATTTGATATCATTTTAGAATTTTTTGGTTTTCCCTAGTTTCAATAATTATTTTATGAGAAATTTCAGAATATTATTTATTTAAATTTACCAACTCATTTCTACTACTTTGGATAAAAATAATTAAATAGAAATAAGAAATTAAGAAGTGTTCTCTTAGCTGAAATGAAAGATTATACTGTGACAAAAATCCTCCATCAAATATTATTTTTCTTTTTGAAATTATATTACTAACAGCTAAACTCACTACTCATTCAATTATATGCCTATGTTTATGGTTCATATTATCTACTATCATACTGCTTTCCAAAAGATTGTGTCAACTGTAATAGCATTACCACTATAAATTATGATCATTAATTGCAAACTGGACTTGTATTGGTAATAGGTTTCTTTTAATAAAAGATTTCATGTAATTTAGTAGATTAAAATTGTAGTTAAACTCATTACTTAATTACTAAAGAGAATGAATACTTCCTATCTGTTTCTTTACTTTGTCTACAAATCTTTTTCAGTGCAGAATAGCATAAAAATTAGAAGTATATAAATAAACAAAACTGATTTGTTTTGTATTTTCTTCTGTGTAAATTTCTCTTTAAAACTTTGGCTCCCTCATTTATTAGAATCCTGCCTTTTTTCTTATAAATCTTATTTAGCTCTTTATTTGTTGGAGCCATTTAGCAATTATATGGAAATGGAAATACAATTTTTTCTAAGCTATTACAATACTTCAATTTTTAGTGCTATATACAAATGTATACAATTATGTCTATCATTTTTTTCCTTGTCATTTCTACTTTTTTCAAATAAACAAAGATATTCATCAACTGGTAAAATAAAATATTCTGTTCGACTTTTTATAATTTTAAGATATCATATCTATTTAACATATCTGGAATTTCTTTCAGGATACACTGTAAGAGATATAGTAAAACAGTTTATGATAAACACTTCCATAATTGTTAAATATTTGTTCATGATCCTTTATTGTCACCTTGTTTTGAAGAGCTTGCTTTATAATGTTATAGGTTAGTTTCTGTAGAAGTCAGTATTTCTTAATTTTTCTTTATTCGTTTATTCTACTTGATCTTATTTGTTTTTATCGTTACGTAGTGTGGTAAGAATCAGCACAAACAATTTAACCAGTGTCTTTGGAAATAATATATGTATTTAGCTTGGGTAACTGCTGATCTTTTTTTCTTAATTTCCTAACTATTTCTTAGGCAAAGACAAAATAACTCTGTGGAGGATATCACTGCATATTTGTAGGTAGATAATGTGCTTCCGTGGTGGCTCAGACAGTAAAAAATCCACCTGCAACGCAGGAGATCCCGGTTTGATTCCTGGGTCAGGAAGATCCCCTGGAGAAGGGAATGGCTACCCACTCCAGTATTCTTTCCTGGAAAATTTCTTGGACAGAGGAGCCTGGCAGGCTACAGTCCATAGCATCACAAAGAATCAGACATGAGCGAACAATTTTCACTTTTGGTTCATAGATAGATAAATTAATCCTTAGTCACTTTGACAGAAACAAGTTTAACTGCCTTAATTAACCAAGATGCTAATACATACAAGATTTTAGAAACTAATATTAAAATCAAGTAATCTAAACAAAAAAGAATGAACAGCTTCTCCCTCCCTGCCATTCACAATTAGGGATTTGAGTTTAAGGCCTGACTGCCCATAGGCCTACATCCAGACCTTCCTTTTTTCCCTTCTACAAGTCTTATCCAGGGGAACTCAAATTTAAGTGTGCTTTAGGATTATCAGAAGAGCTTGTTAAACATGAATATCTGGCCCATCACAGACTTACCGAAATAGAATCTCAACAGATGGAGTCCTGTCAGCTGTATTTTAACAAGTTTTCCCAAGCGATTCAGGCGCATCCCAGGTCTGATTCTGATCTAACTAATTATTTTAGAGCATTTCTGCAATTTTCCTGCCCTTTTCCTTTTCTCCTGTATTACTTATATGTTATGGCTTTGGAAGGAAGGTAGGTTGTTGCATATATGACATCAGGTAATTTACAATTTTCAAAAACAAAGTGCTATCTTTGTTCCTAAAAGTATTAAACAATGAACAAATATCCAGAGGTGCTCTTTACTATGGGTGCCACAAAAATGTAAGATGCCGAAATCCTCTTATATTGTTGAGCACTAATAAGAAAGGGCCCCTGTGGGTTATTCAAATACAGGTTGAAGTGTACTTTTACAACGACTTTGGGACTTTGGGACTCTCCTATGAAAGTACCTGCCCTCATGAAAACATTTCTCTGAACAAGATTTATGTTTATATTTTCTGCTTTCCCAGCACTTTCAGAGTCCATTATTGCTAAGATTAAAGATCACAGATCTTTTAAATATTAAATAGGTTTACTTATATTATATATACACAGAGAGATACAGATATAGATATGGATATACTTGCATGCCTACATACATACATACATACATATATATGATTTAGGATTGCCTGGTAATTCTTAAAAGACAGAATCAAACTCTAATTCCACTTTATTTCTCAGCTCCTAGCACACTTTTCCTCCAATTTTGTCTTAATACTTTACCTCGTTTGGATGGAATGGGACTAATTTTGGATTCTATGTGATTGTTTCTGTGAGGACAGAACTCACTAGTTTTGATCACCAGGATCGTCTATAGTAAGCAATCTTCTGTGATTGGCAATTGTATTAGCATGGTAAGTATAAAGTATAATTTGCTGATATATGGATAAATCGAATATTTGTGGAAATAGGTTCAAAATGAGACAACTCCTATGAAGTAATTGCAACATTAAGCATATTTTAAATTTAGAGATTTTTATGTCTCTAATACATGAAATTAATAAAGCCACAATGTATTAAAACATTGATATCTTATTCTGAGTTTATTTCATATATTAACTCACTTATTTTTCACAACAACCTTCCTTATTAAGGACCATTATCATATCCATTTTACAGATAAAGAAAGGAAATTGCTAAAATTCATGTGATGTGCCCTAAGTTACATAGCTGGTAAGAAATAGTTTTTGTAGTCTACATGTTTAAACAGAACTTATATGTTATGAGTGCTGACATTAATGTTGAGAGCATTATGGAAATGCAAAATGGAACTATCTAAATAGTTTGGCTCAGGAGAACCATCAACATTATACTTTGGAGAGTAATGTTTTTTTGGTGGGGTGTTAATAAATTAATGAGTGTTGGGCTGTGAGTGGCATGATGAGGTTATTTGGGAAGGAAAATCAAAAGAATAGAAAAGAAATCATTGGGATCTTTTACATGATAACGTAAAAGAAATACTAGGTAATATTTTTCACCCTCTCATTTTTTTTCTCTTAGAAAGTTTTATTGAGGAAAAAGGAAAGGAAACAAATGATTGAAGAACAAGTGAAAAATCAGAAAAATAATAGAAAGTTGGATTCTTCCAAAGATAATGGGCTGAATAAAAAATTCCAGCAGCAAGTGTCTTGAGACTTTTAAAAGTATGAAAATTAGATATGCCATTTTCTGTTTTACATTTGACCTGTTATTTTGCCTCTCTATATAACTTCTAAATTTTTCGTAAAGACTTGACCCTGATGCTGGGATAGATTGAAGGCAGGAGGTGAAGGGGATGACAGAGGATGAGATGGTTGGATGGCATCACCGACTCGATGGACATGGGTTTGGATGTGGGACATGGACTCAGGAGTTGGTGATGGACAAGGAGGCCTACTGTGCTACAGTCCATGGGGTTGCAAAGAGTCAGACATGACTGAGTGACTGAACTGGACTGATTATGCTTATATTTGAATATTTTTTTAAATGAGAAAATGGTAGTATGACAAAACAGACTGATACAGTATAAAGCAGAGGTTATTTGTGTGGAGACAAGTGATGGAATGAGGTTGATAACTAATTATCTGAACCAGGAGCGTCTTCAGGGCCGACTTAGCCTCAAAAAAGGTGACCACTGATACGTTACTACACTTTTTTGTGCATTCATTTCCTTACCTGCACATAAATTACATAGCAAATTTTACCAATTTGTTTTACAGAGTAGATTTAAATTTTTTAATTAATTATTTTCTAGAGCAGTTTTATACTCAAGAAAAATTTATCAGAAAGGACAGAGAATTCCAAAGTAGCATACAGCATTCCCACCAGCAAAAAATGAGAGTTCCTGTTGCTCTAGATTCTTGTCAGCATTTGGTCGTGTCGGTGTTTGGGATTTTCGCCATTCTAATAGGTAGTTCCAGTATCACATTGTTGCTTAATTTGCAGCCCCCTAATGACATATGCTGAAGCTGAAACTCCAATACTTTGGCCACCTCATGCGAAGAGTTGACCCATTGGAAAAGACCCTGATGCTGGGAGGGATTGGGGGCAGGAGGAGGAGGGGATGACAGAGGATGAGATGGCTGGATGGCATCACCGACTCGATGGACATGAGTTTGAGTAAACTCCGGGAGCTGGTGATGGACAGGGAGGCCTCGCGTGCTGAGATTCATTGGGTCGCAAAGAGTCAGACATGACTGACTGACTGAACTGAACTGAACTGAATGACATGTGATGTGGAATATCTTTTCATTTGCTTATCTTCCATCTATATATCTTCTCTGGCAAAGATTCAGATCTGTTGTAAATTTTAAATTGGGTTGCTTTTTTCTTATTGTTCAGTTTTAAGAGTTCTTTGTATATCCTGGTCCTTCATCAAATATGTCTTTTACAAGTGTTTTCTCCCAGTTTGTGGCTTATCTTTTCATTCTCTGAGCAGTATCTTTTACAGATCAGAAGATTTTAGTTTTGATGAAGTACAACCTTCAGTTTTTTCTTTCGTAGACTGTGCTTTAAGTGTATCTAAAAACTCATTGTCAAACTCAAGGCCACCTAGATTTTTCCCTAAGTTACTGTCTGTAAGCTGTATAGTTTAGTGTCTTACACTTAAGTCTATGATCCATTTTGAGTTAGTTTTTGTGAAAGGTTTGTGTTTAGATTTATTTTTTATATAAGGACATCTACTTCTAACAACATTCGTTGAAATTATCCTTTCTCCATTGCATCACCTTTGCTTTTTTGTCAAAGATTAGTTGACTATCTTCTTGTATGTCTATAACTGGATGCTTTGTTCTCCTCCATTAATCTATTTGTTTATTTTTTCAACAAGATCATGGTCTTAGTTGCAATAGTTTATAGAAAATCATGATATCAAGTAGTGGTGTCAATCCTCTGATATTTTTCTTCAATACACTGTTGGCTAAAATTTATCTCTAGTATTTAATTTTGTGAAAATCAATTAAGTAAAAACTCATTTAAAATGAAAGCAGGAAGCCCTGAAGGGAAAGCTCTCTCTCTCTTTCTCTCTCTGTCTCACACACACACACACACACACACACACACACACTCACACACACTCACACACACACTCACACACACACACACACCATTAACTGCAGCTTATTTTACAGTTCTGGGGAGGAAGAAGCTTACTGTACTACCCCAGCAGGAGGAAGGAAGATTTTTTCTTTGCCCGTCAACAGCCCAGCTAATTAGAAATCACCAAAAGTGCCAAAGAGAAACTCTCACTTTCCTGCAATGGACTTTCCTTCAAAGTAACCCCTCCCACCTCCCTCCTCATTCCTCTGCTGTGTTTTGCAGATCTGTCAGTGGTTTGCCATGTCCAAGTAATTCCTCTGCCATTCCCAAATAAACACATTTGTGGTAAAAATAACTTTTAATTATAAGGTCAACTGTAAGACCCATTTCCCTATTTCCTTATTTCCAAGGCAGAATGTTTTAGCACTGAGGAAAATCCAAGAATTTTATAAGACTTCCGTTATCCAAAACAAGAATCACAGTCAGTGCCAATCACATCTTGGAAAGAAAATGGAAAAGTCTGGGCAAATTTGGCTGGCCAGTGGCCGCTCTGTTGTGGCTTTTGTTGCCGCACGCTAAGTCGCTTCAGTCATGTCCAGCTCTTTGTGACCTTCTGAACTGTAGCCAGCCAGGCTCCAGCGTCCAAGGGATTCTCCCGGCAAGAATACTGGAGTGGGTTGCCATGCCCTGCTCCGGGGGATCTTCCTGACCCAGGGATTGAACCCGTGTCTCTGATGTCTCCTGCATTGGCAGGCAGGTTCTTTACCACTAGCACCACCTGGGAAGCATGTTAATTCAATTCCACAGTCTCCATTGTCTACTGTTGTGACATGCCTCCACACTAGTGTAAGGTAGGAAAAGAGGAATTATATCGTCTTGGGTTGTTATGTTTAATATTATGTTTATTACTGTGTTTAATAATTGCTGAGTCCTAATAATCTTGGCCTTGAGCCCCAGGTGACACAGATTATATTTTTGTACACACAGGAATCTATGTAACACTTACAGCTAAACTTTCACTTCAAAACACACACAGATTGAGCCAGGATAAGCTCCCTGGATCAGAATCCACAAACAGTAAATGAGTTCTCTTTTCGGTCACCTAGACCCTTGTACTGTACCCATGCGCCTGGTGAATTTCCCCTCTCATGGAACTGGGTGGATGGGAGTTGTGTCGAATCAATCAGGGGTACATCAAATCATCATAATTGTTCCTGTTTCAGTAAATTTCAGAGAAAAATAAATACAGGCTTTAATTTTGCAACTCTGACCTCCTAGATGTCCCCACAAATCTGTAGATCTCTTTTTCTCTCCAACAAAAATTAAAACACCAAACAAGGAGAAACATGGAGAGAAGCCAATACTTGTCCTGTTACACATAATTTTTCCTCATTATAATGAATACACACTTACCAGAAACCAACAATTTTCACCTTGCCCAAAACTTATATAACAAACCTCTGTTCTATGAATGTCCTCAGTTTCTTACTAAAAGAAAAACCTACTTTGAGCCTTTCACAGCAATTAATTTAATACTACTGCTAGAAAAATGAATACAAACTAAAGCTCATAGCAGCTGAAGCATCCCAAGGGAAAATTTACTATATATTTCAAAAGTAACCTGACTGAAGTGTCACATTCTATAACATTCTATAGCATTTGGAAATTTGGCAATTGATCACATAAATATTACACTAACATGGTTCTATAATACACTAACATGGCTTTATAATATTTTGAAATAGTTTCCCTCCTATTTTCTTCTGGTTTTGGGGGCAGTGGTTGTTATTATTGTTTTTGTCTGGGTCTCAAGCAAACAGCCCAACCCTTATTTCAGTGTCTTATTTCAGGGAAATTTGTAGGAGAATATAATGCAGAAGTGGCCTAAAGTGTTTGTTTTTACCTGCCCTAAACCCTAAGAAGAATTTAGGTGTAAAAAAAATAATAAGAATGAATGAATGAAAGGGATCTCTGGGCAAAGATTGTGTTTCCTGGCAAAACAGGGAAGTAAGTGGGATTATTGCCCCAAAGATTAAAACAAAAACTTCAAGCAGTGAAGCCAAGAGATGTCCCGATACTATCAGAGCAAGGGAACCTGTGCTGTTTGTCATCAACACCTCAAGGAAGATGAGTAGACAGATATCAAAGAGAAATGCTTGCATTGTGTATACATAGATAGGAACAAACATAGGAAACTTCACTGATCAACTCTGTTCTAAAAAATCAAAAGAAATATGTGAAGAGTCATGAGGACTAGAATCAGACATTTTACCAACTTAAGTGAACCTGATACTTAGATACACTTGATGCAATTGCATGTGTTATACGGAGGAGATAAAATTTTACAGAGAAGGTCAGAGTATAGGAATAATTGAGGGGAAGTTTTCTCCTGGCTGAGGAATGGGTGTTAGAGTTAGAAAGTAAATTGATTTATGGAAAAGGAAGTAAAGTTTACTGTTTACATAAGTCTGTTAATAGATACTTTTACAACTTATATCTTACAAAAATAATCAATGACATACGAAGTTGACAGCATCTAAAGTTGCACATGGCAAATTTGCATCCACCTAAAAGGTGAGGAAAAATCTAAACTTTTGGCATACATTTGTCAGACTGAGCCAGGAATCTTGGACGTGGTGGAATAATGAGCTTAAAGAAAGTTTCCAGTGACAGAAACATGAGCAATAAAATGCAATCAAGAGAGTTGATAGATTTCCGGTATTCTTGAAACAAATACACAAAAATAATATATTTTATGAAAATAATTGCAGTTAAATTAAAATGGGAAAAAAATGGGGAATAATTTAAATTGACCACACAGGAAATGAAGCAATTAAATTTGTTAAATATAGCCTATTTTAGAAAATACTTTCCAGATGAAAAAGTATTAATATTAGCATAGTTCTGATATTAAAATGTTTATTTATTAACTCAATAAAAATATCGTTAGGATCAAAGCTAAATTCAAGATGAGATCATCCAAAGATACTTTGTTCTGAATTGCCTATATAAACTCTTCAAATTATTGTTTTAAAAAGGAAGATACATCCCATGATGATTTTCTCTTTCTACTTTTGAATACAAACTTATTATTGGTTGTTTTTGAACACTGAAAAATAGGTCAGAAAAAATAGGAAAAGAGATGGTGGAGAGGAACTTTGGAGCTTCAAATTATGAATATTCAAATAATAAATTTTCCCCCATTTTTTTCTCTTCTCTACAGTCATTTTCATTGATTTTAAGTATTTATATGTCAATGTTTATAATATGCACTTTTGGTTGGCCTTTGCTACATTTTTAATCAAGAATTGTCTATCCCACTTTGTTTCCTAAGTTGATCTGCTAGTTTATTCTAAATAATCTTTAAGTGGAATTCTTGAGTTTTAAATAAAATTTCCTCTTAGATGTCTTTCAATTTCTAGCATAATTTGAAAAGTACCAATTAAAAAAAATTGAGTCTGCATATCAAGAATAGTTCAGTTGCCAACAAAAGATGTGAAGGCAACCAGAAATGAAGGTACTTTGTACTTATACTTCATTTTGATTCCCTGGAAACAAATAAGATTTTAATGGGAATCAGTATAATGTAATAATTAAGATTATAGACTCGGGAAACAGACTTTCTTTTTTCCAAAATCTGGGCTCAGTAATAAATAGATGTGTAATGTCTTTCAGACTCAGTTTCCTGATATATAAAATAAAGATAACAGTACCTACCTGATATAGTATCGGTGAGAATTAAATGAGGTTAAATATATTTTAAATGCTTAAGTTGGTTCCTGTTATAAATATTCATTATATTAGGTGTTTTTTTTAATTGTTATTTCCCTTCCTAGGATGAACTATTGTGCTTTGGGGGAATCAGAAAAAGAGAGAACCGTGTGTTGCTGGAATTTGAGGTTTTCTTGTATCATATGTGTGTAACAAGATGCTGAATGTGACTGTCACTGCTTTCTTCAACTTTGGGTTGATCCCCAAAACACCAAAAGCAATGTATAAGCAAGACTGAAAGCAATCCCAAATATCCTAAACTCTAAGACATTACAGAGATTATGAAGCAAATTCTGCCAGCGCATTACTCATTTCTGTTACATTAAGTGAAAGAACTGCAAGTCTGGGGCTAAAGAGTCTGATAGAGAATTTTCTTTGGGCAAAGTTGTTGGGATGAAATTTTAGTTTCTCTTCACTACAGGTAAAATGAAAGGAACCAGCCAATAACTGGAGTAAAACAGTTGCCATGATAAATCTAAAGAAAAAAAAAAACTGACCAAAGTCTGGACACAAAGAAAGGGCTGCTTTGGGAATTCCCTACATTTTCTTCAACATCAAAATATGTGATGCTGTAAAACTAGCCATGAACTCATCGAGAGAACCCACTTTGAGTCATCTTAAAGAGCAGACAATCTAATATAACCACTTGGTAAGTCAAAGGGCCCCCAACAGTGGGTTGATTGGAGGAATCCCAGAGACTGGATTGGAGTAAAAAGTAGCCAAGCAAAGACAGCATGGCCCTCATCAAAGAAGCTATACCCATGGATTCCCAGGAGGCAAATCTCCAGGGAAACCCACAAAAATATCCTACAAGTGAGAGTCGGTGTTGGCATTGTCACACTTAACAGACGCCAGCAAAAGATTCAAGTGGCACAACGAAGATAAGATTTTCCTGGTCTTTGTCTTGCCTGTATTTCTCTATCCCAGTTCTAGAATAACCAAATGCAAATTAAGGGCTGATTAAAAAGGAGTAAAAAATAAGGTAGGGTGCTTCCCAGAGCAGAGACGTTCCTACCTATAGAAGGGACAGTTTAAATTGAGTGATATGTTCAGTTGGTTATTAGACTCTATACTTGCATGCAGCTTAATGAAGAAAATACAACGATTCAAACATAGAAAAACTGAACCTCATTCAGGTTAACACCCATGCAAATTAAGACCATAAAAGACTTTATTTTCACTTATTAAGTTAGCAAAGACAAAAAAATATTGACACTATGCTGGAAATGATGTGTGAAGGAGATACAGCTACATATGAATGGTGAGTGGGTAACTGGAATAGGTATGTATATAAAGAAATTAATGTAGAAGTATTTTACTGCAACACATGATTTGTTATATAAAGTATTGGAAATCACCTTAATGTCCAATTGGCTAAAACCCTGGGTAAAGATATTTAGTGTAACCTCATATAAGGGAACACTATGTCATCGTTAAAAGTATTAAAGAAAATCTATAGGGATAAATATGAAAAATAATCCAAGATACATCATTAAATGAAGTAAGGCAAGGTGCAGAACAGCATATATACTATTCAATCACTGGTGAAAAAATATATCTATATCTATTTTATATGTATTAATTCATTTATGTACAAATGCTCTTAATATCTTTAGAAATTACAGAAAAGTAGTGGTTATATCTGCTGAAAATTGAGTGTGAGGGACAGGGGAGAGAAGCTGTAATATTCAGTATACATACTTTAAAATTCTGTACCTTGATTATTTGCTACCTATTTATAAAATAATACCACAAAAACTACCAAAAATATATTATCTGAATGGGAAAAAAATTGGAAAATCCTTAAAATATTAAGTATCAACTGCAATACAAATCAGATTTCTGTGGTATTCTTAACAACTCACCAAATAAAAATAACATCAAAGACAATATTTTTAATCTGAAAGAATACACCCACAATAAGGCATATTTGGAGACATTTGGGATTGCCAACCCATACCCTTAGAACATCTAGAACTAAACAGATGTAATCATAGTTCTGATATATTTTGCCCAAAAAAAGATGACATAACAACAACAACAAATAAAAACTGTGACGTTCTTTCATTTCATGCTATTTTATAAATATTTTTAGTTTATTGACAGCCTAATAGGCCAACTCATTATAATAATCCCAGAGTGGATAAAGAACAAGTTCACCCACTTGTTTATGGGAGAAACACTTCATTGTAGGAGGGAAACCACTGCTTTTACATCTTCAAATGTGTCTCATGATGATCTGATCTAGAACTGGTCATGAACCACTTTAGGAATCACCAAGCTGAGAGCTTTAAATGAAGCAGAAATGTAGACACAGTACACAGTGGATAATAAAGGTCAATAAATAAAGCTGAAAAAGTAGGGAAAACAGAAGGGCAAATTAGGAATATGGAATTAAGAAATAAAAACTACTGTGTATAAAATAAACAAGAGGATATACTGTATAATGCAGAGAATTAAAGCTATTATATTGTAATTTCAATGAGCATAATCTGTAAAAAAAATTGAATTACAATGTTGTACACCTAAGACTAATATTTTTTAAAACTAGGTAAAAATACATTTAGTCAATTCTGAATACAACATAAGGGGCTTTACTAATAGTTGATATAAAAATCCTCCACATCTTCAAATTTGAAATTATCTGTGTATTTTGATATAATCTATAAATTGTCCAAGAATCTCTTTTAGGTATAATAGAAAGCAGTCAGAAATGGAATTGATGAAGGTGAAAGAGGAAAGTGAAAAAGCTGAAAAGTTTTAAC
Organism: Muntiacus reevesi; assembly: GCF_963930625.1. Classification (NCBI taxonomy): domain Eukaryota; kingdom Metazoa; phylum Chordata; class Mammalia; order Artiodactyla; family Cervidae; genus Muntiacus; species Muntiacus reevesi. Next base: position 19,346,946 of record NC_089269.1, on the reverse strand, counting down.
TCAACATTCAAAAAACTAAGACCATGACATACAGTCCTATCACTTTATGATACACAGATGGGGAAAAAGCGGAAACAGTGGCAGCTTTTATTTTCTCAGGCTCCAAAATCACTAAGGACAGTGAAAGTAGCCATGAAATTAAAAGACATTTGCTCCTCGGATGAGAAGCTCTGACAAACATAGATAGTGTATTACAAAGCAGAGACATCACTTTGCCACAAAGGTTCATATAGTCAAAGCTATGGTTTTTCCAGTAGTCACGTATGGATGTGAGAGTTGGACCACAAGAAGGCTGAGTGCCAAAGAACTGATGCTGTGAACTGTGGTGTTGGAGAAGACTCTTGAGAGTCTCTTGGACTGCAAGGAGATCAAACCAGTCAATCCTAAAGGAAATCAATCTTGAATATTCATTGGAAGGACTGGAGTTCCTTCCAATGCTGGATGTTGAAATTGAAGCTCCAACATGCTGAAGCTGAAGCTCCAACAGTGCTGACGTTGAAGTTCCAATACTTTGGCCACCTGATGTGAAGAGCCAACTCATTGGAAAAGACCCTGATATGGGGAAAGATTGAGGGCAGGAGGAGAAGGGGGCAACACAGGAGTAGATGTTTGGATGGCATCACTAACTCAATGGACATGAGTTTGAGCAAGTTCCTGGTGATAGTGAAGGACAGGGAAGCCTGGCATGTTGTAGTCCATAAGGTCACAAAGAATTGGACCCAACTGAACAACAACAGGCTATTTCTTACTATTCAGGAATCACTTAAATATTCTTTGTAGAATCTGGATTTTTTTTTTTTTAATCATCATTTCAAAAACTCCCACCTCTTATAAGATTGATAAGAATGTGTTTGTCTCAAAACATTTTCTTCCACAATCAAGCTTATGTTATTGAAAGACTTAACACAGACTCCTTTAAAAAAATGTTTCTTATGTATTAAAAACAACTTTAATACTAACTGAAGAAAATTGGAAGTAGTTATCTACAGGCAAAGGGTGGGAAGCAAGATGAACATCCTCTATCACCAAGAAAGACCATAAACAAATATAAAATTATCAACAATGCTCCAGCTTGTTCACTTGGTAACAACACCTTGCATTGAGGCGTCTCCCTGACTGTCTCTCACAGATGGCAGTAGGGACTCTGCTCTAGAAAACACATGCCCTTCACTTCCACCCACCTGAGGCACTTCTCTCAAGCACCATAGGGTTGAAAACTACCATGCTCAGGAGCATGAGACATTTTATCTTTGCTGAAACTATATTCTCTTTTTTGCTTCACAGATTGTTGTTGATGTTTTATTTTTACCATTCTGATGTCAGGGAAGGTTGGCAAATTTAGTACCACTTTCCAATGATTAAAGAACATAAAATCACTTTCTTACTGATATTTTTAAAAGACTCTGTTTAGATTCAAATAATTGGAACAGGTTACATTGGTACTTTAAAATAACTTGTCACACCAAATAGTAGACTTTTCAACCTGTCTAGTGTGGAGATTTGAACAAGCCAGCTTAATTATTATGAAAGCTAATACTAAGCCATATTATAGTTAAAACAGACTATTCGATTTCAAAATTTAAATAACTAAGGGCCAAGAATGGCCAAGACAATCTTGAATAATAAAATTGAGGGCTTATCCTACCATGGCTCAGTAGTAAAGAATCTGCCTGCAACGCAGGAGACCTGGGTTCGATCCCTGGGTTGGGAAGATCCCCTGGAGAAGGGAATGGCTACCTACTCCAGTATTCTTGCCTGGCAAATTTCATGGACAGAGGAGCCTGGCAGGCAGTAGTCCATGGGATCGGAAGGAGTTGGACATGACTGAGCAACTAACACTTTATTCTATCAGATGTCAAAGGTTTTATATAAGTTGTAATTAAAACAAGGATAAAAAAATAGAAAACTGAAACAGAATTGAGAGTCCAGGGTGATCCACACAGATATGTCTACCTAATTAATGACAAATATGCAACTACACACAAGTGAGCAAAAGAGGGTTTAAAATAAATTGTATTTGTACTAATGGATATCCGTATGGGGGAAAAAATGGATGCTGATGCCTAAATGATACAGAAAGCAACTGTACATAGATTGTACACTTAAATGTAAAAGTAAATGGCAAAGCTTCAGAAGAAAAAAAGGACATATTCTTAACTTTAGGTCGGGCAGAGATTTCTAAACAGATCACAAAAGGGACTAAACACAAAGAAGACAAGTGATAAACTGAACTTTACTAAAATGAGGAACGCACTCATCAAAAGACATCATCAAAATAGTGAGAAATCAACACAGAGTTAAATATTTTCATATGTTCAGTGAAAGATTCATATTCATAATATATAAACAATTTCTACAAAGTAATAGGAGAGGAAGAATGAAAACAGAAAATGGAGTAAGCACTTTCAAAAAGAAGATATCCACACAAATATGGTCAATTTATTTTCATTAAAGTGCCTAGGCAATTGAAGGAAAAGACAGTCTTTCCAAAAATAGTGCTAAAACAAATGAGCATTTATATTTTATAAACTCATATATTTTATTTCTTCATAATTCAAGTGAGGTCAGTTCAACTAAAAAAACAACTTTGAACCCTCACCACATGCCAGTGATTGCTTATGAGGTGCAACTGATGGAAAATTTTTAAGTGACTTCTGAAAGATACTAAGGGAAAAAAAACTCTCAATAAAGCTTAGTTTTGTGAAATCATCTTAGCAAGGTGCACTATTCAAATATACAAGTCAGTTGAGATATGAAATGAAAATCTCATTGAAAGTATTGAGAGGAAATGAAGACTAGAGAGCTATAAAGGGCTATTCTTCAAAGGGAGAGGATTCTAGCAAGCCATCTGCAACAATGGCATGCTATGCAAAAGCAATATAAAGCCTCCGTCCAGAAGAACCTAAAATAAGGACTTTGATATTAGTATCATAATATATAGCCCAAGCATCAGCTTTTAATTAAATGAGCATGACATAATCGGGCAAGAAATATTTCCCTGTCATTTAAAAAAGGAAAAACATAAAATCCCCATTTCAAAACAAGAACTGCAATAGCAGACAGGGTCACCATGATTTAAAAAAACAAGGAAAACATACATAAAATGGGTACATACATTTTTAAAGCTTTAGGAACTTTGAGCTTCAGTTAGTGTAAATCGCTTATTTTACAGTTAAAAAAATGAGATCTGCAATGATTTTTCAGCATCAGATGTAAGCTGGGAATCTATAGTTTCTGACTGCCAGTCTACTTTGACAGGATGCCTTTTAAAACTTAAAATACGTCAAATAAGTTAAACCATTTTTCTAGCCTCAATGATGTGATGTTTATATATTTTCATAGATGATTATGAAGAAACAATCCAAATAGCATATACTATCAGTATTGGTGTACCAAAGCTTAAAAAAAGAAAAACAGTAGATTTCCTAGTCTAGAATTGTTTCTATAGACCAAGTGAGCTTTCTAGCAAGACAAAGCAATTTAATATAATAACGGGAAGAAATTTCCTCTAAAAGCTTCATTATTCTTTCAAAGCTACTAGAGAGCATGCGTAAAATCAAAGAGCACCAGACTATGGAACAATTCTGATTTCTGCAATTTATCTTATTGACAACAAAAGTACAATAAAAATAGATGTGAAAAACCCTTTTGGCTTAAAAATATCATTTTTTAAAACTTACTCTCATAATAAGATGCTAGTTTTACTATGAACAAATTCAGTGCATTTCAAACAATGAATTCTGGAATATAATGCTAAATTTATAAAAGGATCTTATTTTAAAGCTTATTCTAAAATATATAAAAATATTTAATATCTCTAATAAATATGATTTATTTAAATCTTTAAATTACCATTCTGCTTTGAAAATAATAGAATTTATGCTTTAAATATATGCTTACTATTTATAGGGAGACAAGAGAGCTTTGGATCCATAGCTAGAAAAGATAGATTTAAGTTCCACATATGTTATTAAATTGCTACAAACTTTAGCAACTTAAATCTCTATAAAATCTGGGTTTTTGTTTCCTTTTCTAGTAAAATAAAATAATATCATCTTCAGGGGCACTGTTAAGTTTAAATTAAATATGTATATAAAAGTTTATCAAAATCTTTTATTTGTTTAAATCCTTATTCTATTAATACATACATTATTAGTTTATATTGTCTATAAAGAGAGGGGATTAATTAATGAGGCTCTCAAGGCCATTTTAATAAAATAGTCCAGTTTGCCATATGCACCAGGATAAGAGTCACAAACTATTATATCACCATATGGCTGAAAATTTTCATAAAAGAAATTCAGTGATTATTATTATAGACGCATGAAGACAAAATAGTATAATGTAAATATGGTAAAATATTTAATTATTTAATGCTTCTGCTTTAATGATTACATCAAAGACTTTGACTATGTGGATCACAACAAACTGTGGAAAATTCTTCAAGAGATGGGAACACCAGACCACCTGACCTTCTTCCTGAGAAATCTGCATTCAGGTCAAGAATCAACAGTTAGAACTGGACATGGAACAACAGACTGGTTCCAAATCAGGAAAGGAGTACGTCAAGGCTGTATATTGTCACCCTACTTATTAACTTATATGCAGAGTACATCATGCAAAATGCCAGGCTGGATGAAGCACAAGCTGGAATCAAGATTGCCAGGAGAAATATCAATAACCTCAGATATGAATATGGCACCACCCTTATGGAAGAAAGCGAGGAAGAACTAAAGAGCCTCTTGATGAAAGTGAAAGAGGAGAGTGAAAAAGTTGGCTTAAAATTCAACATTCAGAAAACTAAGATCATAGCATCCGGTCTCATCACTTCATGGCAACTAGATGGGAAAACAATTGAAACAGCGAAAGACTTTATTTTGGTTTAGTCGCTAAGTCATGTCCAACTCTTGTGGCCCTGTGGACTGTAACCCGCCAGGCTCCTCTGTCCATGGGATTTTCCAGACAAGGATATTGGAGTGGATTGCCATTTCCTTCTCCAGGAAATCTTCCTGACCCAGGAATCAAACCCAGGTCTCCTGCATTGCAGGCAGATTCTTTGCCGACTGAGTTATGAAGGAAGCCCAGACTTTATTTTGGGGGGCTCCAAAATCGGTGCAGATGGTGACTGCAGCCTTGAAATTAAAAGATGTTTAAAAAAAAAAAAAAAAAAGATGCTTACTCCTTGCAAGAAAAGCTATGATCAAACTAGACAGCATGTTGAAAAGCAGAGACATTACTTTGCTAACAAAGGTCCGTCTAGTCAAAGCTATGGCATTTCCAGTAGTCATGTACAGATATGACAGTTGATCTATAAAGAAAGCTGAGTGCCGAAGAACTGATGCTTTTGAGCTGTGGTGATGGAGAAGACTCTTGAGAGTCCCTTGAACTGCAAGGAGATCCAACCAGTCCATCCTAAAGGAAATCAATCCTTAATATTCATTCATTGGAAGGACTGATGCTGAAGCTGAAACTCCAATACTATGACCACCTGATGCAAGGAACTGACTCATTTGAAAAGACCCTGATGCTTGGAAAGATCGAGGGCAGGAGGAGAAGGGGACAACAGAGGACATGATGGTTGGATGACATCAACTACTCAATGGACAGGAATTTGAGCAAACTCTGGGAGATTGTGAAAGACACGGAAGCCTGACGTTCTGCAGTCCACAAAGAGTCAGAGATGAATGAGCAACTGAACAACAGCAAGTATATCTCTGAGAGAAATAAGGACACAATTTTGCCAAAACTAAGTCGAAAAGTCTTTATAGAAATTATAGCAGCCCCAAGCTAAAAACACACTAAATGTTCATCGTAAAAATGAGCAATTGAGGTTATACAGTAAGATACTACACTGTAATAAAAGAGCAAAAATAAGTATACATGTGAAAAATTACATGAATCTCACTGATACTACATTGAGCAAAAGAAGCCAGTTACTATAGCATTCATTCTATATCATCCCATTTATATGTAGTTTCAAAAAAAAAAAGGCAAAACTCTATTTAGTGATTAAGCTAAAATCACTGCTGCAAGCATAATTCTGATGTGTAAGAAAACTAACACATGTCATGGCTTTTGACACCGGGTAGCAGACAGAAGCAGGAAGGTCTAGAAGAGAGTATAAGCAAAGGCTGGAAAGAAAGAGGAAAATTTTATTGGAATGGGAAGAAAAGATGATTTGGAAAGGCCATGGAAAGCTTTCTAGAAATAGGGTGAACATTCTATATCTTTGTAGAGCCATGGTTACTTTGGTATAAACATTTATTAAAACTGTACCCTTATAGTCAGTACTTTTTGTTGCAAATAAATTAGACCTAAATCTTTTAAAATTAAAAAAAGATACCTTAAAATTTTATTAAACAGTAAATCTTAAAAGATTTTAAAAATTATTTTCTAATATAAAATACTGCTATGTGTTGTAATTTACAAGTTGTGAAAAACACAAATCACTACGGATTTACCATACGTTATGGTTTCTCAAATAGTATGAGACCCTCACAGATCTAGTTTATAAAAATCACACTGTGATTTTTCACTTATCTCAGTTCTGGCCATCAACCATGTTTTTCTATAGTTTCTAACGTCAGAATGCTAAGAAAGCTCATGCACACATCTGTAACAAACGTACATGAATCATGTTCAGTTCAGTTCAGTTCAGTCGCTCAGTCGCATCCGACTCTGTGCGATCCCATGAACCACAGCATGCCAGGCCTCTCTGTCCATCACCAACTCCCAGAGTTCACCCAAACCCATGTCCATTGAGTCAGTGATGCCATCCAATCATCTCATCCTCTGTCACCCCCTTCTCCTCCTGCCCTCAATATTTCCTCCCAGCATCAGGGTCTTTTCAAATGAGTCAGCTCTTCGCATCAGGAGGCCAAAGTATTGGAGTTTCAGCCTCATCATCAGTCCTACCAATGAACACCCAGGACTGATCTCCTTTAGGATGGACTGGTTCGATCTCCTTGCAGTCCAAGGGATTCTCAAGAGTCTTCTCCAACACCACAGTTCAAAAGCATCAATTCTTCAGCACTCAGCTTTCTTTATAGTCCAACTCTCACATCCATACATGACCACTGGACAAACCATAGCCTTGACTAGACAAACCTTTGTTGACAAGTAATGTCTCTGCTTTTTAATATGCTGTCTAGGTTGGTCATAACTTCTGTTCAAAGGAGTAAGTGTCTTTTAATTTCAGGGCAGCAATCACCATCTGCAGTGATTTTGGAGCCAAGAAAAATAAAGTCAGCCACTGTTTCCACTGTTTCCCCATCTATTTGCCATGAAGTGATGGGACCAGATGCCATGGTCTTAGTTTTCTGAATGTTGAGCTTTAAGCCAACTTTTTTACTCTCCTCTTTCACTTTCATCAAGATCCTCTTTAGTTCTTCTTCACTTTCTGCCATAAAGGTGATGTCATCTGCATATCTGACTTTATTGATATTTCTCCCAGCAATCTTGATTCCAGCTTGTGCTTCCTCCAGCCCAGCATTTCTCATGATGTACTCTGCATATAAGTTAAATAAACAAGGTGACAATATACAGCCTTGACATACTCCTTTTCCTATTTGGAACCAGTCGGTTGTTCCATGTCCAGTTCTAACTGTTGCTTCCTGACCTGCATACAGGTTTCTCAAGAGACAGGTCAGGTGGTCTGATATTCACATCTCTTTCAGAATTTCCCACAGTTTATTGTGATCCACACAGTCAAAGACTTTGGCATAGTCAATAAAGCAGAAATAGATGTTTTTCTGGAACTCTCTTGCTGTTTCAATGATCCATCTGATTTTGGCAATTTGATCTCTGGTTCCTCTGCCTTTTCTAAAACCAGCTTCAACATCTGGAAGTTCACGGTTCATGTATTGCTGAAGCCTGGCTTGGAGAATTTTGAGCATTACTTTACTAGTGTGTTAAATGAGTGCAATTGTGCGGTAGTTTGAGCATTCTTTGGCATTGCCCTTCTTTGGGATTAGAATGAAAACTGACCTCTTCCGGTCCTTTTGCCACTGCTGAGCTTTCCAAATTTGCTGGCATATTGAGTACAGTACTTTCACAGCATCATCTTTCAGGATTTGAAATAGCTCAGCTGGAATTCTATCACGTCCACTAGCTTTGTTCATAGTGATGCTTCCTAAGGCCCACTTGACTTCACATTCCAGGACAGGATGTCTGGCTCTAGGTGAGTGATCACACCACTGTGATTATCTGGGTCATGAAGATCTTTTTTGTACAGTTCTTCTGTGTATTCTTGCCATCTCTTCTTAGTATCTTCTGCTTCTGTTAGGGCCATACAATTTCTGTCCTTTATTGAGCCCATCTTTACATGAAATGTTCCGTTTGTTTCTCTAATTTTCCTGAAGAGATCTCTAGTCTTTCCCATTCTATTGTTTTCCTCTATTTCTTTAAATTGATCACTGAGGAAGGCTTTCTTATCTCTCCTCGCTATTCTTTGGAACTCTGCATTCAAATGGTTATATCTTTCCTTTTCTCCTTTGCTTTTTCCTTCCCTTCTTTTCACAGCTATTTGTAAGGCCTCCTCAGACGGCCATTTTGCTTTTTTGCATTTCTTTTTCTTGGGGATGGCCTTGATTCCTGTCTCCTGTACAATGTCACGAACTTCGTCCATAGTTCATCAGGCACTCTGTCCATCAGATCTAGTCCTTTAAATCTATTTCTCACTTCTCCTGGATAGTCATAAGGGATTTGATTTAAGTCATACATAATCCTAAAAAACTTCTCAAATTTTGTTGCTTTGCCTTAAGCTATGTATTTTATTTTTTAGTTTTTTTTTTTTTAATTGAAAGATAATTTATTTACAGCATTGTGTTGATTTCTGCCATACAACTGCAGGAATACGCATACATATATCCCCTCCCTCCTGAACCTCTCTCCCACCCCCTACCCCAGCCCCCCCCCCCCCAGACTGTCACAGAGCACCAGGTTGAGCACCCTATGTAATAACAACTTCCCACCAGCTATCTGTTTTCCACATGGAAATGTACATGTTTCAATGTACTCTCTTAATTCTTCCCACCTTCTCCTTCCCCAACTGTATCCACAAGTCTGTTCTCTACGCTGTATCCCTATTTCTTCCCTGCAAATAGGTTCATTGATACTCTGTGTTTTTTAGTTTGGGCTATTGAGTTAAAACTGTTGAGTTTTCACATAGAATGAAGAGGCTGGTCAGTCAAAAACATCCAAAGAAAAGCTTTCAAGTGTCAGGATATATGGTGAATTTACAGACAATTATCTAGACTTGGAAATATATTTTGATACACATTTGTGTGAGTACCACTTTTCAGGCAGAAAGATGACACAATTATCCTATGTTAACAAGGCCAATCACCTTGAAGTTCTATTTTTTTTTATCCTTCTGTGATCCAAATGTACAGTCCAGATGTATCTAATAGCAGTGTTCTGTGTTGTAAGCAGCAGACATTTGAGTGTGCTTGAATGGTGTTCTTTGCACCTAGCATGGACTGAACTGTGTCCTCCTCAAATTCATATGTTGAAGTACTAACTCTTTGTACCTCAGAGTAGGAGTGTGCTTAGACAGGGTCTTTACAGAGGTACTTAAAATTGAGGTCCTTAGGGTGGGACCTAGCCCAATCTCCCTGGTGTCCTTGGAAGAAATTAGGACACAGATGTGTACAGGTACAGAAGACCATGAGAAGATGCAGAGAGAAGGTGGCAAATCAGAAGCCAAGAGAGAGACCTCAACTCCTTGACAACACCTTGGCCTCAGATTTCTAGCCTCCCCAGGGCTGTGAGAAAAATCCATTTCTGTTGTTTAAATCACCATTTCATTGTGCCTTGTTACACCAGCCCTACAAAACTAATACACCACCACATTACAAAAGAATATATTTGAAGGTAAAAGACTGACTCTCTCTCTCTCTCTTTTGGTAAATCTGTCATTTATTGTATCATATAATTTGGGATGAACCACACTGATGTGACGGAAATGCTAGATGACGGAACGAACAGATGACTCTCCACAGTGCAATGTGGGGACAAGGCCCCAGAGACCTCCTCTTCCTACAGGTACACTCCAACTTCCACGCATTTGGCAAGTACTTGATCATCCTCACACACCCGCCTCAAAAATATGTTTTAACTCTGTCAAAGGCTTAGTAAATAATCTCAGGTCTTCTACTTTAATGGTCTATTCTTGCTTAGAGCATCTCATGGACAGAGGAGCTTGTCCATGGAAGTCTCCAGGCAAGAATACTGGAATGGGTGGCCATTCCCTTCTCCAGGGGATCTTCCCGACCCAAGAATGGAACCCGGGTCTCCTGCATTGGCAGGCAGATTCTTTACCACTGTGCCACCTAGGAAGACCCCTAAAAATATTGGCACAATATATTTTATAATATTGGTAGAATTTAGAAATTGTGTAAGGTAGGTGGAATGGGAAGAACACTGGACCCAGAAATCCAACTTCCTAGTCCTTCTTAAGACTAAGTGCCTCAGGTTAGACAATTTGCTTGTTTGGGGTGGTTATTCTTTTCCCTATTTATTTTTTGTTTTAGGCCACGGAATCTCAGTTTCCTGACCAAGGATCAAACTCTGGCCCCCTGGATTGGAAGCATGCAGTCTTAACCACTGGACCACCAGGGAAACCCTGGGGTAGCTCTTCTTCACATCAGTGATTCACAAGATGACCGGAATTCGGTATGCTCTGGAGGGATTGGTAAAGAGCCCAACTGCCAACGCAGGAGACATAAGAGATGCGGGTTTGATTCCTGGGTTGGGAAGATTCCCTAGAGAAGGAAACGGCAACTGACTCCAGTATTCTTGCCTGGAGAATCCCATGGACGTAGGAGCCTGGTGGGCTACAGTCCATGTGGTTGCAAAGAGTCAGACATGACCGAAGCAATCTAGTACATAGCATAGAGGTCTTTTTAAACAGTCGAATATATGGGCCCTACACCTGACTCTCAGACTTGTCTGGACATTGGAATTATCTGGAAGACTAAAAATTATGATATTTAAAGTTCGTCCTTCAGAGATTCTGATTCAATTGGTTTAACTGGTTTGAAATGTGGCCCTGGCACTGGGATTTTTAAAAGCTCCCTCCTTCAAACATGACATCCACTGCTCTGGAAAGTGTGACTTAGTCGGTCTGGGAAAGAGCCTGGCAACTAGTATGTTTTAATTCATCAGGTGATTACAGTGCCCATGAACTCCTTTGATGATGTCCAATCACAAGCATATGATGCAAAGAGAAAATAATGCTTCTTCCGCTTTAAATTTAGCAATTTCTTTGACTTTTTATGAGATGCATGGTACTAATGAGACATTTCAAAGCAAACTTTAAAAAAAAATATTTAAACATGGTTGTTTACTCAGAGGCTCATTAATGAAGTGTATAATTAGAGAGTATGAAGTTTTAGATCTCCTATGAGTCAGTCACCTTTTGAGTGTTTCCCAAATGTGCCTATGTCAGGAAGGAGGCTCTGTGAGAAATCAGGATGGAAGCTGTGTTACCATCTCAGTCCCAGCTGTGTAATGGATGCAATTATTTCAGGAAGGAACACGGGCAAAGATGAAGGCACAGAACATAATTGCTTCTGTGACAGTAGTTTCCTAGGGTAGCGATTCAAACCAGCATCTCCCATTAGTCTAAAAACAATTATATAGTTTTCCTTTTCATTCATTTTTTTTAGGCTTTTCCTGTATTTGAAGCTTTCCAAAGGGTATTTGAATGATCTAACATTAGCCACCTTCATACTGTATTTACCATTATTATTAGCACAGCGGATGATCTTTACAACTTAGCAAAACTCCAAGAAGCATTATTACCGATTTTCTTTAAAAGTGCTTCTAAATCATTTGCCGTTTCTTTTCATTTATATCCCAGTCAGAATTATTTTCAAGTGACTTTTTAGGGTCTTCTACCTTAAGTTTAAAGATGACTACAACTAATGTCATGATGAAAGTGAATCCTGAACTTTTGAAGTGTTACATTTCAGTTTACACAATAGAAAGATTAAAAGACAGATTAATCAGAAAGATTACAATACGGTGACAAGGCCAAAGATAATAGTGGAATAAGACCCCACTTTGAGTTCCCGCAAACAACTACATAAGTATCAGAAGGGAATTAGGTGGAGGAAGAGGAGGGAGCTGGTTTATAAATATTAATGAAAAAAATTGTTAGTTTTTGATTGAATGAAAGATATGTAAATGTCCCTATATAACCTCTGTAAGAGTGAATTCAGTTTTAGCCTGTCTTAATAGAAATGTCTAGAATTAAGGCAGTAGTCATTCTGCTCAATATATTACTTACTAAATCAATCTTATAATATTACATTAAATTCTAAAGAAGACTTCACCACGTTATTAAACACACACCAAAAAGTGGACAGAAAATTACGCTGTGTGATCAAAATGACAAAAAAGAACCTAAATATAATTAGTAAAAGGCATACTATGAACCAAAATAATGGAACGCTTCTAAGAGTCTGCATCTGAGAATTCAAGAAGGCCCCAGCACTAATCCCTGGAGTTATTTATGCGCAGGCTGAAAGACATCTGACAGGGAAAACACAGAAGAGATTTATGTAGAGACAGGGTTAAACTAGTGACAAGGTATATAAACATCATCACACTGCTGCAATTTTACATGAAATCTCATGTAAGAGTTTCTCCAAAAAAGTTTCTCATGAAAGAGCAACTGTGTTTTTTAAATTATCAGGATAAAAACATCACAAGTTACCCTACTATCTCTGAGTGCTCAGAAAGCTCAAAATATAAAAATTTGTTTCCTTTATAACATTAAAATAGCTGCTCTTACTTTTTTTCTTTAAGGCCCTTGAAATGTTACTGACCAAGTAATTTTTGTGAGAAAGGCATCATTTTAATATCAACCCTTCTACTAGCAATAGACTGCTGTTAAAATAACTTGTTCTTAGTTTAACATATCACCTCACTTTAAAGACAAAGGATTTCTCTTCCTAAACTTCAAAGAACCATTATTCAGAAAGTGAAAAAATACTGTTTACTGTGACAGAGCTTCTAGAACATACAATGGGGAAATATTGAATTTTCCTATACCAATTCATTAGATAGATTTTAGCATCTTTAAGTATGCAGAAGACTGGAAGCCTTCCTACTTTCCCCAAATCTCCAGACCTGGAAAGAGAAAATTAAAATACAGATTTCTAAAGAATTAGTCCTAAGCTCTCTTCCTCTTTTACTTTAGAAAAATCATGACTTTTTTTTTCTTTAGCAGTTTCTGGTTTTCCATGTACTAATAGCAGTTGCTTCATATTATTATTCTTCCCTCTATAGGAAGATATTTCATCTCTTCAGAGGAATTCTGCAATCTTCCTGTGCCAATCTAGGTGTCTGGAGAAAAAGATCAGAAGAAATTAAAACAGCCTGTTCTCACCCTGCCTTCCTCAAACAATCAATTTTTCTCTGAGGTTTCTTAACATGTCTAGATAGACTGGATAAAAAAAATAAGAGTTTGGGGGACAAATTTCCCTCTATGATTAAAACCTCGGTAGACAAGGGAAAGAGAAAAAAAATGAAAACATTTTAATAAAATAATATGCCACCTGTCCTCATTCGTACTTAATTCAGTGGTTATATATTTAAGTTATGTTTTAAAGATTTTAACTGAGATTATGTTAATAGGTGGAAGTTAAACACTCCATGGCTTAACCTTTTAGAATATGACAGAAGTTCTGTAGACTATTTTTAAAAATATGATCAACTTAGGACCATTTTATGTATGTGATAATTTGCTTTTCATTGACCAGCCCTGTTTAACTAATTCCCTACAACACTGCTTTCACATCCCCTAAGTCTCTTTGTCACTCCTGCTTTTGTTTTCCCACTTACAGAACCACTGTTACCACAGTAATTTTTCTAAAATATTTATCATAATGGGAGTGGGAGAAAAGCAGGCTGGTACAAATGAAGTCAGCTTTCTTTGTCATAAAAATCTGTTCCTCATGTCTATCCATATATTTCTACTCTTTTCAACGTGTACCCTAGCCAAAGAAGTTATTTATTTTTGGAGTATATGTCATTTATATCAATCTCTCTGTCCAAAATGACTTTCTCAATGTCTTTGTCTAGAGAATTCTGCTTCGAAGGCACAGAATAGCTTAAATACCTCTAATCTTTCTCATTTTATTCACTGAAAACAAAAGGTCACATTTCTCCCTGTTTTCACAGCACTTTCTACATGTCTCTACATGTCTCTAAAACTTGTCACTTTATCATAGTATCGATACATTGCATCTTAATCCCAGGCAATAGGGTAATTATTAATATTTCATAGCCTATCAGCACCCTTCCTTAATTCCGCCCATCCTCTTAACCCCAACAATATTATCACCCAGGCCCTTTTATTCCCAGGACTTTGTTGAGTGTCTATTACATATTAGCTATTTGCTGAATGTTAATGTAAATTCATAATTTATTTTGACATTGGTAAGATCATAATGAGTGACAGAATTCCCATATTTTTATTAAAACTAATTGTCATAAAATGTTATAAATGTCCTGAGAGTTTATTTTATCCAATTTTTATATTGTATAGAGAAGACCAGAAAAGTTCAACTAATTTAATAAGTATTTATTGCATAGATACTATTCCAAGCCTATTTTATGTGCCAGATATAAGTTATTTGTTTTAACAAGGATTTAAATTAATTGTATTTGTGCAGCCTACATTTTGTGAGGGTTTCCCTGGTGGCTCAGCTGGTAAAGAATCCATCTGCAATGTGGGAGACCTGGGTTTGATCCCTGGGTTGGGAAGATCCCCTGGAGAAGGGAATGGCTTACCCACTCCAGTATTCTGACCTGGAGAATTCCATGGACTGTAGACAATAAACAAATAAGTAAATGCTTGGTATATTATTATGTAATATTTGATAGTGATAATTATCATGAATAAGATTAGCTAAATAATTTGCTCAATTTCACACTGGTTGCAAACCTGAACTTGAGCCATGGTCTCCTGTGTCTCAGTTTAGTGTTGTGTTAACCAACAATTACATCCTATCTCTAAATCAAGCACAGCATTTACAGGACTAAATTGAAGTTATTATCCAAAGTAGCAATTAAGCAACAGTGTGTATGCAAGTGTGTTCAGTCATTTCAGGCATGTCGGACTCTTTGCAACATTATGGACTATATAGCCTGCCAGGCTCCTCTGTCCATAGGATTCTTCAGGCAAGAATACTGGAGTCTACTGCCATGCCCTCCTCAAGGGGATCTTCCTGACCCAGGGATTGAACCTGTGTCTCTTGTGTTTCCTGCACTGGCAGACAGGTTCTTTACCACTAGCACCACCTGGGAAGTGTATACAGTCTATATAGGTGAAGGGAAATTGTTAGTTGCTGTAGCAAAGATATCCCCAAATGACAGTAACTGGAGATAGAAATTTATTTATTTCTCATAAATAGTCTCAAAGTTAGGATTCTATGTTTCTGGGGAGGCTTATTTGTGCCTGTATGTGCTCTTCCACCTCTTTCCTCAATATCTTGAGGCCAAGAACTGGAAATGGTCACAATGGTTTGTGTTCACTTTCCATTGGCTTTCAACCTGCTAAAGCATACCAGGATGCAAGAGAATCTGGAAAACAAGAGTCTTCAGCTGGACAACTCAGCTCAGACTCTGGAGAGACCAGCGTTGGTTCTAACAGTTCAGGAAGAAGAGAAACACTTAGTCACCTCTGTCTCACTGGGCCACTATTATTTACTTCTGCTTGGTCTTAGAAAAGAAACCAAGAACATATGTTAATAATGAGGTCAGAACTGTTTCCCCAAGGACAATGTTATCAAAACAATGAAGCATTTGATGTAAAGAACCTGGTGACATTATTTTGGTGAGTAGTGGCCCAACTCTGACTGCCTGAGAAACTCAATACTAAGTTTAAAGAATATCTTTACCTAACTCCCCAAGAAAGGTGTATGAAAAAAGTGAAAAGAAAACAAACATACACATTATAAATAGCATTTGTTTGTGCAGCCAAATTGATGTAGGTGAGTCATATAGCCCAAAGATGAACCATAAATATAATTTAAGCTGGCTGTTCCATGCAGCACTCTAACTCACTTTAAAGACCCAGAAGATTGCTTGCAATAACTGAGGTTACGTATTATCTTGCCACGGAATTGGCAGGGAGGGCAGCTGCATAAAACTGGTAATTAAACACTCCGCTAGCCACTCAAACAAAGTTGCTGAATCACAGAGATGTGGAAGGTAATAGACTGGGGTCAACTGATTCAACTTCCCATTTGTCAGAAGGAAGTGCATTTAGTGTTTTCAACAGACACGTCTTAGAGTTATAAAGAACTTCCTGACACAGCTGCCCATCTTCCAGCCACATCTGAGAAGACACTTAACCCAGGTAGTAGCTATTTAAATAGACAATGATGCTCATAACATCACATCTCTTTATTTCTCTTCCCATTTTCTCCTCTGGTAAATTCACTCTTAGATGAAGGGAAGGAATTAGTCAAATTCTGCCTCCTCTAATGGGAAAAGATCATTATAAGGCTAATGACAGATCTGATGAGATTAGAGCCAAGGCTAGAAGTTCAACCAGATCATGAGCTATCTTAGGAAAGAATAAAGAGTTCTTTCATCTTAGCAAAAAATAAAATAAAATAAAATTGCAATGCAGGGAATGGTCAAGGTTAGTAAAGATATTTCAAGGCTATAAGGAAAGCACATAGCTGGAAAACAGCCTGAATACTTTATAATAGAATTAGTTAATAGGTGAAGCACTCAGAATTCAGAGAAGCATGATCAAGACTCAATAAATACTACCTAGAATTAGATACTTAGAGCTAGGAAGAGGAACCAGAAAAATCTAATAAGAAAGTTAAATTCTCTTGACAAAAATAAATTTTCTTTCCAAGGAGGTCAAACATTATATTTTTATTGAGTGTTGATTAAGTACTTGTAATATGCCCCAGGAGCTGCTGTCAACATCTTTTCAAGCTGAATAAGATATAGCTCATGCTCCCCAGTTTACAGGGTAGTTTATTTCAATATAGGCATTTTTCCCATAATGCAATACACTAGGGGATACAATCTTTTTATTTATGGACTTCAATTGGTGGTCTTGCAACAGAGCAGCTTTGTGAAGATTAATAATCTATGATAACAACAGGAAATAGAGACAATAAGGATGTCTAAGATACAAGAGAGCTGGAGAGGACTTGAAAGATAGGTCATTTATTTGAAACAGTAGCTACAAATAAACACATGAGTTTTTCTCATGCAAGTAGGTTTTAGGATATGTTTCTATGAAAGAAAGTGGAAGTTGCTCAGTCATGTCCAAATCTTTGTGACTCCATGGACTGTAGCCTGCCAGGCTCCTGTATCCATGGAATTTTCCAGGCCAGAATACTGGAGTGGGTAGCCATTCCTTTCTCCAGAGGGGTCTTCCCAACCAGGGGATTGAATCCAGGTCTCCCACATTGCAGGCAAATTCTTTACCCTCTGAGCCACCAGGGAAGCTCAATACATTTATATCTAGTAGCCCACCTTTCATACAGAAATACCATTAAATGAAATTGTACTAAACTTTGTTTCTGTTAGTCTATAATTCTAATTGATTCCCTACTCATTTAACTCATATAATAACTTTATGAGGTAGGTTTCATTAACATTCACAGTCTCAGATAAGAAAGATATATGACAGAGAGGTTAGATGACTTGCCAAGGGTCAAAGTAATATAGATGAAATAGTCCAGAAATCTCTTCTAGTTGTTCTGATAAAAATCATATAATCTTCCAAGATCAATAAAACAATTGTACTATTTCTTTGGAATCTAAAAATATTTTAATTTTAAGTTTTAAGCTTGTTTTAATGAAATAGTATAGCTAAAATTTTTTTTAAAAACTTGCCAAGTGAAAGTTATTCTAGCTATCTTGAACTAAAGCATAATTCTTCCCAGAAAATAATTATTTTTTCTTCACTTCAAAATTGTCTTTTTAAAATTACAGGGAAGGCAAACCATTTCATATGATCAATAGTATACATTACAGATAGTAATTTTATATAAACAAATATTGAGGATTGTCTTTCCTCTCTTTTGTGTTACTCTTTACTTCTTTGTTCACCAGTCTGTTAAAAAACAAAATTCAACTGAGTGAATTTAAGATCAACTGGCTTTATTAAATAAGTCATGAATCAGACAGCACCCCATCTAGCAAACGTAAAGGTGCTCTGAGGAGCTGTACAAGATGGGAGACTTTTGTAGACAGAACGAGTCAGTAACAGGAAGGAGTGAAGTGCCTATATTCGGGATATAGTCAGATTGATTACATCACTGGTGCTGTCCAGGAAATTCCAGATGGACTGATTTAAGATTACATTCCTGAGAGTGGTTGAACTACAATCAGGTTAGGTATTAAGTCTTGGTTTGCTGACCTCCGGCTTAGCACAAGTGACTTCAATTTGGTCATGCTGTCCTTCTTCAACAAGTTTAACAACTTGGTTTTTTTAACAGCTTAATTTTCTGTTGTTATCATAACGAATTTCCACATATTTAGGTTTAAACCAACTCCTGTATCTCACAATTCTGTTCATCAGCAATCTAAGTACAATGTGATTTAACTGTGTCTTTTGTTTAAAGTATCACAAAGCCCAAAAATGATGATTTCAAATTGTGGTGCTAGAGAAGACTCTTGAGCATCCCTTGGACAGCAAGGAGATCAAATCAGTCAGTCTTAAAGGAAATGAACCTTGAATATTCACTGGAAGGACTGATGCTGAAGCTCCAATACTTTGGCCACCTGATGCAAAGCACCAGCTTTTTGGAAAAGACCCTGATGCTGGAAAAGATTGAAGACAACACAAGAAGAGGGCAGCAGAGGATGATGTGGTTAGATAGCACCACCGATTCAATGCACATGAATCTGAGTGGACTCTGGGAAATTAGTAGAGGACAGAAAAGCCTGGCATGCTAAAATCGATGGGGTGGCAGAGTCGTACACCACTTAGCAATTCACCACCACCACCAACAAAGGGAAAATGAGATGTCAGCAAGATTGCGGAAGGCTCTAGGAATACATCTACCTCCAAGTTCATTAAAGGTGTTCCCTAATTTACTGACTTGTGTTTATGTCACCGGGGCCCTGCTTCCTGGCTGGTTGTCTGCTGGATACAGGGGTGCAGAGGGGGGCAGTCTTCTCTCCTAGAGTTTGCCTGAAGTCGCTTTTGCTTTCCATGTGGCCACTCCTCTAACAATGGTGAGCTCAGTCCCTCCCATACGTCAAACCCCTCTGACTCCAGACAAAAGAAATACAGCACTTTGTAGTTTCTGCCTTTTTGTTTACTGGCTTTCTATTTAAACTTAGGAAACCCTCATTTGTTTGTTTTATTGGGAAAGAAGGCTATTTTTATTTTTTTAATTATGAGAAAGCTCATAAAGATGTGATAAAATATTATTGAATAGCAGGCTGACAGATTTTATAATAATCTTTTAAAAAATTCAACACTAAAGTTATATTTCTACTTCACATTCCTATTTCTCACTACACTTTAAACAATTTTTCACATGTTGCACAAATAACTAAGGCAAACATTTCCTGAGCAGTATAGATCAACCAAAAATATCCTTCATCGTCTTCATTTCCCAAAGAGATGGGAATGCAGTCTAGAATGCCAATAAATGAAGATGCATTTGCTGGAGAAAGTCACTCAAAACACTAAGAATATATCAAACCAAACATTTCAGGGCTTTCTTAGAATGTAGGGCTTCTGCATTAAAATGTTAAACTCATAACTTGGTCAGTTCCTTCTTGTTTTGAAGTTGTTTTTCTCTGTCTACACATGACTATTAATATATCCTTACTTATAGTCTAAATAATCTATTCTACTTAGTCAAGAAAGAAAATATGAATCCACCTCTTCATTTGCTTGGACAGACAAACTCTAATGTCATTATAGTTTCTCTTTTTTGTTCATACCTTCCATCCAATTCATCCTATTGCCTCTAACTGAAAAATATATCCCAAATCCCACCTTTTTAGTAATCTCAGTGTAAAATCCCATCTCAAGTTAACCTCATTCCCCACAGAAGTATCGATGATGACTTCAATCACCTCCTGACTGCTCTGCTAGCTTTAATTCTTGCTGCCCTAAATCCATCCCCCTCTCAGTCAGGAAGGCATTTCTAAAATGTTATCTGGGTCATGTCACTTTCTTGCTTAAAATCTTTCAGTGAAAAAATCAACAGGTTTATTGATTTCTTAATGAATAATTCCTCAACAATCCCTTAATGATGATGGTCTCCAAAATTTTCTATGACACATCCCCACCTACTGATCATTATGTACCTTTCATGATTCCCTCACCTTCCATATTACTCTGCTCCAGGTAACTAGCCTTTACAGCTCTTAAAGTGATGACAAATACACAAGCATCTTACTTTGTACTCACTGTCCCTTCTCCTTGATGTCATATGATACCTTTTAAGTATCAAGTCACATGATACCTCTTAAGACAGTATTAGCACTCTAGTCCCTTTCTATTCCTTTCTCCATGTTTTTCATAATGTAAAGTGTTTTACTTCATTTCATACTAGTTTACTGTCTTTTTCTATACCCACCTCTTTACATCCACTAACATGGAAACTCCTTGAAGACAAGGATCCTATCTGTCTTACTTATCACTTTCTCCCGAGCACCTGTAACAATGCCTGACCCATAACAAATATTTATGGACTAAATTGTAAAGGATTTTTATATCTTTAGGCTAACTCTTTTTTTAGTTTAGGGTTAGTGATAATAAAGCTAATTAGTTGAATGTTTAGCATGTGCCAGCCACTGGGCTAAATAATCCACATAATAATAATAATCTAAATAATCTATTTTACTTTATTTAAAGGTAACAAATGTCTTGAGGCAAATAAAGATATTATTCTTATTTTACAGATGATGAAATTGAGATTTAGGAAGGTTGAGTAATTTGTCCAAGGACACGGTACAAGTAACAAAGACTGAATTGTATCTCACTTCAAAAAACTAAGACTAGACTATATCTCAAAGAACTGTATTCTTTTCTACCTCAGTCAGTTGATCTGACCTAAGAGTTCTAACTAACATTAGCATCATAAGATCAAATTTCTAGTTATATATAATAACCAAGTTTATAATAAAATATGTCTCCATTTTAGCACTTGCTGCTTCAAGCAACTAAATCCTTAGGGAAATATATAAGGCTTTCTATTTCACTAATTCCTCATGATTTCTCATTTTTTAGGTAATATAGTTAAATTTCAATATAAAACTATAACCAATTATAAGCACAAGTCATTCTAACCTCCAACGTTTTCCATTCTCAGCAAAAGTGCACCTACTTGTTTGGAAAGTCTTCATTAGCAGGCATTGGGAACTGCACTATCTGAAACTTGGGGAGCATCTCAATGAGTGACTTCACTGCGTGTAATATTGCATAATAGCAACACTTAGGCTTGATGCCTCCACTTTCTCCTCTAGACAATACAGAATCAGAAACCTCAGATGGAACTCTTTTCTAATCAAAGGGGCAGCGTGCCAAATGTCTTTAAACCATTTCTGCAGGTAATTTTTATTTTTTCAAGAAAGTGCCCTTCAAGGGAAGGAGTTCATTATTTCTCGGAGTTTATCCCATATTGTTTCAGTCACGCAGCTGATTTTTGTTCTTCTCCCCTTTCTCTTAAAAGTGATGCCAAAACTGTGTTAGTGGCTTGGATAGTGAAACAGTTGTTACCCTGACCTGCTGTAGAAAAGCATTTATGAAAGATTTGGTCATCATTTAAGATATTGCAACATCTTAAGCATAGAGAAAAATAGCATTTAGAAAAAGATGTAGGTTCCCTTGTCAAACCAGAATCTAAAGCAATGACATTTAATATTCAAAAACCAAAACTATTTATATGCTTGCCCTTTAACAGATTTATGACAAAATATATGTAGAGCTGATAGCAGAGGGTGGTATGAAAGGGGAAAAAAACTAAATTAAATAAGATTTATCAACAGGTAATTGCTTAATAGGACAACACATGAAAATAATACTATGAAAAGGATTATTTAAGAACATCTAACTTTTTTCCCCCAAGAAAATGGCATTTCATTTTTGAATTTTAAAACTTTGTTTTATCTCTTATACATTCAAAGACATTTCCCTACAAAGTAGTATTAAAAAAGATAACAGGCCCAAAATGGAGTCACTTATGCTAAATCCATATCATCAGACCCAAGGCAATACCTAACCTAACTGCCCTGTTAACTTTCCCCAGGAATGTAATCTTAACTTGTCTGGAATTTTCTGGTCAGCACCAGTGAAGGAATATACTGATATATCCTTTCTGTACCCTAAAGGAAGGTGACCTTGCCTGAAACAATCCAATTTTTCCTTCTCCTTCACCCATTTCTGCCTATCAAATTCTTCCAGTTGTACAGTTCTTTGGAGCTCCTTTCTATTTGCTAAAAGGGATGATATTCAATTTATGAATTATTGAATAAAGTCAATTAAGTCTTTAAATTTATTCAACTGAATTTTGCTTTTTCACAGTAGCATTCATAAAACATACAATTGATATATTTTAGTAGCTATCTATATTAACCTGAATGAAAACATGAAATTCCTACATCAAGGCACATTTTTTTTTTTTTACTTATTTACAGCAATAACAGCACAACATTCCTCATAGCCCAGTTATTCCCCTTCTGGAGTAAAGCTACTTAAGCACATACATAATAACAGGGTTCCTGTATCACAACGTTAATAACTGGAACCTGTTTCCCCAAACTCATACATTGTAGTTTTAAACTTCAGTGTTTTAAAATGTGACCCTATTTGAAAATACCATCATTGCAGACGTAATTAGATAGGTGAAGATGAAGTCTTCCCTGGAAGAGAGGAGGTCTCTAGTCCAATCTAACAAGTGAAGTGAAGGTCTCTTAATCGTGTCCGACTCTTTGCGAGCCCATGGACTGTAGCCTGCCAGGCTTCTCTGTCCATGGAATTCTCCAGGCAAGAATACAGGAGTGGGTATCCATTCCCTCATTCCCTTCTCCAGGGGATCTTTCCAACCCAGGTCTCCTGCATTGCAGGCAGATTCTTTACCATCTGAGCCACCAGGGAAGCCCAATCTAACAAAATTCCTTACAAAAATGGGAAAATTTGGAGACACATCCATAGAGGGGAGATTCTGTGTGTGCTAAGTCATCCAGTCGTGTCCGACTCTTTGTGGCCCATAGACTGTAGCCCATCAGGCTCCTCTGTCCATGAAATTTCCCAAACAAGAATGCTGGAGCAGGTTACCGTCTCCTGTTCCAGGGGATCTTCCCAACCACTGCAAGGACAGGTTGGGTTCTTCACCACTAGCCCCACCTGAGAAGCCCCAGGGGGAGGATGAGGTGAAGAGAAGCAGGGAGATGACCAATTATAAGCCAAAGAAAGAGGCCTAAAACAAATCCTTCACTCAGAGAGTCTATCAGGAGTCAACCCTGCCAACACCTTCATTTTGGACTTCTAGGTTCTGGAACCATGAGACAATACGTTTCTGTTGTTTAAGCTACCCGGTCTGTGGTACTTTGATAATGCAGCCCTAGAAAACAAATGCAACAGTTATCTATAATAGAAATCAATGATGAGCACGCTATAAATAAAACCTTAAAAGAATATTGCTGAAGTAGCACCAAGAGTCCTTAGTCTAGAGTTCATGTATGTAAAGATATGGATTTTGTAATTACTGCATTTGTTAGAAAGATTGAGGGGAAAGGAATCAAGTTTTTAAAATCCATAGAAAAGAGCAAAAAAAGTTTTTTAAAGAAATATAAAGGAATTTTTTCAGAAGAAAATAAAATAGCAAATTAAAAAGTAAATTTTAATGAAATTTTAAAAAATGTTTATCTATTTATTTAGCTACACTGGGTCTTAGTTGTGACATGTAGGATCTTTAGTTGTAGCATTCTAGATATCTCTCTAGTAGAGAGATACTACAAAGTCTAGAGATAGACTACAAAGTCTCAGCGGTGACTTGTGGGGTCTAGTTCTCCGACCAGGGATGGAGCCCTGTCCCCCTACACTGGGAACTCAGAATCTAAGCCACTGGACCACTAGGAAAATCCTAAAAAGTAAATTTTAAAATCTGAATCTTTACCAGTATCCCAAGGCAAAAGAAATAAAAGCAAAATTTTTTTAAATGGGACCTAATCAAGCTTAAAAGCTTAAACACAGCAAAGAAAACCATAAGCAAAATGAAAAGACAACTACAGACTGAGAGGAAATATTTGCAACTGATGCAACTGATAAGGGATTAATTTCTAAAATATATAAGCAGCTCACACAACTCAATATTTAAAAAAAGATTTAAAAATGGGCATAAGTCCTAAATAGGTATTTTTCCAAAGAATATATATAGATGGCTTCCCTGGTGGTTCAGACGGTAAAGTGTCTGCCTGCAATGAGGGAGACCTGAGTTCAATCCCTGGGTCAGAAGGAAGGTCTGAAGGGTCAGAAGGAAATGGCAACCCACTCTAGTACTCTTGCCTGGAGAACTCCATGGATGGAGGAGCCTGGTGGGCTACCGTCCATGGGGTCGCAGAGTCGGACACAACTGAGCGGTTTCACTTTCACTTTCAACAGGTAAATGAAAAGATGTTCAACATCACTAGTTATTAGAGAAATGCAAATCAAAACTAAAATGAGTTATCACCTCTCACCAGTCAGAATGTCCATCATCAAAATGTCTACAAAAAGAAAATACTGGAAAGGGTGTGGAGAAAAGGGAACCCTCCTACACTGACAGTGGGAATGTAAATTGGTGCAGCCACCATGGAAAACAATATAGAGGCTCCTTCAAAAACTTAAACTAGAGTTACCATATGATTATTACCAGCGATCCCACTCCTGGGGGTATATCTGGAAAACTTCCTTCTAAAAGAAAAATTATATATATATAAAGTCCTGGCTCAGGAATCTTTCCTTAACTCCTTCTACAAATGTCCTCATATTATGAACATTATAAAACTCAATAAGTTGCCTGGGTGGGAAAGAACATTTTTGTTTAGATTCATTTGCATCAGTCACTTAAAGATTATTTTTAAGTCTTTGGGTAAATTATAATTATAGCACTTTCCTAAGACTAAATCCAGACTATTATAACAACTTTTCTGAGAAACATTAGAGAAATATGTGAGAGAGTAAACGGGTGATGTATACTGAAGCTTAAAATTGATGGTAATTTTTAAAGCCTATTTATTTTTAAAGGGTCATAAGAAAAATTCATCAATGGAAAATAAAAAGCAACTGAGTTGTGCAGTAAACTCTGAAAAGAAAGGGTGAAGAGGTAGCTAATTCATTTTCTAGTTGTCTCATATAAACTGGAGTTTACTCACGGCTCTGTAAGACAAGAAGAATCTCCAGTGACATTCTTCTTTAGCATTGTAAGCTTCTTATCCTGTATGATAATGATGGAGCCCTGCATGTTTCATGGTCACGGTGCTCCTTACTGAGCATGAGTCACCAGGAGCGCACTGCCAAAAGTAACTTGAGACTAGGACAGCAATATAATTTTTCATTTAATCTTGATTTGGGATATTATAAAACTGGCAAAAAAAAATAGATGAAGAATAGAAATGTGTTCTAAAACTGTCACTTCTCAAGGGCATGGTAGGGCAGGGGCAATAAAAATATCGATTAAGATAGTAAGGAATTATTAGAAAATCATACTGAAAAGTTCCCATATGAGAAATGGTTGAAAAATTAGGACATAAGGAATATTCCAAAGCTAATAACATAAGTAGGGAATGGGAAATATTGGAAATGGCTTGAGAAGACAGTGTGGAATTGTCGCTTCATCTGACAGAGCATAAATAGAGTTGGCTCTTCTGAAGAGGTTAGATGTGAAAACTGTAGATGTTAAATATGATTCCATGTGTGCTTGATGTGAATTATTTAATAAAATTACTGGGCTGCTGTGGGCAATCTAAATTAGAGATAAGTAGAAGTGTATAAAATTTAATTAGAAAATCACTTCATGTAATTTTATCAATAACTCACATTCTTGTGCCTTTTTAAAGGTGAGAGAAATCAAAAGCTGAACTAGGACAGTAAAGCATCTTTATCTATATTCACTCAACCCCAAGCCCGAGCACATCAGAGATGGGTGCTATTACAGAACATGTTTTTATCACATAATCATAATGCAATAAATTCTGGGAGTAGAGCTAAAGCCCCCTAATGGGAAAGGTTCTTTGGGTTGAGAGGCAACACGGTGGTACTCTTTGACTAAGCTCTCCTCGGTGAAATTTGGGTGAGGATACTTGTTAAGAGTTTATAACAATTAGATCTTTAATCCATTTTGAGTTTATTTTTGTGTATGGTGTTAGAAAGTACAATATTGTAAAGTAATTAGCCTCCAACTCATAAAAATAAATGGGGAAAAAAAAGATAAATGAACAAAAAAAAAAAAAAAGAGTTTATAACAGAGAACTGACATCCTACAAGCAAGCCTCTTTCCCATACATACCTCACTTGGCCAAGTGTCACACTGATGAGTTCACTTCTTCTCGGCTAAAGAGGACATAAGGGTGTTTCAAATCAAGATTCTCCCCTCTCTCAGGAGAGACCGAATGAGAGAGAAGTGATCCAGTATTAAGTGTTCAGCAAGGTGCTGATCTATGGAGAGTTTAGTGCTTGCTCCTCATTAAGTGTTCCTAGGACCAGACCAGGAGTATCAACACGACCTGGATGCTTGTTAGAAATACAGACAGCTGAGGCTGTATCTCAGAAGTATTGAATCAGAATCAGCATTTTAACAAGATCTCCAGGTGATTCATAAAAACATAAAAGAAACCTTATTCTAAATTTTGTAAGAAAAATTTTCTTAGCTATTCAGTGTTTTTATCCTAGATTCCAGCACTTAGAGAGAACTCAGTATCATTTACTATTAAAAATGGATGAATAAATTAATTAGTGATTCTCTTCAATGTTTACTTTAATTCTCTGGGAAGATACTAATCATTATGAAAAACTGTAAGTTGTAAGAATAATTCAGGCTTAAGAAAATATGCTGAGTACTTGAAATGAGCAATGCATGATGCCAAGATTTAGGGGCTATAATGATATACAATTCTTTTAAAAATATTAAGATATACCACAAAATATGTATTCTAATTAAGGATTATATGTCTAATTATGTGACAAATATATTGAAATTTAGGCAGAAAAAAAAATTTAAATCATATGTGTGTTAGTCACTCAGCTGTGTTCAACTCTTTGCAACCCCATGGACTGTAGCCTGCCAGACTTCTCTGTCCATGGAATTTTCCAGGCAAGAATACTGGAGTGGGTTGCCAATCTCCTCTGCATGGGATCTTCTCAACCCAGAGATGGAACAGGAGTATCCTACTTCTTTGGCAGAGCAGGCAGATTTTTTTTTAATGAGTCAACAGGGTGAGCCCAAAGGGTGTGTTGCCTCCCTCTCTGGAAATCAAATCCCAGTCTCCAGTGTGACAGGTGGAAATAGTCACCACTATACTAACAAGGATGGCTTAAATAGTATAGGACAACAACAAAAAGAAGCCACCAAGTACAAAACAGATTACAAGGACCATAAACTCTGATGGAATTCAAAAGAAGAAATCATTTACTTCTACACGAGCAGACAACAATGCTGTCGTTGTTACTCAGTCACCAAGTTGTGTCTGACTCTTTGTGACCCCATGGACTGCATGCAGCATGCCAGACTTCCCTGTCCTTCACTATCTCCCAGAGTTTGCTGAAATTCATGTCCATTAAGTTGGGGATGCCATTCAACCATCTCACCATCTGCTGCCCTCCTCTCTTCTTGCCTTCAATCTTTCCCAGCATCAGGTCTTTTCCAATGAGTAGACCCTTCCGTCTTGGGTGGCCCTTAACAGCATGGCTCATAGTTTCATTAAATTAGACAAGGCTGTGGTCCATGTGATCAGTTTGGTTAGTTTTCTGTGATTGTGGTTTTCATTCTGTCTGCCCTTCTGATGGATAAGTATAAGAGGCTGATGGAAGCGTCCAGATGGGAGAGACTATGGGGGAAACTGGGTCTTATTCTGATAGGTGGGGCCATGCTCAGTAATCTTTAATCCAATTAAAGATTGGATTTGTTCCCTCCCTGTTGTTTGGCCTGAGGCCAAATTCTCCACCCATGCCTCCCCCTAGATTCCTGCACACTCACTGGCAAGTCTGGGTCAGTCTCTTGTGGGGTCACTGCTCTTTTCTCCTGGCTCCTGGTGTGCACAAGATTTTGTTTGTGCCCTGCAAGACTCTGTTTCTCCAGTCCTTTGAAAATTCTGGGACAAAGGCTTCCCTTGAGGCTCATCTGGTAAAGAATCCACCAGTAAAGCAGGAGACCTGGGTTCAATCCCTCGGTTGGGAAGATCCCCTAGAGAAGGGAAAGGCTACCCACTCCAGTATTCTGGCCTGGAGAATTCCATGGACTATACAGTCCATGGAGTCACAAAGAGTCAGACATGACTGAGTGACTTACACTTTCACTTTAACTTGGAAGTTTTGTAATCAAATCCCACCGGCCTCCAAAGTCAAATTCCCTGGGGTGTTTCAGTCCCTTTGCTGGATCCCCAGGTTAGGAAATCTGCTGTGGGTCCTAGAACGTTCTTAACAGTGCAAGAATCTCTTTGGTATAATTGCTCTGCAGTTTGTGGGTCATCTGCATGGCAGCTCTATGGTGGGGCTAATGGTGACCTCCTCAAAGAGGGCTTATGCCACACATTGGGTGACCCAGGTCTGCTGCGGCCAGAGTCCCTGTGCCCATGGCAGGCCACTGCTGATCCACGCCTCTGCAGGAGACATGCAAACACTCAAAGGCAGGTCTGCCTCAGGGGTGACTACACCAAAGCTTTAGACTGTGTGGAGCACAACAAACTGTTCAGTTCAGTTCAGTCACTCAGTCATGTCCAGTTCTTTGTGACCGTACGGACTGCAGCACGCCAGGCCTCCCTGTCTATTACCAACTCCCAGACCTTGCTCAAACTCATGTACATTAAGTTAGTGATGCCATCCAACCATCTCATCCACTGTTATTCCCTTCTCCTCCCACCTTCAATCTTTCCCAGCATCAGGGTCTTTTCTAATGAGTCAACTCTTCACATAAGGTGGCCAAAGTATTGGAGCTTCAGCTTCAGCATCAGTTCTTCCAATGAATATTCAGGACTGATCTCCTTTAGGATGGACTGGTTGGCTCTTCTTTGCAGCCCAAGGGACTCTCAAAAGTCTTCTCCAACACCACAGGTCAAAAGCATCAATTCTTTGGTGCTCAGCTTTCTTTATAGTCCAACTCTCATGTCCGTACATGACTACTGGAAAAACCATAGCTTTGACTAGACGGGCCTTTGTTGACAAAGTAATGTCTCTGCTTTTTAGTATGCTGTCTAGGTTGGTCATAGGTTTTCTTCCAAGGAACAAGTGTTTTTTAAATTTTTAAGAGTTATTTCAGCCAATGGGAGTTTGCTCTATGACTCAGGGAACTCAAACCAGGGCTCTGTAACAACTTTGAGGGGTGGGAATTAGTGGGAGGTAGGAGAGAGGTTCAAGAGGGAGGGACATATGTACACCTATTACCTATTCATGTTGAAGTGTGGCAGAAGCCAATGCAACATTGTAAAGCAATTATCTTTCAATTAAAAATAAATAATTTTAAAAATAATCAAAGAACAAAAATAGAAAAAAATTAGAGCTATTTTATAACTATATCAGTAGTCACAGAGCTTAAACTTTAATCAACCAAATCCCAAATTAGACCCAATTTAATGGCTCCAGCTTATTTCATCTCTGACAAGAGACACTCAAGGAATTGAATGTGTTGTCCTAACTAGATCATATCTGACTATGTCAAAGCTCTATAACCAGTTTCCTGTATAGGTTTTCTCTTTCCACCTTCATCTAAAGGACATTTCATTTGGACTTCTACCTTTCAGGTATCTTAACCAATATTGGTAAAAAGCAATGCTTTTACAGAAAGCCAAATAGCACTAAGAGTTTTCCACTCTCCACATAAATCTGTGCAACATTATGTATGGAGGTACAACAAGCATGGGATAATTGTAAGTTGTGCATACAATGTCAGGAGACTATTATCGTCACATTCTGAAGCCAGTGTTTTCAGAGCATTTTTTTATAAAGTCAGTACAAGTTAAAATAGAACTCCAGCTTGGTTCCACATAAATTATGGAGTTGGTCAGTCATGGAGATAAAATTACATTTAGAGCTCCCACTGGTATTGTAAGAAGTGAAACTGAAAAGGTATTTTCATACTGAATAACAGGTGTTCCAGATTCTTAATGTTGTTTTCTGAATTCAACCCAAGTCATGAGTTTAAAATAAGCCCTCTCAGAAGTCTGAGAGAGTTGCTGCAGTTGGTTAATAAGCTTCATATTTTCTACTAGGGAGCAACCATGGTTTGACAGAATTTGGCTCATTAAGGAATAATTATATTTTCTGTGATCTAATTTGAGTTCTAAACTCATGTCTGCATTTGGTTTCAATATTTTTTATCTTAATTTAATACATCTTGCATCCATACTGGCTGTGAGGTGAATTTGCATCATATTTGGCATTTAAATTTTCTCTCAAGATACATATACCTTCAACCAGAAATCATACACATTCTGAACATAATGTCTTTTTAACAATGAAACTTCTAATTTATTCTAGCTAGGTTCAGATCTCACTTGGGCGTTAACAATTTTTAAGAAAATTAAAGAATTTTTCAATTACTGGAGATGCTGACATCAGCCCTTGACTTACAGTGTGGAGATCAGTTTTTCTTATGATCAAAACAAATTACAACAAAATTACAGGGCAATATTTATCCACACTGCAAAGAGAAATTACCAGAAAAGTAATTAACTTCTAACCGGAACCAAGAAGAATCATGTGGCTATAGTCTAAAAAGAAATATTAATTTTATGCCATTTCTGTTCTCATTATGTCACTTTATCAAAAGGAAATACTTAAAAATAGAAAATTAAAGTGTACCTCCAAAGCATTACAAATCTATAACTCTTTCTCACAGGAAAGAGCAGAAAAAATTCGTTGACCTATTCCAAGAATAAAAGAAGAAAGGAATAAGAATTAGAAAAGGAATTTCTGATTCTCAACTAGCAAGTGAAAAATCTGCCATTTGTCTCTAAAGTTATTTTTTCTTGTTAGAATAAGCAATCACATCAAAAATGGTTTATTGCTGCTATATCTAATGGCAACATGCAAGTTATAATATGTGATATTGGTTTTGTATTAAACCATATTAAAATAGACAAGAAGTAGAAAGTATAAAGAATAAGATTGTAGGGCAGGTAGAGTGCCATTTTAACGACTAACACAAAAGTCAGTTCATCTACTTCAAGAGGTAATTGGTGATCAGAATGTTTTTCAATAAAAATCTTGTTAAGCAGGCAGCACATTTATTCATTTTCCTAGGCAAAGGCTTTTTAACACAACTGAATTTCTTATACGTATACATTTAATTTATCTATCCTCTTAATTAACCTTCAGAGCAGAGATAATGTTTCCATACAAAACATTAAAAGTCCCTAAAATCAAATCAGGACAATGCCAATTCTTCAAATGGAATTGAAGCAATACTAACTAGGAGTAGGGAGGAACAGTAAGAGTTGCAGAGATGGTTCAACTTCCTTGAGGCCTACTCACTAGAAAGCAAGTGCAAGTATATCCTCTTTCCTGTACATATTTGCACAGTCTAGAGAATTATCTTCAAATCATCCAGAAGAGCTGTACTTTGTGTTACAAAACCAATATCACATCTTATAACATGCATGTGGCCATTAGATACAGCAGCAGTAAATATTTTGATTTATTTCACAGATCCTTTAGAGTTGTTATTAGAATATTATATTCTCTCCCCATTTTTTTCTTGTTCCAGAAAGACTTATACCTGAGTTTACCTCTGTTTTCTTGGGTTATTGTTTTTTTTTTTTTTTTTTTTTAAGTACCTGACAATTGCAGAAGAAAAAAAAAAGAGAGAAAGAGAAACAAATTCTCTAATCATTCTCCCTTATGAGACAAATAATCTAGCTAATCTCTGGAAGCCAATAAAATTGCTTGTAAAGTTGTTTTTCTACTCTCAATCTTAAAAAAGGTGGTTGAGAAATAGTACCCGGGTCTTTCTCATGCTTAATCTACCTAAAATACTTAGCACAAAGATATCTAAAGTATTTCAACCTGTAACTTACAAATCTGATTGGCCCACGTCCCACTCAATGTATTATCTCTCTAGCATTCCTATCTGGAGATCTATGAAAACATTTCTCATGACACAGAAAGGTTAACATGATGGAGTAAGATTACAGTACTGTTTCCAAATATTCATATCCCCTCTTGTATTTGCATAAATTTCCCCTACCCACTGTCAAACTGCTTTGACCAATAAAATGTGAACAAGAAATATATGCCACATCCTTTCAAATAGAGGCTTTGCACATAATTTCATGTTCGGTTCAATCTCTTTAGCTTCTGTCCTCTTCCATGACAACAGCTTAACCAAAATAGGGGGCTGCTGCTGTAGCATGGACTTTTGAACGAGAAGATCTATGGAGCTGACCTCAGTCCTCATCCAGGGAAAGCAGGAAATAAATGTTCATTTTAAAAGGCCTTGAGATTTTGGAGTTGTTTTTCACCACAGCAAAAACCATAGGACTGATATCTAACATTGGAATTTTGCTATTAAATACACACACACACCTGGGAGCTGTTTGTCACCACAGCAAAAACCATAGAACTGATACCTACCATTGGAATTTTGCTATTAAATACACACATACACACACACCTGGTACTGGGCTGCAGGCTGTATATGGAGTGTATGGGGGAAATGGCTTCCCTGTGGCTCAGATTAAGAATCTGTCTGCAATGCAAGAGACCTGGGTTTGATCCCTGAGTCAGAAGGGAATGGTTACCCACTCCAGTATTCTTGCCTGGAGAATCCTATGGACAGAGGAGCCAGCAGGCTACAGTCCATAGGGTCACACAGAGTTAGACATGACTGAAGCCATTAACACTCTCACTATAATAAAGTATGAGTCTTCCCTATCCCAATTTGGAAGGCAGAAAATGCACTTGATGAAATTTTGACTTTGGGCAAAGAAGTTCAAAATAGAATATTACTAGTACAGATTGCTATTTTCACAATTGACAAGCACAGAACAGAATCACCCATTATCAATCAAATAGACAGGAAAGAAAAAATAACAAGTCCAGATACTTGAAGGTGGGACAGTTTCTCATCTACTGTCAGAGAAAAATGTAAAACAGAGATATGTTTTTGGCTGTTAAAACTGGTTCAGATTTATCCCAAGTAAAACACAGGCTCAGGGAAAAAAAACTTTGTCAAAAATATCTGATTGCTTTAAGGTGGCCCCAGGGAAGTTTTCAGTTGGATAAAGTATTTCAGAGGGGAAAGATGAAGGGCCTAGTCCCCAGGAAATCCAGAGTTAGAAGCTGGATAAGTTCAAAGTATATCTCATAAAAAGAAACTAATAATTTTGGATTATTCTTGGGTTTTGGTTTCCTTGTGTACATACAACTTTATATATCATATTGATATGGTTGGATGGTATCACCGACTCAATGGACATGAGTTTGAGCAAGGTCTGGGAGTTGGTGATGGACAGGGAAGCTTGGTATGCTGCAGTCCATGGGGTCGCAGAGTCAGACACAACTGAGCAACTGAACTCAACTGAACTGAAAGTGCCAAGACAAAGGAAAGGGGATTCCTGCTGAAGGCAGCTTCCTGCAAACAGCTGTTTATGCTAAATGATAGGACAATAAATGATTACTGAATACTCTTCTGGTCCTTACTGAAACTAAGCTTTCCTAACTGAAATACAGGAGCCCTCAGTCAAGCTGGTGTTGCAGAAATAAAAAGAAATGTGAAATTGTTGAAAAGCAGGAAAAGGCAACCTGGTCAAATAGCCTTTTCCCTGATAGCTTCCTTGCATTTAGTTTCAGTGGAAAATAATATGTTTTAAGACTCCATTACTGTCTGAGCTATGTCATCATGGCCTTATAAAAACTGATTTTTCTTTTCGAGTTTAGAAATTTCAATAGTCCCTCCTTGCCTACTTATGAATTCACCTATCATTTTCCCTGACTACCCCATTTTTATTCATGACTTAAACATTCATTTTAGAAGGTATCACATGAAACTGATAGCTGCCTTTTAGATAA
Source organism: Muntiacus reevesi (assembly GCF_963930625.1). Lineage (NCBI taxonomy): Eukaryota > Metazoa > Chordata > Mammalia > Artiodactyla > Cervidae > Muntiacus > Muntiacus reevesi. The sequence continues at coordinate 19,312,736 of NC_089269.1, read as the reverse complement.
TATTTTCTAATTAAATGTTGAAATAGAATCTAAAGTAAAAGATATTCATCCAACTTGCTTAGATATTGTGTATGCTCTTGGCACTTTTAAAACCGAAGCTAAAATAACTGCAGTAGCTTATCAGTCGTGTGCTTGGTAGCCCTGTCTAGTATGCTAATTTAAAGAAAACGAGCATAATAAATCTCTTTAACATGTGCATACATTGCTCTCCATGTAGAGGAAAAACTTTCATATTCACATATGTTACACTCAACCACTGGTTCATTACATGACATCCTAAGGGGTATAAAAGGCATGATGAATGAAATTTGGGTTCACATTTTATTACATTAAAATTCAGCTTTCCTGATTGCAAAGATGTCAATAATTATTGCTTTAAAAGAAAATCCTGGAGTTAAAGAATTTTATATATTTCATCTAAACCAAAAAAAAAAAAATTACACTATACATGTTATGACCTTGGTCAACCTGTAATTCTGTCCTACAAATTCTTCAGTGAGTCATTTAAATCCTTTCCATTCAGATTCTATTTCACCATCTAATTAGGGAAGTCCTAACAGGGGATCCGGCTTAGGACAATAAAAATGGTATTCAGTCTTCCGCGGTTAGCAAAGACATTTTTTCAGTCCTTTATTAAACCACGTTTTCTAAGCAAGCAAACAATTTGTGTTGATTCTAAGATTGCTAATGAGTTTCCATTTGAATCAAAAGTTATAAGTGTCCAGGACGAACCTTCTCTTAAAGTATGCAAACTTTCAGATCAAGAATACGGCTGGTCTTGATCTTATAGCTCATAGAAAAAGCTCTCTGTTGGGTTTCAGGCTAGGCCAAAGTAACCTCAAAAAGAATGAGGTGGTCAAAAGCTAAATCCTTGAACCAGCTCCTGGCCTTTGATTTGTCTTTGATTCTCTTATACCCAAAGAACACATTTTTTAATAACCAAGTCAGCTGGGAATTAGAATTGATGAAGGGTTACTTTTATTGTCACCTGCCTCCAAGTTTCTATGCATTTCTCCTATGCATCTCTCTGACTCACTGGGTCAGGGTTTCCCTATCTGTCACCCCTGACAACTCTAGCTAAAGCAAGGTTTTTGCTCTGAGTACTGTCTTCTTACATGATTTGATAATTCATACTTAGATAAGTATATTATTAAAAGTACAATAAAAATATTCACTTTCTCCACAAATTCTACATTTTTTTTTTTTGTCTTACATGTGAAAACTGACAAAGTTATAACTTTAAGGCAAAATCAGACACATGAATCACTGTTAAACTTACTAAATCCATTTAACTTACTAGTATATGGCAATATTTGTTCTGGAAAAAAGTTTGTTTAGAAATAAAATACTTTATTGGGTCACCACTTTTATTAAAGAAAAATAGAATTTGGAATCAGACACCCTATCCCAGTTCAGTTGAGTTGCTCAGTTGTGTCTGACTCTTTCTGACCCTTAGACTGCAGCACACCAGGCTTCCCTGTCCATCACCAACTCCCAAACCTTGCTCAAACTCATGTCCACCAAGTCGGTGATACCATCCAACCATCTCATCCTCTGTCATCCCCTTCTCCTCCTGCCTTCAATCTTTCCCAGCATCAGGTCTTTTCTAATGAGGCAGCTCTTTGCATCAGGTGGCCAAAAGTATTGGAGCTTCAGCTTCAGCATCAGTCCTTCCAATGAATATTCAGGACTGACTTCCTTTAGGATTGACTGGTTGGATCTCACTGTAGGACAAGGGACTCTCAAGAGTCTTCTCCAACACCACAGTTCAAAAGCATCGATTCTTTGGCACTCAGCGTTCTTTATAGTCCAACTTTCACATCCATACATGACTACTGGAAAAATCATAGCCTTGACTAGATGGACCTTTGTTAGCAAAGTAATGTCTCTGCTTTTTAACGTGCTGTCAAGTTTTTATTCCAAGCAGCAAGCATATGTTAAGTGATTTTATGATTTAAGTGATATTGGAGCCCCCAAAAATAAAGTTTCCACTGTTTCCCCATCTAATTGCCATGAAGTGATGGGACCAGATGCCATGATCTTAGTTTTGTGAATGTTGAGTTTTAAGCCAACTTTTTCACTCTTATCTCTCACTTTCATCAAGAGCCTCTTTAGTTCTTCACTTTTTGCCATAAGCGTGGATATCTGAGGTTATTGATATTTCTCCAGGCAATCTTGATTCCACCTTGTGCTTCATCCAGCCTGGTATTTCACATGATATACTCTGCATAGAAGATAAATGAGCAGGGTGACAATATACAGCCTTGATGTACTCCTTTCCTGGTTTGGTACCAGTCTGTTGTTCCATGTCTGATTCTACCTGTTGTTTCTTGACCTGCATAGAGATTTCTCAGTGGGTAGGTCAGGTGGTCTGGTATGCTTATCTCAGTTTTCCACAGTTTGTTGTGATCCACACAGTCAAATGCTTTAGTGTAGTCAATAAAGCAGAAGTAGGTGTTTTTCTGGAACTCTTGCTTTTTCAATGATCCAGAGGATATTGGCAGTTTGATCTCTGGTTCCTCTGGCTTTTCTAAAACCAGGTTGAACATCCAGAAGTTCTCAATTCACATAGCTTTGAAACCTGGATTGGAGAATTTTGAGCATTACTTTGCTAGCGTGTGAGATGAGTGCAATTGTCCAAGAGTTTGAACATTCTTTGGCATTTCCTTTCTTTGGTATTGGAAGGAAAACTGACCTTTTCCAGTCCTGTGGCCAGTGCTAAAAATTATGCTACAATATGCATAGACATTTAACACAGAGAGAGAGAAAGTGTCTTGACCTCTGGAAATACTAACATGGAAAATTTAACCTTCAAGGAACAAATATACTGGAATCATCATTTAGGAGATTAAGCTGAAATTAATTAAAAAGAACTAATAACTCATGTATTTCTCTCCATAGCAGGAGTTAAAAGCTGATTCCATAGTCTTCCCACAGTAGAGACTATAGCCTATACTTTTCTGTTCCTTACACCTTCAACACGTGTATATCAGAACAACAACCTGTAACAACTTGATTTCCTTCTATTCATCCACTACAAGGAGAGAGGAGTTCATATAATTTGCTCACCTAGTGATTTTATTTTGTTAGGAAGCTTTCCTTGTAAGACTATTTAAGAAATAGGAATAAAAAATATAAGGAAAATATTAAGGTTCATTTGAACTTTCTCAAATTCAGATTTTCCCTTATTTGACTCTTAATTATAGTGTTAGTAACTCACTGCCTCTCATATTCATTTAAAAATCTAATAAGAAATTCATGTAAAGACCATCGTGTTTTATTACCATGATTCTCTCATCCACTGTGGTATGCCACTTGATAGTATAGTGCCCAGCAAATTTTTGTCTATTTATTGAATTTAATAATTTATCAGATTTAACAGACATTCCTTTAGAGGAATCCAATGATTATACCGTAATTTCACATTCTTCTTATAACAAGTTATACTTGTTCATTTTATCATGCTATATTTAAAAAAGTACTATTGTCCATGTCTTAGATATAGAAATGTGAAATCTGAGTGGAACCATTTTAAGCAGCTAAAGAAATGACACATATTAAGCAAGTTTTCCAGCAAGAAGTGACATAAGAGAATTTAGTCTTTATTTTAGAAGAATATATATATTTTTTAACATTCAAGCAGACGTTGAGGAAAGATCAGAACACTTTGCACAGGGTGGGCATTTTGAAGTAATTCTCTGATGTTTGTGGAGGCAGCCTAAGCTGTGAGCGCCACTGACCAAGATGGATGAGGCCTGGGAGACTCTGCTTCATCTACTTACTCTTTCATCCAAACTTAGCTAAATCTCAAAAGTGATAATATTGTATCTCAGAAACAGAAACTAAAATTGAGAAACTTATAAAGGATTTTAAACTTAAAACTTACATTTAAAATATTTTCAAGGCTCTATGATCAATAAGGGCTTAGCCCAATGGTTTTACATGGATTTAAAAGCTGAAATCAAATTTATTTTACAAATAGAAAGTAGACTCTGTATAAGTGAAAGTGAAAGTCACTCAGTCTTGTCCGACTCTTTGCGACCCCGTGGGCTATACAGTCCGTGGAATTCTCCAGGCCAGAATACTGGAGTAGGTAGCCTTTCCCTTCTCCAGGGGATCTTCCCAACTCAAGGATCGAACCCCGGTCTCCTACATTGCAGGCAGATTCTTTACTGGTTCAGCTACAAGGGAAGCCTAAGAATACTAGAGAGGGTAGCCTATCCCTTCTCCAGCGGATCTTCCTGACCTAGGAATTGAACCAGGGTCTCCTGCATTGCAGGCAGATTCTTTACTGACTGAGCTATCAGGGAAGCCCAACTTTATATAAGTACATGGGCTTTCAATTCAAAAGTTCAAATAAAGCTCACTATCTGAAAAACAGATATGAATTTCATAAGAATTCCATTTGCCCTCTTCTATTCTAAATGTGCGTTCATTTGCCCTCTGTTCTTCAAGATTTTTCCTTGAAAATTACATGTTTTTATCTCTTCAAAAGTCACTTCCTTCCTAATCAGTCTTAGTTCTATTTACTGATCTAAATCGTAGTCCTGGAGATCTAAATGCTAAATATTCTGTTCTGCTTTTTCCATTTGACTCCTCCTTATCTCAAATGCAGAATATCTAAAATTGCCATCTACTCCCTTTTCTAATGTTTTTCTCCACAGAAGTCTCGTAAGCACTCTCTTGGAATGTTAGGGCCATTTGTAAATCAAATCACCTCTCTGTATCCAGTCAATAAACCATTTCTGGTGATTCCTCTTTCCAAAGTCCTCTCAGTCAGTTCTTCCAACTTCATGACTTAGGCTGATGTTCCTGGAAGCAGAAGCTGGGAGAGATTTGGGCACACGTGGTTTATGGTGGCAGCGCTCTCAGGAGAAATGGAACGAAGGAAGCAGCCACAGCTGGAGAAGGAGCTGAGCAAGGATGAATTTCAGCTGGTGTCCAGCTTCAGGCTGGTCCCCTGCAGCCTCTGGCACATCAATTATGACACAGAATTGACTCCACCTTGAGGCAAGGGACCTACCATCTATATCTCCATGCCAGTCACTGGTTGTATGAAAGAGCCCATAACCTTCTGGGCAAGGAAGCTCTCATTCTGCCAAGAGAAATTCTCTAGAGAAGGAAGCAGCTATGAGTCATTAGCAACAAACACTCCTAATAAGCTGGTGGACGGGTGTCCCCCGCATAGGGCACCAACACGGTCCCCTACCATACTAAAGGAAAATTTGGGGATATAACATAATAAATTTGATGCAAAACTTTGTCATTTATTAACATTGAAGAAATTCTAAAAATTTAGAGTCCTAATATTCTTCCATATTCAAAGTTCATTTCAACGAATATTTATAAAATCTATTTTCTCACTATGCTATATGTGTCTCCTTGAAACTTTTCTAAGAAAGTGCTGTGGACCAACCATATCCCTTCAGCGCTCCTTGTGAACAGGGCCAAATGGCCTGCTGTCTCATGGTGACATTGCTTACATTGCTTCTTTCTTTGCCTCACTTCCCTTTAACCCTATCCTCACTGCCCTGGATGTCCTTTTCCCAAACAAAGTATGAAAATTTTATCCTTGCTGCAACTTCTGATTCTTTTTTTCCTACTATTCCAAGTTAGTCCATTTCAGTATCAGAATGGAAGTAAATGCACTGCTTCCTTGAGAAACTCATACTATATTTTTTAAATAACAGAAATAAATAATGTATATGATATGATTGATTTACAATGATACAAGTGCCTTATCCCACTGTGGACTGGTAACACATACCAACTGGTTAACAGTCTGTGCCAAACTTGCAAAGCAGAAATAGCTTTATTGGAAAACTTACATACATATGTACCTTTCAAACAGAATCCAAAGAGGTTAACATAATATTTCCTGCTTCTAATAAAAATCATAACTAAAGAATACAAGCTGCTGCTTAGTATCCCATATAATATTTCTTGATTTTCCTGATTCATTTTTCTTATCTGTGTCTACCATGATGCTTCAGGGAAAAGTTTATTATATGCCTTTTATTGTAGAACTGTGAAGTACAGAGCTTTGACATACAGTTACATAGAAATTCTTTAGATAGCAAATTAAGAAAACAAAGTGGTGCTAGTTTACCTATTTTCCAATTTTTTAAAAAATAGACATAAAACAGTAATTTAAAAATTATCAATACTGTTAAAAAAGGGCTGAAATTTATCATATCAAAAGAAAGTTCTCCAATCAGAGAAAGAAACAAAGAAAGTTACAATCACAAGGATGCCTAATTTTTAAGATATCAGTGATTGTGGCATAATTTCCCCCTGAGTCAATACCACTTTTCACTTTTAAAACAGAAAATTATAGTAGATAATATAACAATATTGGTGTGCTAGCCAGACAAAATAAAGATTATCTTTTGTCAGACTAATCAAAATATTTTTATAACTACAGGTGCAGTTGCAACCTCAATTTTTTCTCTATAGTCCATTCCTTCTCTTTCGCCTATATGAAGATTAACAAAATTTAATTTGTGTGCAAAAAGGTTTGTACGTCTGTGTTACATGTTTACTTCCATAGTAACACATATTATTGTATCATATATAAGGCAAACATTAGGTAATTAAATTTACTGTAAATATTTTTCCACAAATAGCCCTTAACATTCAATCTTTATTTTAAATACTCAACACACATTTATCAAATGTATTTATTTTAAAATCGAGGTTAATATCTCATCAAATGAAGAGACTAATTTTTTTTAATATACTCCCTCACTGATAAGGCATTGAATTATTTTCATTTTTTTCTATTATAAACAAATACAGTATAAAGCATCCCTACATGTGTTCTTTGCAAGACTTATTTAAGACATATCTTGATTCATTTTAAAACTAATCAAATATTGCCAAATTGCTTTATGAAGTCAACCTCCATTTAAAATTTTTCCTAGTCAAAGGTCAATTCATTAATTCACAATATTTAAGCTTTTATTTGTGTAATCTAGTAATATAAATTGTTTTAATTCATTAATCTTAGTTCTTTAAATCAGTTCATACATTTAACATTAATTTTTATAAAGATTGTGCCATTTCATTTTTAATGTTCTCATGTGAAAAAGACCTGATTATTACCAAAGGAACTAATAACTGATTAGTTTGAGAGCCCTCTTCATTTTACATGCTATGTCCACAAATTCCACATAGTTTATTATGACAAGTTTTTCCAGTGGTCAAACTGCCACGTGTCGCTTTTGGAACTTCCCTTGTCAATTATGAAGCTGCTCTAAAAATTGTAGAGATTATCAGTCAGTCAGTTCAGTCGCTCAGTCGTGTCCGACTCTTTGCAACCCCATGAACTGCAGCACACCAGGTCTCCCGGTCCATCACCAACTCCCAGAGTTTACTCAAACTCATGTCCATTGAGTCAGTGATGTCATCCAACCATCTCATCTTCTGCCATCGCCTTCTCCTCCCAACTTCAATCCTTCCCAGCACCAGGGTCTTTTCAAATCAATCAGTTCTTCATCAGGTGGCCAAAGTATTGGAGTTTCAGCTTCAGCATCAGTCCTTCCAATGAACACCCAGGACTGATTTCCTTTAGGATGGACTGGTTAGATCTTCTTGCAGTTCACATGACTCTCAAGAGTCTTCTCCAACACCACAGTTCAAAAGCATCAATTTGTCTGTGCTCAGCTTTCTTTATAGTCCAACTCTCACATCCATACATGACAACTTGAAAAAATAGAGCCTTGACTAGACGGACCTTTGTTGGCAGAGTAATGTCTCTGCTTTTTAATATGCTGTCTAGGTTGGTCATAACTTTCCTTCCAAGGAGTAAGTGTCTTTTAATTTCATGGCTGCAGTCACCATCTGCAGTGATTTTGGAGCCCAGAAAAATTAAGTCTGACACTGTTTCCACTGTTTCCCCATCTATTTACCATGAAGTGATGGGACTGGATGCCATGATCTTAGTTTTCTGAATGTTGAGCTTTAAGCCAACTTTTTCACTCTCCTCTTTCACTTTCATCAAGAGCCTCTTTAGTTCTTCTTTACTTTCTGCCTTTAGGGTGGTAACATCTGCACATCTGAGGTTATTGATATTTCTCCCAGCAATCTTGATTCCAACTTGTGCTTCATCCATAATTAAATCTAATTGTTACATTTCAATAAATGGATTAAATTTTCTCACCAATTGAAAACACAAATCTATTATTTAAATTTCCTTCTGGAATCTGAGGTTGTTTTTTTTTTTACATGAAAAGTTATTATAACAATTGACATGAGTAATTAAAAAGCTCAAGTTGGACTATAGTCCAAAATACGCTAAAGAATATTTTATAACTACTATTATCTTGAAATACTAATGATAATTATCATTGAGTGCTTCTTACATATTAAAAACCCTGTGCTAAATATTCTATATGTTGTATCAGATTTCCTTTTCTTCAGATAGCAATCATGTTATCTCCCTTCCCATACGCCCTTATGCCCTTTTACAATACACTGTAAATCCCCTACCAACTGATAGTGTCTACTTGCCTTCCCCTGGAATCTGGAAAGATTCATAAAGGCGTAGACAAATATAGCTGGGAAGAGGCGATGCTGTGCCGCTTTCCAAGTCTGGCTCATATAAACTCTTGCCTTCCTTGGAAGTCATGTGCTCTGGATTATCAAAACAATGTCGTAGTGAGCATCCCTATACGTGGATTTTTCAAAAAATTTTTTAAGATACAGTTGAAATGGGATCCCTATGGCATACGATATATGCATTTTTAACTTAAATACTGCCTAGACTTCCAGTTTAGACAATAGTCCTAGATGACCAGTCACCCAGCTCAAGTGCTAATTTTGTAATTGAACAAGTCTTCGGATGATTCCACCCTTTGTCATGGATTCATCCCCAGACTTTGGGTCTCCCCAGCCCCAGTCACTGGGAAGCAAATATCAGTCTTTCCGGCAATGCCTTGTTCAAATTCCTGACCACAGAATCTGTGAGCATAACAACAATGTTGTTTCAAGCTATTAAATTGTAGTTGGTTAAAAAAAAAATTATAGTTTGTTGTATTACAATGATAACTGAAACACATGGGAGAACTTTTCAAAGCTCTAACCATTTTTTTTTTTACTGAGATTACTAATCCTATTATATCAATGCATAAAGAAAGGTTATTAATGGTCTCTATTAACAAGTAAACTAAAAATTATACAATAGTCTCAAGTAAACATGGCTATAAATGCTTCCATTATATTCATGGCCCTCTACTACGGGGTGGCTGGTGGGAGGGATGGGAGAAAGATTTACTTACTCAAAAATATTAATGAAAACTACCCCACAGCTAATTTTATATTCTACTGAGAAATTAATAATTCTATCAGTTTCTCTCAGAGAAAACTGACAAAAAAACACAAAAAGGACATTTGGGAAAGGTCAACATTTTCTGAACTAATTAACACCTTCATATCTCAAACAATTTACATTCAACTTACTGGACCATGTCTCGGATTAGATGATTCTTGTTCAAACTGACACTTAAGAAGATAAAATCATCATTCTAAGTCTGTCCTTTAGGGTAAATTACACACTTTATTACTTTTTTTTCTATTAGAAAAACAGATAAAATATACTTTTAGTCAAATCTAAAACATTGGTAAGTGACATTTAATCTTCAGACACTGATATGCAAATGATCACTCCCAACCTCAGGTATACTTTTATCTTGTCAATAGGTGAAGCAGTCTATAAATGGTACTGCCGAAAGATTTGCAGCCCACATATCATTAAGTGCATAGAGAGTTCACTGTGGGAAAAAGACATACCTTCACCTACCCTTGGACTGAGTCACTTGGACTGCAAGGAGATCCAACCAGTCCATCCTAAAAGAAATCAGTCCTGAAAATTCATTGGAAGGACTGATGCTGAAGCTGAAACTCCAATACTTTGGCCATCTGATGTGAAGAACTGACTCATTTGAAAAGACCTTGATGCTGGGAAAGATTGAAGGTGGGAGGAGAAGGGGACAACAGAGGATGAGATGGTTGGATGGCATCACCAATTCAATGGACATGTTTGGGTAAGCTCCAGGAGTTGGTGATGGACAAGGAGGCCTGGCGTGCTGCAGTCCATGGGGTCGCAAAGAGTCGGACACGACTAAGTGACTGAACTGAACTGAATTTCACCTACCAGGATCTGAGAAGTTCTTAACATTTCTATTGTAATCACCATATTTCAAACCATCAGCACATTCCTGAATTAATTTAAAAACATTTGAATTAATCTTCCTGTCTCCATTTTTGCCTCCTTAATATTATCCCATCAAAAGACTAGGATTTTTAAAGCATATATTTTAAGATATAGTTCAAATAATGCTTCTTCCCCTGTTTTAAACTTCCCAATAAAACTCTAAGAAAATAGAAAATTTCCAACTTTTGCCCTTTTCCTAAGTCTTGATCTCAGATTCTCCCCTTATCTAAGTCCCAGCCACACTTGCTATTCTTCTGTCTCATGTGCTTACCAAGCTTATTCTGTCTTCAGGACTTTTCCAGTTGTTGCTCTTTCTATTCAAAGATTCTGTCCCAAACATTCAGATCAGTGGCTCCTTCCTGTCAAGTCATTTTTCAATTGAAATGTCAGTCTTCATTTCAGAGAAGCTTTCCCAGGTATTACAGTCTAATATTGCTGTATGCACTCCCACCTCAATTCATTCTCTATCAATCCACACTTTTTATTCTTCCCTGGTTCTAAATTGATATCTCCAGTAACATTATCAATTTGTTTATTTCCTGTTTACTTTTATCACGAGAGCAAGGCCCATATATGCCTTTCCTTTCCTCAGTAACAAATAATCATTAGTTCAATGAATGAAAATACAAAATAAGTAAATAAAACCTTGATCACAAATAAAAGTAGCGTGGATATCACTATGGAGAAAATGACTGAATTATAAGCCAACCAGGGTTATAATGATGACATAGACATAGCAAGAGAATATTTTCTTCCCATGCAAAGAACTAAAACTTGATTGCATATCAGTCTAAAATAATCAGAACATTTAAATTGTCTTTTGTAAATTTAGGACTTTTACACATGGTTTAGTCTTATTCCTATATTTCCAACTATAAAGAAAGAGCAGTATTGGGCAAAAAAGAAAATATTTAAGAAAGCTATTAAAGTTACATATATATGTATAAAAGTATTATGGATTGAATTATGGCCCCCCAAAAGATAGTCATAGTACCAAGTCACCACTTTGTTTTCACAGTTAATTTTATATGGCAACTTCACTAGATCACAGCCTTAGATATTTAGTTAAACATTATTCTGGATACTCCTTGAGAGAATATTTTTGGATGAGGGTATCATTTAAATTAGTAGAGTTTAAGTAGATACCCTTGAGATTTAGGGTGGGCCTCATCTAATCAGTTGACAGCTAGAATTTTTTTTTTTTTTTAAGAGAGTCTGAATTCTCCCCAGATAAGAGGAAATTCTGTCAACAAACAACTTTATAGCATCAGCTCTTCCCTGGTCTACAACCTGCTGACCCACCCTGTAACTTTTGGACTTGCCAGGCATAATCACATGGGCCAACTCTTTATAAAATAAATATACACACATAAGTCCCATTGACTCTGCTTCTCTGGAGAACTCTGATCAATATATTTATAAATAGAGTCTTTGCAGATATAATCAAATTAATAAGAAGTCATATTGGATTAAGGTAAACCTTAATCTAAGAACTGATGTCTTGATTTAAAAAAAAAAAAAAAAAGGGAGGAAAATTTGAACATAGAGACACAGGGAAAACATCAATGGAGGCAGAGTTTGCAGTGATACATGTACATACCAGTAACACAAAGGATCGCTGGCAACCACCAGAAACTAGGAGAGAGAGGGATAATTTCTCCATCAGAACTTTCAGAAAAACACAGCCCTGCCAACACCATAATTTCAGACCTATAGGTTCCTGACTGTGGAAGAACACATTTCTGTTGTTTTAAGCCAATCATTTTATGGTCATTTGTTATAGCAGCCCTAGGAAACTAACACAATAATTTTTAAAATGTCTCAAAAGAAAGATTTATGAGATACTGTCTGAACAGCACCCAAAAAATAAATACATCATACTGAATTTAGAACTGAAAAGATCAGGTCCAATAGTAACAACTCATTAGGCTCTATTCTCTGTGTTGTTGTTGGGCAAAGATGATTTCACAAAAATGAAACCAAATGTAAAATGTATTTTTTTTTACTTTGAATGTGAGACCTGTTTTCATAACCTGACTATTCACGTGCTTTTTCATGCCACACTTTCATAAATACTTCAGCATAATCTTTGCTTGTTTTAGAGAATTCCTGTTCCTGAAAATTCCCTCATAACCCCTTAGCCCATCTCTTAGCAATACAGAAACCACACTTTTAGGACATAAAAGGAAAATCCCCAGTAGCAGAAACTGTCTTTCACTCACAGCCAGCTTAAGTGAGATCATAAAACAATTACACATTTGTCATAGTAATTCTTTAGCTAATATGTGAATGATCTTTATTTGTTCAAATCACTCTGACTTTTCTACTGCCCATGTGATATTTTTTCAACTGCTATCTTGGCCACAGATATTTAAACATTTATCTAAAAGGCTTAGTGCATTATTTTTTATGGCTGCTATAGTGAATTACTACAAACTTGGTCACTTAAAAAAAACAAACCTATTCTCTCACAGCTGTGGAAGCCAAAAGTGTGAAATAAAGGTGTTGGCAGGGCTGCGCTCCCTCGGGGGACACAGGGGGAATTCTTTCCTTGCCTCTCTCTTTCAGTTTCTAGTGGCGGTTCATATTCCTTGATTTGCAGCCACATCATTTCAATGTTTGTCTCTGCGATCACATGGCCTCCTCCTCGGAGTACATCTCTTATAAGAATCCTTATCATTGGATTGAGGGCTCATCTGCATAACACAGGATCTCCTTACACCCTCAACTCAAAATCCTTAATTATATGTACAAAGATCTCTTTTTATTCACAGGTTCCTGGAAATAGAACACAGATATGGGCTTCCCTGGTGGCCCAGATGGCAAAGGATCCACCTACCAATGCAGGAGACTCAGGTTCAATCCCTGGGTCAGAAAGATCCCCTGGAGAAGTGAATGGCTACCCACTCCAGTTTTCGTGCCTGGAGAATTCCATGGACAGAGGAGGCTGGCAGGCTACAGTCCATATGGGGCTGCAAAGTGTAGGACATGACCTAGTGACACACATTTTCTTTCACTTTTCATGGTTGTGGGAAGGTCCCCATTCAGCTCGCTACACTTAAAATTTTACTCATGAATTTCTCTTTAATTTATCAGCCAGACCTGGTAATATTTATTCATTTCACCAATTTGTTATTTCTTGAACAAAAATATTTTGTACCTGTATCATTTTTATATGTATAAAGCAACAATTGTTTTATTTTTCAACCCTAATTATGAAATGGTCAGAAACAGATATTATCAATTAAATCAGTAGTGGAGACCACACCCAAAATAAAATACCTTCAGCATAGCAGTTACTATCTAAATGTTATTTTACACAGAGAGCCTGTGAGCAACTGAGATTCCCAATATAAAAATTTACATAGGAACACACATCTCCATTACAGTTGACCATTGAACAATCCTGGGGCTCAGTGTGTCCACCTTCTGCACAGTGGGAAACCCACATGTAACTTATACCTGGCCCTCCATATCCACAGTTCTACATCCACAAATACAACAAACTCCAAACTGAAGTATTGTAGTATTTAATATTGAAAAAGAAAAAAATCTGCTTTACTGAACACTTTCCAAAACACAAATCCACCCATTACATCCTGACTTCGTTTAAAATTCCTACAGTTCCACACTCATAGGTGGAAGTCCAAATTATTCTTTATTACATATACATCTGTCTATAATGTCTTCCAATAATTTCCAACAGTCTCTGATTCCCATTGTTTCCATGTAAACAGAAGTTTACACTGTTTCTCAAGAATCGCAGACTCTTACTTGGAATAAAACACAGCATTATCTGCTACTCTTTTTCCTTGTTTAATGGTCAATTCTTATTCATCTTTCAATAAACCAAGTATCTCTCATACCTCTATGTCTGCCTCCATCAGTTCTTATTGACACTGGTGAATTTTTACAGAACAAAAATAGAACTGAGGACAACTTGAAATTATAATGGAGTAATAAAAGTTCAGACCAACAAAAATGGAGTTGAGTGGCCGTTGAGGAGCTGGTCTCAGACACACCCTTGGACCACTGAGATCTTGAACTCTGTATAAACCATACTAGACCCAAGGACACCTCCAGTTATATTTAGAAAAACACCAGCCAGCTACTGCCTTATGGAATCAAGGTCTTATAGGTCTTATAACCTGTAACTATGCAACCATCTTGGACCCCAAACAATACTTTCTTAACAACCACCCTTATTTCTTGCCGGCTCCAAAGAATTCTTCACGAGCAACCCTTGTAACTAACTGTGGCCTTGGCGCTTTTCTGCCATCATAAGACCCTTTATTTTATAATCCACCAGAAGACAAATCAAGTGCTTCTTGAATCTGTGTCTCCCAGGTTGCAGCCCTCACAAACCCCAAATACGCTCTATTTCTGAAGTCTAGGTTAACAGGCCTAACATTCCCACATTACTAACGTGTTCTTGGTTCAAAACGCGAAGAGTTCCACAAGTGAAATCCCAAACAGGATCCCCTGTACGGAGGGCAAGAAGAGACAGAAGATAGACGCCAATCACTCTCCAGATTTGTAGGTGGCAGTTTTAACAAGCAAGCTTTCTTACTCGGGCGCCTCAAAACAGTGGCTCTCTGCATCCACTCCCCAGAATCTTAGGAGTTTATAAAGATGACCTAGTGGGGCTCAGTCACGTGCAGGACAGCCCAGATAGTCTCAGTAACACCTTATTTCCTCTCTCCAGCTTTGCAGTATTGTTTTGAAATGGTTCCCGCAAGGGAAGCCAGAAGCAGAAAGGAGGATGGAAGACAAAGACAGAGGCAGGAGGAGCCACTGATTCCGGCGTCAGGGTTAACCTGAGGTCACGCCATCGAGATGACCCCCTCCATCACCTGCATGGCCTATTGTTAAAATGTTGCAAGAGTTTCATTCTGGCTTTTTACTTATGTAATCAGTGTCGTAGGTCCTCAAGTATCTTCCTAAAGACCGCAATTGCCAAGGTTCTTCCTTGCAGCATCTGATCTCTCCATAATCAAGCAACTAAAACAGAAACATCTGATACTTCAGGAGAGCTGCAGGCGTTTTCCCCAGCACTTCTGTATTTGAGCTTCCCTGGTGGCTCAGATGGTAAAGAGTCTGCCCGCAATGCGGCTAGACCAGGGTTCGATCCCTGAGTCGGGAGGATGCCCTATAGGATAATGGCAACCCACTCCAGTCTTCTTGCCTGGAAAATTCCGTGGACAGAGGAGCCTGGCGGGGTACAGTCCATGAGGTCGCAAAGAGTCGAACACGACCGAGCCAGCGACACTTTCATAGTCAGTCCTCAATTCTGATTTGTTGATATCTGTGGGTTGTTCACTTTCTAAGAATTTTAACACTGCTACTGACTAAGAAAGAAATCTAGGAGTTGTTACTCTCAAGTTTTTATTACTTAGAGTGTCTCCCATGAGTAGGAAAATATGCAATTAGGCTAGAAACTCAAGGAATAATTGGAAGTCTTTAAAGTGTCTATAGCTAGGAAGAAAAAAATAATACATTTACGCACTTAAACTAACACAAGATATCTTACATAACTGAGCCATGTGTGGTAACTATGTGTTATAGAAGAGAATGCAATCACTGCTCGTCAAAAGAGAGGTAGAACCTGACAAATGCACAAGATTGAGTAAACGAAGAAACGAATATGAGGTCCTCCCAGATCAATGTGAGTATTTGGTGCACGCAATGAACTGGGAGTGTAAAATGTGAACAATTATTTTGTGATTAAATCAGTTTAACTAGAACATTTGCTGTATATAAGTAAACAGGGAAACAAGCTGGTAAAGATATGGGGGCAACCATGAGACATTTTGAGTGGGAGACCAAGAAATGTGCGTTTATTCCAACAGGAGAATATTTATTGCACTCTTTCTTAATTGTAGCAGAAAAGAAAAATAGTTCATTGACTATTAATAGATTAATGGTTAAAGCATGTTATGGAATTTTGACACAAATGGGGGTAGATCCACATGTATCCACAAGAAGAAATTCACTAAGACATGAATTTATAATTGCAGATGCATAGCATCTTCCTTTTTCTGTGTCTGTCTCTTTCCTTATCTCTCTTTTCTCAATCTCTTTTTACCACAAAAGTACCCATAACTTGTTTGAGAAATTTTGGAAGCTAATAAGACAATTATATCTACTATTACTAGGTTTTTATAAATGTTATATTCTCTAAGATAGAAAAAGAAAGATTAAAATAAGCATTATTCTTCATTTCCTCCCCCTAAAAGACCAAAAGAAGGCATTGAAGTTATTTAACCATAGAAACCATATAATAGGACCTGTTTTTGTGCAGAGAAAAAATTTTAAACCTTAAAAAATAAATTTCAAGATTTTAGAATTAACTGTTTTTTAATAATCTTATTGTATTAGAGTATAATTTATTTAATTTTTATCAAGAAAGTTTGTGTTTTCCCTTCTGATACTGGTTTTGGAGGAGAGAAACCAAATTTGTAGATATGAAAGTACATTTCCTGTTTATTCAGAAATAATTTAGTGGCTTCTCTTAAACTTTTCTAGAAACATAGAAGATTACTCATTTCTATAATTACTTTCTTCCTAGGGGAAGAGTTCTTCAAAACCATAATACACAGGATGTAATAAATAAGCCTCATGTTCTCAAATATGGCATCTCTATAAGAAATAATTGAAAATAAAATTATTCCACAAATGGAATTCATGCCATAAATTGGACTGTTTCTTTAACATATAACTATGAACCCCACTTAAAAAACCATTTGATGTCACAAAAAAAAAAGATTTGAGGGAGAGAATAAAGGCTGAAAAGAGAAAGGTTAAATTTTTTTATTCCCCACATCCTAAGAATATTTATGGAACCAAAAGCAAGAGAAAGATAATATCTTTTGATGTCAAGATCTACACTACGGAATTACTTACTGCATTTTATTATTTTATTTGGCTATTTAAATATAAAAGTTCTTTTTTTTCTTCTTTTTCTCAAAGCTCTTGCCAACCTGCTGTTACCTGTTAAAGATAAATGCAAACAACTGCTGTGTTATAACTAGTAGTCTGCAGACCTGGAGAGGACTTCAAAAGCATACCAAGTACACTGAAAAAATTCCTTAGGAAAATATTTCATTTTTCAACTTTGAGTTTAAACAAGAAACCAGAAGAATCTAACTTTGGTAAGATCCTAGAAAACTGGAAATGTAATATTGTATCACTTAAAAGAAATAAAGCCAGTTTTTTTCTTACGTGGTCATACAAGAAATAATGAAATTAGAATATTGAGAAAGATATGTTCATGTATTCTAACGCCAGTACGTTTTTATGTTTAATGTTATGATTGAATTTTCTCTATAATCTTGCATATATTCAAAAGAATAATTAACACTTGATATAACTAAAAATGAAAGAAAGAAATACCTTTGGCTTAAAAATGATATATATTATCATCTAACTGTCTTTACATGTATAGTTTTATGAAATATATTGATATACATATATTCACTTGCTGAATTTTAAAAACTAAGGTTGGTTTATAAAAACTAAAATGTTCTAAAGAGACCAAATTTCTAAACTGATTACAAAATTATTCCCACAGTAATCTAAAGTGCAAAGCCTTACATTAATTATGTAATGCTCCTTTATAGATGTTATAATAAAGTGGTACATATAAAAGAACAAGATATCAATTCTTCAGTGGTCTTGTTGTTGGTTAGTCACTGTGTCCAACTCTTTTGCAACCTGGACTATAAGCCTCCCGGCTCTTCTGTTCATGGAATTTCCCAGGCAAGAATAAAGAATACTAGAGTGGGCTGCCATTTCCTTCTCCAGGGGATCTTCCGGGTCCAGGGGCCAAACCAGTATCTCCTGCATTGGCAGGCAGCTTCCTTACCATTGAGGCACTAGGGAAGCCCTCAATTCCTTTCTCATGGTATGAAATTGTTGCCAACCCTCCCAAGTCGTTCTGCAACCAGTATCCTTCTCCCTGGTGTTACTTATACCTATAAAAGGAGGCTGAGTTGGGTTCAGAAGCAAAGGACAGATTTCATCTCTAAGCAGAGAGTCAAGAGGGGCAAGCTCACACACAGCGCACATTCTCCCAACAGGCCGTGGTCAGGGCTACTTTATAAGGAGCTCATCAGTGTGAGAGGGGGGCTTCTTGCCAAACCCATGCAGCTGTGCTGCTCACGCTCCAGACCACTGGGCCGGGTGCCGCGTCTCTGCACACAGCCCATCCCGTCACCACCATCTCGAATTGCTGTTGTGCTTGTGGCTTCTGCACAGGGTCTGAGCTGAGGTGTCAGCTTAGCTGTTTCTTTCACAAGGGAACTCTGGCTTGAAGGGTCCAGTGCGAGCTCTCTGCACACATGGCACCCTATGAGCAAGTGAAGCTAGATTAAGCACAGAGGAGAAGAAAAGGGTTAGACTTTATGTTATTGTTGTTGTTGTTCAATCACTACATTGTATGCAACTTTTTGTGACCCCATGGACTGAAGCATGCTGGGCTTCCCTGTCCTTCACTCTCTCCTGGTGTTTGCTCAGACACATGTCCATTGAGTCAGTGATATCATCCAACCATCTCATCCTCTGTTGCCCCCTTCTCCTCCTGCCTTGCATCTTTCCCAACATCAGGGTCTTTTCCAATGAGTCAGCTCTTCACATCAGGTGGTCGGAGTATTGGAGCTTATTACCCAGATTCTGTTTTTATTTTCCAAGAATTGCTAATGGGCTTTGCTGGTGATGATATGGTACAATATTTATAGAAATATGTGACTAAATATAAAGTCTTCATCCTCAGAACCATTTTGAAAGAAACGAACAAGTAAGCAACATCTTTTGGAGATTTAGTTCAACTTAGTTTGCTTTTTTGAAAAGAAGTTATTTGCTGTATACTTATATCAGATATTAGTAAGTATTAGGTAGCATTTATGTAAATTAAGAGGAATTTCCTTCTCTTGTTATTCATGGAACAATTGATTGGGTGGTAGTAAATGGACAATAATGAACTGATTATAAAACAATCACCATAGCAAATAGCTATTTCAGAGATAAGTTGAGAAAACAGAAAAAAAAATGCACTTTAAGGTCATGGAAATTATCAAGAATTTTCTTTTCAAAGAAACATTCTACCTTGAATACTTTCATTCAAGTTTCAGTATGAATAGACGTGGATATGTAGTTCATTTTGGCTTTCATAACTGATATCAGTCAGGTCAGTTCAGTCGTTCAGTCGTGTCCAGCTCTTTGCAATCCCATGAACCACAGCACGCCAGGCCTCCCTGTCCATCACCAATTCCCAGAGATTACTCAAACTCATGTCCACTGAGTTGGTGATGCCATCTAACCTCTCATCCTCTGTTGTCCCCTTCTCCTCCTGCCTTCAATCTTTCCCAACATCAGGGTCTTATCAAGTGAGTCAGCTCTTCGCATCAGGTGGCCAAAATATTGGAGTTTCAGCTTCAACATTAGTCCTTCCAATGAACACCCAGGACTGATTTCCTTTAGGATGGACTGGTTGTATCTCCTTGCATACATACACACTCACACAAAGACACACACATACACATACACAGTTTGATTAGTTTACATGGAAAAAGAAGACTCTTTTTTGATTTAACTGTATATGACAAAGCCTCCTCAAAACTCATTTAAACATCTCCACCAAATCATTAACTTAATTTTTGATGATCAAATAACATATGCAATATTGATTTCTCTGCGTTCTCCATGTCAAAGAAAAAGTGGTTGTTGTTCAGTCATGTCCAACTCTGCGACCCTGTGGACCATAGCCCATCAGGCTCCTCTGTCCATGAAATTCTCCAGGCAAGAATATTGGAGTGGGTAGCCATTCCCTTCCCCAGGGGATCTTCCCAACTCAGGGATTGCACGTTGGTCTCCTACACTGTATGCAGATTCTTTACCACCTTGTAAGAATGCTTTTACAGTCTATCCCATAGACCTCTCTAGCTTCACCTTCTGTCAGTTGCCCAAACTTGGCCAACTAGGCCTATTGAACTACTTGCAGACGTCACACATACCACTGCTTTGCACCTCCATATCATTGTATTCTCTACCTAAAAATATCTCTCCCTGATAAAAACCCTCAGTGTCTATCAACCACCTCTGTGAAGATTATCTCCTCAATCCTGCTTTCTCTGCTCCTCAGTCATTTTGCTCACCTGCCTTTTTACACCTATTATTTGTCAGTGCTTATATTATTAACATATTGGTGTTCTTCTCTTGTCAGCGAATCCCTTGGTATAGGAAATGTAGTTGGGCCTTGGCTTTATTGATGTTTGTTGAATTAATCGCAATGGAATACATGTAAACTGGAATGGTCAAATGCTTGCTAAAAACTGGAACCATTTTCTTTTTCTAAAATGAGATATTATACTATCAGAATTTGAGTTAAAATAAAAACAGCTGAAAAACTTCCAAGTTTACTCCTACATGGTGCAGAACTGATGTCTAAAAATGGGAAAATGATGCATGTGATGGGCGGGTAAGAACTGTGGTGGTGGGGATGTCAGAGAAATTGGGCTGAGCCTAAAGCCTCAACAAATACTTTCTGCACACTTTCTATGTGCTTTCTGTGAATCCTATAGCCGCTTTCACAAGTGGAATCTGAAACCACATAGTCCATTGCCATCATTAAAAGATACAAGTGCTATTTAAAACTGAAATTGTTTAATTATTTAGTAAAAGCATGATAAACTAAACAATATCTATCCTCATGTGATGAATATTAAACAACCCTATCTCTCAATGTGCATATTTCTGTTGTCTTAATTATACAGTTTATGATTTATCAGGAACCATGTTCTGGGTTACAAATAGCACCTCATCAACTGTGCATTTCATCTGCCATCCACCCATTACTTTTTGGTGACAGCACAATATCTACCTGTGGTAATTGCAGGTTGATAATTTATTTTTAATGTCTCTCAGCTAGTTTGGCTGGAATTTTTTTTTAAATAGATAATAATAGCACTGGGTCTTACAACAATGTGATTTTCCCCTTTATTAGTTACAAAATGACTACCTTTTGTGAAACAGAGAAATAGCAAAAAGAACTTTCTAAGAGACCTAAGCATATTTAAAAAAAGACATTTAACAAATCATTAGATTTTGAGTGCTGAATCTGTCATCTAATTGTTTCATGAATGTATATCTTATTATTTCTTCCTTCTAAGTTCAGTATCATGTTTGCCTATATTGTCAAATAAATGAAATTTCAAATAATGATAATTTTCTCTACAACTAAAATCAACTCATTTTAACTCCTACTGGCCTTTTAATTATTTTGATTGTCTTTCTAATACATAACAGCTAGTGCTAATCAGGAGGAAAAGGTACAAATAAAGAGAAATGATCAGGTTAAACTGTTAAGTATGTTTGTAAGAGGCATCAGCATGTGATACCCTATTTTAAGGGTGTTTTATGAGTACCATTAACAAAAACAAAACATATTAAATAAATCGGTTAGATGGATTAGCTAGATGTATGAGAACTAGACAAAATATAAAAAATATTCCAGCACTTTTTTGACTATATAGTACAATGAACATAGCAGAGACTGAGTTGAGCAGGCATCATCTTGAACATCTTCCTCTAAACCAATTTTTTTCTTGATCAGTACATTTATATCTTTAGTCAAGACCTCTCTCCATCTCCAGAACATTTGTGTAAATGCCTGCTGACATCCTCACTGAGGTGTCAGAGGCATCTCCACTTATACAGACACATCTAAATCAGTAGTCCTTCTCCTCTATTACTTAGTAAATGATAACCCCATCCACAGAACAGCTTGGGCCAAAAGCCAGACAATATATTGACATCTTCCTCTAAACCAATCATTGTATTATCAATTCTATTTTATAAATAATTTGTTCATTCTATTCTCTTATCTCTCTTCTTACTATCAATACTTTTATCCAAAACATGATATTCTCTCTACTTTGGTAACATTCTAATCATTTTTAGTTGTTAACTCTTACTCCTTTCCAATACATAAGTTAGAGTATAAATTTTTAAAATTCAAATCTGATCATTTATTCCCAAATATACTTTGGTAACTTCCAATGTCTTTAATATGGTTTCTAAAATCCCTACCAGAACTCTCAAGATATTCGGTTTAACCTTACACTCTAACCTTTACAATCTATCCATGTCTTTTTTCTTTCCCTTGAATAACTCAAGTTTAATGTCTTCTGTCACACCTCCTTCACCTAGATAAATTTCTATTATTAATTTTTTAAGTACCAGTTTTCATATTACTCTTTCAGAAAGAACTTCCCTAAATATTCCAAACTATTTCTTTATTTTACTTTCCTCCTTTTCAGTGCTAAATACCTACGTGTTTCATAATGACAGATAAATGTTTTAGTCAACAATAAAACAAAGCCTTGATATTAAGCTGTCATAGCTCATTCAATTTCTATTTCTCCCTCTCTGTGAGAATCTCTGGTCAGTGAACTTGGTAATGAGAACTTCAAACAGCTTATTGGCTGGAAAGATGGTTTAGTCCAATAACCATTTGCATGTGGACAATTCCTAATTCTTTTTAGTTTCAGATCCATATGTTTAGCTAGCTAATTCCTGGATATTCCAACTGGACATTTTCAGTGACTTAAAATCATATATATTAAACAAGTACGACTCTTAGAACTTGTATGAAGGGTCACTTCTCTGTACCCTTGAAATTTAGGGGTTCCATGTACTAAAAATACACTAGAAGTAAATTTGCTGAAGAACATGAATGACTCTAACTCAGGGTTGGCACTCCACACCAACACAAAGAGCTTCTTCCCCAGTGTTTCAGATGGTAAAGAATCTGCCTGCAATGCAGGAGACCTGGGTCCAATTCCTGGGTCAGGAAGACCCCCTGGAGAAGGAAATGGCAATCCACTCCAGTATTCTTGCTGGAGAATCCCATGGGCAGAGGAAACTGGTGAGATACAGTCCATGGGGTCACAAAGAGCCAGATTTAACTAACACACATACACCAACACAGAACACGCCATACACTTAAACATTTGCTCTCATACTAGCTAACTCTGTGTAGGCCCCAGGGAAATTGCTTTTCACATCACTCACCCTGTGTCCTTGAAACTAAATGTGACTGACCAAATGCAATGGCAGTTTGAGGATTTTGCTGCTGCTGACATCTGAATGGAAACTACTTCAAAGGGTGAGTCCAGTTTTGAACAGTGGCAAAGAAAGAGCAAATAACCTAATTTGTCAGATTCTTCCTCTCAGCAAGATTTCAGGGCATTCCTTTTTAAGAAAGTACTGTCCACCAATGGTATCAATTCTCTGTTACTTGTTTTCCTTCGTCTTTCAATCAGTAATTCTGGAAGTACTCCAAGTTTATCATGGTATTCAAAGGGTTGCACGTGTGAGATAAAACTGACAGTGTTAAGAAATTCACATTATCCATTAATGCATTAATTCCACAACAAGCCTCCTTACATAGCGTACCAGGAGACAACTGTTATTTCCTAGTTCTGTGATTATGATCTCGGAGATTTTCTTCAAAGCAGCACCTCTGATGAGTGGTAGAGTCGGTGAAACATCAAACCTATGCAACCACAGGATTTATTTCCAAAGCCCACAGGATCAGAGAACTTGTCAGAGAATCAGCACTGTAGGCCCCACGAGGGTGTGTGTGTGTGTGTGTGTGTGTGTGTGTGTGTGTGTGTGTGTGTGTGTGAAAAGCTGAGCATGATCATTCTGGTATAATTTAGCATGCTCTCTAACTGTGGGCATATTCTTTGACGCTATTTGCTTGCATTTCCTTTCTTTATTTCAGGAAGTGACTTACCGTAGAAATTAAAGTTACTGGTTACCATCTTAGTATTGTTTTGGCCAGGTCTTATAAACTTTAATATGTGTTATTGCACTTGTCATTTATTTCCATTTTTTATATTTCTACACTTATTTGTCACCTTTTTGTTGTTTTACTCTATTATATATCTAAGGTCATATCTCTTTTCTCCTTCCTAATATTAAGGTTTTTCCTTTACTCTTTGATTAAAATTTTCATGGACTTTCCTGTATGGAGAGAGTGATTATGTTGCTGCACTGCATTTAAAATTCTATTTCGTGAGTTCTTCTTCTAGATTATTTCTTTACATCTTACTATATTTGTTGTCTTTTCCTAATCTTGAGTTGAAATCCTTTGGTTATTTTTAAATTTTTTTGTTTAATTATAAAAAGAGAGAAAAGCTATGGTCTCTGATTATGGATTAAACTAAATAAAAGTTTTCTATATATATTGTAGTTTTAATTTTGAGTTTCTCTTTAACAAGAAAGCTGTAAAATTTCTTATGCTCTTCAAAGTATTTTTTATATTTTGTTAAATTTCCTGAAAGACCTTTAAATTTTTAACACATGATTTTTTTCCAGTGCCACATTTAAAGGAATAGAGTACAGAGAAGTCATTTTGCTAAAGGTCATACAGCCAGCTTATGCCAAGCCTATGCATTCCAGATCTTTGTATCTTTCATTCAACTGTAGAGGATCTGTTTATTTCTTTTAGCATCTATTCTTTGTACTTATGTTTTTCCAGGTTTTAATTTTCCTAGTTAAATGCCTATTTTACTAACAGTATCTTCTACAATGTCAATATTATAATTATCTCTTATGAGTTTAATGTTGAAATAATTCATACTTTACAAAGCTAATATCTTTCCCCAGAACCATAGACACACACTTACTTATCACAGTTTCATCCTTAAACCACCAAGTCTTTGCCAAAATTATCTCTATTTGCTTAAAAACAAGCAGCAAACACCCTCCCCACAGGTTTTATTTTCTCTTAGATGCTTCAATAGCATTGATTCTTAACAGAGATCCTCTATTGAATTCTAAGATAATTTGTTAGGTACCCAAGTGTGATCAGAATAAAAGAATACCTAAAGTATCAATCTTTAAGGTCTCCAAATATAAGCCTTTTATCTAGTGGCACATACATTGAAAATTCATTCAATGCCCTACACATTGTAAACATTTTCTGGCTTTCTTTGACAAAAGGGAAAACATTTATATGGAGAATAAGTGCATTTCCATTCAGTATTTTTCCATATCGTAGTTGAATCGTTTCATTGTTGTTGCTATTTTATATGCCTTCCTAATAAATTCAACTGCAGAAGCTCCAACTGCACAGGAAACATGTCTGCTTTTTCACAGCTATTAGTATCAGTAGAAGCAATTGAGGTTTCTGGGCAAAATAAGCCCATTTTTCCCAGCTTTCAGAGACAGATTTTTGAACAGACAGAGAAGAAGCCAGTTATGATGTAAGAATAGAGGAGCACTAGATAATCCTTTTGTCTCTAAATTTACTCAATTTTGATAGAAGCTTTTCACTTTAGAGTGAAGAGAAAAATATTCTATAATACTACTCATCATGTTCAATCCCAATTATCCACTCACCTCTTAGAAGACTTGGTTCAGCAGGCAGTTCCTGCCATTTACAAGAGCAGAGAGGCAGGTCCATGACTTGAGAAAGCCTCCGAGAGAAAAGTGACCAAACAGAACTGAGTCAGGAGCCCCTGGCACTCTGAGAACCCAGTAGGCAGATTGCCTCATGCTTAGAAAGGAGAGAATGAGAAGATAGGGGGTAGAAAACACACTGGACTTTTTCAGTTATTTTGCAAAGGGTTCTTTACATGTTCTCATTCCTAGTTGAATAACACATTCACCTTCAGTTCAGTTCAGTTCAGTTGCTCAGTCGTGTCCAACTCTTTGCGACCCCATGAATCACAGCACGCCAGGCCTCCCTGTCCATCACAAATTCCCAGAGTTTACTCAAACTCATGCCCATCGAGTCGGTGATGCCATCCAGCCATCTCATCCTCTGTCGTCCCCTTCTCCTCCTGCCCCCAATCCCTCCCAGCATCAGGGTCTTTTCCAACGAGTCAACTCTTCACATGAGGTGGCCAAAGTATTGGAGTTTCAGCTTCAGCATCAGTCCTTGCAATGAACACCCAGGACAAGTACCCCATAAAGTAACAGTCGCTCAGTCATGTCAGACTGTTTGTGACCCTATGGATTATACCGTTCATGGAATTCTCCAGGCCAGAATACTGGAGTGGGTAGCCTTTCTCTTCCTTCTCCAGGGGATCTTCCCAACCCAGGGATCAAACCCAAGTCTCCTGCATTTCAGGCAGATTCTTTACCAGCTGAGCCACAAGGGAAGCCCAAGAACATGGAAGTCGGTAGTCTATCCCTTCTCCAAGGGAATTTTCCAACCCAGGAACCAAACTGGGATTTCCTGCATTGCAGGCATATTCTTTATCAACTGAGCTATCAGGGAAGCCCCACATTTACCTTAGAATCTTTTAAATAAAATACCAGTGTCTGTGTCTCATCTCAGATATATTAAATAAGGATCTTTGGAAGTGAGGTCTAGCCATCAGTAATTTTAAAAGCTCTTCAGGTGAAACAAAAGTGCAACTCTGCTTAAGAATGCCTGAGCTCAGTTCTGGTCCTGTCACCCTCAGAGATTTGTTCTTGATGGATTAAGTGCAGCAAACAATAGTCAGCAGTAGAAACTAAATAATTGTGTCTCCACATCTCTTTACTCTGCTATTGGTTTGCTTCTTAGAAAAGCAAATTTTGACTTGGAATTGCATATCAGGGCTTTCTTAATTTTTCTAATATGAGTTAGGCTTTTTTCAATATTTTATCTGACTACACAGTACTTACATTTCATCCCTTTAAAAATATGTAATAGACCCATTTGGGGCATAACCATTCACCATCCAGCTTTCTGACTATACTTTTTGTATTTCCTGAATTCGAAACTAGTAAGACAGGATGCTGTTTTCTCATTTTCCAGTCACTCAGTTGTGTCTGACTCTTTGTGAGCCCATGGACTGCAGCACACTGGGCTTTCCTGTCCTTCACCATCTTCCAGAGTTTGCTCAAACTCATGTCCATTGAGTTGTTGATCTTGCCCAACCATCTCATCCTCTGTCGTCCCCTTCTCCTCCTGCCTTCAATCTTTTCCAGCATCAGGATCTTCTCTAATAAATCAGCTGTTAACATCAGGTGGCCAAAGTATTGAAACTTCAGCTTCAGCATCAGTCCTTCCAATAAATATCTAGGGTTGATTTGCTGTTATATCTGTAAATTCACTAGTTAGAAAAGTTATGGACCAAATAGTGGACACTACAGGGGAGAGGACATATGTGTGAGATCTCAGGGTTGGTTTGAACTAAAGGTGAAATCCAATGAGATAAGTATAAGTCAGTGTCCAAAGGGATTTGGCAAAGTCTAAAGATAAAACTATCCAAATAGACATTTCATGGCAATGATCTAAGAAAAAAGGATGAGGTACTGAAGCAGAAGAGCACAGAATGTAGAGGAAAATAATGGAGGAGTTAGGAGTATGATATCTGGAATCCAAATATAAAGTTTATAGTGGAAATAATGTATATGCTTAGCAGATGCCAAGCTATCAGGGCTACGCAGGACAAACACTGGGTCTGGGAATTATTTCTAGAAGACAAGTGTTATTAAAATAGGCATTTAGAGTTGGCAAAGAGAAAGATGTAGGGTACAGAAACCATATCAATTAGAATAAAATCCAGAAGATTGAAAAATACCACTAAAAACATAGCTTCGACCTTTCAGTAGGTTTGGCCTTTTATGCAGCACTTCAGTTCAGTTCAGTTCAGTCGTTCAGTCGTGTCCGACTCTTTGCAGCCCCATGGACTGCAGCACGCCAGGCTTCCCTGTCCACCACCAACTCCCAGAGTTTACTCAAATTCATGCCTGTGCTCTCCCGGAAATCCAGTTTGTGCTTCCTCCAGCCCAGTGTTTCTCATGATGTACTCTGCATATAAGTTAAATAAGCTGGGTGACAATATGCAGCACTTAGTGTAGAACTTAAAAGTGCACCAGCCCAGGTTGGATGCATGAGACAAGTGCTCAGGGCTGGTGCACTGGGAAGACCCAAAGGGATGGGATGGGGAGGGAGGCGGGAGGGGGGATCGGGAAGGGGAACACATGTCAATCCATGGCTGATTCATGTCAATGTATGGCAAAAACCACAAACAATAAAAATAAATGGAAAAAAAAAAAGTGCAATCTCTAGAGCCCATATACCTGGATTTGAATTCCAGAACTACTAGTTAGTTAGAGTAACTTAACTCCTTTTTGGCATATTTCTTATCAGTAAAATTAGGGAAATTATAACCTATCCCTTTTTATTCTTACATAAATAAAATTGTTAAATTTAGGAATATCTGAGGATTAAAGTGGTAAAAAGACATAGTGCCCAATCTCCTGTTATCACCCTGAACATGTCCTGCATCTGTTCTTTCTTTGGGGATAAAGACCAATAATAAAAAAAGAAAACTTTTTAAAAAGTGCTACCAAATTTGAGATTCACTAAGCTAATGTCCAATTTAGGACTCTAAGACATTAAAGACACTTTCAGTGGGCCTTTTGTCTGCAGGCAGGGTCTCTAGGGAATACTTCTTCAGGTTTTATTACTTCTTGGGGGAAAAAATGCAGGTTCAGTCTCTAGTGTCTAACTTTACCATAGACTTGTACACATCTTAGAGTAAAAACATAAAGAATTCTTTAGATAGAAGAGCAATTCACTATCGTGTTCTCTTGTTCAAACTAAAAATAAAAAATCAAAACATAGTGGATAGGTGGTTAAAAAAAAAAAAGCCATTAGAAAAGTTCCATTCTAGTCCTGAGAGGATAGCAACCTACTATGAACATCCATTGGCTCATCAAAAAAGCACGAGAATTCTAGAAAAACATCTACTCCTGCTTTATTGACTATGCCAAAGCATTTGACTGAGCAGATCATGACAAACTGTGGAAAATTCTTAAAGAGATGGGAAACCAGACTACCTGAACTGCCTCCTGAGAATCTGTATGCAGGTCAAGAAGCATCAGTTAGAACTGGACAGGAACAACAGTTCAGTTCAGTTGCTGAGTCATGTTCCACTCTTATCGACCCCATGGGCTGCAGCACGCCAGGCCTCCCTGTCCATCACCAACTCCTGGAGTTTATTCAAACTCAAGTCCATCGAGTCAGTGATGCCATCCAACCATCTCCTCCTCTGTCGTCTCCTTCTCCCACCTTCAATCTTTCCCAGCATCAGGGTCTTTTTAAATGAGTCAGTTCTTTGCATCAGGTAGCCAACATATTGGAGCTTCAGCTTCAGCATCAGTTCTTCCAGTGAATATTCAGGGTTGATTTCCTATAGGATTGACTGATTTGATCTCCTTGCTGTTCAAAGGACTCTCAAGAGTCTTTTGAGAGCATTACAATTTGAAAGCATCAATTCTTTAGCACTCAACCTTCTTTATGGTCTAACTCTCACATCCATACATGGCTACTTGAAAAAAAAAAATTATCTCATTTGCAAAAGGAGGAGAGGTAGTGTTATGCTAGATCTTAGTTATCCTTCCTGGGTTCAAAGTTCCATTCCCCTATATAGAAATATATAAGAATCTCCCAATAAATTCTTATCTCACTCAAAATTTTTAATTTTTACAGTATCTTCAGTATCAGAAATATGGGAGCATCTTTCTATTATGATAATAAATCCTACAGTTTATTCATCAGTCACACTTGATGATCAGAGCTACAGGCAGAATATTCTTTTCTCCAAACTCAAATGGCCTATATCACCCTGTACAGAGCTACTTTGGGTGGAAATTATCATCCATTTCTCACAGGCACAGGGGCCTTTTTCTTAAAATCTGAGAATAAAATCTAGAGAATCTAGCCATATAATCCTGTACTGTAAATTTTCAAAGCTTCATATTTTCCTGATGCTTCAGTGTCTCCACAAAGAGTCTGTAAGTATCCATCCAGGAGACTAGTCCACCAGCGTGATAAGGCTGGTCCCTGCCACAGGTCCCCCTCCATGCTCTCCCCCGACTATGACCTAGTGACATCCAACCACACAATGAACTTCCTTCACTGCTTTTGCTTGTACGCTTCACCCTGACCCCACCCTCCGTTGCAGTACTTGCCGAGGGGTCCCCACTCTCTCTCAGCTCTCTGGGAGCTCCTCCCATGTGTCTCCCTATGTGACACCCTAGTCTCCCTCTTCTGGCACCTGTGAGCATAAAAATTCCCTTTCACCTTCATAGCCTCTCTGTGGTGTTACTCCATGTTTGCACCAGATTGATCAAATAAAAACCCTTTTTAAGTAATATAATTATTCCTCACAACACAGATTCCCCCCTCACCAGCATCATCAAGGAGCTGGGCCCAGCTGGTCAACATCCCCTTTCTTCACCCCTTTCCCATGGGTTCCTCTGTTCAGCCCACTGCCCCCATTCCATGGTGTCCAGTTTGCTGGTGGCCCAAGAAATAAGGGAAAGTGAGAGTGGTCGGATTGACCAGTCTGGCTTCAAGGTTAATATCTACAGAATATATTTCACTCTGTATAAGATTGTTCTTTCTTGCATGATTGTTGTAAATTATTATGCTAAATGCTTTTTTTTCTAACCTGGTTAGTGCTCCAGTCAGAAAAGAAAAACGCTGGCCTGCCCTATAAAGCACAGGATGTAATCATTTACCTATTCATTTCTGTTAGAACACAATAACTAATGAAATAGTCTTATTTATCCCCTTTTGCATCATGTCATAAGGCAAACTACAATAGTGCAAATTCCAAGGAGTCTTAGATAAACCTAGAAACATGAAAAACAACTTATGATTTTAATACTTCAGTGGTTAGATTGTGATTTTTCTCCATTACTAAAATATAGTATTTAGGCAGAAATTACTTCTATATTTTAATATATTGACATTCTGAGATCATTAAGAAAATGCTTTACTCTGAAATCATGTTTTCATCAAAAATAAATGCACAAATGTAATAATATAAGAGCAAAACCTTGCGGGCACATTTAGATGTGAAGAGTTATTTAATAGTGCATCAGAATTCAGTGTTAACATGTTTTGCTTCCTTCTTCTATGAGAAAATATGGAAGAAAAGTGGGCAAATAAACAGTTGTTTATCTTTTTAAAAAAATAGAAGGGGAAAAGGCTAGAAGTTCATTTTAGAAGGAATAACATTTTTCAGTATACCTTGTCTTATCTTAAGAAAAGTCACTGATAGAAAGATTTTTTATAACAAGCCATATTCTGCAGTCTTCATTTAATCTAATAAACTAGATCAACTCCTTTATTCATTCAATGAACGTTTATAAAGCATCTGCTAATATATGCCTGGTATTATCTTTCCTCTAACACTTTAGTGATGTATTATTTTGCCTCAAGCTGCTGACTGGGGCTAACCCAAATAATTGGAGATTGATGGATAAATCCAAATTTCAATCTGTAATTTGAAATGAGGTAAAAGATCAAGCACTTATACAAGCCTGTTAGCACCATTCTTTCCAGATGCGCAAACTGACAGAATCCAGATAGACCCCGAAAATTCTGCCATTGCCTGTCAAAGTTCTCCTATTGAATGTGGGACAAAGCTACATAAACAGTCTTTATTTTAAGCTCAAATTGCTTCTTTCAAACCATATATTTGGGGAGAAAAACAGGGAATGATTCATCTACTTCAAATCACTTTCCCACCCACTTGTAAAAATGCACAATTTTGCAAAATATTCCTCTGTGATCTTTTCCTTTTCCTTTATTCTATAGCCATATGCACCCCTTTCTGATACTCTTACTCCTATGACTACTTTGTATTTCAAATGGGTCTTCATCCTAGGAACCATTCCATTTTTGTAAGATGAATTTTCAATTACTATTCTGAACTATTATGTGTTTATTTTTTATTGTATGTCTAAGATATTTTTAAGTTATGGGAAGGATTCATAGTGAGGCATATATAATTTATTTTTGCTCCACCTACAAGCTCTATCTTATAAATATGGTAAACGAGAATCAGAAATCAGAGAAACCATAGGACTAGTTCAACCAAAATAACCTTACCTAGAATCTAACGATTTCCCTTTACCTCTTGATACATCTTCCACATTATGGTGGATATGTGAAATCCACAAAAAAAGAAGATGGTGTCTAGAGATGAGAAAGAACCCCAAACAGAATGACAGTGAGCGCTCCCAACCTTCTAGCAGCATGAGCATCCCAGACCAGGGCACCTGCTGACCAGGAGTAAGGGATCAAAGACATCCTACATTTTTTGGGCCTGGAGGCTCATAAGATTGTTCCACAAGATAGCCTATGTTTCTTTTCAGACACGTGTGTGTGTGTGTGTGTGTGTGAGTGTGTGTGTGTGTGTCTGTTAGTCGCTCAGTTGTGTCTGACTCTTTGTGACCCCCATGGGCCTTAACCCGCCAGGTTCCTTTGTCCATAGAATTCTCCAAGCAATATACTGGAGTGGGTTGCTATTTTCTTCTCTAGGGGATCTTCCCAAAACAAGGATCAAACCCAGGTCTCCTGCATTGCAGAAAGATTCTTTACTGTCTGAGCTACCAAGGAAGCCCTCAGGCATATGGGTTATTCTAATTCAACCTCTGCGGGGGCTTTGGATAGCAGCCAATTCTCAAAGTATTGACGCTTTTAGAAACCTGAAAACCCCATTGCCAATTTGATGATTTAGCAAGTTCTGAATGAGAACTGGTTCGTTCCTGACAATTTACCAATCATGTAAACTAAAAGCACACCTTATGTTAAAGTAGGACAATAAAAAATAAATGAGCAAATACATTACCAAGACCAGATTCTGCTTACTGGAAATATATGCTATACTCACTATGAATATGTTTAAAAAAAAAGATTTACAACTATTTTGTATCTTTTAGAAAATTCCAAGGAAATGTGATGATGCAAAATCAAATTTAGCATTGCTTTGCTTTCAATCATTTTATTTATTCTCAAGCTATAACTTTAATTTTTTTAAATAGTATGTTTTATGCTAGAATTTTGTTTTACAATACTCTTATCTGTGAACAAAGATGTTATTTCTTGCTAATAAAATAAAGTGAAATAGAGAAAGATTGTTTAGTCATAACTATTATAGTTATCCAAAGAAAGTACAATTTAATTTTTTTGTCTGTGAAGTACTAACAGTCACTATTTTGCAGAGTTGATGCTACCTTACAGATGTAGGAGTAATAAGAGACGGTTGAGCCAGGTTAGCGAAGTTTGGTTTTAGTTCTGGAGTAAGACTACCTGGGTTTGAATCCCAGCTCTTCAACTGCCTCTTTAGAAAGCAATTAATTTGACCTTTTTAAACTTCAATTTTACAGCTGATAAAGTTGTAACATGCCAGTTCTTCTCTTCTAAGACTATTATGAGGATTTAATGAGGATTATCCATGCAAAACCTTAAGCCCAGCACCTCTTTAGGTATGCACTACTATTAATTTCCTAATAACTCTTGGTCAACTTGTTTCTTTTCAAGATTCATCAATCAATATTATCATTCACCTACTAACTGGTCAATGACTAAAAATATCCACTCTAAATAGGAGACGATGTTAATCTGAGTTTTTATTACTGCAATATGGTATCACGGGGTTTTTCTGGTGGCTCAGTGGTAAAGAACCCGCCTGCCAACGCAGAAGAAGCAGGTTCCATCTGGCTCGGGAAGATCCCCTGGAGTAGGAAATGGCAACCCACTCCAGTCTTCTTGCCTGGGAAATCCCATGGACAGAGGAGCCTGGTAAGCTACAGTTCATGGGGTTGCAAAAGAGTCAGACATAACTTAGTGACTAAACAACAGCAACAGTGGTATCACAACACATCTTCTGTTCTTTAGATTTCAGCAGAATAGCTCTGTTTTATTTTTTCCTAACAAAGAACACTGACTTACAGTAAAAATAAATATTACCCAAATACAGCAATCTATCAGTGATTTCAATTATATGATTTGTAGTTTTAGATAAATTATAAATAATGTATAGAAATTATAAAACTTTTAAAACATAAATATAACAAATATTGTAAATCACTCACCTCTGTTCCATATCATGTTGATTTAAGAAAAAAAAAGGAAAGGAATAATGGGGAAGAGAAGTGGGGGATTAAATTAAAAATAAACTATGATAGATTAAAAAGAGAATGGGGGAGAAAGAGAAATGGAAGGGAAAAAATAGATGTAGAGGATCTTTAAGAGAGAACCATGTTTGAGCAGAAAAAGATAAACACTACTGCCAGAAAAATCATAATGCTCTCAGGTACCCAAGCCAGGGCAGGTATATAGATACAAGAGGAGCTATAGGTCTTCTTACCCTGGTACATCAAAGAAGCCCGATATCCTTCGCATGTTGCCCATCAACATCTCCTGACTCTAGGCCAGATTCCTTCAATTTCCAACTCCAGACATGTTTTTTGAGTTTCCTTTGTTTCCTGTTTGCCAAATTGCTCATTTGCCACCCATTGATGATCATCCATCAATCTAAGGAGTCAAACAGACTCTCTCCATCTTTTATTTGTTGTAACCCTGAGAATTATAACACCTTAAGCCACTCCACTGCTTCTGCCACCACCAGGCTGATAAAACTGATTCCTAAGAGAACACCTTGCAATTATTAGCTTTTTCTCATCTATGCAACCTACTGAGAGCATTAGATTCGTACTGGGACCTTTCTATCATCAGTGAATGCTTTCTATCATCTTTGAATGTGTAGATCATTAAAGTAGGATTAGCCTCAATGACTGAATCTTTGTTTCTGAAACTCCCGATGGTATTGAAACATAATTCAAGACTTTGGGATTGCTGGGAGGAGGAAATCTGAAGAATAAGCATATAAGAATAAAACTTCCTTCAGTTCAGTCGCTCAGGAGTGTCCAACTCTTTGCAACTCCATGAATCGCAACATGCCAGGACTCCCTATCCATCACAAACTCCTGGAGTTTACTCAAACTCATGCCCATTGAGTCGGTGATGCCATCCAGCCATCTCATCCTCTGTCGTCCCCTTCTCCACCTGCCCCCAATCCCTCCCAGCATCAGGGTCTTTTCATATGAGTCTGCTCTTCGCATGAGGTGGCCAAAGTATTGGAGTTTCAGCTTCAGCATCAGTCCTTCCAATGCACACCCAGGACTTAATCTCCTTCAGGATGGACTGGTTGGATCTCCTTGCAGTCCAAGGGACTCTCAAGAGTCTTCTCCAACACCACAGTTCAAAAGCATCAATTTTTCGGCGCTCAGCTTTCTTCACAGTCCAACTCTCACATCCATACATGACCACTGGAAAAACCATA
Source organism: Muntiacus reevesi (assembly GCF_963930625.1). NCBI lineage: Eukaryota > Metazoa > Chordata > Mammalia > Artiodactyla > Cervidae > Muntiacus > Muntiacus reevesi. The sequence continues at coordinate 19,277,375 of NC_089269.1, read as the reverse complement.
GCCTTGATTAGATGGACCTTTGTTGGCAAAATAATGTCTCTGCTTTTTAATATGTTATCGAGGTTGGTCATAACTTTCCTTCCAAGGAGTAAGCGTCTTTTAATTTCATGCCTGCAGTCATCATCTGCAGTGATTTTGGAGTCCAAAAAAAGTAAAGTCTGACACTGTTTCCACTGTCTCCCCATCTTTTTCCCAAGAGGTGATGGGACCAGATGCCATGATCTTAGTTTTCTGAATGTTGAGCTTTAAGCCAACGTTTTCACTCTCCTCTTTCACTTTCATCAAGAGGCTTTTTAGTTCCTCTTCACTTTCTGTCATAAGAGTGGTGTCATCTGCATATCTGAGGTTATTGATATTTCTCCCGGCAATCTTGATTTCAGCTTGTGCTTCTTCCAGCCCAGCGTTTCTCATGATGTACTCTGCATGTAAGTTAAATAAGCAGGGTGACAATATACAGCCTTGACATACTCCTTTTCCTATTTGGAACCAGTCTGTTGTTCCATGTCCAGTTCTAACTGTTGCTTCCTGACCTGCATACAGGTTTCTCAAGAGGCAGGTCAGGTGGTCTGGTATTCCCACCTCTTTCAGAATTTTCCACAGTTTATTGCGATCCACACAGTCAAAGGCTTTGGCATAGTCAATAAAGCAGAAATAGATGCTTTTCTGGAACTCTCTTGCTTTTTCGATGATCCAGCAGATATTGGCAATTTCATCTCTGGTTCCTCTGCCTTTTCTAAAACCAGCTTGAACATCTGGAAGTTCACGGTTCACGTATTGCTGAAGCCTGACTTGGAGAATTTTGAGCATTACTTTACTAGCATGTGAAATGAGTGCAATTGTGCAGTAGTTTGAGCATTCCTTGGCATTGCCTTTCTTTGGGACTGGAATGAAAACTGACCTTTTCCAGTCCTGTGGCCATTGCTGAGTTTTCCAAATTTACTGGCATGTTGAGGGCAGCACTTTCACAGCATTATCTTTCAGGATTTGAAATAGCTCAACTGGAATTCCATCACATCCACTAGCTTTGTTTGTAGTGATGCTTCCTAAGGCCCACTTGACTTCACATTCCAGGATGTCTGTCTCTAGGTGAGTGATCACACCATTGTGATTAACTGGGCCATGGAGATTTTTTTGTACAGTTCTTCTGTGTATTCTTGCCACCTCTTCTTAATATCTTATGCTTCTATCAGGTCCATACCATTTCTGTCCTTTATTGAGCCCATTTTTGCGTGAAATGTACCCTTGATATCTCTAATTTTCCTGAAGAGATTTCTAGTCTTTCCCATTCTATTGTTTTCCTCTGTTTCTTTGCATTGATCGCTGAGGAAGGCTTTCTTATCTCTCCTGGCTATTCTTTGGAACTCTGCATTCAAATGGAATATCTTTCCTTTTCTCCTTCACTTTTTGCTTCTCTTCATTTCACAGCTATTTGTAAAACTCCCTTAAGCTGGCAAAAATGGTTGACTTTTTAACTGAATCTTGCAAATATTTTCTCCTGGTCTGTTATCTGCCTTTTAACTTTGTTTATGGAATTTTCAGCTATTCACACCAGCCTTTGATTTTAATATCACAATAGTGCCAGATTAGGGGTTAAAAATAATCACAACCTTTGCAACTTGTTTGGTTTTGAAACAAATGACCCATGAGCTTTCAGAATTCAGTTTTATCACTCTCCATAGCCCTATAGGATCCTGGCCTCTCTGAGATTGTAGGTACCAGTAAACAGGATTTTGACAGCCTTTGCATAAAATCAATCACATAGAAGGCTAAATTATAGTCACACAGATGTAGAAAGCAAAGTTATGATTACTAAATGGTAAAGGGGAGGAGGGGTAAATTGGGAATTTGGGATTAACAAATACACAGTACTATATATAAAATAAACAACAAGGACCTACTGTATACCATAGGAAACTATAGTCAATGTCTTGTAATAACTTATAATGGACAAGAATCTAAGAAGAATATACATATGAAAGTGAAAGTGTTAGCTGCTCTGGTGTGTGGCTCTCTGCTACCCCAGCACTATAGTCTGCCAGGCTCCTCTGTCCATGGAATTTTCCAGGCAAGAATCCTGGAGTGGGTTGCCATTCCCTTCTCCAGGGTATGTTCTCAACCCAGGGATTGGACCCAGGTCTCCTGCATTGCAGGCAGGTTCTTTACCATCTGAGCCACCAGCGAAGCCATATATATTTATATTTATATATATATAACTGAATCATTTTTCCATACACCTGAATCCGTGTAAATTAGCTAAACAATTTTTTTAAGTTGATGTTTGTCAGAAACGAATACAATTCTATAAAGCACTTATGCTTCAATTTAAAAACAAATAAATATAAAAGTAAAAATAAAAAGAGTAAGCATGGATTTTTATCAACTGCTTTTCCAAGTAGGGTATTGTCTTTTTAAGGGTGCATATTTGTCATTTAACTCTCCTGTTCACTGGCATATAGTTATAGGCCAAGTCTCAAATACTTAACCTGGCCTCCTGGGCTCTCCAGGATCTGGCCACCCACTGGCTTCCCAGACCATCTCAGTGATCCACATTCATCTTTGTTCTTCATTTCTGTCAAGGTCTGTTCACTGTACCCACCACATGAAAATTCTTCCCACATTTTGCCACATTCTCCAGAGTCCTATTTAAATATCACTTTTTATTGAGTTAAAATATCATTTATTCTAGCTATCCCGGCCCAGATTAGACAGGCTTTCTTTATCATATGTTCTGATAGCACCATCTACTTTTCCTTCACAGCATTTAGCACAGTGCTGTATGTTCATGTTGCACGTGATAAGTTCCATGAAGAAATAAATCAAGTCTGAAAGCTCCCTTGTTGTACTCTTTCTTTCTTGGGTGTAATTCACATGTGTGGTAGGTAGATGCTAAGAATAACTATACTATGGCTAGAAGAGAAGCGTTGCTCTCACTTTCAATTCCTTTTAAATGATTATATAGCACCAAACAATAAATAAAACAATCTGAGCAGAGAATTTTTAAAATTAAACTTCAAGTAGCTTAACAAAAAATTCACTTATGTACTTTATCTTAACTAGAAAAATCTAAATGATATATTTGAAACTAGTCTAAGATCTATCTTTTCTCTGCACTTAGAGATTGATTGTCCCAGATACAAAATACACTCCTTATGAAACTGGCTTTAACTGTTTTGAAAAGGCAAGGAAACCAGTTTCATTAATACAAGATCCTGCCTCCTAGTGAAAAGATCCATGTTAAAAAAGGATCCCCTCAATTTCTAGCAGTAGGTAAAAATAGTTTGGACTTTCTATTGAAAGAAATTGTGCAAACTTCTATTGTTTCCTATTGTGTCCATCATATCCCTAGGTGTATCTTATTTGCCACTTGATACCAAAAGTTATAATTTGTGTTGATTGATTAATTGATTTTTATTTTGATAGTCAGTAAAACGTAATAGAGGCTGGAGAACCGAGATGTTGAGCCTCAAGTGTGGATTTCTGCAGGAAAATTAAAGTTTTAAGTGTTAAAGATTGAATATGATATTAGGAATTGGGAAGTCATATGCTAGTCTGTAGGCCCCAAGAAAATGACAAAAACATGTATATGATGCAATTTTTGAGCTATTATTACCATGTTTTCTACTGTCATGAAGCAAACTGAACATCTGATGGTTTGAGCCAACTGGCACCACTTGAAGTCATTAAATTTTTATTGATGTTCTGTCTGTCATGGTCAAAAAGATTCAGACATCATATAAGGAAACATCATATAACATCATATAGTTACAAGTAAACAGGAAGATACAAACTATATGCACACACATTTGAGAATATGACAGGCCATTTTTTATATTTAAATATTGCTATATCCAAATGAAGGGCTTCCCAGGTGGCTCAGTGGTAAAGAATCCATCTGCCAATGCAGGAGACACAGAAGATACAGATTCAATAACTGGGTGGGGAAGAGCTCCTGGAGGAAGAGATGGCACCCACCCCAGCACTCTTGGCTGGGAAATCCCATGGACAGAGAAGTCTGGTGGGCTACAGTCCACGGGGTCACAAAGAGTTGACACAACTGTGTGACTGAGCATGCACACACATACCCAAGGAAAACAGAACATTCATCAAATCATCTATTTTGCCTACCTCCTTCATTTTTGGGCTTAGCTGTAACATTTTCAAAAGATTGATTATACTTTTAGATAATTTTATAAAGGGTGTGAAAGATATCTAATTTAAAATACTCTTGTCTTAAATATCCAGACATAATATCTATCACAGTGCGAGTAGTTCAGCATTATTTGGGCTAAAAAGAGTCAAGATAAGTAATTCTAAAATCTGTCCACATCACATAAAAGTTTACATAACCTGTTTGGATGTTGCACCTCCACGAACAGATAATTATTTTTAATAGAAGTGGCTCCATGGACAGTAGTGAGCTCACAATTGTGACAGCAGTGCTCTAACAACCTGCCCTCAAATTTATGTTTTATTTCTGTATAAACAGTATTTCCCTCTTTGAGGATTTAATATTTGTTTCATGTGCTGAAGCTAAAATAGGTTTTGTTGTAACTTTTGTTTCATATTCTACGGGAATCTAGTCATAAGAGGTTTCATTAAAAAAAAAAAATCCAAAAAGAAGACAGTGGCTTAAGTAACATACATATGAGATCATTTTATTCAGATCATTAAAAATCCTGCCCTAAATAACTAAAGGATCAATCACAACAGACTGTATTCACTGATTGTGGTTGATAGTCATTTCTTTTTGGTCACCTTTGTATTCTCATCATGCATCTTTGGATCTAAATCCTGAAGTAGGTTGAAGTGTTTAATGATGTAGGTTAAGAATCCACATATTTATCAGTAAATGCACAGAAAATCTGGCTGGCTACCTTCCCTGAGGCTATGGTAGGGAAGGCGAGAACATCTCAAAGAAAATACAGCAACCTGTTGTATCCTGCAGCTATCTGAAACTCCACATGCTTTTTTTTCAAACAGAAATGCTGCTGCGAGGACAGAGATACACGTTCAATCCATCTGCACCTTTCTGGAAACTGTGCTCAAAACAAAATGATCTCCTTATGTACCTGCTCGGAACTTTCCTGGTGATTCAAAGGGTAAAGAGTCTGTCCACAATGCAGGAGGCCTGGGTTTGATCCCTGGGTCAGGAAGATCCCCTGGAGATGGCAACCACTCTGGTATTCTTGCCTGGAGAATTCCATGGACAGAGTAGCCTGGTGGACTACAGATCATGGGGCTGCAAAGAGTTGGACATGGCTGAGCGACTAACACTTTCACTTTCAAGTACATGCTCAACACTAGGAAAGCCACTTTGGTGTTTACCTGCGATGTGGGGGTTAGCAAGTTTTACTCCAGTGAATCAGACTTTGCTTGGGCACCATTATAATATCCTCTGTGAGAATCTGTACATCCTATACCATCATCATACAGAGAAAAACTAGAAACTTGTGATGAGCAACAATTGATTGAATTCTTTCAAACCTAGACTCTCAAAAAATTAAAACAGGAAAGGAAGTAATCATTTGAGGAGAGTAAGTGAATAAAGTAATGACCCTGATATCTCTTGGGGAAAATGAGCAACAGTAAGTTCAAGAGAGTTAGATTTCAGATTTCTAAAATCTGAAACTGTGATTGGCAATGTGATTATGTGGGTGGATTGACCTGGTTTCACAAGAATAAGGAGAATTCAATGCCAGATCATTATAACCTTCCTAGTGTTATCCATGCTTTGTCAGTTACTGTGCCAGAGAAGGAATTACCATAATGGTCAAGACAGACATGATCCTGACCTCAAATTTTTACAGAATGCACAAGACGATGGAAAGTTACAGAGTACAATGAAAAAGAATAACAGAAGGCCTAAGATGAGGAAGGCTGGTGCTCAAGAAATACTGTTCTGTCTGAGAGCTGATGGATATGTAGATATTAACTTGATAAATGAGGTTGGAATGGCCGGGAAAGCATCCAAAACAATGCAAGGAGCATGGATGAAAGCTGGAAGTGAAAAGAACTCTCAGCTGTGTATGAGCAGAAAGATTTCTTTTACTCTGAATGGGTCTGGCCTTGAAGCAAAATTCTGTAAAAGGTGTTCGAATTTTGCTCTTTATGTTTTTGTTTTCTCTCCCTCCATTTCAGTATGTTTGATGTTATGAGTTTACCATGCTATCTTTTCCATGAGTAATTGCATTTAAAAGGAGGACTTCTGCATGAAGTAATAATTGATTGAATTCTTTCAAACCTTGACTCTCAAAAAATTAAACAGGAAAGGAAATAATCTCTTGAGAGCCTTGTATAATCCACAAAAGACTACCTTATTGATGGAGATATGCCATACATTGAGGACTTGGCAGGGTATAGGGTGAGTCATGCATTGTTTTGGATGCTAGAATCTCACTAAGTTTTTACAGGATGTTTTTAGAAAAGCCTACTGCTCCAGTATTCTCGCCTGGGAAATCCCATGTACAGAGGAGCCTTACAGGCTACAGTACATGGGGTCGCAAGAATCAGACATGACTTAGTGACTACACTACCACCACCATCACCACTACTCTCTATTATAAGAAATAAATTTGGGATGTAGCTTCCAAGTTGACAGTTGCAAAATGATTGATGCAGAGACGACATCTTCTTCACACAAATATGTCAGAGTTTGTCATTCAATGTCCACAAGCAAAAAAATGCTTTCCATTTTCCCAATATGTCATTACTGTGAAGTGAGTAGTTGGCAGACTATGAGGAAAGAGGCTGGACAGGTTTTATTTTGCTCTCTGCCTCATCAGAGTGGCTAGAGGTTGGCCTCACAGTCAGACTGACTGCTTTTCAGCGCCTTCTAATTCACTCCCATCAAAGAAAAAATCTAGGGAGGCCGGTCATATGGAAAAAGAACATAGAAGGCCTGACTTGCCTGGATAGCTAGGGGACAACCAATTGTTTAGCAATGTCCATCAATACAATGAACATGGTCTTCACAAAAATGTAATCAAATAATTGATAATTATTAACACCTACTATTTGCAAGGTTGTCACCTGAAGAATCCCATGGACAGAGGAGTCTGGTGGGCTGCAGTCCATGGGGTCGCTAAGAGTCAGACATAACTAAGCGACTTCACTTTCACTTTTCACTTTCATGCATTGGAGAAGGAAATGGCAACCCACTCCAGTGTTCTTGCCTGGAGAATCCCAGGGACGGGGGAGCCTGGTGGGCTGCCATCTATGGGGTTGCACAGAGTTGGACACGACTGACGTGACTTAGCAGCAGCAACAGCAGCAGTGGAGAATAAAAAGACATATAAACATACCTATTTCTCAAGAAAGTTGACACCCACTGGGGGAAATAGTACTCATTTACACTAACCAAATAATTACTAATAGAAGGTGACTTGTGACAAAAGTTAAAATAATCAGTGGGCTAGAAAATAAGTACAATGAGTAAATATTGAATATTAAGTATAGAACATTAAGATAATTCTATCCAGGACATGCTTATAATGTTTATATTTCATTCTAAATAATCATTTACTCTTCAAGTTTGTATTTAGTCTGCACCTCAGAGTGTAAATATAGCATATCTTAAACTAAATATGCTGCTACGTGACTATAATCAGACAAACTGTAACATTTCCAAAAGTTAAAATGTACTTACAAAACATTTATCAATTGCATCCTGCTCCCACAAACATATTTGAATATTACAAAATAAAACAGAAAAGCAACCTAATGGCATTCAAAGAATACGGAAGAGAGAGGCTAAACATATTCAATACCGTAGAGAAAGAAAAGACAAATAAAATGCTAACAGAAGTCCTTCTGCTGACAACTACAGTAACATCTAATGAAAGCTTGCCAAAATTAGAACTTCAGCAAATGACTATGGAATTAAGAATTATGTTGCAAAAAAAAAAAAAAAAGAAGAAGAAGAATTATGTTGCTGAGGAAAAGTTAGAACACTAAACTATTAACTATTTTTGGAGAAAGATGAAAAAAATTTTTAAGTGATCATTAAAAAGATTAAAGTAAAATTTATTGTGTTTAAACATTTAAATAGTTATAGTTAAAAGATGCTAAACAAAACATTTAAGAATAATAAAGATTATAATACTATAAGAGTGAAAAACAATACTCTGAAGAACAGCAGGAATACATTCAAAAGATGTCAAAAATAAGCAATTAAAATAACACTACCAGAGTAAACTATGTTCTAATTTTTTCAGTATTTTTTGGAAAAACAATAAATATCATTTCTTTATAAAAACATAGATATTGTCATACAGATTTAATGTCATATATCTATCTCTAGAGTATGATTTGTTCCTTTGAAAGCAAGATTTGTTCTTTTATTATTCATTATTTGCATCTTTACCTCTCACAACTGAGGCATACTTGAAAACATTGTTGCTATAATTATGAACAATCTTGGAAGCAGACAACTGGTTAGTTTTCCTTTCTGAAGTCAACATTTTGGGTCATACATATCCAAACTTCTTTTGATTGATATTCTTTTAAATTCTATTTATTATTTCTCCTTATTTCATTTTTTAGGAAAACCAGAAACTGATTAACCTATTCCACAAATTAGCATTTCTGTTTTAGTTGGCTTGACTTTGAAAGGCACATTCATTCTACTCTTTAGACGTTAGATTTATTCTTCTGAGAGGATTTTCATTTTGTTTTTAATAAAGCTTTCATTATTCTCATTCTAACCTAAAGATCCTTCATTATTTATCTATAAACATATAGCAACTTTTCCACTCCAGTTCCTTTTATTTGCCCTTTTCTGGTACCACGTTGTTACCAAGATACCCAAGCAAAATAGTTAAAACACAAACATTTTAACAAAGAGTAGGGCATAAATTTTTGACCCAATAGTCTTTATTATTCCCAAATGTTGTTGGGGAATTACATATGTCAAGGCATCCCATGAATAACAAGTGAAATGTGAATCTGGTTTTAAATATTGTGATCAAAGAATTATGAAAGCATAAAAAAGAAAGAATTTAGACAGTTTCATGGGGAAAGTGGGTACTCAATGGAGGTTTTGGTGATGTAAGCAGTATGCATGGTGTTTAAAGCTTTAGTTTTGTAAAATGAAGATAATATCTACATCATAGACTTATTCTGAGGATTAAATAAGATCTGTGGGATGCTTAGCTCACTGCCTAGCCCACTGGTCTTTCAGAGAGTGCCTGGCACATTCACGGCAGCCATGGGACAATTATGTTTGCAACAGTGGTAAAAGTAATACTCAGATTTGAGAAAGAGTATTCCATACGTAGGCAAACACCTAAGAAAACATCTTGAAAGCAGCAGTGTTTAGGTTAAGGAACAAAGAACATCCTGTTGCAACTAGAACACATTGTAGAACAAATTTACTCAAATTTGTTGAACAAATTCAATAGATTAGAATTTCCCCCGGAGTAGACTTTACTACCACCATAATTAGTAATAACATCACATTATAATGCTTCCTACTTAAGAAAAATAAATATCCAAAGAAAAGAAAAGTTATTGTGATCATACTCAAATCTACAACAAAAGAGTAGTATATATATCTTGGATTGCCGTCCAGAGACAACTTATTTTTTTGATAAATCAGTTAAAAATTATTTATCCAAACTGCTAAGCTACAAACACCACTGTGTATACAGAAAGGTGTTCACTATGACACAAAAGGAACTGTGTGTCTGTAAGTGTGTGTGTGTGTACATTCTGCAAAACAGGGATAATCATACCTACTACTTGATACATTAATTGTAAAAGCTAACTATGTGAAAACTATAACGTGCTCAGAATAGTGTTAGAAATTGTAATTTTTTCAGTAAACATTTGTTGCTATTATTGGTTCAGTTCAGTTGCTCAGTCCTGTTGGACTCTTTGCGACCCCATGGACTGCAGCACACAGGCTTCCATATCCATCACCAACACCCAGAACTTGCTCAAACTCATGTCCATCGAGTCAGTGATGCCATCCAACCATCTCATCCTCTGTCATCCCCTTCTCCTCCCGCCTTCAGTCTTTCCCAGCATCACAGTCTTTTCCAATGTGTCAGTTCTTTACATCAGGTGGCCAAAGTAGTGAGTTTCAGCTTCAGCATCAGCCCTTTTTTTTTTTTTTTTTTAATTTTTTATTTATTTATTTTTTTTCAGTGGGTTTTGTCATACATTGATGTGAATCAGCCATAGAGTTACACGTATTCCCCATCCCGGTCTCCCATCCCACCTCCCTCTCCACCCGATTCCTCTGGATCTTCCCAGCCCAACAGGCCCGAGCACTTGACGTTTCGAAAGAACAGCATGTATATTATCTGTGGTGAAACAGACCACCAGCCCAGGTGGGAGGCATGAGTCAAGCATCAGCCCTTCCAATGAATATTCGGGACTGATTTCCTTTATGATTGATTGATCCAATAGATCCCAATTTTCACATAATAATACACAAATAAGCAACTTTTTATATAGACTTTTGATTGAAATATTTACAGTTATTTCATGGTCTGTTGGTATCTCAGACAGAATTTTAGCTTTGTTTTTCATACTGTGGGTATTTATATATTTGGCTTCATTGAGACATGATTTTTGTCTATTTAAACCCCACATATTCTACAAGGTGCATCTATAAGTTACCTTTTCCTTAAAGTTTTCTGCGTTTCCAACTCTAACATCTATCTCAACCACTGTCAGTAGCAATGTCATTCCTACCTCATTGGGGGAAAAAAACCTATTCACTCAACTGTCTCATTCAGTTTTCTTTTCCCTTTTTCTCCTAACTTCATTGGAAAATTCTTTAAGGTCAAGGATTATCATGTAGCTCATCTTTGTACACCTTATATTAATCAGTAAACTTTGTACACTAAAGGTACTCAAGAAGACTGTTTTATGCCTAGTGTAACTAATACAATTGACATTGTGGACTAGTAACTGAAACAACACCCAAATTAAATTTTCACTGGCAAGGAGCAGGTTTTAATAAGAAAAAAACATAGTAGACCATATGTTATGGTCTCAATTTTGTGCCCCCAGAAGTCCTAACACTTGGTGCCTTAGAATGTAATTTTATTCATTGATAGAATGTTAAAAGAGGTAATTGGGTTAAATGAGATCATAGGAGTGGCTCTGACCCAAGATGATTGGTGTCCTTGTAAGTGGAGGCGGTACCGGGATTTGTGCACAGAGAAGGAACAGAAGGGAGGCCAAAGCAGCTGGGGGAGTATCTGTAAGCCAAGAAGGGATGCCTCAGAGGAAACCAGCCCTGCCAACACCTTGATCCTAGACCTCCAGCCCCCAGAACGGTGAGACAATTAACTTCTACTGTTTAAACCATCTAGTCTACGAATAAACCATCTAAATCACCTTTTCACTAGATCTACAAAATCAGTCAGTGTGCTTAAGTGAAAGAGATTAAATAAGTAAAGCTTACAAAAAGCAGACCTTACTTTTATGGTTTGAGTTATGCCACCCTTCCCTAATCTATATGTTAAAGTCCTAAGCCCCAATACCCTCACATGTGACCTTATTTGGAAATAAAATCACTGCAGATGTAAATAGTTAAGAGGTACCCATATAAAGTGGTCCTCTAATCCACTGCTATAGCATCTTTGTAAACTATGAGTTGGAATGTAGATACTCCTCTGCCCTCACTTTAAACCTCTTAGCTTATCTTAACACCGCTGAAAGTATATTTTGAGAACTAATAAATGTGGTCATATGAAATAAGAAAAAAGCAAAAGCAAAATCCACTGCTCATATGCCTTCACATTGGCATTTGCTGAGCATTCTCAAAGGGCACTATTGCAACTGCTTGTGAAAATTACATCATAATTCAACCTAATCTTAGAGAGGCATTTGCCTGCTCATTGACAGAACATTGAAATAATGGATGAATAAGTAGATGTCTATCTATAAAATGTATTTAGGGAATCAGGCTGGCTAACCATGACCATTAGAAAACATTTGGATTTTTCTCTCTGAATCAGGAATTATTTTTTCCATGGAATCAGGGATTTTTGTATGTCCTACCCACTTCCTGCAAAAACCTCCTTAGCATCAGTCCCGTGCAAGAGGCCCTAGTGGTATGTTCCCATAGTCAAATGCTTTCTGTAATATTTTTGGAAAAATAAATTGTATTCTTTTACCTTAAAAGAGGCCTTCAAAATTCTATAAGTTTCTGAATCCTCCTCTGTCTCTGACAGCAACATTCATACTCCCTGTCAAGAGCATAGGCTTGAAACTTCCTGGTTGTAGCTTCAGGAGAATATAGGTGCAGAACCTAGCTGGGCTAAGCTATATTTCCCCATTAAATGCTGCTGGTCTCACTCATGGGTGGCAGAGAGCTAAAAGAAGTGCCAGTGTTTCAAATACTGTCCCAGAAATTGACAGTAGATTCTATGATACTATTAAAATTTGTCGGTGGGAGGGGGGATCGGGATGGGGAATACGTGTAACTATATGGCTGATTCATGTCAATGTATGACAAAACCCACTGAAATGTTGTAAAGTGATTGGCCTCCAACTAATAAAATAATATTTAAAAAAAAAAAAAAAAAATTTGTTTCACATCAAGGCCAAATACTCTTTCCCTTAGACTGGTCACACTTCAACTAAATAGGAAATATATGGCAGAGAAATCCAATTGAAGATAGAGAGATAGATTGGGTGAGAGAGAAAGAGAGAGAATTTTAAAAGCAAGGGAATAATATGGAATGCATTTTTTTACAGATAAAAATCAAGTCATGTCTGAAAATAAAGTTTATCTTATCTTTATCTTAGAGAAACATAATTGGCATTTAAAACTTACTTGTTTTTAAAATGTATTCCCTTTTAGAAAAGCTTAAGGATTAATTTCAAAACATGTTTGGAAGATAGGAAAACTAAAGAATAAAAATATTCTCAATATGAATGACACAGAGCAAAGGAGAGGCAATGATGAAAGAAAAACTTTGAACTCCCGTTTTAATCCCCATGTCCCTAAAGTCAAGTGAAACCATTAAAAGGGAAAATAAAATTATCTTACTTGATATTCCTTTTTTTATTTCAGTAAGTTATGCAAAAGGTTGAAAAGTGCTCTACTTTTTTTAATGTGACCAATTGTCCTACTAGCTGAAAACCATTATCTGCTGACTACCATATGAAAGTGATAATTCATCTGCCATCAATGTGATAAATTAACTCTATTTAATCTAGATATGGTAGTTACTGACTGCTATGAAATGTTGCTGAACTTCAGCCAAATGCTTATCAGAACATGTTTTAATTAAACTTAACACCAGGATTTAATTACTGATAATATTTTCATTAAAAAAATTAGATCTCACAATAAAAATCTGGAAAATTCAACACAGCCAAGGCATTCCATAATAACTGATAGATTTTGCACTATAAGTATCAAGTTGAAAAATCATTTTAAACATGTTTCTAAATCTTACTCCCACCCCAAATCCAGAGGCCTATATTTGCTTTCCTGTTCTTTCCCAATTTTCATAAAGGAATACAATGACATTAAATGATGCACCTTTCCTTAAATATTTAATACAATGTCTTTCAAAGTAGTCTTTGGGGATAAATCTACTTTTCTTGGATCTGAAACATATTTTTTTCTGATTAATCATTGTAGTTTAAACCGAGTATTTATCTGTTATATTTAAGTGTCCATAATTCCCTAAAGAAGTTCCAGAAGAGCTCCTTAGCATATGATCTAAATTGACACTCAGAAACTTGTCTTTATAAGTGGTAACTCTCCTGCAGTGAACAATAAAATAGTCTATTGGGCCTATTGCTTTTGATTTTACAAACTGAAAAGAAAGTCTGTCTTAAGCTACATAATTTAAATAACTCGATTTTCAATAGTATGCTAACTGGTATGTAAAAGTACACCAAATTCACCAAATTCAACTAATGCCTGATATTAATGAAAAATCTAACAATAGACTTGCTTAAATCTCAGTCACTGACATTCATGTGCAACAAGATAAATCTCAGTATGAAAAGATATTCTTACACATACAATTAAAAAATCAAAATGTTTTCTTTCAATGGGTTGCAGCTTTCTTTGTCAGGAATAACTGATAACTAGGGAAGAGCCAGAAGAAGGGCTCAGGTTTCAGGAAGTTGCACCTGTGATTTCAGCTGCTGCAGATCAATGGCAGATACTCAAGCTGAAACTGCGGAAGCTATAAAACTGTTGACAGCAGAAATCAATTTTATTGCCCTCACATTCCAGAGTGAGCACATCAGGAATAGAGAACCAGTTGCATACCAATCTGTAGACTACCAGATGGAGCCATATTATTTTAAGACTCCTTTTAAATTTTGTCATTATTTTTATTTGAATAATAATATTTGCTTTTTATTGAGTACCTACTGTGTGTCAGGCATCATAGTGGAGGTTATTTCTAGTTCACAGATGATTAAAGTGAGGTTCCCAGGGAATAAATAATCTGCCCAAAACCTCAAGCCCCTTCCTCATCTACAGAGTGATTTTAATTGGCATGTTAGATTGGAAACCACATGACACTATTATGATTCTCCACGTAAGATGGTCCTTGAACCAAGAAGCAGGATTAGACTTACAAGTAAATTTAAGATACCATCCTGGATTTGCTGAATCAAACTTTCATTTTAACAAGATCCTCATATGAGTCATACGCACAATCAATTCACAAAGCACTATACATTGCTCTGTTTTATTGAAAAAATTCAAGAGACCTTTATGGATATCTTTATCTCGCCAGCAAATTTAAAATCAGTGACTTACTTGTAAACATATACAAAAGTTTCAGCAGTCACACTTTCAGGTGTATAAGTAATGTATGAATTAAGGGAAAGAATTGAGGAAAGTAGCATTTTAAAAAAACGTTGCTAAGAAGTACAGTACATCAGATTTGTTCTAATGTAAACTCAAAGATGTTTCATAATTTAATGCCCAAATCTCAACAGTATGCATTTTCCCAGCAGAAATAATTATATAACAGTCATATGTTTTATTTAAAAATCAACTACATTTATTCTTTTGTTACCCGTTCATTCATTCAACAAGTATTTGCTGAACGCGTACAAGCCTGGGTCCCAAATTTTGCCAGTATCGGAGTCAACTGGATGGCTTGTTAAAATGCAAGTTTTAGGCCCTACCCCAGAGTTTCTGACTCAGTGCCTTCCTGACAAGGACCAAATAATGCTGATGCTATTAGTTCAGGGCCTACACTTTGAAGATGATAGGCATTGTACTAGGCATTTGGAAGATTATAATGATGAATTAGGTACTCTTTCTTCTAGAAATCTACACTCATGTTGGTCAACTATAATGACTTCACAAATACGTGAAAGGTAGAAAGTGATAGTCAAAAAGGAGTTACAAAATAAGTACTACCAGTATCAAAACACGGAACGGAACATAATTTCAGATGAAAGACTGAAATGGAATTTAAGGAAAAGTTGATGCCGTGCTTGCAACAAACTGTGGGTAGAATTTGTTCTACTAGAATTTAATGTAAAAGACATTCTTGGGCTAAAAAATAATTGAGTATAAACTAAGACAGAGAAATGTAAGAATATAAAATAGAAGTGAATAGTGAGTTTCTGCATACAGTTTTTGAGAATGAGGAAAAAAGATGTAAAATAGAAAAAACATTAGATATCAGAGAGCAAAGGTTGAAACTAAGGGCACTGGACATTTATTATAGTAAATGGAGTGATAGTATTTTAAAATAATGGAAATATAATCATTTCTGCATTTTAGGAAGTTTAATCTAGAAACTTGTCTTAGTTCGTACAGCTAACATGTCCCAGAAGTAGCATTCTGAACACTGGTCTTCTTGACTCCAAAATTTTCACTTTCCATTCCTTCATTTTCCAAAAGTTTTAGGGCAGAGAGTGATAAAATTGACACTAAATGTAGCAAGTTCAAGGGCAAGATGGATAGAGATGATGGATAGATAGATAAGAAGATGCAGGAAATTGTGTTCCTAAACAGGAGAGAGAATGAAAAGGAAACAATTCAGAGAGAAACTTGAGGTATAGTATTTTAAGATCAGTGGCTGGCCGAGCTATGGAAAGGAAGGTAGCTTATCCTCCCACTCTAATGGGAGGAAAGCAGAAGTCAATAAGCAAAGATATAGATCATCTTTTCCACGTAGCAGGTACAAATGAAAAAGGTACAGAGGACTTCCCATAAGATTGTGTATCTGAGGAGGTCTTTTATTCTTAGCAAAGTGCAACAGCAAGGCATTTGGAAAGGGTAAAGAGGAAAGTGTAAAGACTGAACAATTGAGAAATTTAGAGAATTTAAAATAGACATGTTTCCAATAGAAGACTAACCAGAACTTTTTTGTGTGTTTTTTTAAAGTCCAAACAAGAAGTTGTGTTCTTATAGTTCAGTGTTAGTTTAAAATATCACCTTCTAAAATACCACATTCCATACCCATCACTGCATCTCCCTGATTTCCACCACCCTGTTTTAACACACTCTGCACTTAAAATTATTTTATTTATTCACTTGTTTGTTTCTTGTCTACCGTTATTAATTTGTATAATCAGGGAATGTAGATACTTTATCTGTCTTTCCCAGAACTTACTTTAGTGCCTAAATGATGTTCGGGACCTGTTAGGAAACCAAACACACAATACTTGTTAAATGAATAAATGTTATTTTATGAATTTGCCATATGACTGAAAAATCCTACCAAATATTCTCAAAAGTTGGAGATTGGAATAGTATAGGACTAGAGAGTTGTGGAGAATACAACTAATGCCAAAAAATGTGAATATTTAGCTTATAAAAGGTATCGAATTGCCTGATTATGAAGCAGATTCAGTCAGACAAGAGATGCTAGAAGAGTACAAATGTGAAAGCTACTTTTGGAGTAAGTAGTTCTCAAAGTGTAGTCCAGGGCAAGCAAGACCAGCATCTCTCCGGTAGCTGTTCCGTCACTAAGTCGTGTCCGACTCTTTGAGCATGCCAGGCTTTTTTATCCATCACCAACTCCCAGAGCTCGCTCAAATTCATGTCCATCAAGTCACTGATGCTATCCAACAGTCTCATCCTCTGTCATCCCCTTCTAAGAGAACTCTGAAAACAAAAGAAAATAAAACTCCGAGCATTCTTACAACAATCCTTAAAAGTTCTTGGTGGTGGAGGTTTTAGTCACTAAATCTTATCCGACTCTTGCCACACATGGGCTGTAGCCCGCCAGGCTCCTCTGTCCATGGGATTCTCCAGGCAAGAATACTGGAGTGGCTTGCCATTTTCTTCTCCAGGGCATCTTCCCCACCCAGGAATCAAACACGTGTCTCCTGCATTGCAGGCAGATGATTTACTGACTAGGCTATGAAGTGAAGTGAAGCTGCTCAGTCGTGTCCGACTCTTTGCGAGCCCATGGACTGTAGCCTACCAGGTTCTTCCATCCATGGGATTTTCCAGACAAGAATACTGGAGTGGGTTGCCATTTCCTTCTCCAGGATATCTTTCCAACCCAGCGATTGAACCCAGGTCTCCTGCATTGTAGGCATACACTTTACCTTCTGAGCCACCAGGGAAGTCCTGGTGGAAGTCCTTCTATGAAGGAAGCCTTAAACGTTCACTGGGTTACTAAGTTCTCAAAATATACTATTTACCCAAATAAAATTAACTGCATGTTCTCAAAATTTGGAGATTTGAATAACACAGGACTAGAGAGTTGTGGAGAACATAACTCATGCAAAAAACCAAAAAGTACTTGTTAGGAATTTAAATTATCTGCCCCACCTGAGAACTGCTACTCCATATATTTTAACAAGGCTTTCAGGTGATCTGTTCCAAAGTAAAGTTTGAGATCCATGCTTTAGCTGTGAGAACACTACCTAATGATAAAATTACACATAAAATAAACTGTTCTACATAGATCATGAAAAATAAAAATAAAATTACACTTAAAAGATATTACTTTACAGATATCATGAATTATATTCAATCAAAGTATATATTTCACATTTTTTCCTCTGCTCAAGATACTCTACTTATTTACTTTGTTGAAGGCAGAATTCACACATCTATAAGTAGGTCTCAGATCCTGTCATTACTGAATTAACCATGCAATCTTGAAAATCAGCAATTCTCAGGCTTTTACTGTACATTTAGTCTGCTGTAGATAAATCCCTAAAATGGAACTTTTTTCAAATCCTCTCTCTTTACTCCGAAAGTATTTATTGCTCTGCAAATTGCAGTTATCTCCATTAGCTGAGACTCACAACTGAGAAGTTGAACTAAACTCATTTTAATGTATTTGATTATCACTATAAATTTGACTTATATCTATATCTAAATATATCAAATATATTTGATATTTATCTCTACATCAAATTTGTGTTTGATTTATCTCTATAAATTGTTTAGTTCTTTTCAAGGAAAATTTGTGCAGTGTCTCTGATTTTTTTCACCTAAAAATTGCCAGAACAACAGCAACCCTGTAATGTTCCATGAGGAAAAAATGAAATGGAACTAAATGAACACAGAAATATCAACCCACTACCTAGAAATCAGACATACATTCTCAGGACCTTATCTAACAGGTATTGAAAGTTTGATTAGGATTTCCTGCCAATGGAATACGGCTTTACTATTAAAAAAAAAAAAAAAAAAAAAGCTTAAAGAGTCTGTTTAGGATGCTTAACAACTTTCCAAATGATCTACATTGCCACTACAGATGAAATACCTCTGTCAGCCACATCAGACTGATTGGAAAAAACCATAAACAAGTGCCAAATTGCATTTCTAATGAATTCCCTTAGCAGAGAAAGCCAGGGAGAGCAGCAAATTGAAAATTAAATTGGTGCCATGACTGAGGCAGATAACTAGGGGGATGGGAATTAGAGGCTGGAAGTATCAAATAGGGGTTAGAAATAGAGTGACTACCCTAATGCATGATCTTGTAAGAGATAGACTGATCATAGAAAAGTAGCCAAACCTTGACAGAAAAAGCTTCATTCAGTGTAAATAGTTGGGACACGTAGGTAGTTAAAGTTTCACAGTTAGTTGTAATCGGGTTGTTATGTCAACTGGCTTGTGGGCAAAATTGTATGCTCCTGAATGACTGTGGTTATAGGAGGTCACGTTTACAAAATACAAATAATCCAAAGTATTGGGGATTTCCTCTCTGTGTGTTTGAGGAGAGAACTACTTCCTCCCACTCTGTTTAAAGATGACCAGATTGACTCTCACAAGAGAGGATTTGAGTTCACAGAGATGATACCATAGTCATTGTCTAGGATGTGTGAAAAATTTGAAACAATAAGGCCTTTAGAAAATGCTGGCCTGAACTGAAGACAGGGTAAAAATGTAAGATACGCTGTTGTGTATTCTGGTGTCTACTACACAAGCCTGACTCTCACATACCTTTGTAAGACAGTATCACTTCAGTTCAGTCGCTCAGTCATGTCCGACTCTTTGCGACCCCAGGAATCGCAACACGCCAGGCCTCCCTGTCCATCACCAACTTCTGGGGTTGACTCAAACTCATATCCATCGAGTCAGTGATGCCATCCAGCCATCTCATCCTCTGTCATCCCCTTCTCCTCCTGCCCCCAATCCCTCCCAGCATCAGGGTCTTTTCCAATGAGTCACCTCTTCGCATGAGGTGGCCAAAGTATTGGAGTTTCAGCTTCAACATCAGTCCTTCCAATGAACACCCAGGACTGATCTCCTTTAGGATGGACTGGTTGGATCTCCTACAGTCCAAGGGACTCTCAAGAGTCTTCTCCAACACCATAGTTCAAAAGCATCAATTTTTCGGTGCTCATCTTTCTTCACAGTCCAACACTCACATCCATACATGACCACTGGAAAAATCATAGCCTTCACCAGATGGAACTTTTTTGGCAAAGTAATGTCTCTGCTCTTTAATATGCTATCTAGGTTGGTCATAATTTTCCTTCCAAGGAGTAAGCATCTTTTAATTTCATGGCTAGAGTCACCATCTGCAGTGATTTTGGAGTCCAAAAAAATAAAGTCTGACACTGTTTCCACTGTCTCCCCATCTATTTCCCATGAAGTGATGGGACTGGATGCCATGATCTTAGTTTTCTAAGATCTGAATGTTCAGCTTTAAGCCAACTTTTTCACTCTCCTCTTTCACTTCATCAAGAGGCTTTTTAATTCATCTTCACTTTCTGTCATAAGGGTCGTGTAATCTGCATATCTGAGGTTATTGATATTTCTCCCGGCAATCTTGATTCCAGCTTGTTCTTCTTCCAGCCCAGCGTTTCTCATGATGTACTCTACATGTAAGTTAAATAAGCAGGGTGACAATATACAGCCTTGAGGTACTCCTTTTCCTATTTGGAACCAGTCTGTTGTTCCATGTCCAGTTCTAACTTGCTTCCTGACCTGCATACAGGTTTCTCAAGAGGTAGGTCAGGTGGTCTGGTATTCCCATCTCTTTCAGAATTTTCCACAGTTTATTGTGATCCACACAGTCGAAGACTTTGGCATAATCAACAAAGCAGAGATAGATGCTTTTCTGGAACTCTCTTGCTTTTTTGATGATCCAGCGGATATTGGCAATTTGATCTCTGGTTCCTCTGCCTTTTCTAAAACCAGCTTGAACATCTGGAAGTTCTCAGTTCATGTATTGCTGAAGCCTGACTTGGAGAATTTTGAGCATTAGTTTACTAGCGTTTGAGATGAGTGCAATTGTGCGGTAGTTTGAACATTCTTCGGCATTGCCTTTCTTTGGGATTGGAATGAAAACTGACCTTTTCCAGTTCTGTGGCCACTGCTGAGTTTTCCAAATTTGCTGGCATATTGAGTGCAACACTTTCACAGCATCATCTTTCAGGATTTGAGATAGCTCAACTGGAATTCCATCACATCCACTAGCTTTGTTTGTAGTGATGCTTCCTAAGGTCCACTTGACTTCACATTCCAGGATGTCTGGCTCTAGGTGGGTGATCACACCATTGTGATTATCTGGGTCATGGAGATCTTTTTTGTACAGTTCTTCTGTGTATTCTTGCCACCTTTTCTTAATATCTTCTGCTTCTGTTAGGTCCATACCATTTCTGTCCTTTATTGAGCCCATTTTTGCATGACATGTTCCCTTGGTATCTCTAATTTTCCTGAAGAGATCTCTAGTCTTTCCCATTCTATTGTTTTCCTCTATTTCTTTGCATTGATCGCTGAGGAAGGCTTTCTTATCTCTCCTGGCTATTCTTTGGAACTCTGCATTCAAATGGGAATATCTTTCCTTTTTCTTTGCTTTTCACTCCTCTTCTTTTCACAGCTCTATTCCAAGGCCTCTTCAGACAACCATTTTTACTTTTTGCATTTCTTTTCCATGGGGATGGTCTTGATCCCTGTCTCCTGTACAATGTCATGAACCTCCGTCCATAGTTCATCAGGCACTCTGTCTATCAGATCTAGTCCCTTAAATCTACTTCTCACTTCCACTGTATAGTCATAAGGGATGTGATTTAGGTCATACATGAATGGTCTAGTGGTTTTCCCTACTTTCTTCAATTTAAGTCTGAATTTGGCAACAAGGAATTCATGATCTGAGCCACAGTCAGCTCCCAGTCTTGTTTTTGCTGACTGTATAGAGCTTCTCTATCTTTGGCTGCAAAGAATATAATCAATCTGATTTCAGGGTTGACCATCTGGTGATGTCCATGTGTAGAGTCTTCTCTTGTGTTGTTGGAAGAGGGTGTTTGCTATGACCAGTGCGTTCTCTTGGCAAAACTCTATTAGCCTTTGCCCTGCTTCATTCCATACTCCAAGGCCAAATTTGCCTGTTACTCCAGGTGTTTCTTGACTTCCTACTTTTGCATTCCAGTCCCCTATAATGAAAAGGACATCTTTTTTGGGTGTTAGTTTTAAAAGGTCTTGTAGGTCTTCATAGAACCATTCAACTTCACTTTCTTCAGAGTTACTGGTTGGGGCATAGGCTTGGATTACCGTGATATTGAATGGTTTGCCTTGGAAATGAACAGAAATCATTCTGTCATTTTTGAGATTGCATCCAAGTACTGCATTTCAGACTCTTTTGTTGACCATGATGGCTACTCCATTTCTTCTAAGGGATTCCTGCCCACAGTAGTAGGTATAATGGTCTTCTGAGTTAAATTCACCCCTTCCAGTCCATTTTAGTTCGCTGATTCCTAGAATGTCAACACTCACTCTTGCCATCTCCTGTTTGACCACTTCCAATTGCCTTGATTCATGGACCTAACATTCCAGGTTCCTATGCAACATTGCTCTTTACAGCATCGAGCCTTGCTTCTATCACCAGTCACATCCACAACTGGGTATTATTTTAGCTTTAGCTCCATCCTTTCATTCTTTCTGGAGTTATTTCCTCACTGATCTCCAGTAGCTTATTGGGCATCTACCAACCTGGGGAGTTTCTCTTTCACTATCCTATCATTTTGCCTTTTCTTACTGTTCATGGGGTTCTCAAGGCAAGAATACTGAAGTGGTTTGCCATTCCCTTCTCCAGTGGACCACATTCTGTCAGACCTCTCCACCATGACCCATTCGTCTTGGGTGGTCCCACATGGCATTGCTTAGTCTCACTGAGTTAGACAAGGCTGTGGTCCTGTGATCAGATTGGCTAGTTTCCTGTGATTATGGTTTCCGTGTGTCTGCCCTCTGATGCCCTCTTGGAACACCTACCACCTTACTTGGGTTCCTCTTACGTTGGACGTGGGGTATCTCTTCACGGCTGCTCCAGCAAAGCGCCTCCGCTGCTCCTTACCTTGGACGAGGGGCATCTCCTCACGGCCGCCCCTCCTCGTCTTGAACATGGGGTAGCTCCTCTCGGCCCCCCTGCGCCCGCGCAGCTGCCGCTCCTTGATCCTGGCGTTGCTCCTCTCGGCCGCGCCCCTGACCTCGGGCGAGGGGTAGCTCCTCACGGCCAGGCTTCTGCGCGGGCCGTCGCTGACATTAAGTACTGAATTTTAATATTCTATAAAGTATTCCTTTTATAACTAATATATTAAGGATTATCTCCCTTTTATATATAATTATACATATTTTAATTTTTAATAAAAGTTGGTACTTCTATGGTCGTGCTAAAAAAATAAAATAACCTTATGATTCCACCAATGTGATATCTATGATAGATCGTTTAGCTATGTAGTAGGCTGAAAAACGGTATATTCTATGTATGCTTTCCACACTTTTTAAAATGAAGATTTGCTCATCACGGTCACCAACCATGAGGTTTGCAATATACTTCAAATGCTCTGTGTCCTGCACCCACACACAACGGGGTTCTTCACCAACTTTTCTATCAGTTTA
Source organism: Muntiacus reevesi (assembly GCF_963930625.1). Classification (NCBI taxonomy): domain Eukaryota; kingdom Metazoa; phylum Chordata; class Mammalia; order Artiodactyla; family Cervidae; genus Muntiacus; species Muntiacus reevesi. The sequence goes on along the minus strand of NC_089269.1, from coordinate 19,254,115 downwards.
CCTATCTACAATAAAAATATGCAACTGCCTTTATAGTATAACTTTCTTCCACTCCTTCAAATTCATCTCTCAGAAAAGTAAAAGCATTTGAGACTTGGTGTTAAATGCTAATATTTTGTTGCCTTTATAAAACATTCTCTTTCCCATGTTAAAGCCATAACTTTTATGAAAAGTCCTCAGTGCTTGCCTATTCTAAAATGGAGAGAGAAGAAAATTCTAGATGCTGAATTTGTCTGGTGGGCTTATAATGGCCACTGAATTGATGCTAATAATGTAGCAGTACAGCATGGTAAGTCATTTAAGTGAATTTATTTACTAAGTAAAATTAAGTGCACTTCCATAGTGATATAGTGATTGAATAGTTTTCCTGTTTCCTCTTATGCTTTTTCTCTTTCAAGACTGAGCAATAAGCCAGTGCCTTTTGAATAACTCTGTCTTTATTGTTGGTAAAGTATTCCTGAAATACATAGAATTTCTGCAATCCCAACTACCCAAAGCAATTCAGTTTTGAACTTATCAGTCTAATTTTTCATCATTTTGTTTGTTTTTTACATAACTTTGTCCTTATCTCAAAAGTAATGTATATACTTCCTTGGAAAAGTTAGAGGCAAAGCATAAAGAATGAGCTCTTACTGTTTTAATAAAAATGAATAAAATAATCATAATCCCTTATAGAGAGAAAATAATTGCTTAATCACCTCTGTCCTGGCACTTCCTGATAATTAGCTTGGAGACTGCTGGGAAGGGAAATGTTTATTAGACTGAAAAACTGAGTTGGACAGCAAATAATGTGTGTGGTTATTAAAAATCAAACTTTAATGCACAAAGTCCCCTTATTTACATTTTCATACTGCATTGGGCAATATCTATAAAATTTCCCAGACAAATTGTCAGTCAGATGTAGAGCTTGTAATTTCTGGTAACAGGTGACTCTAGGTAGATAAATCACTACAAATCTCTTATTTCTAAATTACACTATATTTCATAACAGTTAAAAGATTAACCATTTTGAAAAAAAAAAATCACAAGCAAATATAGACCTAGCCTAAGCAGTTGTGTTAATACACACACACAAGAAAGTGTGATAATGTTCTTGAGTTACATTCTGGAGAAAAATACATCAAGCATGCCATGGCAGTTGACACAGGTTAAAAAGGATAAGCACAGGGCAGAAAGACAAGTCATGCTTCAATACCTTCTCTCTGGTCTTTATTATCTGTTTCTGCTCTGATTTACACACCTGGATTAATGTAGACTAGGAGACTAGGAGCAGATTTCCTCAGGGTGTCACAAGTACTATATTTGTTTGAGAAACAGAGAGAAGGAAGTGATTAGTATGTGCATCCAAAGATAGCCTCAATATTTATATATACATTTAAATAGTATAGCTGCACATGCAGTTGCTCAGTGAAAATTTTTGTAGGATTAGTTACAATTTTTTTCTTCTACTTACTTTAGGATTATTTAGTCCTTCTTTTTCTAACTTTTTATGGTAGAACCTTAGAACACTGGTTTTAGATATTTCCTATTCTCTACTATAAGGACTTAGACTTTAATTTCTCCCAATAATGTTTTCTCTGTAAAATTTTTGCAAGTGTGTCATTAGATTACCTGTTAAGCAGTTGGTAATTTTCTTATGTTACTATCTTTTAACACTTCATGCTTAAACTTTTTTATGCCAGGAATACAACTTTCAATGATTACATATCCCAATATTTCATTCTTCTTGCTATAATTCTAGGAAGAATCTTCTAATAAACATTCACAGGCAATTATGAAATTTATATAAAAGAACAGATATCCCCTTAATAGAAAAAAATACATTTGTATACCCTATAGAATAATAGTTTATCATGTAAATGTTTCCCTATTGAAAGAATTATTAAACCTAATAATAATTAAATAATTATTAAATTATTAAATCAATGTTCTAAGCTTCTACCATAAGGAAAAAGGTACTCATAGCTGATAACCATATCTTTAGTGTAACTGGACTTCCTCAACCTATTCATTAAGATGATAGCACATTTCTAATAGCAATTCAAATTTCACTAGTTCTTACCTCCACCTAATGTTATGAGAATTTCAGCAACTTGAAAATAGGTCCTAGCATATTCCCTCCCTGAGTTCACTTATTCTGCAGTGACCAGAAAGGCTCACAATTAATACAGAATACAGCCATTTCCTTCTAGGTGCTTCCATCACTCTAGCAGATTGTGCAACAAACCTTCAGGGACAGCTGCTACTCAGCAGATACCACTGGAGAACCCACAGAGCATTCTGTGTGCAGGAAGAGAATGGCTGTTCTCTCTGAGAATAGTAAGAGTTATATGCTTTCTGATAACAGGGACTCTAGGTAGATAAAGCACTACAAACTGCTTGTTTCTAAATTACATAGAGAACTTGGGAGGACTCCTCTCTGGCCTGGATTTGCCACTTTGCTAAGAGGATCTCAAAACTTTGATGCTTATGCATCAAAATTTTTAGAAAGCTTTTATTACAACTCCCCTGGACTATATAGGACTCAACTGGAGCTGAATCAGTAGACAAATCTAAATAATAAAAACTACAACATTCCCAATTTACTGGTGAGAGAGACAGATCTTAATAATTGCTCATAATTTCCCCTACCACTTTTCCAATAGCATAGGCAGATTTTGTAATAAATGAATATGATATTGTACATGCCCTGTGCTTCTGTGTAACAGACATGGTATCTCATGAGACTAACGTAAGCAGATTTAAAAAGCAACAACAAATTTGTATCATTATCCAAAAGTTCATACAAGTAGAAAGAAAACTATCCCACTTAGGCAGAAATTTACGTACATTGACATATACACACATACAAAACAGATGTTCTTATGAAAAGAGAGGGTCAGTTGTCACTTGTATTCTATAATTTGAAAGATTGATATGACTTTCACAATTTCCCTCAAACTGATGTCTGAAGTCTGAGCATTTAGATTTATTTTACAGCTCATGTTACACTGAACATGAAATGATTAATTAGAAGCACCCTGAACTACGTGACCAGGAAGAATATTTTGAAGATTTACAGAGGAAAAGTGCTATCAGTCCTATGTTAGATCAAAGAGGGATTCTTTAGCCCAGCAAAGCTGAATCAGAAGATATTCTCCATGCAAGGGGGTAGAACACAGTCTTATTTAAAGACATACTATGGGCAAAATGCAGAGGCAGTGACTAGGGATGGCCAAGGGCTTAGAGTACAGAAAAAAGCACACTCTCTGTTTATACATAAACAGAGATAAAAGTCAACTCCGTGAAACATGCAGCAGGCATTTTTTCAGAGTAAATTGGAAGGAACAAATGTCCTCTATATTTCCCCAGATAAAACTCTGGCATTTAAGTTGAACTTTTTGAATTTTTGCACTAAATGACAATATAATGTCACTTCCTCCTGAAAATCCAATAAATCTATAGTAAAGGGATTTTAAAGACATTAGCCAACAGGCATGGGAGAATAACAAAGTACACGACAGAAGATTAATGAAAGAACAGGTGATGGATACAGAATATCAAGAAAACTAAACCTTAACTCAGCAAGTGAAGTTTGAGAAATAGGGCAGTTTATACCACAGAATGTTCAAGTGTTTTATGGACATATAGCACCAGATACCTCTATAAGAAGGGTGGCAAGGGAGCAGAAATGTCAGGAGGACTGGATTAAAGTTGTCTGAGTAGCATTTAGATCGTCATCTTATGCTCCTGGATAAAGCCCTACCCGACCAATTACTTTACCCCTACTACTTTTTACTAGATATATATTTCCATTTAGAGAGAAAGAAAAGATAAGAAAGTGAAGTCGCTCAGTTGTGTCCAACTCTGCAACCCCATGGATTTTAGCCTGCTAGGTTCCTCTGTCCATGGGATTCTCCAGGATCTACTTAATATTTCCATTAAGAAGGATATAATCGAGAGTCTTTCTGGTAGAATACACTAGATACAGTTGAGGATCTGGGTCTATACTGAAAATAGGGGGATTAGTGAACACATGAATTCTCAATGGTAATTGCTGAGAACCATATATCCTTTCTACAATAAAATACCCAAAAATCTGATGACCAAACTACTAGTCTTCACACAAAATATTGGAAAATTTTTTCTCTGAGAAATCTGACGAGCCTAAGAGAAAAAGACCTGGAAATACAGACAAGGAAAGTTTCCAACAACTTTCTCACCTAAATTACCTTAGAAAAATGCTTCTCAATAATGGTTATTATCTCCTCTCCTCCAAAAAAGTAACAAGGGTTCATGTATTGGTAAGGATATGGAGAAATTAGAAACATTATATACCATTAGTGAGAGTATAAATGATGCAGTCATTATGAAAAATAGTGTGGAGGTTTCTCACAAAAATTAAAAATAAAATTGCACAAGATCTGGCCACCCCAATTCTGTGTATCTTATAACCCAAAGAATAATATTCCGTTGTAAGTAGATGGTCCATATTTTTGTTTTATGATTCACTAATTGGTGGGAAAAGATAGAAAAATATTAACAAAGTAGTTAGATATTAAGGAATACTATCTTAACAACCCATATTAAGAAGAAAAATTTAAACTGATATTCTGATTTTATTTACTTATAAAAAGAAAGGTCTACTCAAGAAACAGAAACCCAAACAAATAAGAATAAACATTGGTCAAGATGTTCAAGCTTGGTATTATTCATGGAAATGCAAATTAAAGCAACAAATGCACATATTTCAGTTATCAATTTAGAAAAATAAAAGTACAATTGCATTTAATGCTGACAAATGAGTGCGACAAAAATTTTCTCGTGCCTTACTGGTGGGATTCCAAATTGATACAACTTTTTTAGAGAATATGCATTATCTTGAGCCCAACAACTCAGAAATGTAAACTAATGTTTAAGAATAAATTTACAAAGCTGCTTCTATAAACATTAAAAAGTAAACGTCTTGAAAGCCCATCAATTAGAGAATAATTAAACAACCTACATCATTCTATGCAACATTATAGGCTTTGGAAAAATAACTTTGGAAAAAAAGAACGTTTCCTTTGAAACAGAGGAATAGTGATTCTGGTCCACAGAGTTGACAGTCATAAAGGTGAATCTAAAACAAGGTAGTTCAAGAATAGTCTGGAACCCACACCACGTGAGGTGGAACTCCATGAGGAAGGTCAGAAACACACAGGCTTTTGACTTAACAGTGGTAGTAAAGGTATCCTACAGAAACCAGGAACGTTTCCCACAAAGCCAAATGCATATCCGTTGGCTAGTTGTCTAGAAGTTGAACAAGGATATGGGGAATGATAGAGCAGTTTCAAGCCCAGCTGCTGATTCCGGCCACCAGAGAGAATCTGTAAATCAGTAGCAGTGGGTGTGAGCCACAAAATGACTGTTGCTTCTCTTTTGTCCTCCAGATTTCCAAAGAATCTTCCTTGTAACCCTCTTAAATGGAAGGGAATTCTGAGAAATGTAATTTGATTTAATTATTTTGCCACATTACAAAGCCACCACAGAAAGTATGTAGTGTTAGTTAAAAGCATGAACTCGGGAGAGAAATTACATCTTTTGAATCCCATGACCATCAGGCACTAATTACGTGAACTAAGAAAGTGACAATTTTCTCTGCCTCAATTTTCTCAACTGAAAGATCATATTGCTTTCCGACTTTATGGTGATTGAGCTAGGAGAATCTGTGAAGTGCTTGGAAATACAGCTGATATAACTGTCACATTGTCGTTCAGTGGCTCGGTCACGTTTCACTCTTTGTGACCCCATGGACTGCAGCCTGCCAGGCTTCCCAGTCCTTCACCATCTGCCGGAGCTTGCTCAAACTCATGTCCATTGAGTCAGTGATGCCATCCAACCACCTCATCTTCTGGCATGCCCTTCTCCTCTGACCTTCAGTCTTTCCCAGAATCATGGTCTTTTCTAAATAGTCAGCTCTTCACATCAGGTGGCCATAGTATTGGAGGTTCAGCATCAGTCCTTCCAATAAATATTAAGGATTGATCTCCTTTAGAACTGATTGGTTTGATCTCCTTGCAGTCCAAGAGACTGTCAAGAGTCTTCTCCAGCATCACAGTGTAAAAGCAGCAACCCTTCCATGCTCAGCCTTCTTTATTGTCCAATTCTTGCATCCATACATGACTACTGGAAAAACCATAGCCTTGACTAGGTGGAGATTTGTCAGCAAAGTTATGTCTCTGCTTTTTAACACTGTCTAGATTGGTAATAGCTTTGTTTTCAGGGGGCAAGCATCTTTAATTTCATGGCTGCAGTCACCATCTGCACTGATTTTGGAGACCAAGAAAATAAAATCTGTCACTGTTTCTATTGTTTCCCCGTCTATTTGCAGTGAAGTAATGGGACCAGATGCCATGATCTTTGTTTTTTGAATGTTGAGTTATAAGACAACTTTTTGACTCTCCTCTTTCACTTTCATCAAGAGGCTCTTCAGTTCCTCTTCATCATCTGCCACAAGGGTGGTGTCATCTTCATATCTGAGGCTATTGATATTTCTCCTGGCAATCTTGATTCCAGCAGGTGTTTCATCCAGCCCGGCATTTCACATGATGTACTCTGCATATAAGTTAAATAAGCAGGGTGACAATATACAGCCTTGACGTACTCCTTTCCCAATTTTGAACCAGTCTGCTGTTACATGTCCGGTTCTAACTGTTGCTTCTTGACCTGCAAACAGGTTTCTCAGGAGGCAGATAAGGTTGTCTGATATTCCCATCTCTTTAAGAATTTTCCACAGTTTGTTGTGATCCACACAATCAAAGGCTTTAGTGTAGTCAATGAAAGAGACATAGATGTTTTTCTGGAATTCTCTTGCTTTTTTGATGATCCAGTGGATGTTGGCAATTTGATCTCTGGTTCCTCTGCCTTTTCTAAATCCAACTTGAACATCTAGAAGTTCTTGGTTCACATACTGCAAAGCCTCATTTGGAGAATTTTGAGCATTACTGTGCTAGCATGTGGTGCGTGTGCAATTGTGTGGTAGTTTGAACATTTTTTGGCTTTGCCTTTCTTTGGGATGGAAATGAAAACTGACTTTTTATTACATACTATAATTTAAAATCACTTTCAGTAAATGACCTTTGAATACCCCTTTCAAGTTTTCTCAGAAAAAAGTCTCAATAATATGGTTTTAATTAACATGAAAATTTCTGATTAGTTTTATTTCTCATTAGATTTTCCAATTGTCTTGCCTTTGAAAGAAGAGATGTAATATTCTAAGCAGTAGACTATAAACCTATGACCCATGGACAACCTATATCATGGGGCCTATTATTTTTGACCCACAAACTAATATGATTTTTATGTACGGTTGCCCCTTGAACAGTACAGGCTTGAACTGCATGTATCCACCTATGTGTGGACATTTTTAAATAGTAAATACTACAGAACTATATGATCTGTGATTGGTTGAATCCATGGATGCTGAGAAATCACAGGTACAGTGGGCCAACTATAAGTTATACTCAGATTAACTGCTGAGTTGTTCAAGGGCCTGATGTATTTGAAAAATTGTTTAAAAAAAATAAAATAAAAATGTAACAGTAACTGAAAAGGCCATAAAGCCTAATATCTTACTCTTTACAGGAAACTTCAGTCAAGTTCTAAAAACCAACATTTAAGAATAGATATAGGACGTGAGCCATAAATGAGTCATATATGCATTTCTAAATTATCTAGTCTGCTAAGTTGCTGCAGTCATGTCTGACTCTGCAATTCTATGGACTGTAGCCCGCCAGATTCCTGGGTCTATGGGATTCTCCAGGCAAGACTACTGGAGTGGGTTGCCATGCCCTCCTCCAGGGGATTTTCTCGACTCAGGGAAGGAACCCATGTCTCATGTTTCCTGCAATGGGAGGTGGGTTCTTTACCAATAACACCACCTGGGGAGCCCTAAAAAATGTGAAATGTTTCACAATTTCTAGTACAGTTCAATTCAGTCGCTCGGTCATGTCCGACTCTTTGTGACCCTGTGAACTGCAGCACGCCAGGCCTCCCTGTCCATCACCAACTCCCAGAGTTTACTCAAACTCATGTCCATTGAGTTGGTGATGCCATCCAACCATCTCATCCTCTGTCATCCCCTTCTCCTCCTGCCTTCAATCTTTCCCAGCATCAGGGTCTTTTCAAATGAGTCAGTTCTTCGCATCAGGTGGTCATAGTATTGGAGTTTCAGCTTCAGCATCAGTCCTTCCAATGAATATTAAGGATTGATTTCCTTTAGGATGGACTGGTTGGATCTCCTTGCAGCCCAAGGGACTCTCAAGAGTCTTCTCCAACACCACAGTTCAAAAGCATCAATTCTTCGGTGCTCAACTTTCTTTAGTTCAACTTTCACATCCATACATGACTACTGGAAAAACCATGACTAGACGGACCTTTGTCGACAAAGTAATGTCCTTGCTTTTTAATATGCTGTCTAGGTTGGTCATAGCTTTGCTTCCAGGGGGCAAGTGTATTTTAATATTGTGGCTGCAGTGATTTTGGAGCCCAAGAAAATAGCCTCTGACTGTTTCCATTGTTTCCCCATCTATTTGCCATGAAGTGATGGGACCAGACACCATGATCTTAATATTCTGAATGTTGAGGTTTAAATCAAAGTTTTCACTCTCCTCTTTCACTTTCATCAAGAGGCTATTTAGTTTTTCTTCACTTTCTGCCATAAGGGTGGTGTCATCTGCATATCTGAGGTTATTGATATTTCTCCTGGCAATCTTGATTCCAGCTTGTGCTTCATCCAGCCCAGCGTTTCTCATGATGTACTGTGCATATAAGTTAAATAAGCAGGGTGACAACATACAGCCTTGAGGTACTCCTTTCCCTATTGGAACCAGTCTGTTGTTCCATGTCTGGTTCTAACTGTTGCTTCTTGACAAGCATACACATTTCTCAGGAGACAGGTCAGGTTGTCTGGTACTCCTACCCCTTGAGGAATTTCCCACAGTTTGCTGTAATCTACATAGTCAAAGGTTTTGACATAGTCAATAAAGCAAAAGTAGATGTTTATCTGGAACTCTGTTGCTTTTTTGATGATCCAGTGGATGTTGGCAATTTGATCTCTGGTGCCTCTGCCTTTTCTAAATCCAGCTTGAACATCTGGAAGTTCACAGTTCACATACTGTCAAAGCCTCGCTTGGAGAGTTTTGAGCATTACTTTGCTAGCATGGGAGATGAGTGCAATTGTGCAGTAGTTTGAACGTTCTTCAGCATTATGTTTCATTGGGATTGGAATGGAAACTGACCTTTTCCAGTCCTATGGTCACTGCTGAGTTTTCCAAATTTGCTGGCATATTGAATGTAGCACTTTCACAGCATCATCTTTTAGGGTTTGAAATAGCTCAACTGGAATTCCATCAACTCCACTAGCTTTGTTCATAGCGACGCTTCCTAAGGCCCACTTGACTTCACATTCCAGGATGTCTGACTCTAGGTGTTGTTCACACCATCATGGTTACCATTTCTTGTAGCCATGTTTTAAAAGTGAAAAGAAAAAAAAAACAGGGAAAATTCATTTTAATCCATGTTTCTACTTAGCTCGATATATCCTAAATAGTTTTATCATTTCAACATCCAATGAAAATTATTAACAAAATATTTTAAATTCATATTTCATAAAAAATTTTTGAAATACATTGTATGCTTTACACACCACTTCAAATTCAGATTAGTCAAATATCAAGTTTCATTTCCCATCTGTGGTTTTTGATTAACATATTGGACAGTACAGCTTAAAATCCATTGGACAGTAGGGAGGGGCTCCAGATAACTCAAGAATATTTATATAAATACAAACATACATAGTGCTCAAAAAAAAATTTATAATGTCTAGAAACCAATCAAAAATTACCAGGTATACAGGAAAATGTAATTTATAATGAGAAAAAAATCTAGCCTATCACAACTAATCCAGAAATTAAATATATTAGAATTAACACATAAGGAAATTAAAATAGTTGTAATAACTATATATCTGCCTCAAAAATAAAAACAGACAAAAACAAAGTATAGTATACACCTATATATAATCTAGATATATAATCCAGTGATAAAAACTATAATATTGGAGGTAAAAAAACACATCAGTGTAGTCAGTAGTGACTGATTAGACTCTGTAGAAGGACAAACGTTAATGAGTTTGGTTACACAGCATTAGAAACTTTCTAATAAGAATTATCTGTAGAAGGACAGATGTTAATGAGTTTGGTTACACAGCATTAGAAACTTTCTAATAAGAATTATAGAGTAAAAAATAGAATCAAAGAAATGAATGGAGAGCATCAGTGATCTGTAAGACAACTTCAAGAAGCCTTATATAAGTGTAATTGAAGTTACCAATAAATTTGGGGAGAAGGAAGGCTGAGACATTAAAAAAAATGTAAGTGAAAAACGCACAATGTTTTTCCAAATTTACTTAAACTAAAAATGCACATATCCAAGAAATTTAGTAAACTCCAAAGGAAAATAAATATGAAGATAACAAAAGCAAAGCGTATCATACTCAGATTGCTGAAAACCAGCATGACAGACAAAAACAAAAGCAGCCAGAGAGATAAAGACAAGATGAAAGATTTGTTATTAGAAGCAGTGCAAGCAAGAAGTCAACTTCAAAGTACTAAAAGAAAAAGAATATTGCCAACTTAGAGTTCTCCAATAATAATATCTCTCTAAGACAAAAGCTCAATAAAGACCTTCCAGATACACAAAATCTGACAGCAGAACTTTCCTACAAGATATATCTAATAAAGTTCTTCAGGCACTGGGAAAATGATAAAAGATGGAGATACTTCTTTACACAAAAATACAAAGAACACTAGGAATGGTACCTACATGAGTCAGCACATAAGATTTTTTTCTCTATCATTTGAGTCTTTTTAAACTACAGTTGTTTAAGATATAATGACCCTGTATCATACTGATTACAACACATGATAAGTACATATGTGACATCCAGAGCATAAAGCCCAGGAGAAACTATATGTGAATAGTTACAGCTCTTGAGACTTGAGACTGTAAGTCAAATAATACCCTAAAAGCAAACTCTAAAACAGAGCAAAGATATAGAGCTGACAACATAACATATGATTTGCTAGAAAAACTCACAGAATTGAGAAGAGCTACTATACACATAGTTATTGTTTATTGTTTGTTACAGTGAAAAAAAAATCCAGATTAAAATCAGTAGAGGGAGGAGGTACATAGATCAGTATCTCAGAGACTTCAGGCATGCGCTTCCTCCTGTCCTCTCCCAGTGGAGTCAAAAGGACATGCTGACTTCTCTCCCAGAAATGATGTGTGGCAACCCATATGGAGTATTGTCAGCCAGAGAAATTCATCTGAGCACTGGTGTCCAGGGACGTTATTGGAGGTTATCACATAGGCATCAATGACCACCCACACATTTGTCCTAAATCTTCAACCCCTCCAGAGGTCAAGCTCCTACTGTATGGTCCAAAACCTTCCCAATAATCATGTTGTAAACATGGAGGATCTAGCATGGCCCAAGACCCCAAGTAGATAAAGACAGTCTTATCAGTCAGGATATTTCAAGGGCTTAGAAGATATTTTTCAGCAACCAGGGGCACTGGCCAATCCTTTAATGTGCAAAGTGTGGACCACAAAGAATTGCTGATTAAAAAAAAGTTTTTACTGTAAGAGATCAATGTCCAATATATAGTAATTTCAAAGAGAGTTCACTTTATATAAGAAATATACACTAGCAAATTTTAAGGTACCTAATACATGGTGATTGCAACCATGAAATTAAAAGATGCTTACTCCTTGGAAGGAAAGTTATGACCAACCTAGATAGCATATTAAAAAGCAGAGACATTACTTTGACATCAAAGGTCCATTTGGTCAAGGCTATGGTTTTTCCAGTAGTCATGTATGGATGTGAGAGTTGGACTGTGAAGAAAGCTGAGCACCGAAGAATTGATGCTTTTGAACTGTGGTGTTGGAGAAGACTCTTGAGAGTCCCTTGGACTGCAAGGAGATCCCACCAGTCCAACCTAAAGGAGATAAGTCCTGGGTGTTCATTGGAAGGACTGATGCTGAAGCTGAAACTCCAGCACTTTAGCCACCTCATGCGAAGAGCTGATTCATTGGAAAAGACCCTGATGCTGGGAGAGATTGGGGGCAGGAGGAGAAGGGGACGATAGAGGATGAGATGGCTGGATGGCATCACCGACTCGATGGACATGAGTTTGAGTAAACTCCGGGAGTTGGTGATGGACAGGGAGGCCTGGCGTGCTGCGATTCATGGGGTCACAAAGAGTCAGACATGACTGAGCGACTGAACTGAACGAATACATGAAAACCTTTTGGGGACTTATAAAAAATATCAAAATATTTTCCTGTATTATTTGCATCTTGGGAAAGTTAAATGAATTATCTACTCAAATTTCTCAAATCAAAGCAAATTATTAAGTAAATCCTTAAGAAACTCCTCAAGTAGATTCTTGTAAAAAACTATACTGACCTATTTCACTAGGTTATGTAAATAATTTAGTAAATGGGTTAAATGGACACGGTAAAGGACAGAAATGGTATGTAACCTAACAGAAGCAGGAGATGTTAAGAAGAGGTGGCAAGAACACACAGAAGAGCTATATAAAAAAGATCTTCATGACCCAGATAACCATGATGGTGTGATCACTCACCTAGGCCAGACATCCTGGAATGCAAAGTTAAGTGGGCCTTGGGAAACATCACTATGAACAAAGCTAGTGGAGGTGATGGAATTCCAGTTGATCTATTTCAAACCCTAAAAGATGATGCTGTGAAAGTGCTAGGTAAACTCAGCAGTGACCACAAGACTGGAAGAGGTCAGTTTTCATTCCAGTCCCAAAGAAACGCAATGCTGAAGAATGTTCAAACTACCACACAATTGCACTCATCTTCCACGCTAACAAAGTAATGCTCAAAATTCTCCAAGCAAGGTTTCAACGGCACATGAACCATGAAATTCCAGATGTTCAAGCTGGATTTAGAAAAGGCAGAAGAACCAGAGATCAAATTGCCAACATCCACTGGATCATAGAAAAAGCATGAGAGTTCCAGAAAAACATCTACTTCTGGTTTATTGACAAGGCCAAAGCCTCTGACTGTGTGGATCACAACAAATTGTGGAAAATTCTCCAAGGGGTAGGAATAGCAGACCACCTGACCTGCCTCCTGAGAAATGTGTATGCTGGTCAAGGAGCAACAGTTAGAACTGGACATGAAACAACAGACTGGCTCAAAATCGGGAAAGGAATACATCAATGCTGTATACTGTCACCCTGCTTATTTAACTTTTATGCAGAGTACATCATGTGAAATGCCGGGCTGGATGAAGCACAAACTGGAATCAAGATTGCCGGGAAAAATATCAGTAACCTCAGATACACAGATGACACCACCCTTAGGACAGATGGTGAAGAGGAACTAAAGAGTCTCTTAATGAAAGTGAAAGAGGAGAGTGAAAAAGTTGGCTTAAAGCTCAACATTCAGAAAACTAAGATCATGGCATCCGGTCCCATCTCTTCATGGCAAATAGATGGGGAAACAATGGAAATAGTGAGAGACTTTATTTTTTTGGCCTCCAAAATCACTGCAGATGGTGACTGCGGTCATGAAATTAAAAGATGCTTGCTCCTTGAAAGAAAAGCTATGACTAACCTAGACAGCATATTAAAAAGCAGAGACATTACTTAGCCAACTAAAGTCTGTCCAGTAGTCACATATGGATGTTAGAGTTGAACTATAAAGAAAGCTGAGTGCCAATGAATTGATGCTTTCTGAACTGTGGTGTTGGAGAAGACACTTGAGAGCCCCTTGGCCTGCAAGGAGATCCAGCCAGTCAATTCTAAAGGAGATCAGTCCTGAATATTCATCGGAAGGACTGATGCTCAAGCTGAAGCTCCATTAGCACCTGACTACCCTCAGCATCTCAGCATCAAACCGCCATAGAGTTAAGCTGTATCAGTGAGTATCTGTGAGTATCTTGCATCAGTTAGCAAGATGTTTCCTAAGGTAATTGCTTCTTTGCTTTTATGTCATTTAGGCTTACAGATGGTTTCATAGGAACAATCTACTTTCAGATAGCAAGAAAAACTTGTAATTATGGATATACCACTGTATGTATACTGAATCTCAAATCAAGACAATCTCATCAGATGGTTTCTTTTAAAACGTCCTTAAGATATTGTAGGAGCGATAAAGGTCATTGTCCTGTGGGTTTTGCATTTATTTCCCCAGTTTACACTTCTTAAAATTGTTTTTTATTTCTTAGAGTGGCCTTGAAAGTTTTAGTTCTGAAAGGGAGATCAGTGATATCTTTAGGAACTCACTTCCTTATGATAAAATTGCATTTGAGGTTAGATTTTCCAAAGAAACACACAATTTCTCCTCTTATTTCAATAAATATATTAATTTCTTCCCTAGTTTGGTCTCAGTGTTGCAAGTCCTTAGATCTGTGACTATTTTCCTGTGTTTACCCAACTCTAATAAAAAATCAAAACTCTGGTTGTTTGTTATTATAAAATATTTAGAATGCATCTGTGAGCAAACTTTAACCTGAAAAGATTAGTTAGTCCAGAAATTTTCCCAGCCACTGATAAGTTATTTCTTAAAAATAATAATATAGGTTTAAGACTGTTGTTGAAAATTTTTTGTTAATATGGGAAATTAATCAGTCTTTCTAGGACTACAAGTTATGATCAGAACACATCTTACATCTTAAATCCATTTAATCAGTCAGCAGCAGGCATACTGCAGCAAACCTGAATCTGAAAACAGTCAATTAGTAACATTCTCTTCTAAGTTTCCATACTTCTAAAGTTTATCAATTCCTGAATACCATGCTTCTCTCAGAGCCCTATATAAGATTAGTTTCTTGCTCTGCTTGAAAATATTGCTCCAGACTCCCACAACATGTCTTACTTAAAAGTAAGCATCTTAAGTTAATTCATCTTTGTGTTTTTGCTTTGATTGTTGAATGGTAGTCTCATCCTTTGATACTTTTATGTTTTGATAACAATGCTGGCCTTGACTCTGGTCTCTCTTCTCACAGTTTTCTTAAACATAATCTTTATTTCAGCAATATTATCTGATCATGTCTTGTCTATATATTTTCCTTTTATTTCTTGAAAAGTTTGTAATGACTCTCTTTTATTCAAGTAATCAGTAAAGTTATGTTGTGTTAGTTGCTCAGTCATGTCCAACTCCTTGCAACCCTATGGACTCTAGCCTGCCAGGTTCCTCTGTCCACGGAATTCTTCAGGCAAGAATCCTGGAGTGGGTTGCCATGCCCTTCTCCAGGGGATCCTCCTAACCCAGGGACTGAACCCAGGTCTCCTGCATTGAAGGCAGAGTCTTTACCATCTGAGTCTTCCCTTTATGCTTTGGCCAGTCATATCTCCATATAGGCTAATTTTCATATGCGCAACTTGTCAGGTCAACCAATTTGAATCAGTGCTTTCAATTAAAACTAAAAATATTTCACATTTACAGAATTCATTTATTACCATTCACATCAGAGTTGATTTGGAGTTGTACAACCACTACCACACAGAAAAGAACAATCACATCTCAGAACAACATTGACTAAATTTCTGTTGAACATTTATTCAACTGAATTGAATATAGTCGTTCAAGTGAACTTATTAAAATGTATTAAAAATATTTTTTGTCTGCCAAAATTTTCAAGAATTGATCTTGGAAATGAGGAAGGAAAAACCAGATTTGATAATCAACCTATTGCTGCTTAACTTCACACTCTTTGAAATGACTTTTTAAACTATTTCTCCAAAATAAAGTCTTGAGAATTATGAAAATGTTCTTTGGTACAGTTAATGTTGAACTATTAGTAAAATAGAATGACAAAATGAAAAGATCATTTATTCATCTGTATATCAGAAAAAATAAAATTAATATTTTTCTCAGTACTGCAGTTAGAAGCAAGAGGGATTCTTGGCTTGAGTCCTTTGGCTTCTAAGAGTCCCACATATTATACATGTCATTTATTAAAGAAAACATGGATTCTGCCTCACATAACTTCACACTCAATTCTGATAAGCCCTGTAGCATTAAATACCAGTTTTCACAACTAACAATTCTTCAGGTCCCTGGAAATGGCTTCTAACCATCTTTTGCTCTGTGTCCTCCAAAACAAAAGGTGATTACATCCAAATACCAGGAAAGTTTGTAGAGTGTATACCTGACTGCCTCAGTGGACACAGAAATAGTGAAGAGGATGTGAGTATAAGAAGTACTTATATAGGAAAAAAAGAAAATATAAATACTAGTCAACTCCTTCCTGTCAGCATGAATGCAAAAATTCTTACACAGCAAAGAATTTCCCATTAGTCCATAAAACCTCAACAGTTGAAGAAGGTAGGTAGGATAAATTTACTATGTTAAACAAATTTTACTACTCATAAATTAGTATGTGTGTGGGAATAGGCTTAATGATGTTGATACTTCATTTAATATTAGATGTCAATTGAATGCTACAGTTGAAGAAAGTTTTACAAAAATATTTAATAGAATTTATCAATGTCCAAAACCATTTAATTAAGAATTTTTTTATTGAAATAATTTTCAGCTAATTTTAGTTATTTATTAGATATTAGAGCTAGTTTTAGTTATTTATAAATGACATTCTACATTTTAGTTTCAAGAAAAATCTTTTGGAAACAAATGTGAAAATAATTTTATTTTTTATTTTCACTTTAATAGAATTTGACTTAAGTATACTTAGTTTCTTATACTTGGGAAACAATTAACTTTTATTAGATGATTAAGCATGAGTTCAAGTCAGTCATGATAAAATATGCAAAAATGGAGCTCAAAAAAGAAAAAAGCTGGAAAAAATGGGGAAAGACTTCATAGAGGTAGTTTGTTTACATATTTTAAAAGCTAAAAAAAAAACTTAAAGATTATTTTTATCTAAGCATAATCAACCTAAATTAAGCATACAAGACACTACAAGTGATTAATTTAATGAAGATTTAATTTCTTGTAAAGATAAGAAAACTATCTCATCAAATTCAAAAGTTGAACGGGTCAAATGAAAACCCTGTAATTTTGTTTAATCATTCTTGATTAAAGAAACATGAAGCATATCACTTGCATACAAAAAAAGAACATGTGCAATTCATAGAACCAAAAGAAGGATAAGCAAATAAATAGCAATTCATGGTGTATAACAATTACTAGAATAATGCCAATAAAGAATATTGGCTTGAAGTTATTTAAAAAATAAAATTACAAATTCATTATTTATCAACTGTAACAGTGATTTTATATACAATATTTATAGAAAACACTAGAAAATATCTAAGTATAGTTAAAATGACTTCAAAATGTGATATCAGAGGGACTAAACATGTACATTAGATATAAATAATGAAATAATCACTATCTAGAATGAAAATTTCTAAGTAAGATAAATCATTAAGTTTTAAAAAGAGAGAAGAAACCAAAATAAAGTAGAAGTAATTGAAAATTAGTTGATTCAACTAGAACACTTGGAACAAAAGTCATGTTGAATAAGAAACATTTGTACATGTTGTTGAACTACTCAAAGAAGAAAACAAGAGATCAAAATTAATAAACGCTTTAAAGATTTTACACTAATTTTAAAAGCACAGGTTTTGATTCAAGTGGCAAACTGAAGAAACAAAATTCAATATTAGACCTTAATTTAAAAGTGAACGATGGAGGCATAAGATCGAAAAATTACGTCTTCCCACAGATGCATGAATCTACATCTACCTATCCAGCAGTTCCTCCTGAGGAAGAATGAGAGCTGATCGAACAGCTTCTGCGCAACGTATGACCAAAGGACCACAGAAGGATGGGGAGAAGACAAGGAGACACAGTTTCCATGAGGACTGCGCCCCAGTCTGATGGCCAGCAGTAAGGATGAATAACCCTGAGAGGCCCAAGTGCAGACTTGCCCACCCTGGGGCACAGTGAACAAAACAGCAGTTTAGAAAGCACCTAGATTATCCATGAAGAAAATCCTTTTATTAAGCCTAGAGCATTTGTCAAATTGAGTGGAGAACTGCTGAAACTGTCTCTGAGGTTAGGAGAATCAGAGAATGCCATTACTTTCTTCCCTCTCCATCTGATTACCCAGTAGGAAAATAGGTGATCCAGCCAGTCTGCTAAGGTTGCCCCAGTGCACCCCCGGCTGCCAGCTACAGTCATCCTCCTAAGGCATCCCTGGTGTACCTGTCCAAGCTCCAGCCATCCCACCAAGATGACCCAGGTGAAATGCACCATGGAAACCCTGTTTTAGTGATATAATCTGAAGAGACATTTCTCCAAAGCAAACATAGATGGTCAATAGGCACATGCAAAGATGCTCAACGTCATTAATCATCAGAGAAATGCAAATCAAAACCACAATGAGGTATCACCTCACACTTGTCAAAATGACTGTTTAAAAGCAGTAAATACATTTTATCAAGAATGTGGAGAAAAGGGAACCCTCCTGCATTGTTGGCGTGTGTACTTAGTCGCTCAGTCCTGTCTAACTCTTTGTGACCCCGTGGACTGTAGCCCGTCAGGCTCCTCTGTCCATGGGATTCTCCAGGCAGGAATACTGGAGTGGGTTGCCATGCCTTCCTCCAGGGTCTTCCCAACCCAGGGATCAAACCTGGGTCTCCTGCACTGCAGGCAGACTCTTTACCATCTGAGCCACCGGGGAAGCCCAAGAATCCTGGAGTGGGCAGCCTACCCCTTCTCCAGGGGAACTTCCCCACCCAGGAATCAAGCTGGGGTCTCCTGCATTGCAGGTAGATTCTTCACGAGTTGAAATTTAAATTGTACATAGTACAACCACTATGGAAAACCATATGGAGTTTCCTCAAAAAATTAAAATTAGAAACTACCACATGACTAAGCAATTTCACTTGTGGGTATTTATCTGAAAAAAAAAAAAAAGAAAGAAAACTCCAATTTGAAAATGTATATGTGCCTCTGTGTTTATGGCAGCATTATTTACAATAGTTAAGATTTGGAAGCAGTCTAAGGGTTCACTGATAGATGAACTGATTTTTAAAAAAGAAGTAGGATGAGATGGTTGGATGACATCGCCTACTCAATGGACATGAGTTTGAGCAAGCTCCAGGAGTTGGTGATGGACAGGGAGGTTTGACGTGCTGCAGTCCATGAGGTCGCAGAGTCGGACATAACTGAGCAACTGAACTGAACTGATACACACACACACACACACACACACACACACACACACACACACACACACACACACACACACAAAATGGAATATTATTTAGCCATAAAAAATAATGTGCGGTCATTTGCAAAAACCTGGGTAGACCTAGAAAGTATTATGCTAAGTGAAATAAATCAGACAGAGAAAGGCAAATACTATGTAATTTTACTAATATTTGCAATTTGAAAACAAAACACACAAACATTACAAAACAGAAACATACTCATAGATACAGAGAGTAACCCAGTGGTTGCCAGAGCAGAGAGGTAGGGGTATTTGTGAAAAAGAGATGGTGATTAAGAAATACATTCTCAGTTATAAAATAAGTATGTCATAAGGATATAATACACAGCATTACAGTGTATATATTACAGGGAATATAGTCAAGAACATTTTACATTTTAATACCTTTGTATGGTGACAGATGATGACTTACTGTGGTGATAATTTTGCAATGTATAAAAATATCAAATCACTGTGATCTACACTTGAAACTAATGTAATACTATAAGTCAATTATGCTTCAGCAAAAAATAAAGTGGACCTGCAATATCATCTACCAATATAAACTAGTAATAAGGTAGATCATATCTACTCAGGATAGGTGGAGAGAGGAAGTAAATCTCGAATAGCTGTGAAAGTTAGCAGGTTTATGGATATAAGTGTGGCACTGAAGGATAAGGGTGGGAGTTAAAGGGAAAATTAAATTCACCAAGTAGCACAGGGCCACTAGTTCATGTTCAAAATGATGAAAGAAAATTTTAAATATTTATTTAAAAATTAGTTTGTGATATGATTGAGAGAACAGTTATTTTCTCCTTAGCTTCTTCCTCAGAAATTACTCATATGACTTTTTTTTTCTACTCCGGAATGTAGACAGCAGGAAGAAACACCACTGTCATGCTCACAATAAAAAAATTGTTGACTAACTTGACATTCACAAATATTTAAAAACCTATCATGGGACTGAGGTCAGGCAACAACCAGCCAGCCCCAAATCTAAGGAGGAACACACAGGCAGACACACAGACGGAGAGAGGAGAAACATAAATGCTCATTTACCTGGTGTAACAACACCTCTGACTCGAGGGATGGTAGCTAAATCTGGATAAAGTTCTGAGCCTTGGAGCTATGTGTGGGTTCACAACCATCAATTCCTTCAGCATGTCAGGTCAGCTATCTTTGGCACCCCCTCACCAAAGAGAGGCCCCAACAGTGTTCTTGGACTCTTTAGGCATTGAGGCAGTTTGTACACAACTTGAAATTCCTACTTGATTCCAGTGACTGACTGTAATACAAATCCGCTTGTTTTTAACTATATCCTAATTAAAAGTCCCATTGGAAACTTTCCTGAAGATTATACAACATGCTCTCTACCTTTGAGTGTGACAATCCTAATGCCCGTTTTGAACCACAAATTTCACATTGCCCATTGAAGTTCCCAGCAATTGGAGGTAGCCTCTCATTGGAGCTCCCTCTCAAGGTTCTAGAATTGTTGCCCTGAAACAACTACGAAATATAGCATTTTTGTTAAATAGTCATTAGCATACTAGTGGTCTTGGTTTGAAGCCAAACTCTTATCCAGAAAGGCCTCATAAACCTCTGACATAACACCCCTATTTGGAGTCAGTTCAGAGTCTACGACCAACAACATAAAGCATACTCAAAAAGTCTTACTCATCAAGTAGAAATGGCATATTCATCCAACTCCCGCGGCAATCCTAGCTTTACATGAGAAAGTGGCAGCTGATCTCTGAGGGGCACTTTATTCCCCTCTCAACTGCCTGAAGAGAAGCTGTCTGCTCAGTGGGTCCTCTTGTTGCTGAGATTCCCCAAAATGCGTGGCCCTGTTTACTGACAACTCTGCTAAACTGAAATGTGATGGTGTGACAGGGCTTTTGCAGGCTCAGTCTCAGACCAGCTGGGCCAGACTGAAAAGCACTTTTTTGATTCTCCACTGTGGGCAAATCTCAAACTGTTCTCATAGCTCAGAAAAATACTTCTCATGACAAACTCTGTTACATTTTCACTGATTTTGAGCTATTGCAAAAAGCCTAGAGGTTTGGTCAGCCACGTGGAAAACTACAAACTGTCAGATTAAAGACACCTTTCTTTGGGGCCATGAAGTATCACAATGAGGCTTCAAATCAAACTATCTGGGCCACAAGTACAAATGGCCACAAAAAGGACTCATTCTCCGATGAGGCCAACCGGACCCATACTGCTGATGGAGCCTGCACTGCCCAGATCGTCAAGAGTCACTGCATAGATTCATCACTTTGTGAGATATGGTAATCTACCCACCATCATATCCTAGACACAGGGGAAAGGATTCTGTTTCTAACGAAGAGGCTACCACCACATGCCAGACTCTTGCTGAAGGTGGCCATGTTGTCTCAAGGAGGGAGAAGCCAAGTTACTTGGGACTTAGCCCCCACCTAGTGCTTACAGACTAATTACATTAGCTCTCTGATCCCCTTATCCAGGCAATTAATGGTACCTCAGTGTTGTCAGCACATTTTCAGGTTATGGAATTGCTTCCCACCCCAGACAACTGCAGAGAAGGCAATGGCAACCCACTCCAGTACTCTTGCCTGGAAAATCCCATGGACTGAGGAGCCTGGTAGGCTGCAGTCCATGGGGTCGCGAAGAATCGGACACGACTCAGTGACTTCACTTTCACTTTTCACTTTCATACATTGGAGAAGGAACTGGCAACCCACTCCAATATTCTTGCCTGGAGAATCCCAGGGACGGGGGAGCCTGAGCCTGGTGGGCTGCCATCTATGGGGTCACACAGAGTCAGACACGACTGAAGCGACTTAGCAGCCACAGCAGTGGCTAGACAACCGACTCCAGTCACCCTGTTGTGATCCTTAAAACTTAATCTCTGTTACATGCTTGACTTTCTGGACCACTTGCAGTCTGACTGTGGTGCTCTTTTATCAGAAGTCATTATATAATGTCCACAATGCCTTTACGGGTATTTGATGGCTCTTCTATACTGCCCACCATCGCCAGGCATCCAGTATTTTTGAGTATTGGAAAATTTTCTAAACACCAGCTCAAAAAGATTTCTCAGTCTACTTTCCTCCCTGCCTCCTAATCCACACACCTGATTATGGCAGTTTGGTCATTAAGTGAGCATCTAGTGATCAGGATGAATGTTGTGGGAGGATGTGTAGACCTATTCTGAAAATTAGGGACTCCAGTCTGACCAATCCTGAGCATTAGGCTTCTTTCTTTCCCTTAACAGAAAACTGAGACTGGAAGAGATAGTGCATTCTCCTAGTTACAACTGAACCAGAAGAAGTCGTAGAGGATTTGAATTGAATTCTGGCCCAGTCACCTGGATTCTCTCATTGAATGTCCATAGTCTTAGAACATAATAATAATGATTCTTTGATTGAACACACTAGACAATAAACCCTCAAGGCTAAAATAGGGAGTTTCCTGGGTCTCTGAAGACTTGATAAAAATCCTAAAACCCTGTCACTAGTACCAGATCCCTTCAGATGATAGCACACGATGGTTTAAAAAAAAGATGACTTTTCAAAAACTGTGACAGCACGTATATATTTTAGAGTAGCAGAAAGAATGCAACCAACCTGGCACCTTAGGAAGGAATACCTTAGACCTGGGAGGTGTGAGAGAGGGAGGGATCTAATGATCGTTTGTATTTCAGAATTGCCCTTGAAAGCTTCTCTGTAAAAGACAGTGCCCTGTCACCAGTCTCCCAGCTGTTTATGAGCAGCTTGAATTTAACTGACTCCCGGGTTTTATATCCATACCAGAGATCTATGATGATTCTTTGATCATTATTCCACTTAGCCATACATGAAGTCAATTGGAAACAGCAGGAAAAGGTCCCGTATCCCACAGATCCCTCATAAAATGCTTGTCAGTACTTCTGGATCATTCCTATCCTTATTTTGTAGCTGTTCCTCGAATGCTCCATAAGGCACAGATATCCCCTGATTGATGGCATGCGAGAACCAAACAGATCAGCCAAGCTGCCTCTAGGGAGTGTCTCCAAAACCAAGAATTAGACTCAACCATTCAGAATGAACTGGGAACTACACCATAAGACTGAGACATGCTCTGAGAGACGCTGTCAATTTCTGTCTCCTGGCCAACGTAGGTCTCACTGAGGGATTCTTACAATTATAAACAACACTTTGTTTCCAAGTTTACTTTACCCCATCCCCACTCCATGGAACTTCCTAAACAAAAGCCACCGTTAACTTTCTTCTCTCCTTCAAGTGTCTAAGGGAATTCCTTCTGTAATTGATATAGCTTTCAGAAGACTGTGGCGATCTCCCCAGAATGGCTACCCTCAATACTTAGAGGAGCTTCCCAGAGGGATAGCTGACTCATGTTTCATGAGTACTAAGGGGACGGTTTTACCTCCAATGAGAGCCATTCCTTTAGAAAATATGGTATAGATTTGTAAGATTAAACTGCCAGATGTAGGGTTGTTCATATCTCCTCATAACCAGTCAGCAAAGTCTAATGTAAGTCACCACTGACTGTATCCTTTGTGAGTATAGGGTTGGCAATCAGATGCTTTCTTTGAAAGACATGGGTATAATTCCAGATGTGCCACTTAAATATGAAATGATCTTAAGAAAATCAGAGCACTTCAGTCCTTTGAAATTTTTCAACCTCTGAAAATGTGAAAAATATTACCAGAACTGACAAGGTCATGAATTCTTCTGACACATTCACTGGCTCAAATAAATGATGGTTCCTTTCTTTTCTTTGCTTCACTTAAAATTTTAATGATACAACTGAAATATTTTTCTTGTTATTTTTCTTGAGACATTTATTGTTTGAGACTTTAAGCTTCTGACTTTCCTAAAAAGAAAAAAATCTTGCCTATACTATGTGATGTGCTGAAAGAAAAACTGGACTTTTGCAATCAATGAATCTAGTTACAAATTGAGGTCCCATCACTCTTTTTTAAAATTAATATATTTATTCAATTGGAGGCTAATTACAATATTGTGGTGGCTTTTGCCATGCATTGACATGAATCAGCCATGGGTATACATGGGTCCTGCCATGCTGAACCCCCCTCTTACCTCCCTCCCCATCCCATCCCTCTGGGTTGTCCCAGGGCACCAGCTTTGAATGCCCTGTTTCATGTATCAAACTTGCACTGGTGGTCTGTTTCACATATGGTAATATACATGTTTCAGTGTTATTCTCTCAAATCATCCCACCCTCACCTTCTCCCACAGAGTCCAAAAGTCTGTTCTTTACATCTGTTCTCTTTTGATGTCTTTCTATAGGGTCACTGTTACCATCTTTCTGAATTCCACATATATGCATTAATATACCGTATCGGTGTTTTTCTTTCTGATTTACTTCACTCTGTATAATAGGCTCCAGTTTCATCCACCTTATTAGAATTGACTCAAATGTGTTATTTTTTATAGCTGAGTAATATTCCATTGTGTATATGTACCACAATTTTCTTATCCATTCATCTGTTGATGAACATCTAGGTTGCTTCATGTCCTAGCTATTGTAAACAGTGTTGCAATGAACACTGGGATACACATGTCTCTTTAACTTCTGGTTTCTTTGGTGTGTATGCTCAGCAGTGGGATTGCTGGGTTATATGGCAGTTCTATTTCCAGTTTTTTAAGGAATCTCCACACTGTTCTCCATAGCGGCTGTACTAGTTTGCATTCCCACCAACAGTGTAAGAGGGTTCCCTTTTCTCCACACCCTCTCCAGCATTTATTGTTTGTAGACTTTTTGATGGCAGCCATTCTGACTGGCATGAGATTGTACCTCATTGTGGTTTTGATTTGCATTTCTCTGATAATGAGTGATTATGAACATCTTTTCATGTGTTAGCCATCTGTATGTCTTCTTTAGAAAAAGACATTTACTCTAAACAGGAGAAATGTCTGTTTAGTTCTTTGGCCCACTTTTTGATTGGGTCATTAATTTTTCTGGTATTGAGCTACATGAGCTGCTTGTATATTTTGGAGATTAATTTTTTGTCAGTTTTTAAATTTGCTATTATTTTCTCCCATTCTGAAGTCTGCCTTTTCACCTTGCTTATAGTTTCCTTCATTGTGCAAAGCTTATAAGTTTGATTTGGTCCCATTTGTTTATTTTTGCTTTTATTTTCATTACTATGGGAGGTGGGTCATAGAGCATCCGCTGTGATTTGTGTCTGACCATCACTCTTTGTTAGTGTAAACTTAAGCAAGTTTCTTAAACTTATGGACTCAAAAAAATGGGTGGGGGGTTGAACTAGATGACCATTATAGTGCTACAAATTTCTAAGAGAATAAATGTCTTTTGAGCATGGTGCAAAATTGCTAAAGTATCTTTTTCAAAGTCTTGAGATCTATTTTAAAGTGCCATCTTTTTAAAATGCATTACATATATTCTCACCTTCTTTAAAAAGTACTCCGAATACACTTAGCTATTTATTGACAAATCATAATCCCTATTATGGTTATTAAATGTTATTATGAGCTATAAATACTGAACAGTCTTAAAATCATTATTTTTAGATTTAGAGTCAGACATGTGGGCCTTTCCAAAATCTGAGAAACATAAATTTCTTCTCTAAAATGTTAGAAAAGTAGTTGGTCGAATTTTATTTTTCTTTTCAAGTGTAAATTAAGTAAAACAGAGAATTTGTTTATCCTAGGTGAAAGGCTCTATCTAAATATACCTTTAGTAAGATTTCCTATATTATTAAATTTTCTTATAGAAACAGTTCACATTTCACATCTTTATTGAACACTAACCTAGGTATTTTTAATATATACAGGAAATGATGGGATTCTTGTTGCCGGAGCTCTAAGACATCAGAACTATGTGACATTCTGAAGGTTTTGGGTCCCTGTCAGTGAAGTGAATGTACTCTAAGCACTCTTTCAGCTCACTGCCACCTCAGGCCCCATGCACAGATTTTCACAAATTAATTCTTTCAAGCGTGAAGTATATTCTGGCAGTTATTTTCAGATACACAACCAAGGAATGAAATTAGTGTCTAGTGGCTGTGCTGGAGCTTTGGGAAAAGAGATGAATAATGTGTGCTACTGTATCGTGAGCCCATTTTCTCATGGTTTACTTTTTTATTATTCAGATTCATTCAGGAGCAGATAATCACGTTTCCTAAAACAAAACATCTAATTGCCAAGGGAGACGATCAAATTGCATTTGAGAGACTATGGAGGATGGCAAAACCTTTTGCAGATCACAGTGACATGAAATCTGCTTTAATTCCTATTTCAAGAGCATGTTCATAGGAGTGAAGCTTGAAATACTAAAGCGAAATAGACTTGGCAAACAGGAGACAAAATGATCTAAATGATGCTGCCTATATGGAGATTGTCCTATTACACAGGGCAGTCTTTGGATAGGACATGTTAATGATGAACTAATCAAGATGCTAAATATTGTTGTTGAGATATTAATAAGATAATATTCTTATCTTATATAGATGCTTAGTAATGATCTCTACTTATGCAGTGTCTCTTTTTTAAAAAATGCAGTGTAGTGCATTTACAACGTTGTGTCAGTTTCAGGTACACAACATAGTGATTCAGATATCGAGCATAGTTCCTGGGCTATACAGGAGGTCCTTGTTGGTAATATATTTGATATTTAGTAAATGTGTATACATTAGTTTGCCAACAAAGGTCTGTCTAGTCAAAGCTATGGTTTTTCCAGTGGTCATGTATGGATGTGAGAGTTGGACTGTGAAGAAAGCTGAGCACTGAAGAATTGATGCTTTTGAACTGTGGTGTTGGAGAAGACTCTTGAGAGTTCCTTGGACTGCAAGGAGATCCCACCAGTCCATCCTAAAGGAAATCAGTCCTGGGTGTTCATTGGAAGGACTGATGCTGAAGCTGAAACTCCAATACTTTGGCCACCTCATGCGAAGAGTTGACTCATTGGAAAAGACCCTGATGCTGGGAGGGATTGGGGGCAGGAGGAGAAGGGAACTACAGAGGATGAGACGGTTGGATGGCATCACTGACTCGATGGACATGAGTTTGGGTAAACTCCGGGAGTTGGTGATGGACAGGGAGGCCTGGCGTGCTGTGGTTCATGAGGTCCCAAAGAGTCCGACACGACTGAGCAGCTGAACTGAACTGAACTGAATTGATACATTAATTCCAAATTTCTAATTGTCCTTCTCCCTCTCTTCCCCTTTGCTAACTACCAGTTTGTTTTCTATGTCTGTGAATCTGTTTGTGTTTTGTATACAAGTTCATTTGTATCACTACTTCAGATTCCATTTTTAAGTGAAATCACACTACATTTGTTTTTCTTTGCCTGGCTTACTTAGTGTGATCATCACTAGGTCCATCCATGTTGCTGAAAATGGCATTATTTCATTCTTTTTATGGCTTAGTAATATTCCATTGTATCCATATACCACATCTCCTTCATCTATTCATCCATCAATGGGCATTTAGGTTGCTTCCATGTCTGGGCTATTGTGAATAGTACTGCTCTCAACATTAGGGTGCATAATTCTTTTCAAAGTATGGTTTTCTCTGGATACATACCCAGTGATAGGATTGCAGTATCATATGGTAGTTCTGTTTTTAGTTTTCTAAAGGCCCTCCCTACTGCTCTCCATGGTGGCTGCATCAATTGGCATTCCCAC
Source organism: Muntiacus reevesi (assembly GCF_963930625.1). NCBI lineage: Eukaryota > Metazoa > Chordata > Mammalia > Artiodactyla > Cervidae > Muntiacus > Muntiacus reevesi. Next base: position 19,226,219 of record NC_089269.1, on the reverse strand, counting down.
CAGCAGTGTGGGAGGTTCCTTTTCCTCCACATCCTCTCTAGCAGTAATTATTTGTAGACTTTTTTGATGATATGGCCATTCTGACTGGTGTGAGATGATGCTTCATTGTAGTTTTAATTTGTTTTCCTCTAATGATTAGCAATGTTTGGCATCTTTTCATGTGTGTTGTGCCTATGTTTCCAGAGCTCAAAAGCAGTCTGTTGTTCACATCTCCTTAGTCAAGTAGAGTCACTGAAGGAATCCTATATTTTAATAGTTTAAATTTGATCTTCTTTATTGAGAACTATGGGCTTCCCTGGTGGCTCAGTTGGTAAAGAATCGGCCTGCAATGCAGGAGACCCTGGTTCCACTTCTAGGTTGGGAAGATTCGCTGGAGAAGGGATATTACCCACTCCAGTATTCTTGGGCTACCCTTGGGGCTCAACTGGTAAATAACCCTCCTGCAATGCAGGAGTCCTGGGTTCAATCCCTGGGTTGGGAAGATCCCTTGGAGAAGGGAAAGGCTATCCACTCCAGTATTCTGGCCTGGAGAATTCCATGGACTCTATAGACCATGGGGTCTCAAAGAGTCAGACACAACTGAGCAACTTTCATTTTACTTTTCACTTTTCATTGAGAACTATAATTATGTCTTCCCAGTTCCCCATCTGCATGAAGTAGAACTATTTCTTTGTCTCAGGCAAATATTGAAATTACTTTTCCAGTCTTATATCTGCAAAGAATACCTGATTTAATTCTGGAAGCTCAAGTTATTTTCTTATCATTTTTCTGAAAGATATCCATCTAAAATATCAAAGAAGGCATGTAACCAAAAACATCTTAAAAAGGACTGATTGATAGTTTTACCTTCTTTGTTTTCTATGAACACTCACGGAAGGCTATTTGGAGAGTGATTATATATATGTCAATTGTGTTGGTAATGGCAGTTTTATTTGTTTTGCATAGAAACTGCATTTCAATAAGGAATAAGACAATAAGAACATAACCGAAGTGCTCTAAACTTTCTAGTTTTCCAAAATTCTCAAACATCCTAGAAAATGGATATATTACTTTCCCTAGGAAAAAGTTCTAAGGTAGTATTCTCTTAATGTAAGTAAGGGAAGGGTTTCAGGGAATTGAGAAAGTTATTGATAAGGCATTTATTACATTCCTTCCTTTAAAGTCTGACCACTACCTCAGAGTCCTGGTTACTTTCTCTACTTGTGGCTCCTAAGACATTTCTGAAACATCATCCCTTTCATAATTTACTTTTTCTGCAGAGTGACCCCTTTATGCCTTCACTATTCCTTTGTAAAGCTTTGTCAAGTGCAAGCATGAGAGACATTTCTAAGGAAATAGGAAATAGGATCTAATGGCTTATTTAATATTGGGGACAAGGGAGATGATGGCATTTAGATAATCTGAAGACTGTGCCAGCAGAAATAGAGGTAAGGTATTTATTTATTCTCACAAGTGAGAAATGTCTGCTGCCCTGCTCCTTTGCTGAAAAGTTTGCTGCCAGCTTGGGTTCTGGGACATTTATCAAGGTTTCTTCTTCTTTCCCCAAACAGTAAAGAAATGGAATAAGAAATCAGAACTTTCCTAACTATCCATTCCAAGTTTCCATCTATTTTAGACTGATTTTTGTCTCTTTTTGCCAAAAAATGTTTATATTTTTCTGTGTACTGCCTAGCCTGAAAGTTCTTTTCTTCCAGATCCTGACTATACATTTGAAACTTGAATATCTGTGGCTGATCCATGTTGACGTATGGCAAAAACCATCACAATATTGTAAACTAATTATCCTCCAATTAAAATAAATTGATTTTAAAAAAGAAAAGTTTTCACTGGAAAATATATCCCCCTTTGAAATATGCCTTTGCCTAAAGTGTTAGAGAAAGTGGCATTTCTTGGCCTTGACTCTAATGAGCCTTATCCATTGCCAGACATTGTATAAGTATTAAGGATTACAAGGCAACTGAGAAAACTCCCCTGATTCAAAAGGCTTAAAATTCAAACATATCAAAAATAAATGCCATACCATTCAGTGAGTGTGTGGTAAAGGGGGGAAGAAGTCCACAGGGAATTAAAAAATTCTTCCTAGGGAGCGTGGCATCACAGACAGCTTCATAGAGGTGAGGGTCTTCACCCATTTTTAAACAAGGAATAGGAGTTTCCCTTTCATGCAGAGAAGGCAATGGCAACCCACTCCAGTACCCTTGCCTGGAAAATCCCATGAACGGAGGAGCCTGGTAGGCTGCAGTCCATGGGGTTGCAAAGAGTCGGACACGAGTGAGCGACTTCACTTTCACTTTTCAAGCAGAGAGCGCAGATGAGCATAGACACAGATGCAGGAAACTGACTGGTGTTCTCAGAGAACGGCAAGCAGATCTATACGCATAAAACCACAACACAGACAAGCATTTCACAGGAGATAAAAATGGACAGGCCGGAAGGTCGCTTTACAGAAGAACTGTGTCATCTCTGGGGCACAGTGGTCATCCGCCTTATGCTCACCCCCTCTATCCACATTATGTGGCTGCTCTACGCATGGGATCACCCCACTCCAAGCTCAGGGGTGGATCGTGATTGATCTCAATTATCATGGTATTCCCGCTTCTCTTGCCATAGTGGTTGTTTCAACAAGAGACGCTAACCAAGGCCTAAATGAATCAACATGCTGCAATTCCTTGTCCAAAAGGAATTGTTCAAAGAAGACCCAGTTATTAATAGCATGAAGCTCAAGACCTTTTTTAAATGGTTGTGAAAACTGATTGGAAGTTCCCTTCTTCTGGGAACAGAAGACAGTTATTCCATTTGCAACTGAACAAAGAGAGTGAAGCTAATGAAATGGTGGGGAGAGTAAAAGAAAACCAGGAAAAACTGCATGAGGCTCACCCTGTATTTTAATAGGATGATCCAGTTAATTTACTTTTAGACATAGTATTAAATTTTCTCTCTTTTAATAGCAGCATTATTATAATTTTTATTGAAGTATAGTTTATGTATAAGACTGTATGTTACAAGTATACTATATCAGTTCAGTTGCTCCGTCGTGTCAACTTTTAAAGATTATATTCTATTTACAGTTATTATAAAATATTGGCTACATTCCCCATGTTGTCCAACATATCCTTGTAGTTTAATAGTTTGTACCTCTGTGTCCTCTGTTCCTATGTCCACCCACCTTCCCTCTCCCCACTGATAACCACTAGTTTGTTCTCTATACCTGTGAGTCTGGTTCTTTTTTTGTTATATTCACCAGTTAGTTTTAGTTTTTTAGATTTCACATATAAGTGATATCATAGTTTTTTTTTTCTTTCTCTGTCTGACTCATTTCACTTAGCATCATGTTTTTGCTAACAGTAAAATTTCATTCTTTTTATGTATGAGTAATATTCTGTTGTGTGTATGTTTACCACTTTTTCTTTAACCATTTATCTGTTGATGGACACTTAGGTTGTTCCATATCTTGGCAGTTGTAAGTAATGCTGCTGTGAATATTGAGGTACATTTATCTTTTAAAATTAGTGTTTTGGGATTTTCTCTGGTATATACTCGGGAGTGGAATTTCTGAATCATAGGGTACTTCCATTTTTAGTTTTTTGAGAAACCTTCAGCCTTCCATGGTGGCTGCACCAACTTACATACACACCAACAGTACACGAGAGTTCCCTTTTCTCCACATCCTTGCCAACATTTGTTATTTGTGTTCATTTTGATGACAGCCATTCTGACAGGTGTGAGGTGATATCTCATTGTGCTTTTGACTTGCATTTCCCTGATGATTAGTGATGAGAATCTTTTCATACTATTAAATTTTCTGATACAGTATCCTAAAGCAGTCATTGAAATATTTTAGTTAGAAATGTAATATTACTAGTTTTATACTTTAGAAAGACTATTAAGATACAGGTGTAGAAAGAATTCAAGAAGCACATGATTGAGCTCAGGGAACTCTTAAAAATCTTCTTTGGTAGCCATATAAGAAGCTATTCAATATGAGAGCTTCAAGAGTCAGATATCAGACATAAGAAGAAGATAGAGCCTGCGAGACTGTGTCTTTTGGCCTGGGGAGAAGGGTGAAGAAAGAAGATTATATTATAGTGATTACTAGATTTCTGAGTTTAGGATACACCGTCTCTTATTTTACAGGAAATTCTGGAGGCAGAATAATTTTTCAAGACGATTTCACTATGTTGATAGGAGCAAATGTAGAAAGTAAAAACAGATGTGTCAAATAAGCCCCGGATATTCTCAAAGTAATTTTTTATGGCAATATAAATTTGAGAGGCACAAACAACTTTAGGGGAATACATTGAGTGTGAAGAAAAAATAATAAAATGTAAAAATTCAGAAAGAAGACTAATATTTCATATTGATCCAGTAAAGGACGTATAAGAAATGTCCAGAAAAGCAATATGAGAACAGAGACAGTGTTGTACCAGAGACTAAGGAGGGGAAGAATGGCCTAAAGAAAACGAGGAAGATGTTGAAAATACTGCAGGAAGAAAGAAAAGGTATCACTCATTAATCCACGGACATTTATCACGGCTCCGACATCGCGCCAGGTAAGGTTGTGCAAGCTGCAATACACGATGCAGGAGGCAGAGTGCATATCTCACGGAACTTGCCTTCTGCATGGGTCATTTCCCACTGTAGACAAGGCAGGTTCAGGGCAGCAGTCAGAATAGAACCCGAATCACAAGTGTGGGCAAATGAGCCGAATGAAAGGAAGTGAAGTCTTCAACAGGAGGTAGCAGTGTTGAGAAGCATGCTGGTGAAACTGGGAATTGTTGGGGAGTGGCCTATGACCGGCCATTTTTAATATTTGTAAGATGAGAATGAGCATGTTTAGACTGTGAGAGAAGGAACTTAGAAACATCTGAAAATCTAGATGAGAAAAGAAGCAACAAATGTTGCTCAAAAGGTCCTAGAAGAGGTGAGGTGAGTTTGAATCGAGAGCACGAATGGAGAAGTGAGCCTTGGATGTGACGGAAGGTGGACAAGCAGAAAAATGGTTGGCCATCCTTGCCCCGCTCACTCCCCCATGCAGTGAGGGATTCTGCTCTGTGATCTTACAGAGCAATCCACATACATCTGCATTATTGGCGTGCTTATTTTTCAGGGCTTTCCTCCCCAATAAGCTGTGGGTCCTATGCAACCAGCAGTGGTGTATACCACTTGTTAGCCCAATGAGAAGAGTACTGCCTAGGATACATCACATGCTTAACAAGCGTGTGTTAATAACAGAATGCTTCCAGAGTTGAACTGAACATTCTCGACCTAAAAAGACTGCCTTCCCAAGGTAAAGAAATTTCCAAATAACTTCAACTAGCTCTCGCTTTGTTTTCATGAGGCCTCAGGCATCAGTAACATAGGTAAAATAAAACACTTCAATGTTATAGTGGGATTTTCTTTTGAGTTCTTCTTGGATTTTGTTAACATCCTAGCTATAAATAACACATACAAACATCTCCATATAACTTCAATCTACGCTCAGGGCAATTGTCATCTACTTTCACTGAATAAAGGCCCTCCAAATAATAACAGCTTATTTGCAGTTAACTCTTTCAAACATGTAGAAACTGTTGTTACGGGACCTCAGAATTAACACTACTACTTAATGCTGTAAACTCCTAGTTCCTCTAAAGCATAAATAAATATAGACATTTCATAGGGTTCTTTGTATTGATAATAAAATAAAAACTGGTTTTTAGTTAAGTGAGAGTTTTCTAGTAACTCCTGTGTTTCCTTGTTGGCTCAGATAGTAAAGAATCTGCCTAAGTGCAGGAGACCTGGGTTCAATTCCTGTTTTGGAAAGAGTCCCTGGAGAAAGGAATGGCTACCTAGTCCAGTATTCTTGCCTGGAGAATCCCATGGACAGAGAAGCCTGGTGGGCTACAGTCCATGGGGTTGCAAAGAGTCAGACATGACTGAGACACTAACGCTTTCACTTTCCCTAATAACTCACATAACCAATATTCTCTATGAAGGAATGGGATTAAAAACGCTAATTGGAGATTTATTTTCATACAACTAAGGACACATCTGCAATCACTATGCTTGCCCTGTCTCCTTCTCAAAGTGCCTCTAATCTTATAAACAAAGGACCATATTTCATGATTCAGTAAAGAATAAAATGCTGTACTTTTGAAAATCCTATTTCAGAGAGACTTTCAATACCTTCAAAGTTCTTTCTTTATCCTTAGATGATAAATTCATTTTTAGTTCTGAAAGAAAGGACAGTAGGAAGTAAAATGTTAATGTGTAGCCACCATCATTGATCTCTACAGAAGAGATTATACTCTCCATTAAAAATAAATTCTTGACATTTTGTACCACATTTCAAACCCAATTATAACCAAAAATTAATATGACAATGATTTCCAAGCTCTTACCAATGATTCACTTAATTCACATGAATGCTAGGAATACAAAATTTGTCCTGTACTGCTGGCTTTAATTTATATTAGCCTGTTACATCCCTATTGATTCTTTTGTATATGTGTATCTATAAAGAATTTGTTCCACTGTGACAGTTAACCTAGTTTATAATGATTTGCACTAATAGGGGTTTATTTTTCTCACATAATGAGAAGTTGGAAGGTAGAAGTTGGCTCTAGTCAGTTCAGCTGCTCAATAACATCTCAAGGAATAGCTCTTTCTACCTCTCTGCTGCACCATCTTTAGCGTGTTAATGTGTTTCTCATGAAACTCAGATTATGACCACAATATGACTGCTACAGGTCCACAACCTGTCTGCTTTCTGTGCAGAAAAAAATGAGAACAATTGATTCTGACCTCTAGTGTTCCCTATTTCAAGAGAGGAAAAGCCTTTGCATGTGTTATCATTAAAAGAGTCCTTTTAATGTGTTATCATTTTGGTCTCATTGGCACTCTAAGATGCAAGAGAGATGAGGAAAGCAGAGGACAGAATTCTGAGGACTGGATTAAACAAACATTATGCATTGCCCAGGGCTGTGCATCTTGTTCCTAACAAAATAAGAGAACACTAATAGTAAAAAAAGGGAAGAGATAGATTTTCATAGACAACTAGTAATGTCTACCTGTGTACATAATAAAGTCTCTCTTATCTAAATCATTCACAGAATGCAATTTTACTTTCTCTTACATTTTCTAGTTTTAAAAAAGATATTAGTAGCTCTTTTATAAGCTCCCCAAGAGCTGGGTTGTTATTATTTTATTACTTTCTTACCATAGATATAATAACTGACATATAGCAGATATCCAATAAACATTTGCAGATGGATGTATAAATATATGCGAATTACTGATTTTCAAGAAAATTGAATGCCATAATCTCATTCAGTACTAAAATTATACTGAATAGTAGATGTTTTATGATGTATCATGTAGCTGTGATCCTCTCATGTTTTTAATTCCTTTTCTTTTTAAATTAATTTCCAGGTTTATTGAGTTGACATAAAACATTGTATAAGTTTAAGTTGTGTAGCATGTTGATTTGATACACTTATATATGGCAAAATGATTATCACTATAGTGTTAGTTCACACTCTATCACACCACATAACTATCATTTCATTTTTGTGTGAGAATATTTAAAGACATGCTCTCCTAGCAACACCCAAGTATATACTAAGTATTATTAATTAATAGTAACTGGACTGTGTGCTAGATCCGTAGAACGTATTCAACTTATAGTTGGAATTTTTGTTTTTTAACCAATATCTCCTCATTTTCCCCATCCCAACCCCTGGTAACCACTAGTCTACTCTCTGCTTCTATGAGTTCAGCTCTTCTCAATTCCACATACAAGCGATATCATAGTGCTTCTCTGTCTGACTTATTTTACTTAGCGTAATGCCCTCAAAGTCCACTCAAGTTGTCATAAATGACAAGACTTTTTTAATGGCTGAATAAAATTCTATTGTGTATGTATACCATATCTTCTTTACCCATTCAACTATTGATGAACATTTACATTGTTTCTATATCTTGGGTATTGTGAACAATGCTGCAATGAATGTTTAAGAGTACACTATATCTCTTTGAGATTTTATTTTCATTTCGTTTAGATATATACACCCAGATGTGAGAATGGATCCTATGGTAATGCTATTTTTAATTTTTTGAGAAAGCTCCATACTGTTTTCTACAGTGGCTGTGCCAATTTACATTCCCAACAACAATACACATTCCCTTTTCTCCACATTCTCACCAATATTCTCTCATTATTTCTTGTCTTTTGTGATGATAACCCTTCTAATAGCTGTCAGGTGACATCTCATTGCGGTTTTGATTAGCATTTCCCTGATGATTAGTGACTGAGCATCTTTTCATGCACCTATTAGCCATTTGTATATCTTCTTTGGAAAAATATCTATTCAGTTCCCCTGCCCACTCTTTCATCAGATTGTTTTTTGCTATTGATTTTTATGAGTTCTTCTTATACTTTGGATATGCTATACTATGCTATGCATAGTCGCTCAGTCATGTCTGAATCTTTGCGACCCCATGGACTGTAGCCCACCAGGCTCCTCTGTCCATGGGGATTCTCCAGGAAAGAATACTGAAGAGGTTGCCATGCCCTCCTCCAGGGGATCGTCCCAACCCAGGGATCAAACCCAGGTCTCCCACACTGCAGGCAGATTCTTTACCGTTTGAGCCACCGGGGAAGCCCCATATTTTGAATATCAACCCCTTATCATATACAATTTACAAATATTTTCTCCCAGTCTATAAGTTCCTTTTTATTTTGTTGATGGTTTCTTTGCTGTGTAGAAGGTTTTAGTTTGATGAAGTCCTGCTTGCTGATATTTGCATTTGTTGACTTTGCTTTTGGTGTCAAATCTTAAAAATCATTGTCCTGACCAAAGTCAAAGAATTTTCCTACCTGTGATTTCCTCTAGGAGTTTCATGGTTTCACATTTTACATTCAAGTCTTTAAGCCATTTTGAGTTGAGTTTTGTATATGATATAGGACAGGGGTCCAGTTATTGTTTTGCATATGGTTGCCTAGTTTTTCCAACACCATTTATTGAAAAGGCTACCTTTTCTCCCATTGATTGTTCTTGGCTCCTTCATCATAAATTAATCTGATCTTTGTCATTTCTTCCTTTTGCTAACTTGGGGCTTAGTTTGTTCATCTTTTAAGTTTTTAACTTTTGCCAAGCCTGATGAAATTTAAAGGCAGTTTCCTTTCTCCAAAGAGAGATGTTGTTATTTACCTATTAAGTGTATTAAGGATAAAAAAATAGAGCAAATGTCCACAGTAATTGGGAAGAAGGAAGGAAAGGAGAGGAAGGGAAGGAGGCAAAGAAGAAACAAGAGAAAAAAAGAGAAAAGGAAGGAAAGGAAATGGAAGAAACACGCTATCAAGTGATTGTCAAGGTTTGGATAGCAGTTAGAGGCCCAAGAGTAAAATGCAGCACCATCCAACATCCTGGAAAAGATTAAAAGTGTAGGCTGATTTAGATCTGTCTTCCTAAGTCCAAAATGAAAACTGGCATTAGATTAAATTGTCTTTGACAAAAAATAAAATGAAAAAGACTCAGTTATAATGGGACATTAGAATCTCTTCAAATAATACTCACAGTGATGCTTCTCTCTTTTTAAATAGTATTATATAGCATGAGGAAAGCAAGACTTTTCTGTTCCCTGTAAACCCTTTCTCCATTGTCTAACCCTCTTCTCAACTTTCTGCTTTTGGCAAAAAAAAAAAAAGACATTGGTTGGATGGAGAAGAGCCTCCTAGATTGCCCAGTACCAAATGAAGAAAATCACAATAGGAAAGGTAAACGAACTTTCACACCATTTTCCAGACTCCATGATAGATAGCCTTTGAAAGATAGTTATAGGCACATTTTCTTTCTGGAAACAAACAATTTACCTAACCTTGTAGATGGTTCAAATGAGAAGCTACCATTTTTGCAGTTATGTTCCTGATATTTTTAACTTTTTATACACACACACAGAAAAATTGAAAAATATTCAATAATCTGTAACACAACTACACATGAAAAAAACTCACTAGGCCGATGGGACTGTGCCACCCTAGTGAGAGGTTATGTTAATGCAAGGAAAATATGTAGGAGGAAACATACAGCATCATAAATATCATAACTCTGTACAAATACAAACCAGCCAAGTAACGGCAAATTCAGTGAAATCATGCAAATTACACCAGGATAAAACCTTGGAAAATAATGAATCCAACTTCATAGTTAATGAAGGATAAACTAATATTTAAACCTGTATAAATGGATGACAAAGGTCAAACTAAACCCAAATATAAAATGGCAAGTGACTAACCCATGCTACAAATTTTTGGAAAGTATTAATATATGACTGTCTTTTGACTAAGTTTATCACTATGATCATCAGATATGCAAGCAAATTTATATGAAAATAGTTCAAGTTAATCCAAAAACCAGTTGGACAGATTTTCATTGACTACCTTGATTTGCCCAAAGGCTGACAAGATTATGAATTTTTAAATTGTCCATATTAAATGGGTGTTCTTGGCTTCCACTATGCATGAAATATTATGCATATGAAATTATGGAAGCTTCTACATATACTGGCCTATAAAATTTGAATATACATAAGGCAGACATTAAACAGGGAAGGAAGTCTAGCAGAGCTACACAGCAGCTGGTGAATACCATAGATAAGACTCTTTGCCTTCAAGTTAATTGCAAATAACTTTTATCTGAAATGGAAAAGTGTTGCAGTTTTACATTTGCTTAAAATCAGCTGAAATTGAGTATGTGTTTGCCATGGACTAGGAAATAAAGTTAGTGTTTTCATTGAAATGATGTGTGCTAGCCATCTGAAATGGTATGGGCTGGTCACAGATATTATCCTATGATGCCAGCTTTACTAATTGTGTATCAAATGTTTTCTTAATTACAAGCTATTATATGAAGGATGACACAATAAATATCATGGCCATGCTTTTACTTCATTAGTAATATTCAGTTTACTGAAAACTACGGTTGGTTTTGGCTCTTTTTAAGGGGATTTCTGAATGTTTTATTCAGAAAGTTGGCTGAAGGTTATTTTATTCAAATGTCAAAGAAAGACTGATGTATTTTATTCTAATGAAATACAGTTATTTTTTTGTGAAGTTACAATCATGTTTTCTAAAGTTTTAACATCAAATCCTTTTATATTATCATATGTGAAAGTCACTCAGATGTTTCCGACTCCTTGCGACCCCATGGACTATTCAGTCCATGGAATTCTCTAGGTCAGAATACTGGAGAGGGTAGCCTTTCCCTTCTCCAGGGGATCCTCCCAACCCAGGGATCGAACTCAGGTCTCCTGCATTGCAGGCAGATTCTTTACCAGCTGAACCCCAAGAGAAGTTCTAATATTATCATATATGCTATTCTAAAATTTAATAATCAGGTCTTAAACAATAGTAATATACTTATTTTAATTATTTTTCCATTTCAAAGATCAGTTAAATATTCATTTTGAATGAGAAGGCAGGAAGGTGTGCTCTATACCCAGCTGCCTTCACTGTAGAAAGAAAAAGACAAGGTGGTTGCAGCTGGTAGAGGAAGGTGCAGCATAGAGATGCACTGAGCAGACCTAGCTCATCGTTAGCGGGGAGAGAACAGACAGCACGTGTTAGGAGAGGAAAACGAGAGAATACGACGGAGAAAGGAAGAAGCAAAGTCAGTGCAGAGAGTGGCACACACAGAACAAACAGGCTCGCTTTTTAAATCAAGGGTCAGTTTTACGACAAAGGAAAGCATTTCCGTTCTCAGCATTGTGTGCTGGGAAGAACAGGGAGATAAGGGATGACAAGTGTCCTGGAACTAGCCAGAGCAAGGGGGCAGAGTAGGAGGGTCTTGAGCTCACCCTCTCGTGCAGACACACCAAAGCTACAAGGACACGCAGGGCAACTGTCCTGAGAGTGACTGAAGACTGGCAGACAGTCTACAACCAAAAACATAAAGAAAAGACCAATCTGAGACGTGTAGGAGGGGCAGAGACGTGGTCTAGACTGAACGCACACCTCCAGTGTGGCAACTCACAAGTGGGAGAGCCATCCCAACTGTGGAAGTCCCCCCGAGAAACGAGTACTGTGAGCCCCACATCAGGTCCCCAGCCTGGGAAACCTAGCCGGGATTCTACCCAGGACTGAAACACGGCTCTTAAAGGACTCATGCATGAACTCACCCATCTCCAGGCCCAGATCAGAGGCAAAAGTTTATACAGTGCCTGAGCCATATGAGAAGACTGATGGACTAATTTCAGGGCTTGTGCAGAGGGACAGGGATCCGGCGGAACTTTCTCTGAGGATGGAAGTAATGGCATCACCACTTTATTTTACTCTCCTTCCACATAGCTAGCTGGTGTGGGCTGATACCATTTCTTTCATTCTCCCTCACCATAGTTAATACAAAGCAACCCATTCCACCTATCCCCTGAGGACCCACCCTGCTCAACTTGCTCACTACAGCCGGCCCCTCCAAAGTAGCTCCCACCTGCCGCATCTGGCAGGCCACCCCAGCCAACACGAATATCTCCCCAAGGTGACTCTTACTCTGGGGGGCCAGCCCTGCCCACTAGGGTCACTGCAGCAGTCACAGCTGAGCCATGTCTAGCTACATTGATGCTTACTAGGATTCTGGCAGCTACTGTGACTGAGCCTCGCAGCCAGCAAGCCTGGGAACCGACTCTGCTTATGTACCTGCAGTAATCACGGCCCGACCACAATCAGAAGATGCATGCAGCCCCCACCGGAAATACTCCTGGAGCATCTAGCTCTGGTGACCAGGGGACATTGTGCCACTGGACTCCAAGGGACAATTTCTTTTTAAGGCCATTCTTTCAAGGCTGGGGGCTGTAACTGATAAACCTGGACATAAACACAGAGAGTTAGGTAAAATGAGAAGACAAGCAAACACCTTCCAAATGAAAGAATAAGACAAAACTTAGGAAAATAACTAAATGAAATAGAGAAGCAATTTACCAAATGAAGGGTTTAAAGTTACAGTCATAAAGATACTCACCAAATTCAGGAGGAGAATGCATGAACTCAGTCACAATGTCAAAAAAAAAAAAAGGATATAAGATATAAAAAAAAAATCAATCAAAGCTGAAGAATATGGTAAGTAAGATGAAAAATGCCTTAGAGGGAATCAATAGACTACAGATGTGGAAAAATGAATCAGCAATCCAAAAGACAGAGTAGTAAAAATCATCCAATCATAACAGAAAAAAGGAAAAAGAATTTTTAGAAATTAGACTAGTTTAAGGGACCTTTGGAACAACAAGTAAACTATCATTCAATTAATGAATCACAAAGGGAGGAGGATGGGAGAAAGGTAAAGGAAAACTATTTGCAAAAATAGTGGCTGAAAACTTCACTAATCTGATGAAGGAAATAGATATCCAAGTTTAAGATTCAGAATCCCAAATAAAATGAATCAAAAGAGATCCACTCCAAGACATATTACAATTAAAATGTCAAAAGTAAGAGACAACCTTAAAAGATAACAGAGAACCTTAAAAGTAGCAAGATAAAAATAACTAGTTACAGATAGAAGAGCACCTCTGAGCCTCCTCCTAATGTTAGTTGCTCAGTTGTGTCTGATTCTTTGTGACCCCATGGACTGTAACCCACCAGGCTCCTCCATCCATGGGATTCTCCAGGCAAGAACACTGGAGTAGGTTGTCATTCCCTTTTCCAGAGGATCTTCCCCACCCAGGGATCAAACCCAGGTCTCCCCCATTGCAGATGGACTCTTTACCGTCTGAGCTACAGCAGAAACTTTACAGGCCAAAAGGGATATATTTATCCCTTGCTATATTTAAAATGTGGAACATTTTTAAATGATATATTCAATATACACATATTTAAAATGATAGATTTAAAATGTGGAATATTTCTCAGCCATAAAAAAATGAAATCTTGTCATTTTCAACAACATGGATGGACCCATAGGGCATTATGCTAAGTGAAATAAGTCAGATAGAGAAATACAAACACGTATGATTTCACTTATATGTGGAATCCAAAAAAACAGAACACATGAACAAACAAAAACAGAAACAGACTCATAGATAGAGAACAAATTGGTGGTCAACAAAGAGGAGGAAATAGGGGTTGCACAAAATAGGGAAAGGGATTAAACGGTTGAAACTTCCCATTAACAAGTAAACAAGTCATGTCCAACTCTTTGTGACCCTATGGACCACATACAGCACACCAGGCTCCCCTGTAGTGATCAATTCGTAACGATACAAATGTCAAATCATATGTTGTACACCTGAACCTAATATAGTAATGCAGGTCTATTATACTTCAATTAAAGATAAAAATAGAATAGAATAAAAAATACTGAAGAAACAAACTGTCCTAGAAGAGATACACTGTCTCTGGTTGTAAGTTTATTCATATTTTTGTAATTCTTGGATTAATTTCCAGTTCTTCAGACTCTATTCATCATTGCATTATAGTCACTTGTGAAATGACTGACAAAGAGCTGGTCCCCAATAAATATTTTATGGATGAGTGAGTAAGTGCAAGGGTGAGTGTTAATCACAAAGGTAAAGGATCACTTTGTTACACAGAATGTGGTCCTGTGAGCAACAGCGACTTTGTCATGCTTGGTAGAAAGTTATGGTATCAGACCCTATGACAAACTGACAGAATTCTCAAATCTAGTTAGAGTGAACAAATCTCTAACTAAATGATTTCTATGCATTTTTAATTGAGCTAAAATTGGTATTTAAATAACATTATATTAGTTGCAGGTCTTCAACATGATAATTCAATCCTTGTACACACTACAAAGTCATCATCATAATAAATCTTAATTACATTTTAAAGTTTAAGATGCACTGGGCTAGATTTTACATATCATCCAGATTTAGATAGGCAGATTTAAAAGAGTTCATCAAAAATAACAAGCATAAGTTTATGACATGAACCTCTATGAGGGTTTAAAGCAACAAATGAAAGTTGGGAAGCTCTAAGAAATTAAAATTTAATTGTACAAATAATCCTGATGATAAATGGGTGTGTGGTATACAACAAAAAAGCAAAAGCAATACTAAAATGATCTTTGACAAGGAGTTCTCTGAAGTTGAGGTTTTTAAAACAAGTATAATGCCTAATATTTAATGGGGAATTTATATATACCAGATGCTTTCTATATATCATATACCAGGTTCTTTATATAAATAATTTTTCCTTTATATAATAATTAATATAATTCATGTAATAATTGCATCTCAAAGAAGCTGCTAAAAAAAAAACTTTAACTAGGGTATGAGAAACTGTGCTAAGTCGCATCAGTCGTGTCCGACTCTGTGCGACCCCATAGACGGCAGCCCACCAGGCTCCCCCGTCCCTGGGATTCTCCAGGCAAGAACACTGGAGTGGGGTGCCATTTCCTTCTCCAATGAGAAATTGTAACTAAGGTTAAACTATAAAACTAGAGTGAGTGAAAGAGCAAAGAAACAGGGAAAGGGTAGAAAGGAGAGAAGAGTCCTGGGGAGAGGGCTGAACAACAACGTACAGGCTGGAATTGGAGATGGTAGGCTGATCCTAGAGATCTACAAAAACAAAAACTCAGACTTTGAAGTGTATGCTATACACCACCACATACTACTCTTAATAATATGTTTGGTTTTTAAATTAAAATATAAAGAAAACTTTATAATTAAAAAATATTGAGAAACTGTTTTATCTTTGAAAATTGGAAACTTTATGGGAGAATCTTATTTCATAAAAACTACTCATCCAATGTACTTAGTAGGACTCCTCTTATACAATAGCAGGCCTAATTAATTAAGCCCTGTTTTAGGCTCTCATTTTCAACTTTGGACTATGACTATGATGACACTTTAAATCATTACATAATCGGCATAGAATTTTGGACAAATTATATTAAAATCCTATGGGGATTGCCCTTAATAAGCAATAATAATTTATCAAAAGCTTTACTAAGCTGTTAGTCTTATTCCACATTCATAAGAAGAAACAAAAGTATAAAGATATAATAAACATATCATTTTTAAAATAATCAATTTTTTTTCCATCAAGGACAGACGCAAATTAATCAATCTTAAATATTAATGTTTTGAGATAACTTTATCCCATTATAACACTTGGAGACTACTTTTTGTGCTAGTAAATTTCCATTAATAGCAGTAAAGCCTGTTTGATGTATATTATTAAACACTATCAAAGATTCAGGTGTAGCGTTTATGTTGATTTTTTTCAAAGGCATCCTTATTTTCATTGATACTGTTTCTATAACTATAACTATAGTGTTAACTACACTATCTACACTATTTATAACTATAGTGTGGTTATATATATAACCACAAGACATAGGACAAGAAATAGAGACTGTTTATAAGTACATAGTGATTTTTTGATGTTCCCATTTTATATTCCAATTGGTTGAGTACTCACTGGTACAAAGGCATGTAAGGCACCCTGTCTGGGTGTCCATAAGCTGTCTAGTTGCAAATTACATTTCTATGAAATATCTTTAAAATTCAGCTTGTATGTGTTGACAAGATTTTGATCAAATGATTTGCAACCTTGGCAATACTTCATTGTGTCAAAACCGAATTGTTTTGTCCTGATTTCCTTGCTTCCTTCACATAAGTTTGATTATATGTTGTATAATTGTTTACCCTCTCAATGGAAGTTCATATAATATGTATCCCAATATATTCAGGGTAACTATTGGAGAAAGAAAGATTTGGCATTATTTTCATATGTAATTTTAGAAAGATGAAATTGGAAAAAAAAATTACATACCTTCTTTAAGTTACCAAACTAGTTAATGGCTAGATGAAATTAAGACTCAAATTAGTTCAATTCTAATGCAAGTCTCCCTCATGATGTTTATGGCTAGTTTACTCATGAATGCAGAGAGATAACTGTGGTAACTGCAATTTTCCTGCAAATTTCAAAAAATTGCCTTACCAAACATAGAATAAAGGAGAAATTGTCAAGTGGTATTATATAAACAATGGTTGTAGGTAAAACACAATTATAGCAAAACATCATCAAAGTTATTAAGTAATATGAATTTATTGACATTGATTATTTCTTGAGATAACTCAAGTTTCTAGCTAGAGTTTGATTATATAGTAGTTTAATGTTGTTCATATCTGTTTAAATGAATTTGATCATCAGGCTTTTTCCTTTCATCATAATAGGCTTACTAACTATCCATTGTTACAATCACATATTCTTCAACATTTTTGCCCAGTTATATTACACAATATAGTGTGCAAAACACCGTGATGCCATTCTTTCAGTTGTGAGAACAAAGAACAATGTGGCAACAGATAAGAATATCATTTAAGTGTTTGTGTGTATTTTGTTCACTACTCCTCCAATCAGTTTTAGAGATTAACTAACTGTGGCCCAATTCACAATTTCATAGTGACAGACCTGGAAGTTTGTAGTTAAGTGGTCTATCCACTTCATCATTTTGCCCATGTTTGAAAATAATTCATGGATTTAGCTAGCTAGAATGGGAATTTTAATAATTTATATAAAAGAACCAATCTAAATTATGAACCCAATTTTCCCATTGATAGTTTAGTTATGATAGCATTCTCTAGAGATTAGTTTAGGCATATCTTATACCTACAAGAAAACAATCATTATTTTGTAACAGGGGTTATCTCATGTGTTATGGAATTATTAAATTATATTTATTCAACCTCTTCATACCTTTGTATTTGACTTTCTTCCAAAAGAACTGAGCAATCATCTGATGAATTTAATGAATGAATGAAGTCAATCTGAATTATTACAAAGAAATTAAATGCTTGCTCATAAACTTAGGGAGAGGTTGCTTATTTTATTGATTTACTTTGCATTATGAATTTTCATTTTACTCTGCAGTCTTTTTTCCAAAATAAAAAAAAAGCTACTTAAAATAATGCTTTTAAAAAGAGACCTTTTAATGTCATAGAATGAGTCAGTGGATCTTATTTGTGAGATTTATGAGGTCAAGTTAATCTTCTGTAGTTAGCCAAATAATTCAAGGAAAACATAGTCGTTAAGTCAAGGTTACATTATTTAGGTCTGCACTACTTATGTCCTTCTACACTATTTACATTCTTTTACAACTTTCCAGCTTTTTCATTCATTTTGCACCTTATGGCTTTTACAATTATAGTGCAGTCAGCTTAACTGAATCAACTTAGTCTTCACTAGGATAGATATATTATCAAAATAGTGCCATTTCATGAAAACTTTCTCGCCAAAGATTAAGCAATAGATGATCAGTGTCTTATCTATTAATATATGTAGAATCCCTACATATTTAAGATTAAAAATAAACAAAACCTTTAAGCACTGACACTTTCTGGATTTTTCAACTAAGCTTTTGAAAGAATTTGTTTGTGATGACTTAATTCACACAAAAGACTTAAAAACTGTAAACTTAAAAACTGAGATTCGAGTCTTTTTCTCTCTGAGAATCAGGCTTTTAAAATGCAAAAAGATATCTAAAGAAGCATCCTAATTACTCATCCTCTACTTACTCAGAGTAACCCTGGCTGAATGCTGTGACTGTGTCTTTACCGGATTAAGAATCTGTGTACTGAATAGCAAATGCAGTATCTCTGAGCACAATGTCATGTTGCAGTTTGCAAGGGGCATTTTCATCACTGATAGCTAAGCAAATTTGTTTGCTGAAGTAGCAATAGTAGAAGCACCTTACATCCTCTTCACATTACAGGTGAGACTTTTCAAACATCTTCACTAAATATATATTCTACTCCCCCAAATGTATTATAGAATTATTAGCTCCAATTCAGTTCAGTTCAGTCACTCAGTTGTGTCCAACTCTTTGCAACCCCATAGACTGCAGGCTCCCCTGTCCATCAACCACTCCCGGAGCCTACTCAAACTCATGTCCACCGCGTCAGTGATGCCATCCAACCATCTCATCCTCTGTTGTCACCTTCTCCTCCCGCCTTCAATCTTTCCCAGCACAAGTCCTAGCATGGCACCTGGGAACATGCCTCAGTGCAGGGGGTAGATACACTCCTAATCTGTTTGTTGAGGTGGTATAAACCTGGACTCTCTCCATGGCTGTCATCTACAAATATGTGTTACAAATTACTCTGGCAACAAGTGTAAAATTGGGGTAATCAATGTTTATCCTCTATGGAAATTACTGTGGTTGGTTCATTAGGAAGGTTATAAATCTCGATTTCCTCTTGGATTATTTTCACTATGCTTTCCTAAACGAGTAGCCATAGCCACATAGTCACACAGCTGTAAGATAAGGGTGGGAATCATGCAAATCATGGCACAGGGAATTGAGGTTTAAGAATTACATGGGCGAATAAAAACATGAAATAAATGCTAATGATAACCCAAAGTCATTACCCATAATAGTTCAGCTAACAGTTCTTGAGTACTAAATGCCAAGAATTATTTTTAGTGTTTTATATACAGGATCTCATTTAAATATATGATGTCAGAGAACAAGCATGAGCTCACCAACAGAAGAAAGATGGGCTGGAAAATACACCTTTAGTCTATAAGAAACATTTACAGATCATCTTCGGATGGCAGAAAATTTTGTGAGGTGAGACAGCAGAAAGAAGCTTTCAATGACTAGAGTTCCTTTCTGGAAAAAAAACCACTTAAGACAGTAGACTCAGGGTAGACTCAGTCCTGGGTGGATCCACTTGTGCTCTGTACAAAATATCTGTCCCACCGTACCAGCATTAGAGACCTGATCTAGTGCTGGAAAACTGCCACCTCCTGAAACAGAACCAAACTTGGTTCCAAGCACATACATGCAGTTAAGCCAACTACTACACTGGGCTGTGATGAGGGAACGTGTAGCATTTATTGAAGGGCACCAAGTAGAGAGTTCAGGCAGCTAATGCTCAAGAGACCTGAATTCCTAGCTGGCTTTCAGGGAAACACTTCTCCCTTTTTTTTGCCACACTGCATGTCTTGCCAGATCTTAGTTCTCTCACCAGGGATTGAACCCTAGACCACTGCAGTGAAAGTTCCAAGTCCTAACCACTGGGCCACTAGCAAAGTCCCAAGAAAAGGTTTTTAAAGGCAAGGTGAAGACAGGGGTTGTGGAGTGTATGATCAGCTAATGAGTCAACATTATCAACCTGGTTTCAACCCATCCAAGGCCTACCTGCTTATGGGTAGCATACAATTAACTTCTTCCACTTGGTAGAGGTTTCAGTATCTGCCAAACAGCTTAAAGGATATGGCTCAGAATATTATCTATGGCCCTTGAGGGGAAACTAAAGGTCCCTGACTTTGTTTAATAGCTAAACTATTATTATTCTGTCTTGCTTAACAGTTTTCCTTTCCTTCTCCATTTTCTCCTGCTCCAATTAAATGTATTCTTTGGACCTTGAGGAAGGTCTAGGAGGCCAAAATTTTTCTATAGACAAGAGGCAGGTGGCTGCTCTGTTACATTACCAAGAAGCACTCAAGCTTCCCTGCTTGCTAAATTGCTCAGTCATGGCCCACTCTTTGCAACCCCATGGACTGTAGCCCATCAGGCTCTTCTGTCCACGGAATTTTCCAGGCAAGGATACTGGAGTGGGTTGCCATTTCCTCCTCCAGGGGATCTTTCCAGCCCAGGATCAAAGTCAACACAGGTCTTTGGAATTCTGATAGCCTGCAACTGAAGGCAGTCAGTCTACTGGGCTACAAATGCATTGGATTAAAGAAGAGATTTAAGGCCAGGAACTGGAAAGGCCAAGTATTTTCTCAAGGTCAAATCCAGGTCATAAGACTAGAGATGAATTCTAACGCATCTGGAGAGTAAACCACTACAGATAGCATGGAATAAAGCCTTAACTAAACCCTGGCCCCATTACCCTGCCTATCTCCCTTCTCCTCTTCCATCTCAATCTCAATTATATTCAGGAAATGCCTGCTTTGTGAAACTGTGGATAAAGAGATCTCTGGGTTCTCTCGGTGGATGGTTTTCAGTCCCACTTCCGAGGACCGCCCGCTATTACTCCCTCTTCGCTTTCCGTATCTGACCTGAGCTCCTTCCTAGCCACCCAACCGGATGAAAAGAACCACTGGGAAGCAGAAGCAAAAAAAAAAAAAAGGGGGGGGGGGAGGTGGAAGGAGACTAAAGTCTTTATATTTTAGATGCTTTCAGAAAGGTTATTCACGTCATTTCCAGATTCCATGAACAGATAATCTGCATGGTATCACTCAAGTTAAAGAGACGGCACTTTTTTCCTCCCCCGCCCTGCTCCACGCATCAGTGGAAAGGGAGGGAGGAAAAGGAAGAGAGAAGAGAGAGGAGGCGGAAAAGTGAAAGAAGATAGATGGAAAAGGGGTGTTGAAGGAAGGAAGGGATGAGGGCACCAGGAGAGGAGTACTCCGGGTGGTAGAGAGCGCGGGGCGTCCGCCCACCCGCGCTCGGGACCCGCCCCGGCGCTCAGCCAGAGTCCCGCAGCGCGCAGTCAGCTCGGCGGGCCGAGAGCAGCCGGGACGCGCCGCCCTCCGCCCGGCGGCCGCCGGCGGCCCGCGCCGCAGCCCCTGCCCGCCCGCGCGCTCCCCGACGCGGGGGGCCCGGGATGCACCTTTCCTGCTCCGGACTGCAGCGGCGAGCGCTCGGGGTGAGTGTGCGGCTCGGCGCCCAGCGCGGGAGAGCGCGCCGCGCCCGCGGCCGGAGCGCAGGTGGGGAAGGGGCGCGGGGGAGCCCCGGGCAGCGCCTGCCGTGGGCGGGAGGGCCGGGAAGCCGTGCGGGGCTGTAGCCGAATTCCGTTCCTTCAGTTCTGCTGGGGCAAAACAGCAGCGCTGGAATTCCAGAATCGCCCTTTAGCACTCGGCGTACAACCTCTGCTCCGCCGGGCTGAAGTTGTGGGAAGCAGAGATGGGCCAAGGCGGAGAAGGTGGTCCAGGCTGGGAGGCGGGGGCCCGGCCCCGTCGCTGGGGTGAGGGGTGGCGGCCCGAGCCGGCGACGCCCCACTTCGGGGCCAGGCTCCCAGCGTTCCTGCCTTGTGCTGGAGAGAGAAGGGGCTCGGGCCAGAATGCAGCCCTGGAAGGACAGGCGGGAGAGTCTGGAATACTTCCCTCGGGGGGATCTGCGGAGAACTCTGGGGAAAGGAATTAGAGGGATGTCAGGAGCCGAGCGGAAGCGTAGATGGCGCGGGAGGTGGCGGGGGGGAAGCAGTAGTTTTCTACTAGATTTCCCGAGGGTTGGAACCCCCGAGCTAAAAGGGCGGGAGAGAGCTTCCACCTCGCGTTAGCAAAGTGCTGGGCTGCCGTGGGTCCTGCGCGTCGAAGGAAGGCACCTTCTGATTTAGCAGCAAAGGTGAAACGGGGATTGGAGTGAGGGTTCATCCTCAAGGCTTCTGTCCCTCCGGAAGCTGGGAGAGCCGCACCGTGTGCCCGGAAAGTTAAGGAATGGAGAAGGAGAGGAGGAGGAAGAATACAACCGGAGATTCGCATTTTGGATGCCTCAGTGCTGTGTTTGGGTTTTGGGTGATTTTCACTTGCGTGAAAGAGGTGGACCCGATAAGGTGGGAACAGAAAATGCACTTTGGAAGAAACCTTGAGAAGACTTCTTTTGCTGCATGTGAAGTACGGCCCAGGCACCTTGACAGTTGTAATGTGGTGAAGCTGACATGTTAAGTGAACATCTCAGATGACGTATAAGCAGGAGGCATCACCCTCCCCGCCCCTCGGTTTTTCTGGAATATCTGTGCTGTTATGTCGTTGCAGTTTGGTTTGCTATACCCAAAGCCAGTAAAATGAAGCACATTCAAAATGGTTTTCTCCTGGTTCCACTTACATCCAGATCTTTAAAATTTTATTTGTTGATCAACGATCTAATGACCCCTAAGTCTGAGTTGCCCCGATGTCTATGTGTTAGATGAGAGAGGCGGACTAGACTCTGAGCTGGCTTTCACTGAAGAAGTGGGAGTGTCAACAGCCAAAGCGAACCTAAGCAAGATTCTGTCTTCCCTCTGGGCTCGAAGATGCTGTTCCTCCTTGTCTTTCCTTTTCTCCTTCAAACACATAAGCAGGTTCAAGTATAATCACTTTGTGTATCCCAGGAAAGTGTCCTTCTTGCTGCCCTCCACCCCTTCTGATCTGTGACAGGGTCTGGCTTGATAAGGAAAGTAGTTATTCCCTGTTTCCAATCTGAAGTTGTGTTCTATGCTTTGGATAGATAAACTCAGATGTTTGTAGAACAAATATTATACCTGCCTATACTAGCTTTGCTGCTGCTATTGTTTAGCTGCTAAGTCGTGTGCAACTCTTTTTGCCACTCCAGAGACTGTAGCCCACCAGGCTCCTCTGTCCATGGGATTTCCCAGGCAAGGATACTGGAGCAGGTTGCCTTTTCCCTTCCCCAGGGGATCTTCCTGACTCAGGGATTGAATCTGTGTCTCCTGCATTGCAGGCAGATTCTTTACAGCTGAGCCACCAGGGGCAGCCCCCTGTATTAGCTGAGGAGTTCCCAGATATGAAAAAGAACTTATTTATTTATTTTGTCCAAGGGAATTTTAGTATATTTTCCTATACCTCCTTTGGTCAGTGTGAATCATTTGTCAAGCTTCATCCACTAAGACTTATTACAGAGCTGATGAGCTTAAGATGTATCAAGGAGTTGTTCTATCTTCAGTTCAGTTCAGTTCAGTCGCTCAGTCATGTCCGACTCTTTGCGACCCCATGAACCGCGGCACGCCAGGCCTCCCTGTCCATCACCAGCTCCCCGAGTTCAACAGTGTATAAAGATCTCTGTTGGAATGAGATTTAAAGAATAATTCAGTTTTTGCTGCTTTACCTCACAGGCAAATTTTATAGATGGCTGGGATAGGCAGTTTTTTCATTGTTTTAAATACATAAATGTATTACTAAGCTACTTTATAAAGTTTTTAGGCATATTGCTCTTAAAAAGACTTACATAAAGATGCTGATAAAAGTAATGCAACATATTCATATTTCTTAGGAAATTAAAAATTTTTTTAATTTAAAATTGGGTGTCTGTCTCTTTTCAAAGACTTGTAAATTTATAACTTAAGTCTTAATTACAAGTGAGAGGAGTGATAGTTTGAATTTTCTTATCTTTTTATTATCTAGTCAATGTGGTCCTTTTAAATTTGATTAACTGTTACTGAAATTATTTCAAAGATTTTTGAAAGGTACTTGCTGGGAAAGATTGAGGGCAGGAGGAGAAGGGGATGACAAAGGATGAGATGGTTGGATGGCATCACCGACTCGATGGACATGAGTTTGAGTAAACTTTGGGAGTTGGTGATGGACAGGGAGGCCTGGTGTGCTGCCATCCATGGAGTCGCAAGGAGTCAGACACAACCGATCGACTGAGCTGAGCTGAGCGTCTGGTATAATAGTAATACACGGCTGATGTGAAACAACATGGACATGATAATATTTGAAAAGCCATGGCAGGATTCTCTTTTTTCAGTTTTAGTTTAAGAGGTGGGGAGGATCTTGATTGAGGCAGAGTAAAGGAGATGCAGTGTTCCTGCCTGATTGCTATTAACAAAGCGCTAATAATCCTTAGGTGGTGGAGCCCTGATAGCCCTAAGCAGGCTTCTGTACTGATCTGATATAGAGCCACAGCCCTCGGCCCGATATCACAGTCAAGTGAGAAGCCTTGCTTTCCACTCCCTCAGCCTTAAATTAGACAGGTGACAGATTCGAATTTCTTTTCTAAAAGTGAAGTACACTTCAAGTGCTATAGGGAAACTTGAAATTGGCATCTGTAACAGAAACTAGTACTTCCACTTGAAAAATATAAAGAGCAATGTTTTAGAGCCCAGGGACGGACATAAATAGGCAAAAATTATGTCAATGAGTACATATAAGTATTAAAAAGGAAGGACAGTATTGACCTGATAATTTCTGCCATCCCCTAGTGGTAATTCCTTCTCTCAAAAGGAGTATGTGGTCTGTTGGCCCATGGTATGGAGTATCTGTGTTCTTCCCTGTATAATGGGAAATCATTAAGGAATTTCTAGTGGGAAACTTTTACCAGGAACCTCTTACTATTGTGTCAAGATATCTCTTGAAAGGTAAGAGGGGAGGTAAGGAGGTTGTTAAGAGGCTACTAGAATTTCTTAGCCTATTCTTCAGCCAGAGTGATAGCCATGGAAATGATGAGAAGTGGCAGAATTCTGGATGCATTTGGAGGTAAGGGTGACAAGACTTGATGAAGGATTAGATGTGGTTGCTGAGAGAAGGAAAGAAACCAAGGCTCATGTTGAGATTTATGACCAGAGGAAGTGAAAGAATGCATTTGTCACCAGCTGATTTAGGAAGATTAAGGAGAAGCAGTTAAGTTTTGAGCAGCCTATTAGATATTCTGGGGGCTTCCCTTCGGGGCTCAGACAGTAAAGAATCTGCCTGCAATGTGGAAGACCTGGGTCCGATCCCTGGGTAAGGAAGACCCCCTGTATTCACCCACTCCAGTATTCTTGCCTGGAGAATCCCATGGGCAGAGGAGCCTGGCATGTTACAGTTTCTGGGGTGGCAAAAAGAGTTGGACACAACTGAGAAATGGACACGGACACTTTGATTAGATATTTAGGCGCAAGCATCAGTGTACAACTGGTATTTAAAACAATGGGACTTTACAAAAATGATTTAAGGAGATCAGACTGAGAAAAGATCCCTAAAACAGCTCAAAATATGGACACTCAGAAGAACAGGAGCCAGAAAAGGAAGTTGAGATGTAGCAATCAGTGAAATAGGGGTAAATCTAGAAGGATATAAGATCTTGGAAGCTGAGAAAAGAAAGCATTTAAGCAGGAGGAAGTGATGATTAACTAAGTCCAGTGCTCTGGAAGAGTTAAATTATATGAGGACAAAGAATTACCTTGGAATTATGACCTTGAGAAGAGTTATTTCAGTTGAAATGATGGTGACAAAAGATTGACTGATAAGGATTGAATAAAAACTGGTGACTTTGTGAGTCCAATCCTAGAATATATCTTATGGACATATTTTTACTTTGAACAAATAATATTTGTTCAAACGTATTCCCTGAAGCCTTTTATAATAAACAATTGAAAACAATTAACACTTATAAATGGAAAACAAGCAAAATAAGCCATGTATATCCATTCAATGGAATATTATCTAGGCGCTAGAATTATTAAGGCTGCATTCTATATACTAATATGAAAAGATCTTCAAGGTATATTAAGAAAATGTTATAATGCAATGTGCATGTTGTGTTATCATTTGTTAAAGAACAAAAATGAACCGATTTTTGAAAGTATATACTGACAGAATGGACTATAGTGTTCACCTACAGTGGGCAGGGGGAGTGAATGGTAGTAGAAAAGGGAGATTAAATCTTATGTAGATGTCAGTACCTTCGAGTTATGTGCACATAGGTTAATTATGTAAAATACTAAATCTATACGTAAATCTGAATGATTATTTGTACTTTAAAATAATAATGGTACAGAAGCAAGAATGGGAAGTGAGGAAGTGAGGAAGTGAATGCTCTGTATAAAGTAAGTCCCTCAAGAAGTGGATTAAAAGTAGCTGGAGCAGACCATGGAGATTTGCTCTTAATATGGGAGCTTTAATGTTGGAATTAGACCAACGAGAATGAACTAGATAGAAATATGTCTGAGTGCTCAGTCCTGTCCAACTCTTTACAACCCCATGGACGGTAGCCCTCCAGGCTCCTCTGTTCATGAGATTACCCAAGCAAGAATACTGGAAGAGGTGGCTGTTCCATTCTCTGGGGGATCTTCCCGATCCACGGATTGAACCTCGGTCTCCTGCATTGCAGGAGAATTCTTTACTGTCTAATGTTGATTTCTTTAAAAAAAAAAAAAAAAAAAGGACAATGGTGGGAATAAAACCCCTTAATAAGTGGTAGAGATGAAATTCCAGAAACTAGTCAAGGATAGAACTAGCATGACAGAACAGGGACCTTTGCTCATAAACGCTCAGATCTGGATCAGTCCTTTGATCAACCTCCTGCATTCCTAAAGCTAAGTGCTGCCTGGGACTTTGGTATAAACTATTCTAATGGATGCTACTGTAAAGCCTTAGTTCTAATATCATTTGGACACTCAACTTCTCATCACATCTTTTTTTTTTAACCTGTTTTACTGGGGGGACATCCTCTCTTAGTTCTCTTCAGCAGGTGGACCGCACCTGGCCAGTCTTCTCAGAACGAACTCTGGCTCTGTCCCCTTGGCTCTTAGGATAATTCTTTCCTGGGGATTCAGAGACTCCCAGGAGTGAAGGTCCCTCACCACTTCTAACTCCTGCGTGTTTATCTGCTTACTGCTTCCATTCCTCACAGTTGTGTAATCCTGCTGACCTCTCTCTCCGCTCTGGGTCCCACGGCTGCCCCATTCCAATCTGAACCTCGCGTCATAAACCATTCCTTTTATCACCTGCCACTTTATCCTCGTCTTGATTTATGACTGCATCATTTAAGTATATGACTGAGATCATATCATGCCCATACTTAAAACAAGCAGACAGAAAGCCCTCTAATATTCCTGACTACCTTCTATATTTAGTCTCCTAGTCACTCCTTCTTTACTCAACTGCCTTTTAGAAAAAAATTGCACGTAAGTATAAACCTTTGCAATAATTTTTGTCAATTAGCAGACTCACTGAAGCCCATCCATGGGAAAAAGGAATCCTTCTTGGACCTTCTTATGAAATAATAATTGCATTAGCTACTCCCAAATAAGATGATGGATCCTAGTTTTTCCAAATGTGAAGATGAATCTCAGTTTCAATATTGCCCGTTAACAGTCATCTTTCCCTGTATTCATGTCCTAACAATACATACTACCTTCATGATTTTTTATATTCCTTCACACTATTTCTCCTTTAAATACTTTCTCTTTAAGTTGAATCACATTTTAAATAAAACATTATAAATAAATAAAAATTAAATTCTTATCTCTGTTTTAGTGGAAAATCAATATTATTGCTACCTGTGCAACAAGATGACTTTAAGAACTATGACAAAAAATGATGATGATACTGTTTTAATTAGATGCTTATTGCCAGCTAAAAGCCTTGAACCTGAAGCTTATAAAGGAGATAGCAAAAGTTAAAAACAAATTTTGACCAAATTGAAACTCTCTCAAGGGATTATTCCAAAGGGAAAGAAAATTGAAAGGGGAATCAGTTCCTCAGTGTGTGACACAGTATTATTTAATGCCATGGCCTAGTGCAAGCAAAGCAATGTTGAGTAGCACCAATGGGACCTGCGCTTGGGAAAATTCCCCTCTCTTCTGCATATGCAGCCCAAAGCTCCCCATCAAACTACAGACACTGGAGATCACTGTATTGACAAAGAAATGACCCGTAGGCACTGTCAGCAGGTTCTTAATTAAATTCATCTTCTTCCTTCCTTAAATATCTGAAAGTGAAAATGTTAGTTGTTCAGTCCGACTCTTTGTGACCCCCAGGGCTGTAGCCCACCAGGTTTCTCTGTCCATGGGATTCTCCAGGAAAGGATACTGGAGTGGGCTGCCATTCCTTCTCTACGGGATCTTCCTGACCCCAGGGATCAAACCCAGGTCTCTTGCATTGTAGGCAGATTCTTTACCATCTGAGCTACCAGGCAAGTCTAAGCCTGTTATATTCCATATCCTGTCAGAAAAAATTCAGTTCCTTTTGTTAAAAAAAAAAAAAAAAGTTTTTCTCCATACCCATTCAGATTCAGTCTGATAGGTCTCTTGAATCTGTTTTCCTGATCATCTGTTAACTTGCTTTAACTCAGTATGCCTGGCCTGGATTCTTTTAAAACCTTCAACCTCATCTCCCTGGACCTAGCCTTGCCTCCATGCATCATTTGTCCCACATTCTCACGAAATTAATTTTAGAGATTAGTTTTTATCCCATGCTTTGGTGACACCCCCTTTCCCTTCTAGGAACAATCCACGCCATGTACCTCACTTTCCCAGCTTTCTTTTTGTATTTTTGCTCCTGTTTACTTCCTGCCACTCCAGCTTGTCCACCTGTAGCTATTATGCTTCAGCAATAGGAAATGGCTCACACTTATCTGACATGGGTGGTTTTCTTCTCTGTTCATCCCTTGGCTCTGAATATCCTTCCTTCTACCTACCAAATTCTTAGTTATTGTTGTTTTTCAGTCGCTAAGTCATGTCCAACTCTTTGCAACTGCGTGGACTGCAGTACGCCAGGCTTCCCTGTCCTCTGATATCTCCCAGAGTTTGCTCATGTTCATGGCCATTGAGTTTGTCATGCTATCTAACTAAATTCTTCATCATTTGACCAAATGTGGGTTTATTTGTTTTCCTTTCCAGAGCCTATTCTTAGCCAAAAAAAAAATAACCCACTCTTGTACACTAGTTATGGCCCTTTCGCTCGCTTCCATTCTACCTTCACCATGTTGGGTTTTTTTCTTTTTTAATTGTTTGGCCTCACCACATGGCATTTGGGATGTGTGATCTTAGTTCCCAAGCCAGGAATTGAACCTGCTCTCCTTGTAGTGGAAGTGGGGAGTCTTAACCACTTAAGCACCAGGGAAGTTCCCATGCTGCTTGCTTTTTATTTATTTACACATATCTCCTGTCCATTAGACCACTGAGTCCTTGGAAGCAAGAGTTGAGTCTTTTTCATCTGTTTCTCCAGACCAAATGAACCATAGTACTTGGTACAAAGAGTGTCAGAGGGAAACTTCTTTTACTCCTGTTTCCTGGGGTAAGAACACCTGTCAACAAGATGTGACACTGAACTCTTCACAAATACTGTTGGGTGGGAGTGATTTTTTTTTTTAATTGCTTCAAAACTTCTTTTTCTCTAGTCAGTGGTGGTTCTCTTTATGGCATTTTACTCTTTCAAACTGTTTCATAAAATTAAAAGAAAAAAAAAAAAACTCAGAGAAGCTTCTTAACATAATCTACTGTACCCACAATCTCCAAAACAGATGGCTATTTTTCTTATATAATAAAATCTCAAGGGAAGAAAATTGTATAACCTCACTCAATAACCTATTTAAGTATCCTACTAGCTTAATTTTTTATGCAATATGAATTGACATTGATGAAGTCATTTCTTTTCTTTTTTTAAATGGACAATATGTGGTTACATTTTCAGTACTTTCATCTATTTTAAGACAATGTCAACTAATATTGAATAAAATGTTCTCAATTAAGTCAAGAGTTATTGATACTCATTCATCTTTTGCAAACACTTACTTTTCAACCTTATCTAAGATACAGTGATTTTTGGCTCCAGTTCAATTGGAATCTTTCATCTCTGTGTTATTTATTCATCTTATAAGTTACTATATATCAGTTTATTAACATACACATAATGAGAATTAATGAAATAAAGTCTTTTTTGAGATAGATGTTTTATATAAGTAGAAATCAGTATATATGTTAAAGTCCCTCAAGGTTATATGCAAATTCTCTAGCCATAAAAAGCTCTAATTTTCCAATTATGTTTTTGTTTATGCCTTACAGTACTTGGCTTTTTGAGGCATTTGTGTTATTTTTAAAAGTATATAAAGTATGATTTTCTTTTCTTCATCTTAGCAAGCAAAATTCCTAACTACTTCTGGACTGAAATCATTTCAGGAAAAGACTAATTTGGCTCAATTTATAAGCAAGAGTGACTTAGTTATGTGGTACAAGTAACAACGTATAGATCAGTTGCATATTTTTATAGTGCCTTATTAAATAGTGTTGAAATAATGAGTTCCAGATTTGGAAAGTGGTCATTTCAACATTCTGTCCACATATTATCCAGGGCAGCCACTACAGTTCAGTGCTAACAATTCAAAGCATCTTTTAGCTTTTCTTTTCTTTAGAATCTTGGCAGCTGTGCTTGACAAGGCAAAGACCCTTCGGTCTTTTTATTCTAGTTGAAAAAAGCACTGGAACTCTCTATTTTTACCTTTCATAACTAAAGACTAGACTTTACAGTTTGGAGCCTTTCTGTTTTGAGAAAAGGAGCTTGAATTTTAAATTCTCAAAGAACCATCTTGTCTCACATTCATCTGTAGATCTTTTTCCCTGTTACCTGATTGGATTCAATCAGCCATTGTCAACCTGGAAGGTATCAGAAGAGAGAAACTAATATTATTCCCTTCATAATCATAGTCTCGGAAAGGGCTTTCAAATGAATGGTTAAAATCCTGACAGACTTCATTTTTGTTCTAAATAAGTTTACCAAGATTTAGCTCTAATCTATGTAAGTTTCCTTTCCATCCGTATCTTCCCTAATATGCCCTTTCACTAAAGGTATTTGCAAGTTTTCACTGAACATCACTGCTACTTCAGGACCGAAGTGGAGAAAAGCTGTAAAGAGTGTTGCACCTTTTAAAAAGTACATAAATGCACCACACCAATGTAAAATTGTGGACAATAAATCTGCAGTGACTAAAGAAGGTTAAATGAAAACCAGTGTCACATGCTGGAACGTTTGTTCAGAAAAACATCTGATTTGATGTAAGATACAGATAGATATGTGGGCTTCATAGTAAAACAATAGTGATGTAAGAGCTTTTGGAGTGAGAAATTATGATTAGCATACAAAGGTGGAAATGAAAATGAATGAAATGAAAAGTAGAAATACCCTGCCCTTCATACAAACTAAATGAAAAGTAGAAATACCCTGCCCTTCATACAAACTAAGTAAATAATTAGCAAAATAGTGCATGCGGGCTTAGTTGCTCAGTTTTGTCAGACTCTTCGTGACCTTATGAATTGAAGCCTGCCGGACTCCCTTGTCCATGGGATTTCCCAGCAGTAATACTGGAGTGGGTTGCCATTTCCTTTTCCAGGGGACTCTTCCTGAAGGAGGGATTGAACCCACGTCTCCTGTATCTCCTGCATTTCAGGCGGATTCTTTACTGACTGATTGAACTATGCATAATTCCATGAGTACACTCGTAATGGCTTAAGAACAAACTTTTTAATAGTTTTCACAGCTGTATTCCAATATACAACTACATTCCATCACATCTTATCAGGAATGATTATCCCCATTTTATCAAGAGGGAAGTGATTCCCAATAGTTTGTCCTATTGCTTGGGGCTCATCAGTGATAGAACTAGGGGATACAAATCCACATTTAATCTCGGTCCAGTCATTATCCAAATATAGAATATGTTGCCTTCAACCCTAAAATATTTGAGGAAAAAAATGCATCTCCCTCTGGACTCATTTTTAAGATAAATTTTACCATTTTCATTGTTAGCTTAAAACAAAAATGAATTGCAAAATTTAAAAATAAGAAATATTATCTTTCTTGTTACTTGCAGGTGTTTCTAAATATAAAACTGTGATTTTATTCTTATAACATTTTCCTCATTGTTGAAAACATATATTTATAATATTTAAAGAATAAAGTGAAAGTGAAAGTCACTCAGTCAAGTCCTACTCTTTGGAGACCCACTGGAGTGAGTAGCCTTTCCCTTCTCCAGGGAATCTTCCCAACCTAGGGATCGAACCCAGGTCTCCTGCATTGCAGGCAGATTCTTTACCAGTTGAGCCACAAGGGAAGCCCAGGAATGTTGGAGTAGGTAGCCTATCCCTTTTCCAGGGGATCTTCCCCACCCAGGAATAGAACCAGGGTCTGCTGCATTGCAGGCGGATTCTTTACCAACTGAGCTATCAGAGAAGCCCCATTTAAAGAATAAAATTCTCCATAATTCTACCTCAGCATTCTTACAGAAATTAAGCATTATATCAAAATTTTAAAAAATTCTCTGGAATTGATAGCCAATGTTATATATCTCAATTCTTGTTGATATATATTTATTTGATTACCCCTGGTACCTCAGATGGTAAGGAAAGAAACTGCCTGCAATGCAGGAGACCTGGGTTCAATCCCTGGGTCGGGAAGATCCCCTGGAGAAGGGCATGGCAACCCACTCCAGTGTTCTTGCCTAGAGAATTCCATGGACAGAGGAGCCTGGTGGGCTACAGTCCATGGGGTCACAAAGAGTCAGGCATGACTGAGCAATTAAACAACAATAAAAAGTTGAACATAATTTTTTAAATTTTATGGTCATTTGAGTTTCTTCTTTTTAAGTTAACTACCAGTGTTTTTCGCTCATATTCCCATAGACATGTTTATGTTTTCCAAAGCTTTGCCTGTCACATATTGCAAATTTTCCACTTCGCTGATGTGTTTGAACTGGTGATGTCATAGTCTTTGAATGTGTGATGGCATATACATTTAAATTTTATGTGATTAAGCTTTTCTTTTTTTTAACTTTGGTTTGGTTTTGGTTTCATGAAACCAGAAGTAAGCTTACAACTTTCTATCCCAAGCTCAGTTGGATATTTGTTGATAGTTGCTAGTTCTAATGATCTTATTTATTTTATATGTAGCTCTTTGATCAAGTTGTAATTTATTTTTGTATATCTTGTGTGATGACTTCTGTCTTGATCTTTTTACTAAAGAGTTAGCCTATTGTCCTAAACCGTGTCTTAAAAAGTTGTTCTGTCCTCATAAATATGAAGTGTAAAATTTTTCACCTACTAGCTGCTTCTGTTTACAGTAATCTGTGCTGTTTCATATTTCTCTCCTGATAGTTGCATGTGTCTGTCCTACTTTAAGTTTTTGTAAATTTTGTAACATTTTAACAACTGTAGGGCAAGAGTTTTCAAAATAACTCTTCTCCAAAATTTTCTTTATTCTTTCCTGTTTGTTCCCTCTCAGTAAACATGAGAATTTTGTGTGATATCAGAAAAGTTAAGATTTTTATTGGAATAGAATTTTGTGTAAAAATTAATGTGAAAGGCCTGACTGGATTTCCCATGGAGGAATATGATATCTCTCAATTTATTTAGGACTTACTTCATATTTGTCAATAAAGTTTTATAATTGACTTCTTATGGGTTCCACACATTTCTTATTTGGGTCTTTACTTAGTATTTCATGTTATGAAATAATAATAAGTCATAATTATTTCTTTTTTGTGGTTATAGTTGTGGATATTTCTCCTTGTGCTTATAGCTAGAACACTCATTTGTTTCTATTTGCTTGTCTTTGTTTAGTTTGCTTAATTCTTATTAATATGAATGGATTTTTAGTTTAGGCTGTTGGCTGTTTAAAATGGCCAAAAAAATTTCTGAATCTGAAATTTTGTCTATTTCATATTCTAAGCCAAGCAAAAGAATATAATCATATTTATAGAGCTATTGCATTAGAATTACTATTTATCATTCTCAATAGTAGAAACCAAATAGTGTACCAATGAATTGGTACTCCTGTTTGATTTAACAGTTATTTTGAAGAGGCTGTTATAAATGATAGGGTTAGAGGTTTTGTATTCAAATATTTTCATTTGATGCTTATTTTTGGCATTATATTGTGGCCAGAAAGTGTAACCAGGATGATTTTTATTGAAATGCTTTAGTAGAGTTTGCTTTTTGGTCTACAAATGTTTAATTTGTGTAAAATATACACTGCACAATTGAAAAACAGTGAATCATGTGCTGTGTCCAATATTAAAATTATCCTTATGTCCAATATATATATATTCTTTTGTTATTTTATATGATTGATCTATTATTGATTTATAGAGATCCATTAAATCTCCCTTTATAATCATATTTATTGATTCCATATTGGATAGCCAAAGTAAGGTTATTTGTATATTGTGGTATTTGATTATTGGTCACTTCAAGATATATTTTCATCAAATTTTCCAATGTGAAATTTATTTTATCTTTTTAAAAATCGAATTCATTTTTGTCTTGTATTAGCCTTATTATACTTCCTTTTATCATCTCATGCGCTAGCAAAGTAATGCTCAAAATTCTCCAAGCCAGGCTTTAACAGTACGTGAACCATGAACTTCTAGATGTTCAAGCTGAATTTAGAAAAGGCAGAGGAACGAGAGATCAAATTGCCAACATCAGTTGGATCATCGAAAAAGCAAGAAAGTTCCAGAAAAACATCTACTTTTGCTTTTTGACTACGCCAAAGCCTTTGACTGTGGATCACAACAAACTATGGAAAATTCTTCAAGAGTTGGGAATACCAGACCACCTGACCTGCCTCCTGAGAAATCTGTATGTCAAGAAGCAGCAGTTAGAACTGGACATGGAACAGTAGACTGGTTCCAATCAGGAAAGGAGTACGTCAAGACTGTATATTGTCATCCTGCTTATTTAACTTTTATGCAGTGTACATCATGCGAAATGCTGGGATAGATGAAGCACTAACTTGAATCAAGATTGCCTGGAGAAATATCAATAACATCAGATATGCAGATGACACCACCCTTATGGCAAAAAGTGAAGAAGAACTAAAGAGCCTCTTGATGAAAATGAAAGAGGAGAGTTAAAAAATTGGCTTAAAATTCAACATTCAGAAAACTAAGATCATGCCATCTGGTGTCATCACTTCATGGTAAATAGATGGGGAAATAATGGAAACGGTGAGAGACGCTATTTTGGGGGGCTCCAAAATCACTGTAGATGGTGACTGCAGCCATGAAATTAAAGGACACTTGCTCCTTGGAAGAAAAGTTATGACCAACCTAGACAGCATATTAAGAAGCAGAGACATTACTTTGCCAACAGAGGTCTGTTTAGTCAAAGCTGTGGTTTTTCCAGTAGTCATGTATGGATGGATGTCAGAGTTGGGCTATAAAGAAAGCTGAGCGCTGAAGAACTGATGTTTTTGAACTGTGGTGTTGGAGAAGACTCTTGAGAGTTCCTTGGACAGCAAGGAGATCCAGCCAATCCATCCTAAAGGAGATCGGTCCTGAATATTCATTGGAAGGAATGATGCTGAAGCTGAAACTCCAATACTTTGGCCACCTGATACAAAGAACCGACTGATTGGAAAAGATCCTGATGCTGGGAAAGATTGAAGGCAGGAGGAGAAGGGGACAACAGAGGATAAGATGGTTGGATGGCATCACTGACACAATGGACATGAATTTGAGTAGGCTCCAGGAGTTGGTGATGGACAGGGAGGCCTGGTGTGCTGCAGTGCATGGGGTCGCAAAGAGTTGGACATGACTGAGTGACTGAACTGAACTGAACTGAATGTTTGTTGGCTTGAGTCATTTTATATTTGGAGTTTTCTTATAAGCAAAGGGCTTCCCTTGTTGCTCAGCTGGTAAAGAATCCTCCCTCAATGCGGGAGACCTGGGTTTGATCACTGGGTTGGGAAGATCCCTTGCAGAAGGGAAAGGCTACCCACTCTAGTACTCTGACCTGGAGAATTCGTCCATGGGGTCACAAAGAGTTGGACACAACTGAACGACTTTCACTGTAAGAAAAATATTAGCTTTTACTTTTACCCATTCTGGATAGTCGATCTGGATCTGTTTCCTTTTTTATAGGTGGATTTATGTGATGTTTTAGTAGCTACTATAAATAGCAGGTTTCATTTTACCTGAACCAATTTTCAGTGTTTTCTTGTTTTTTCTTTCTTGTTTTGTCGGTTACTCTATTTTGTCATTGTCTTTTGACATTGATTGGTAATTTCTTGTTTTATTTACTCTTTTTAGAATTATAACCAAAGATAGGTGAGATCTATCAACTAGAAATTGGTATTGGTCATTCCTTCTCATTTCCAAGATTGTGTTTTCTGATAGAAAGCAGAGGGGACAGGTAGTCCCCAAAGAAACTTCTTTCATCAAAATGCTGTCTACTATCCTTGCCACAATAAACTTCAGCAGTGCCTGGTTCCAGGCTTGACCAGATGACGTGTTTCTGGATGTTAGCATGCCTCTCAGGGCTCCAAGCAGGCAACAAGCATAGGAATAATACTTTCCATTCCCACCCAAACCTCCTTTTGTTGCTATTATTTAACCCATATTTACAGTATGTCTGGTTGCATCTGCCAACATTATCTTTACTTACTCCCACATAAACAGTTTTTTTTTTTTTAAATAAGGCCAAATTAAAATAGTTAAATTTCCATTCTCTATGATTCTAAATCAGATTGAGTTATACTATCTCAAAGAGAAACTACTGATATTTTGGCCAGGAAGATGTCAGGTATCACTAGTTTCTAACAATATCTCAGTCGTTTCCATCTTTGTAATGTGCTTAGTCACCCAGTCACTCAGTCATGTCTGACTTTGTGACCCCATGGACTGTAACCCTCCAGGCTCCTCTGTCCCTGGGGATTCTCCAGGCCAGAATGCTGGAATGGGTTGTCATGCCCATGTCATACCATGTCTCCATGGTATCTTCCCAACCCAGGGATTGAACTCAGGTCTCCCACATTGCAGGCAGATTCTTTACAGTCTGAGCCACCAGGAAGCCCAAGAATACTGGAGCGGGTAGCCTCTTCCTTCTCCAGGGGAGTCTTCCCAACCCAGGAGTCAAACCAGGGTCTCCTGCATTGCAGGTGGATTCTTTACCAGCTGAGCTATCAGGGAAGCCCATTTCAGTCTTTACTGGTTTATAAATAATTTCAGTATGAACTCAAGTGGGTGAAGAATCATATGCAATCAGGTAAATAAATTTCTTGAGTTGTGGCTTTTGACTCAGTTTGTATTTCACGTGAAGAAGGATAGAGAGTAACTTTGCACAAGAATTATTAATTTTAAAAAACACTTGGCCAGATATGTATATAATGAGCTCTTTGTCTGAGAGAGCTCTTCTATCAGCTCTTGGTACTTAGAAAATGTTAGAATTTTCTCTTATTTTTCCAAAAATAATATGACTCTCTTTTTTATGTACTTGTTGACCATAGCCTAGATACTAGTATATAATCCTGATTTCACATAATTCATTAACTTATTTCTTCTCATAGTTCAGAAAGACTGCTCTATACTTCTTAGACTTTCACGTAGAAAATATTTTGAATTTTATGTGAACCATAGTCATAAACTCAGGAATTATCCAATACTCTGGCTCATTGGCTTCTCTAAGTGATTACCTATATATCTTCCCTTGCAGTTCAGTTATTTTCACGATATTCAATTAAAGTTCTGTCATGCAGAGAAGCATTTCTATAGACAAGCGCTCAAACTACTTGAATGTGATAGTTGACACAACTGTACATTGAAATTGAAATTTTCAAAGGGGACAAGGAAAGGCTATAAGTAAATAAGGAGGAAGGGGAATTTGATGAACTTTATTTTGTAGTAGTGGGAACTCCCTGAAGTATAAAGGACATGACAATGATATTTCAAAAGTCAACAGATGAAAACTGAGCTCTGAAAGGTATATAGAAGCAAAGGAAGAAGGTTAATGTTATAATTATGAAAAGATACTTTTGAAGGTTTGAATGAAAGCATTCCAGCTAGTAGTGTTCTGGTAAATATTTAACAGCCAGCTGGAGGAGGGAGAACAAGGTCTCAGATTTGTAGGGTTTGCCAGTTTTCATAGTGTGAATACTCCTGACATGATCAGTTTCAATCTACCAACATGAAGTCACTGAACACAGAACTGGGATGAAATGTGCCCCAAGACTCAGTGGGAGCCACCTCTGGCATGCAGCTGGCATAGTTTTTGAACATTAAAAAAAAAATGGTTACCAGGATATATAAGGTCTAATTGGTAAAAATTAAAAAAAATACCTTGTGCCTGATAGTCTGTACTTTCACACTTAAAGTAGTGAATGAGGCAGTGTGGTGTGATTTAAAGTGATTAAGACCAGAGGACCAGAAACTCATGGGTTGAATTCTTAGCAACATCACTTAATGTGTGATTTTGGTATAATTGTGTACTTTAACTAAGCCTTAATATATTCGTCTGTAAAATTCTGAATAATGAACAACACAATACATATTGTGATGATTAAAAGACACAATAAATAAGACTGTATTTGGTATAGAAGTAGATAATAATATTTTTCTTCATCTTTCATATGACTCATTTCCTTCCTTCTGTCGTTATTCATTGGAAATGAGTAAAATGAGGTCAGAATTGATATGGTACATTTAGTAAGGACATGACAATGCTTCTAGTGTAGGTACACCTATATAGCTACCAGAAAATCGATCTTTTGTAAGAGGAAGTGTTGCTGAGAAATTCAGACACCACAGGCAGAATTTGGGAAAATGTAAGTACATTTGTTTGCCTTTCTGTCTTTGAAGTGTCAAAATAAGCACAAAACTTTGAAAAAGCTATGGGGCAGTGGCACACAGATAATCCTCATGAGTTGATGTTATTTCTTGTCATTTTGTGGCCTCTGTGGTGAAAAAAGAGACAAGAAATATGGAAGGAGTATTGAGTTAGCCAACCTGTGGTATTTGCCACAAAAATACAGTTTTAGAGATAGTAGAAATAAGATATTATGAGAGTTCATGGAAGAAAATAACTTGTGGCTATAATAAACAGGGAAAGCTTAAAAGCCTGACACTTAAAAACAATATGGAAGAGGTTCTCCAAATTAAAAAAAAATAGATACTTACCATATGATTCAACAATTGCACTCCTGGGCATATATCTGAGAAAACTCTAATTTGAAAAGTTCCATGCACCCCAGTGTTCATAGCAGCACCATTTATAATAGTCAAGACATGAAAGCAGCCTAAATGTCCATCAACAGGAGGATGGGTACAGATGTGGTACATATACACGATGGAATATTACTCAGCCATAAAAACGAATGAAATAATGACATTTGCAGCACCATGGATGGACCTAGCGATCATCATACTAAATGAAGTAAGTCAGACAAAGACAAATACTATGTAATACCACTTATATGTGGAATCTAAAATATGATACCATAAAAATGAACTTAGTTACAGAACAGAAACAGACTCACAGACATAGAAAATAAAATTATGGTTACCAAAGGGGAAAGTGGGTATAAGTTAGAAGTTTGGGATTACCAAATATGAACTACTGTGTATAAAATAAACAATAAGTCCTACAGTATAGCACAGGGAACTATATTTGGTATCTTGTAATAGCCATAATTGAAAAGAATATTTATAAAGATCACTTTACTGTACCTAGAAACTAATAAAATATTGTAAATCAACTATACTTGTTTTTAAAATGCTCAAAAATAGTGTTTTCAGGAGTGTGATGAATAGAAGTAGGTTTAAGACATTTTGGGTGAGTCTAAAAAAAAACATGAGCTGACACAAAAGCTTAAGAATCTAGATCTTTAAAAATGATTAACCTAGTATGTTCCAAAAGCAACAAAAACTAGGTTAGGGCCAGAAGATACACTGCAAAAGTAGCTTTGGGGATGCTAAGTTGCTCAGTCTGACTTTTTGTGACCCCATGGACTGTAGCCTGCCAGGCTCCTCTGTTCATGGGATTTCCCAGGCAAAAATACTGGAGTAGGTTGCCATTTCTTTCTCAATTGGATCTTTTCAAACCAGGGATCAAGTCTGTGCCTCTTATGTGTCCTGCATTGGCAGGCGGGTTCTTTACCACTCACGCCACTTGGAAAGCCTGCGAAAGTAACTTGTGCTGTGCTATGCTTAGTTACTCAACAGTATCCAACTCTTTGATACCCCGTGGACTATAACCTGCCAGGCTCCTCTGCCTGTGAGGGTTCTCCAGGCAAGAATACTGGAGTGAGTTGCCATGCCCTCCTCCAGGGGATCTTCCCAACCCAGGGATCGAACTGGGGTCTCCTGCACTTGCAGGTGGATTCTTTACCAGCTAAGCTACCAGGGAAGCCCCTGGTACCATGTTAAAAAGCACTATGAGCTGTCTCTTATTTCCTATATAATTAACATATTTGAAGATGCAAACACTATATTAGCTACTTTATGTTTCTATTAATTCTCAAATCAATACTAATAATAAAGCATCATCTCATACTATAGAAGAGGAAACTGCTGCCCAATTATAAATGGATGATCTGAGGTTATACAGCTTATTACCAGAGAGATATTGAACGTTTTTGTTTAGGGAGGTAATATGGTAGGACATGTACATTCCTACTGTTCTTTAATGTTTGCTGATTAAAATTCTTCACTTACTGTACACTAAAGGTGTTAGTACAGTTAGAAACTATTGATTACTATAGATGCAGGATTGTCCTTCTTCAGGGGCTTCCCTGGTAGCTCAGCTGGTAAAGAATCTGCCTGGCAGTGTAGGAGACACTGGTTCCATCCCTGGGTCAGGAAGATTCCCTGGAGAAGTAAGTGGAAATTCACTCCATTATTCTTGTCTGGGAAATCTCATGGGCTGCAGTCCATAGAGTCACAAAGATCAGACATGACTAAGTACACATGCAAGGCCAGGCATCTAGGTAATTATTTCAGGCTTTTAATCCAAGTCTTCACTGAGGCAGAAGTTAACCCATCTACTCTATGCAATGCATGAATTTTTATTAACTTTCTGTGCAAATCCATGTATCACTTATAGTCAGTCTTCCACAATCAAGATTCCTTTGTATCCACTGTCCTGCATTTGCAGATTCAACAAAATGTGGATTGTGTGGTATTGTAATTCAAATTCAGTATTTACTATTGAAAAAAATCCATGTGTAAGTGGATCTGTGTAGTTCAAACTGGTGACGTTCAAGGGTCACCTGTAATATATAATGTATTTTTATACACAAATAGTTGGTAAAGAAGCATCTTTGATAGTGATAATGATTTTCTAAATGGTTATAAACAGGACTGGAAGCAATAAAAACCTGACAATTTTAAAAAGTCAGATAGAAGTCCTTACCAGCCCCCTTGCAAAATTGCTGCAGAGAATGGTATGCATTTTAGCTAGCTAACATTATGACTTCTTGCAACTGTACCAGTTGGGAATGCTACACTTGCTGAATTGCTTAGAGCTCTGCCCTTTTATTATTGTTCTGTATATGAGCTAAGCAGAGCTTTTTGGCATTCTGCAGACTGTTCAGTTTTACAAATGAGATGCACTGCTGGAATGTGGTTTGGTCTCTGCTTTCAACAATTTTTCAGATGCCTTTACTCCAAGTGAAATAAAAGAAGTTTAAATTTTAAAAGTTAAAGACAAATAGTAAGATTACCAAGATGTTTAAATATGTGTCAAAATGTTCATCATTCATGGTTTTGCAGATGCTACATTGGTACTATTGCTCATGTTACTGATGAAGCCATGCTATATAAAGAATAGCTCTGTCAAATTCAGGAGAGTTAGTAGAAAGATATGTCTTGTCAGAAATGGAATTGACAAGTACAAATTCCGTGGAAACTGTCTTATAACCATCAGAAATGGCACTCTACTTTTGTAGGATCTCAACGAGGCACCCTTATTAAAAAGGAAAATGAGTTCTTGTGATTTATTCTTGGTTGCTCTACTGAAGAATTATATAGATGCAGTATAGCTGAGAAATTTTGTACATATTTATCTGCTTCGTGGTCAAAGAGCTCTCAACAGGGAAACCTTGCTAAGATATAAAACAACCCTCTGAGTGAATCAGAGAATCTGTAAAGAACTGAACTAAACATATACATACATGACAAAACTCTCCAGATTTTTTTTTTCAGTATTGACAATATTGACACTAACTGTCAGAAAGACCAGAGAGTTTCTGATAGGAACTTTAAAAATAATCCTTGTACAAAGCGATAGGACTGTGGAAAGGTGACAGTGAAGAGTCAAATCCACAGTTCAGCATAGGAAGGTGGCATATTTCCTAAGTTTCAAGGGGAAATCTAGCTGATGCTGTATTTGAGTCATCCTGCCAGTACCGCTCCGTGAACAGTCTTCAGGGAAATCCAGGGGAGCTGGAGGAATGGTGGAAGATGGCGACGGAGACCTAAATATCATCCCAGGCCTCCTCTTGATCCGTAGGAGACCCTGTCATGGCCAATAATGGACTTGTAGGTTCTTCCACTGCATGCCTCTTTCAGTCCCCCTTTCCCTACCCGTCTGTCCCTGTCTCTCTCTTGTGGTGGTGTCCTTGTTTATGTAAGCTACAAACATACCATCTGCAGTTCAGTTCAGTTCAGTCGCTCAGTCGTGTCCGACTCTTTGCAACCCCATGAACTGCAGCATGCAGGGCCTGGCCTCCCTGTCCATCGCCAGCTCCTGGAGTCTACCCAAACTCATGTCCATTGAGTTGGTGATGCCATCCAGCCATCTCATCCTCTGTCATCCCCTTCTCCTCCTGCCTTCAATCTTTCCCAACATCAGGGTCTTTCAAATGAGTCAGCTCTTCTTCCCCTTTGTAGAGTAAATGTCATCAGGAGCAGCTCAATGAAACCACTGTCCCAAGTGTCAGAATTAAATTACTTCCAGTTCTCTAATTGGTTCTCTAAACAAATGCCTGGTAGATTGATAAATGTTAACTACAAAAATAACTTGCCAAGTATTTTCATTTAGTATGCACTTTATAACTCACCTATTATAATTTGTATGTTCACATACCCTCACAGCCTTTTTATTTTCTTTGACTTCTAAATCTGATGTTTCATTAAAAAGTGGTTATTGGTAGGGGAGAGGAAGGAGGGACTATGGCTAAGAGCCAGGTTTTCTTGTGGCTGCAAACATTTCAGAAGAATAGAAGAGAAATAATTTGCTTCATTCTTTTTATTTTTTATTTTTAAGGAGGGGCTAAGAAGAGAGTGTGAGATTAAATTGACTGTGATCCTTACTTCTCACAAGAGCAGGAG
This sequence comes from Muntiacus reevesi, assembly GCF_963930625.1. Taxonomy (NCBI): domain Eukaryota; kingdom Metazoa; phylum Chordata; class Mammalia; order Artiodactyla; family Cervidae; genus Muntiacus; species Muntiacus reevesi. Next base: position 19,182,759 of record NC_089269.1, on the reverse strand, counting down.
TGTAAGGAGGCAGAGTGGTGACAAAAACCAATACTATAATTCCATCTATCACAATATGATGAGCATTCTCAGATTTAAATGATGAAGAAAAAGAAGTTGAAAACTGGGAAGAAAATGGGAAAACAACATGGTAAATCAAGGAACTAAAGCAGAAATCATATGGGGAAGAGGGTGGGGGATGAAGGTCACTATGAGTCCTGTTTCCAGGAAAGGTCAGCACCATTGATTAATTGGTTTCCTTGTGGTAAGGAGTGTTTAAAGGTGAAAGAAAGGCCAGGCCCAAGAACCTACTGGAAGAACATAGTGTAGGAACTTAGAAGGTTTCTTAGGGAACATTTGAGGGAGTGAACATGAATTAAGGATAAAAGTGAATTAAGAGAAATATGTATGGAAAATGAAAAACAATCACAAAATATCATAAGAAGAAAACAACAGAATTTTAGATTTAATAGGTAATAATCATTTGACAAATCCAATTTTTCTTTTTTGTTATTTGGAGAAATAATTATCCCTGATGGAATAACAAATTGGTTTTAGCTCTTATCTCACAAGGTTTCTGAGGCTATTTGAAGTATATTGTTTTATTTTATTTTTTAATTTTGGGGTTTTCTTTATTGACTTTCCCCCTACTGCCTACACCTGCCACCCCCACTCATGATTGTGGTCAGTCATTCTGAAATCCAGGCTCTCCAGATTGCAAGTGCATTTACTCCACACAACCATTTGTTGTCTTTGGACTTTGTTGCCATCTATACAGAGATATGTTTTTCTTCCCACTTGTACTGATTCAGAATATATCCTTTTCCTTTCTAGCTTCTGAGCTTTATGTGTCTGCTTCTGAAAGACCTGCTCCTTTCAGTGATGGGTTAAAGTGTTATTTTAATCTTAGCCACTGCTTGTGTTGCTCAGGCCGCTTACTGCCCAGTGTGAGGGCACAGTTCACAGCTGCCCACGCAGTGCACCACTTGGGCAGCCAACAGACATGTCTCTGATTCTAAGTGTAAAAAAGAAATCAAACTATATGATAAATAGTGATCTGGAAAAATGGTGGATTAGGAGTTATAAGTTCCTTGTTCAGGTCATGTATGTGCTAGCTGATAGCCAGAATACTTCATTCAAATTAATCAGTCTCTTTGAATCCCGGTGTGCCTATTAGCATAATGGTGATAAATAATATTTACCTTCCAGACTGACACAGTCATCTGAGTTACTCAAACAGTGTTTTATAAAATTTCAGGGTTTTTTTCTTTTTTAAATTATGAAAGTATGATAATATATTTGTGGGAGACTTGGAACATACTGAACAAAGTGACAGTTCCACTGTATATTACAGTGGGCTTCCCTGGTAAAGGGAAATCGGTAAAGGGTATGCCTGCAATGCAGGAAACTGCCTGCAGTACACCTGGGTTCGATCCCTGGATTGGGAAGATCTGGAGGAGGCATGGCAATCTGCTTCAGTATTCTTGCCTGGGAAATCCCATGGACAGAGGAGCCTAGAGGGAAATAGTCTATGGGGTCGCAAAAGTCAGACATGACTTAGTGACTAAATCACCATCGTATATTGCAATTATTTCTTAAGTAGATAAATTAAGATTAAAGTTTCAAGTTGTATAGAAGTGCACATTATTATTTAAAAGATTAACGAAACCATAAGATAATTGTGTTTACCATGTATATGGACTTTGATATTTTTAAACAGGTAGCATGGCATACCATATCATATATGCTACAGTATCACAACTCAAAGTATCTGTTTAATGCTTGAGCCATTTTCTTTTCTCAAAGGGATAGCCATAATGTTACCATCTGTGAAAAATATTTTTGCTTATACTAATTTCTAGTTCTAGGTTTAGAAATCTCAGAGGTCCCCATTCTACATAACATTACTTTTAAAATATTTGTTTTTCCAGTGCACTGATTCTCAGTTGCGATAGAGGATGTCAACAGTTTATAAGCCGTAGTGGGTTGCCAGTTTGTGTTAAAGCAAAGGTATTCTGACTTAAGACTCTGATCCATTCATAGCAGCTCATCCTCTTTTTCAGAACTTGAAGATGTTGGAATGCTCAAGGAGTCTCTGCTTTTCCTTTGTTATCCATACTCAGGTTATCTCAACTGTTCTTATGGCTTAAAAAAATTTACATGTAGTTTTCCAGATGTACAGTCCCAGCACTGAATTGCCCGTGACCTCTAAACTAATATCTCAAATGGCTCTGCCACATCTTCCTTTGAATGTTAGATCTACATCCATCCCACTATCTGTCTATCTACAAAGATGTCTTCTTTGTATGTCTAATTACCATGTCCCAAATCGTGTTCTCGAAGTTCCTCCCATATCTTCCCTGTTTTTCTTATGGTGCCTGTGTGCATGCTAAGTCACTTCAGTCATGTCCAACTCTTTGTGACCCCATGGGCTGTACAGGCTGTCCATGGGGATTCTTCAGTCAAGAATACTGAAGGGGTTGCCATGTACTCCTCCAGGAGATCTTCCCGACCCAAGGATCGAACCCAGGTCTCCTGCGTTGCAGGCAGATTCTTTACCCTCTGAGCCACCAGGAAGCCCCTTTCTTATGGTTCCATAAACCAAAGGCCAAACTATGAGTGTCATTCTTAAGTCCTCTTTTCCCCACTCACCCCCTGTCCAAATCATCAGCAAGTTCAATCAGTTCTATACTAATATGTATTCCTTATCATACTCTGTAAGGTGCAACATGATTGGATTCCTGGCCACCATTTCAAACTCATCTATGTAACATGGGCTTTTTCATCTTTTACTCATCATAGCACAAACCGCTATGGAAATTGTATTTATTTGTTGAGCTATTTATTGTCTCTCCCCCTAGGAAAGGACATTTTCAGTTTTATTCCCAGGTCCATACCGAGAATGCTGCCTGATACATTGGAGACACTCAATAGCACTCATGAATGAATTAAACCATAGTCATAGTATAAATCTGTCAGTAGAAACAGGCTTGGAATTATGGGAATCAAATTGACAGCTACACATGACCATCATTGTGTTAAGGTATGCTTTCATTAACACATTCTTCACCTATGAAACACACTCTTCCATTTCTTTTGAATACAGAGAACCCAAAATGTCATGGTGATTCAAAGAAATAAATTCTACCTATTTTCAACTCAAGATAATTCTGTAAGGATGAAAGCTCTCAAAACAAGACAAGGAAAAAATTTTTTTTGTTTTTATTTGAACTATCCATCTCTCCAAACATCCTTCCCTAACTCCTGAATTTTTATGTTTAGGAACGTATTTTGTATTTCCTCTGAGTAAAAAATGATGTTCAAATTTGATACTGATCTCAAGAACTATTATTATGCCAAATCACCCCAAATGATGCAATAGCCAAAGTACATAAAAATATGTCATGGTAATAAATCCATTTTCCTACTCTGCATAATGTCTTATTTGTCTTTATAGCTTTTCATACTGTAGCATAATAAATGAACTTTCCAGTGTGATTTGCATATCTCTCACTAGAAAAAGAGTTTCAGATCTTAAAGTTGTATTTGATATATTTAAGTGATCTTGAATAATAGTCCTCAGAGTTGTTCTGACCTAACTGATAATGAATTTTATAGTGCAGTATAGTGTTCATTTGCCTGGGCCTGCCATAAATTAATTACCAGGAAATGTATGAAATATGCTATTGCAAAATCCCTGGTTTCTCTCTTCTGAATTCATGTGAATAATTACTGAAGAATGTCTCATTGTTTGCAGGCCAAGTTTGGTCTCTTAATCATGGAGCTTATATCTCCTCCCATGTTTTATATGTTGGTTGGACCTTCTTTCATCTCACTCCCAAGTCAGAAGAGTCATTCCTTAATGCTCAGCTCCCCTTCACTTCATATGCTGAATGGGTCAGCTTATCCTCTCAGTTCTGCTTGTAAAATATCTCTGAATCCATCTCTGGATCTATTCCCTTTTCTTTAGCACTGTGACCTCTTAGAGAGATTAACCCTTTCTGGCCTCACAGAGGTGTATTGACCTGGCTTCTGACTACACCCACTCCTTCCCCATAAAACCAGAGAACGGTCAGCTCAGAATCACATCCAGAAAGGCAGTAGGATTGGGGAATGGTTGGTTGTCCAGTTATTATATATTCAATCACAGAGATGCTACTTGAGGTGGGAGATTCTACAAAAAGAGCGTCAATTGTGATACCACATAGGCAGGGTTTCAGATCCTGCCTCTGCCTGCGCACTGCTATTATCTTGGGCAAGTTCCCCTCTCTGGAACTTAGCTTAACCATATTTAACTTTGAGATAATAATTCACACTTCATAGGATTGCTGTGAAAACTGAATAAGACTCTGTGGGCTAAAAGATATTTCACGACATGTGTTGGACGCTCCCCATATGTTAGTTCTCATCTTGCGTTCTCCTACCACTTCTAGGCACCATCGCGTGCTGCTCTGAACACACCTGCAGGAACCCCGCATGTTTTCTTGGCCCTCTTGTGCTAAATTCTTTTGGGTAGCAAGAATTTCTTTTATTTCCCTCAACCAGGATAAGGGAACCTGAAGGAGACACTGTTCTCTGTCAGGAAACCTGTTTTTATGTTTCTGCAATCCTCATTCTAGAATAGTTGGAAACTATTTCTCTTTGTGCAGTTTGCTTAGTTTAATATGTATCAATACTCTCCCTAGGTTATAAGTAAAACTACAGATTTCTTAGCCTTCTGTACTTGCATATTTTTAAAAACTCAGCTCTGACACTTATGCTCTTTAGCTGCTTGTCTTCCTCATAAAATTTATGGTTTTTTTCCCTCCTCTGTGCCTTATATGACCAGTCTCTCCAATTAGGATGCCTTTCTCTGCTTGTAAGTCCAGTAAATATCTGATATTCTCAGGCAGAGTTCTCTATAAAGCTTTGTCAACCTTTGCCTCATCTCAGGAAGTCCGTTTTCCTGATTTAATGCTCCCATTCCGGTTTGATATGTCTCTATAAGCGTGTGTCCTGTCATATTTGTATTATTTGTATACTGTTTCTCTTACCCACTATTATATAAATTCCTTGAATGGCTGACACTACCACAGCACCTAGAATGTGTTTGAAGGTCTGTAGCTAATTGATGGACAGTGGAAGGTGTTATTATCATTGTTTTTATTGTTGCTCTTACCTATTTAAAGAATTTTCTTTTTTTTTATTTTCTTGGTCAAACCATGAATAAAATGTATAGAATACACTTTGTATTCTATGTCATAAACAAATACAATTTTAATGTAAACACTATTTTCATATAACCTAATCACCAAAGATTTTAAAATCTAAATAATTACTCCAGTATGTGTGCTTCTCATTTGCATGAAATTAACATTCTGCAGTTGAGATTTCAGAGCTTCCCAGGTGGCTCAGTGGTAAAGAATCTGCCTATGAATGCAGGAGACACAGGTTCGATCCCTGGGTTGGGAAGATCCCCTGGAAGAGGGTATGGCAATATTCCAGTATTCTTGCCAGGATAATCCCATGGACAGAGAAGCCTGGCGGGCTACAGTCCATGCGGTCCCAAAGGGTGGGACATGACTGAGTGACTGAGGATGCATGCAACTGAGATTTCAAAGTTGAGAAATTTCAAAGTCTGATTTTTTTAAAAAGGGCTTAGAAAAATGGATCATATTTTAGTCATTTTATTAAATAAATAAATTGGAAAGCAATGAAACATAATTTCAACAGCCTTCAAAGTAAACTCACCTTTTATCCCCAGTGTTCTTTCATATTGCCCTTTGGTGCCAAGAAATATTGGGCTGGCCAAAAATTTCATTTGGGTTTTTCCATACGATATTATGAAAGACCTGAACATACTTTGTGGCCAAACCAATACATCCCTACCATGATAGCCCTGAGAGAAACACCTTACTTTGAAGAGGATGAGGAGATGTAGAAATAATTGGTATCCAGTTTTTATATAATATTTAACCTCAAGACAGCCAGGCCAAAAGGGATCACATGTTCCCAGGGTTTATCTCCTTTTCTCCTAAGGTAACTTAATAAACTCCTGCAGTTTCCTGCACCGGATCTTAATCACTAAAGTGTAAAGGTCAGAGATAGAATATTTAAATATCTAGCAGTTAAGTCTACTCTTTATTGACTATACTAAAGCCTTTGACTGTGTGGATCACAATAAACTGTGGAAAATTCTGAAAGAGATGGGCATACCAGCACCTGATCTGCCTCTTGAGAAACCTGTATGCAGGTCAGGAAGCAACAGTTAGAACTGGACTTGGAACAACAGACTGGTTCCAGATAGGAAAAGGAGTATGTCAAGGCTGTATATTGTCACCCTGCTTATTTACTCTGTACTCTGTACTTACTTATTTACTCTGTACTCTGATGTGCAGAGTACATCATGAGAAATTCTGGGCTGGAAGAAGCACAAGCTGAAATCAAGATTGCTGGGAGAAATATCAGTAACCTCAGATATGCAGATGACACCACCCTTATGGCAGAACGCGAAGAAGAACTAAAGAGCCTCTTGATGAAAGTGGAAAAGGAGAGTGGAAAAGTTGGCTTAAAGCTCAACATTCAGAAAACTAAGATCATGGCATCCGGTCCCATCACTTCATGGCAAATGGAGAAACAGTGGAAACAGTGGCTGACTTTGTTTTGGGGGGCTCCAAAATCAGTGCAGATGGTGATTGCAGCCATGAAATTAAAAGACGCTTACTCCTTGGACGAAAAGTTATGACCAACCTAGATAGCATATTAAAAAGCAGAGACATTACTTTGCCAACAAAGGTCCATCTAGTCAAGGCTATGGTTTTTCCAGTAATCATGTATGGATGTGAGAGTTGGACTATAAAGAAAGCTGAGCGCTGAAGAATCGAAGCTTTTGAACTGTGGTGTTGGAGAAGACTCTTGAGAATCCCTTGGACTGCAAGAAGATCCAACCAGTCCTTCCTAAAGTAAATCAGTCCTGAATATTCATTGGAAGGACTGATGCTGAAGCTGAAACTCTAATACTTTGGCCACCTGATGCAAAGAACTGACTCATTAGAAAAGACTGTGATGCTGGGAAGTATTGAAGGCAGGAGGAGGAGGAGACGACAGAGGATGAGGTGGTTGGATGGCATCACCAACTCAATGGACTTGAGTTTGGGTAAACTCTGGGAGTTGGTGATGGACAGGGAGGCCTGGTGAGGTGCAGTCCATGGGGTCACAGAGAGTCGGACACGTGTGAGTGACTGAACTGAACTGAACTGAAGTCTACTCTGTCGTAGACCTTCATGAGAAGGTGTGAAGATTTCTACCTAGGAAGGTGAATGGAGAGGTAACTGTACTGCCCTTTTCATATTTGTGATGTTTCATAGTATTTACATTATTTCCAGGTCCTTCTGTAAGCTCCAGCTCATTCCTTAAGAAATCCAGTAGGCTGTCACATGTCTCTACATTCTTCAGTTTGTACATGCGAATGTTAAAAACCTACTTTCTAAAGTATCTGACAAAGTGGGAACTTGTACTCTCTGACATAGCATGAACTGAGACTGTCATTTAGGTTTGATTAGTTAAGTATTAAAAAATATTAATCTTACACTTAGGGAAAGATAAGAATATTTAAGGTCTTTTTCATTACTTTAAAAAGAATTTTATAACATTCAGTTTCAGGATAAATACAACTCAATTATCTATAACAATGGTAATGGAAAATTGAAATCTACAGATAATCCAAAATTTTATTTTAAAGGAGCACAATAAACCTTCGTTCCCACTAAGCTTCTTAATATTGCTCTGAGTTGAGAATTAATTTGTGTAGATTCTTTTTTTATTTGACACCTTACCCATGGAGGAGGGCTTGATCAATAGTAAATTAGACGTTAAGTATAGAGCAAGGGAAACAGTGAAGTCAGAGACCAAAGGACTTGAATAAGCCCCAAGATTCATATTAACACCTGAAATTTAAAGTGAATTAAATCTTCATTTTAGATTTATAACAGAAATAGACTTTTTAAGAGCTAAATACAAAACATTTTGAGTGTGTGAGTTTTCATTGAAAATATACTTTAGTACTTTGATTCCACTTTCTGGATCAAACAATACAAATAATTATTTCATAGTTTATCAACTCTATTTCTTCCCAAGCAACAACATCAACAAAAACAAACAAAAAAACCACTTTGTTTCCGTTCTGGATTTTTCAAGTGCAGCTTCTCAACAGTAAACCATTTGCAGATGTGGTCTTGTTTCAAAGGTAGACAAGTAATATTTATTTGTTGTGCAAAATCAAACATTCAAAAAAGTACTAAAAAGTCAATAAGATCTGCCCTGTTGCTATCTTTGGTTTCGCCTCTCCCTTTGAAAAGGCTCACCCACTCAGCCTGCCAGTTCAACAGGAAGCTTCCTTGCAGCCTCAACACTTCCTTCTGCCTATTATAAAGCTTTAATTTTGTTTCCAAATGCTGATATTTTGGTTGGGTGAAAATCATTTCCAAAAGGATATTCATTTTTCACTTATAATTTTTAGAGGATAATAATGTTCTGTACTTTTACATACCATGAAGAATCTGAAATGTGGCACTGAAATTGTCAAATGAAGCATATGATATGGTGGATGTGCCAAAAGAAATCGTCACCTTTCCTAATATTTTAAAATCTTAATCCTCCAAAGTTGGCACAGGGCAAAATCCTCCATTCCTGAGAAGGAGGATATGCCTTCATAATTGTACCTGTTACAGTTATTCTCTTAGTACTTCCTGCTTCCCTGGGGATCTCTTGATGACATCCGCACTTCCACACCGGTTTGAGTGGGGCGGAGAAGCACTGCATCTAGGTTTGCACACTCACCTCCTCTTAGCGAAGCATGTCGTTACTACTCTGTTGCTTCAAGTAAACCAGCCTCACAGGGTACACTGCCGTTCTCATGGAGGTAATACACAAGTCCTCCTGTGGAGAAATCATCGCTTATTTAAATTGCAAAAATAATGATCAGACTGCACTATTTAATCAAAGTGTATGCGATTCATAAATACTTCAGAGATTACTGATAACCTCAGTTAAAACCTATTATTAATATCAGCCATTGAAGTGTAAATATGATCTCAGTGAAATCAGTCAGTTCAGTTTCATTCAGTTCAGTCGCTCAGTCGTGTCCGACTCTTTGCGACCCCATGAACTGCAGAACGCCAGGCCTCCCTGCCCATCACCAACTCCAGGAGTCCACCCAAACCCATGTCCATCGAGTCGGTGATGCCATCCAGCCATCTCATCCTCTGTCGTTCCCTTCTCCTCCTGCCCCCAATCCCTCCCAGCATCAGGGTCTTTTCAAATGAGTCAGCTCTTCGCATGAGGTGGCCAAAGTATTGGAGTTTCAGCTTCAGCATCAGTCCTTCCAATGAACACCCAGGACTGATCTAACCACTATTCCTTGTTTAAAATTTTTAACCAAAAACAATCTTTAACCTCACGTATCCAATTATATTCCTCTAATTTAAGCAAACTTATCTTTAGTCTTATTTACAAAATAAATTGAGTACCATCATTAAATTTGGAAATGAATTTTTCATCTTGAAAATAGTTTGGCAGAGAATAAAAAACTGTATTCTCTCTGGGCATTCAGATTTTAATATGGATATAGTCTTCTGTAGTATATTTGTTGCACTAAAATATAATTCTAGAGAGTCTGTGAGCCCTTTGAAATTATATGCAAAAACATACGTGACTTTGTATATATCATATTGGGAGAAAAAGTAAAATGGATTTCCTCAGAACCACAGCATAAAGTAAAGTCCCTTCATTGTGTGTAAATTCATCTATATATATATATGTTTTTAGATAATGACAAATACCCATACTCAATGAAGTGCAGTGTGAAGAATACCAGTGAGTCTATCAGCATATGCATATAGATGTATTGTCAGAACAGGAATATTCTTGGCCATAACATAAATGATATATATTTTAATGATATAATTTTATTATATATGCTCTGGTTTATCATCATAAATCTATTAATGTCTGATGATATCATATTTACTTCATAGAAAAATTCTATTAGAAAAATAAATAACTTGAAATTAGTAGCTGTGAAATAGATTTAATAAGATCTGCTTAATGAGCATTTTGTGGCATCTCACCAAATTTTGGCTATTTAAAGGCAGAAAAATATTTTGAATGTTTAAAAAAATAAATGTGCAGAACTAGAAGAGCTGCTAGTACATAAACTTGCTCCAGATAATTTAAGTTGTGAAAGAAGTTCTTTGATGAAAGGTGATATGACTTGACAAAAAATACTTTGCTGTAGGCTCCTTTTTGAGCCAATGCTAATGTATTGATATTTGTATTGATATTTGAAGTAGAAATGAGTTTTAAGTAAATATTACATATAAATAAATATTAGCTACAGTTCCATGAAAAGCACTGTGTCTTTATTCAGTGTAGTTATCCTCAGAGTCACATTCAAACACTAGTGAATGAATGAAGCAATCAGTTACTTAATCAATATTTGTTATAAATCCATAGTTATCCTGTTTCCTGCAAGAAGTAAGAGCAGTGTGTAACCTCCAAAATACTCTTTAGATGTTTAGATGTAATTTCTTTAGATGAAAGAAACTTGCTAACATGATGGACAAGCATTGTGATACAGAAAGATGATAACCTAATTGGGTGACAAAACATTTTGACTTGTAAAATGCATAATGGTGATAAAAACATAACTAATTTTCATAGTGTCCTTATCCATTAAATGGCACTCACTCATTTCATTAAGAAATGGTATTATTTTAGATATTTGAATAAGGCAAGAGTGAGTGCTTTTAATATCTAACAGACCAATTCCAAATTATTTAATAGAGAATGTGCTTTGTTAAATTCACTGTTATTGATGAAAAGTCAAAATTTAGTATAGTTACATATTAACTTGTAGATGTATTTTCTAACACACTTAGAAATAATTTCTATTCAGGAGAAAAATAAATCCAACTGTTATGGATTTATTATCCCATAGGACATTGATCAGTTTTTTTAATCCTACCTAAAAATCTTGTACTAACAATGTTTCAAAATGCTTGTAAATACCCAGCTCCTCAAAATCCTGGTGAATTAGCCTTGTCATCTGATTGGTTTAGTCATTAACCAAGGAGTTGAATAAAATCTTTGACGTGTTTATTTTATATTTGTGCAAGAGTCATACTGTTAACTTTTTGAAAGTTTTGTGTAAACAATTGATTATTATTATCTTCACAGTCACATTAAGAAGGTACTAAAATCATCCCTATGTACTGTTATTATTAGTATAGTATAGTAGGTACCATTGTCATCCCTGTAAGGAAACTGAGAATCAGGGAAGTTAAGTGAGTTCTCCAAGGTCACACAGGTGGTAAGGATTACAGAATTTGTAATATTGCAAGCCTGTGCTCTTAACTATTACACAATGACATCCACCTTGAGGCTAGAAGAAACCTCACATTGAATAAACTGAGGTTAAAGCCATGTTTTGCATAAGTTTTAAAGGCATTTTGAATGGCAAAGTGAGTTTATAAATGTTGCTCTAGGGTTTGCCTTTATCTCTGAAATTCTCTTCATTAATCAACCATTTTGATAATAACTGGCAATGAAAACTCTTCTTTATTTAAAATTGCGTTATATATTTGAAAGGGCATGAAAGAAAGTATGAATCCATTATCCCACTAATTATGATCCCACTAATTATGATAGCAAATAAAAGGGTAAAAGGGGAGTTGATAAATACTATTTGAAATGCTAGATTCCTGTGAAACTAAAAAAAACAAAAAATTAAACAAAATAAATCTCATACTTCTGATATTTTCCCAAGGACTACTGCTTGTGCCTCACTTATGATCATTTTTAATTCCCTCTCCTAAAAGTCAGAAATTGATTAGATTGTGTGTCTAAAATTATGCCAGAAGTTTCTACAAGTAGTTGCAATTTATGGTTACTCAAGAGCAATCTCAGAAATAAAACTATTAATAAAAGCAAAAGTTATGTTTAAATGCAAAGTGAACCATTTCTACCTGCCTACCAATGTACATCTTTCCACATTTTTCTCATAGCTGATATAAACTGATACATTTTAAAATATTTGTTTTTAATTTCTGTTTTACAAAACAACACTATTACATCCACTATTTTGCAGTTCTTTTTCCTTTAGTGTATCATGATCATCTGACAAGCAGATAGATCTACTGTTCAGTTTTTTTATGTATGTATCATTTACATAGGTATGATTTGACTGAGATGAAAGCATGCCACATAGTTTTTTATTGCTATCTTCATTAACTTCCTCTTTATCCTGTAGTTTTCAAGGCATTCATTTTCACTCACAGATAGTAATCTGTCAAAATTTGTTTATGTAATTACCCACATGTTTGGGATTTATCAATATTTGCTTTTGAAAAATACAATATTATATACACTTATTTGCGTCTTACTATTATTGCTTAATACAATGTCAGTGGGGTCTTAAAATCAACCATGCTAATTCACTCTTGTTGTTATTCAGTTGCTAAGTCGTGTCCGACTCTTCGTGACCCATGGACTGCGACACACCAGGCCTCCCCCATCCCTCACCACCTCCTGAAATTCGCCCAAATTCATGTCCATTGAATCAGCGGTGCTATCTAACCATCTCATCCTTTGCCACCTCCTTCTCCTTTTGCCTTCAATCTTTCCCAGCATCAGGGTCTTTTTGCACAAAGTATTGGATCTTCAGCATCAGTCCTTCTAATGAGTATTCAGGATTGATTTCCCTTAGGATTGACTGGTTTGATCGCCTTCCTGTCCAAGTCACTTTCAAGAGTCTTCTCCAGTACCACAATGCAAAAGCATCAATTCTTCAACGCTAAGGCTTCTTTATGGTCCAGCTCTCACATCCGTACATGTCTACCGGAAAGACCATAGTTTTGACTATACAGACCTTTGTTGGCAAAGTGATGTCTTTGCTTTTTAATACAGTGTTTAGATTTATCATAGCCTTCCTTCCAAGAAGCAAGTATCTCCTAATTTCATGACTGCAGTCACCCTCTGCAGTGATTTTGGAGCACAAGAAGGGAAAATCTGTCACTTGCTTTCACTTTTTCCCCTTCTATTTGCCGTGAAGTGATGCGACTGGATGCCATGATCTTATTTGTTTGAATGTTGAGTTTTAAGCCAGCTTTTTCACTCATCAAGAGGCTCTTCAGTTCCTCTTTCCTTTCTGCCATTAGCGTGGTATCATCTGCGTGTCTGAGGTTGTTAATACTTCTCCCTGCAGTCTTGATTCCAGCTTGTAACTCATCCAGCTGGCATCTCACATGATGTGCTCTGCATGTGAGTTAAATAAACAAGGTGACAATATGCAGTCTTGTACTCTTTTCTCAATTTTGAACCAGTAAGTTGTTCCATGTGAGGTTCTAACTGTTGCTTCTTGACCCAAATACAGGTTTCTCAGAAGACAGGTGTGATGGTCTGGTATTTCCATCTCTTTAAGAATTTTCCACAGTTGGTTGTGATCCACATAGTCAAAGGCTTTCACACAGCCAATGAGACAAAAGTAAATGTTTTCCTAGAATTCTCTTGCCTTCTCTATGATCCAACACATGTTGGCAATTTGATCTCTGGTTCCTCTGCCTTTTATAAACTCAGATTGTATATCTGGAATTTCTCGATTCAAGTACTGCTGAAGGCTACCTTGAAGGATTTTGAGCATAATCTTACTAGCATGGGAAGTGAGCACAATTGTCTGGTAATTTGAACATTCTTTAGCACTGCCCTTCTTTGCAATTGAGATGAAAATCGACCTTTTCTTTCTTCTTAGTGGCAGCCTCGTATTCCATACTGTTGATGTGTCATGCTACGTGCTTAGTCACTTCAGTCATGTCTTACTCTTTTGATACCCCATAAAATGTAGCCCGCCAGGCTCCTCTGTCCATGGGATTCTCCAGGTGAGAATACTGAAATGGGTTGCCATTCCTTTTCCAGGGGATCTTCCCGACCCAGGGATTGAATCTGCATCTCCTGCATTGGCAGGCAGATTCTTTACCACTGAGCCACCAGGGAAGCCCTCTGCTATAATAAATTACCGCAAACGTAGCAGTCTGAATAACACAAATTGATCATTTTACAGTTTGGTAAGTGAGAAGTCCAATACAAGCCACACTAGGCTAAAATGAGTATTGGCAGAGCTCTATTCCACCTGAAGACTTTGGGGAAAAAGGTATTTTCTAGTCTTTTCCAGCTTCTAGAGCCCAGCCACATTCCTTGGCACATGCCCCTCTTCCTCCATCTTCAGAGCCAGCAACAATAGCCTGAGTCCTTCTCACATTTCAACGTTCTCCTTCTTTTTCTGTCTTTTCTTTCTGGCCCAGTTGGAAATACTTCTCATATTATTAAACTGGATTCACTCAGATAGTCCAGGATAATATTCCCATTTTAAGATCTGTACCCTTAATCACATCTGTAGAGGCTGTTGGTATCATATAAGGTAACATATTTGCAGGATCTGGGATTTAGAGCATGGACATCTTTAAGGATTATTATTTTGCTTGCCATAAGACATGATGATATCACTATTGTTTTATTATCAAACTAAAATTTTCTAATGTCATAAAGTAAATCAAAGAGAGAGGAAAGAAAGATGGTAAGGTGTGCCATTATTCAGTGTCCTCTTTGTTTTTTTTTTTGTTTTTTTTTTTTTTTTTTTTTTTTTAATATTATTTTATTAGTTGGAGGCCAATCACTTTACAACATTTCAGTGGGTTTTGTCATACATTGACATGAATCAGCCATATAGTTACACGTATTCCCCATCCCGATCCCCCCTCCCACCTCCCTCCCCACCCGACTCCTCAGGGTCCTCCCAGTGCACCAGGCCCGAGCACCTGACTCATGTATCCCACCTGGGCTGGTGGTCCGTTTCACCATAGATAATATACATGCTGTTCTTTCAAAACATCCCACCCTCACGTTCTCCCCCAGAGTTCAAAAGTCTGTTCTGTATTTCTGTGTCTCTTTTTCTGTTTTGCATATAGGGTTATCGCCACCATCTATCTAAATTCCGTATATATGTATTAGTATGCTGTAATGTTCTTTATCTTTCTGACTTACTTCACTCTGTATAATGGGCTCCAGTTTCATCCATCTCATTAGAACTGATTCAAATGAATTCTTTTTAACGGCTGAGTAATATTCCATGGTGTATATGTACCACAGCTTCCTTATCCATTCATCTGCTGATGGGCATCTAGGTTGCTTCCATGTCCTGGCTATTATAAACAGTGCTGCGATGAACATTGGGGTGCACGTGTCTCTTTCAGATCTGGATTCCTCAGTGTGTAAGGAATGCAGTAGTAGAAAGAGAAAAAGTATCATGACATTCTCTATTCCCCCAACTCAAACTCAGGCGCTTGTCTATTTTTCAAAACGTTTTTTGTGGATAAAGGAGTTCAAGGCCTAATAAAAGTCTTGATAGCATAGAATGTGAGCTTCCAACTTTCACGGAGTGAAATCCTGTACGGGGCACTGTAAAAATGTGTGTTCCTCAAGCCTGAAAAGGTCCAGCTCACTGTGGCTTGTGATCTGTTCATCTGCTCAGTCTGACCTGTCTGTATTGTGACTGGATCTAAAAACTTCACCCTAAGCCAGCATGCTGCCTTGAAGACACCTGTATCCTTTGTGTTTTGCTCCTTCTTTGCCTTCTCTTTCTACCAGCATCAAACAGCTGCATTTCAATTCACCTTTTTGCCTATCCACACCTCTTATAGAAGCATTTTACTTTTTTGAATGTTATTCTTTGTATTTTGGAACCCTGAAATACCATACTCTTGGATGAGGTTTCAATTCTTTCAAATACCTGCAATCATCTATAAAATTAATTTTATCTGGGAAGGATGAATATTCTCTGTTTTATGTAACAATGGGACATTGTATGTAGACTTTCTCCTACTAAAACCAAGTATGATATGTTTAGTGAGAACGAGAGAGAGATGCTTTACCACAAAAGTCAGCACTTTATAATGGGTCAGACCAATTCCAATTCCTTTGGATATCCAGGCTGCAAAAATCACAAATCTGAGGTAAGGGAACATGGGATGTATGTATGTTTTCAAATTAGTATACTTTATGTTTGGATAAATAGCCAGAAGTAGAGTTGCTGAATAATAATGGCAGGTCTGTTTTTAGTTGTGGAGGAAACTTGTACTGTTTTCTATTATGGCTACACCAGTTTACAACCCCAAGAGTACACAAGGCTTCTCTTTTCTCTACGTCCTTCAACACTTATTATTTCTTTTCTTTTTAAAATACTATCCATTCTAACATGTATTAGGTGATATCTCACTGTGGTTTTGATATGCATTTCTCTAGTGTTAGTGATATTGAACATCTTTTCATATCCATTTTAGTCATCTGTATGTCTTCTTTGGAAAATGTATATCCATATCCTCTCTCCACTTTTTGAATTGGATTGTTTAGTTTTTTAATATTGATTTGTATGAGTTTTTAAATATATATGGGATTATTGTTGTTTTTCAGTAGCTAAGTTGTGTCTGACTCTTTGCGACCCCGTGGATGGCAGCATGCCAGGCTTCCCTGTCCTTCCCTATCTCCAGGAGTTTGCTCAAATTCATGTGCATTGAGTCAGTGATGCTACCAAACCATCTCATCCTCTGCTCTCCCCTTCTTCTTCTGCCCTCCACCTTTCCCAGCATCAGGGTCTTTTCCAGTGAGTTGGCCCTGTGTATCAAGAGGCCAAAGTATTGGAGCTTCAGCTTCAGCATCCGTCCTTCCAGTGAATAATCAGGATTTTTCCTTTAGGACTGACTGGTTTGATCTTGGGACTCTCAAGAGTCTTCTTCATTTGAAAGTATCAATTCTTCAGCACTAAGCCTTCTTTATGGTCTAAATCTCACATCCATACATGACATGGAAAACCCATAGCTGTGACTATATAGACCTTTGTTAGCAATGTGATATCTCTGCTTTTTAATACGGTGTCTAGGTTTGTCATAGTTTTTCTTCCAAGGAGCAAGCATTTTTTAAATTCATAGCTGCAGTCACCATCCACAGTGATTTTGGAGCCCAAGAAAATAAAACCTGTCACTCTCCACTTTTCCCTATCTTTTTGCCATAAATTGATGGACCAGATGCCATAATCTTAGTTTTTTGAATGTGGGATTTTAAGCCAGCTCTTTCACTCACCTCTTTTACTTCCATCAAGAGGCTCTTTAGTTCCTCTTCACTTTCTACCATTAGGGTGTTATCATCTGCATATCTAAGGTTGCTGATATTTCTCCTGGCAGTCTTGATTCCAGCCATAACTCATCAAGCCCAGCATTTCACATGACGTCCTCTGCATACAAGTTAAATAAGCAGAGTGACAACATACAGCCTTGATGTACTCCTTTCCCAATTTTGAACCATATGTTGACTATAAACCCCTTATCAAATAAATAATTTGCAAATATTTTCTCCCATTCAGTAGACTGTGTTTTCATTTTGTTGATGGTTTCTTTTGCTGTATAGAAACTTTAGTTTGATGTAGTCCCACATATTCATTTCTGTTGTTGTTGTTGTCATAGCTTGTGGTGTCAAATCCAAAAAAAATCATCACCAGAATTCACATAAAGGAGCTTCGCTCAGTGAAAATGTCAGTCACTTTAGTCATATCTGATTCTTTGTGACCTCATGAATTGTAGCCTGCCAGGCTCCTCTGTCCATGGGATTTTCCAGGCAAGAACACTGGAGTGGGTAGCATTTCATTCTCCAGGGGATCTACCCAAACCCAGGATCAAACCCAGGTCTCTTGCATTGCAGGCAGATTCTTTACCATATGAGCCACCAGGGAAGTCCATGCAGGAGCTTATTGACTATTCTTCTAAGAGTCTTATGGTTTCAGGTCTTTAATCCATTTTGAGTCCTCTCACCTGAAATGAATCTATTGTAGGCAGCATACAGTGGCCCTTGTTAAATTCATTCAGCCATTCTTCTGATTGAAGGAATTAGTCCATTTACGTAAAGTAATTATTGGTAGGTAGTACTTATTGCTGTTTGATGTTTTCTGGCTCATTTGTAGATCCCTAATTCATTTCTTTGCTTGCTCTCTTCCTCTGTGGTTTGATGAATTTCTTTAGTGGTATGCTTAGATCCTTTCTCATAACCTTTTATGTATCAGTGGCCACAGGACTGGAAAAGGTCAGTTTTCATTCCAATCCCAAAGAAAGGCAATGCCAAAGAATGCTCAAACTACTGCACAAGTGCACTCATCTCACACACTACTAAAGTAATTTTCAAAATTCTCCAAGCCAGGCTTCAACAGTATGTGAACCATGAACTTCCTGATGTTCAAGCTGGATTTCGAAAAGGCAGAGAAACCAGAGATCAAATTGCCGACATCCACTGGATCATCGAAAAAGCAAGAGGGTTCCAGAAAAATGTCTACTTCTGGTTTATTGACTATGTCAAAGTCTTTGATTGTGTGGATCACAACAAACTGTGGAAAATTCTTCAAGAGATAGGAACACCAGACCACCTGACCTTCCTCCTGAGAAATCTGTATGTAGGTCAAGAACACTGGACATGGAACAACAGACTGGTTCCAAATCGGGAAAGGAGTACATCAAGACTGTATGTTGTCACCCTACTTATTTAACTCTTATGCAGAGTACATCATGAGAAATGCTGGGCTGGAGGAAGCACAAGCTGGAATCAAGATTACTGAGAGAAATGTCAGTAACCTCAGATATGCAGATGGCTCCACCCTTATGGCAGAAAGTGGAGAAAAACTAAAGAGCCTCTTGATGAAAGTGAAACAGGAGGGTGAAAAAGTTGGCTTAAAATTCAACATTCAGAAAACTAAGATTATGGCATCTGGTCCCATCACTTCATGGCAAATTGATGGGGAAACAGTGGAAACAGTGACAGACTTTATTTTGGGGGGCTCCAAAATCACTTCAGATGGTGACTGCAGTCATGAAATTAAAAGACACTTGCTTCCTGGAAGCAAATCTATGACCAACCTAGACAGCATATTAAAAAGCAGAGACATTACTTTGCCAACAAAGGTCTGTCTAGTCAAAGCTGTGGTTTTTCTAGTAGTCATGTACGGATGTGAGATCTGGACCATAAAGAAAGCTGAGTGCAGAGGAATTGATGCTTTTGAACTGTGGTGTTGGATAAGACTCTAAGAGTCCCTTGGACAGCGAGGAGATTCAACCAGTCCATGATAAAGGAAATCAGTCCTGAATATTCATTAGAAGGACTGATGCTGAAGCTGAAACTCTAATACTTGGGCACCTGATACAAAGAACTGACTGATTGGGAAAGACCCTGATGCTGGGAATGATTGAAGGTGGAAAGAGAAGGGGATAACAGAAGATGAGATGGTTGGATGGTATCACCAACTCAATGGACATGATTTGAGCAAGCTCTGGGAGTTGGTGATAGACAGGGAAGCCTGCATACTGCAGTCCATGGGGTTGCAAAGAGTCGGACATGACTGAGCCACTGAATTGAACTGAACTGACCATAGATTTTTGCTTTTCAGTTACCGTGAGGCTTACATATAACAACTTAATTTGTAATATAAGTGCATTGTATCATTTATTACTCTTATATTTACTCCTAAAGGGTATGTTCCTGCCTTCAAGAATGTCACTGTTAATATATGAAACAGTTACATGAATCTATTCTGTGGTTAAGGTAAGCTAGAGATAGTCTGGGATGTAAATTACTCTGAAGTGTGTGCCCTGAAGTAAATTGCTCTGGTGGGCCCAACACCACTGGCATTACCAGGAAAGTTGTTAGACAGGTAGAACCTTAGCCCCCAACCCAGTCCTGCTAAATCAGAATCTGAATTATAACAGGATCTCCAGAAAATTTAACAAGCATTTCTCTTGAAAGTAGTTCTACCATGTGTATAGTTACATCAGAGAAACCAGTCCTGTCTTCACTTTGTATTTGTTTAACTTCTATTCAGATCAATGAGTGCTTTAACATGAAGGACTCCCCTCTTTCTCTAACTCCTGTGATTGTTTTCTGCACAGATAATTTTGCAAGTAAATTCTATGCTGTTCTATTGTTTGTACTGATTTCATTGGTATGTACTGGTAGTACATAAAGTAGCATCATATATATATATATATTTATTTATTTGATTAGGTTGATTAGTACATATAATAGACATGACTGCCATAGATAGATAGATAGATAGATAGATAGATAGATAGATAGATAGATAGATAGGACTTACTAGGTGGCGCTAGTGGTAAAGAAAAGTGAACATGAAAGTGTTAGTCCTGTCCAGACTCTTTGCAGACCCCATGGACTATATAGCCTAGCAGGCTTCTCTGTCCATGGAATTCTCCAGGCAAGAATGCTGTAATGGGTTGCCATTCCCTTCTCCAGGGGATCTTCCTGATGCAGGGATTGAACCCAGATCTTCTGTGTTGCAGGCAGATTCTTTACCATCTGAGCTACAGGGGAAGCCCAGTGGTAAAGAAAGTCAAAGTCAAAGTCACTCAGTCCTGTCCAACTCTTTGTAACCCCATGGGCTATACAGTTCATAGAATTCTCTAGGCCAGAATACTGGAGTGGGTAGCCTTTCCCTTCTCCAGGGGATCTTCCCAACCCAGGAATCAAACCCAGATCTCCCATATTGCATGGACATAGGTTCCATCCCTAGATTAGAAAGATCCCCTGGAGGAGGGCATGGCAACCCACTCCAGTATTCTTGCCTTGAGAATCCCTTGGACAGAGGAGCCTGGGCCATCGTCCATGAGTCCGCAAGGAGCTGGACACGACTGAAGTGATTTAGCACTCACACCTTATATAAATTTATCCTGATTTTTAAATTCTATTATAACTACTGGCTTAATACTACTACCTTGTATAACAGTTCTCAATGGTTTGGTAAGCTACTAGGAGATAGATTATATCACTTTATCTTTGAATAACCCTGCATGCTTTGCCCATAATAAGGCACTTAATATTTACCAAATCACATTTTAGAGTTTGATTTCTAATCACACAATGAAAGCATATTAACAAAACTATAATGATCTCAGGAAATGCACTTACATTGCTTTTATGTCCTTGGAGCAGCCTGGTATACCACGTGTTTCAGCAGTACTTGATGAACTAAAAACGCTGCTGAAGATGTGACATCCCACATACAAGCACATGAGAAGCACGGGGTTTCTAGAAACTAGAGCATGTTTGAAACCTGCCATGACTCTGCCTCTCTTTTGTTGCATTTATGTCGGCATATACCACCAAGCTTTAGCTTATTGCAGTCAGCCTAGGACTTATTGTGGTGAAAGCAACAAATGCCGAATTATGATTAAGATATACTCAATTTTCATTTTTTTAATTCCAAGTCTAGTCCTCAATATAACTGAGAAAAAAATAGATACCTTGCTGTGTGTTTTATTATCTAGAGACCAAAATCATGAATATTTTTAGTTCCTTGGTCCGTTAATAATTCATTAGAAAGCTGTAGATTCCAAATCCAACAGGAAAACAATAGCAAAAATAGAAAGGTGTGAATATTCAATCAACACTAAAAGCATCGTTCTTAAGGATGCAATCTTTCAGACGTGACCACTTAAACAAAGTTATACTTGACATGGAAGACAACTTAGAAAATTTCAAAATGCACTGCATAGATATGGAATTTTGCTTAGAAATCTTTATCATAATTAATATGAATACGTAATTTTGCATTAATAATGTTTTAGGTAACATGCTTTTTTAAAGTGAAAATGGAAAAAAAATATAAATTGTAGGTAGTTGTGAAATCAACTGTCTTGTCTAGATTGAAACCAATAACTATAGCTTTTAACTTACTATACCAGTTGATAAGTACCAGGGTACTTCCATAGTGTGTAAATATATGAGCGCCATTGAAATACTGGGTGGCTGTTTTTGTTGTTTAATTGAGGCATAACATACATTGGATTGTAATTTTGGGAGAACATTAGGAATTCTTTCACTGTCCTTTCTCTACGAAACTCTGACATCAGGCCACATTTGTATTTAGACTGCCTCCGTCTTTGGCATTCACTCCCCACCCCCATCAGTTATTATTATTTCCTGAATCCAAAGTCATTCTTGGTTACTTTGATAAACTAACCTATTAATTGAATTTTATGTTAAACTTTCCCCTCTCAGCTTCACTGTTGTAATAAATACACACAGTGAACTGTCCATGTTTTTTTTTTTCCAGTTTTGTTAAGATCCAGGCTTAGAATCAGAGCAGAATATTGAGTTTATCTCTGTCAGAGTTCAGCAGTTGTTTACTTGAGTAAGGACATGGCATAATAATTGGAATTTTTCAGTGTTGTGCTCAGAAACCTCTGGACTCATAAAAATGTGAGAAGTTGAATAAATAACTGCAGACGAGAATGCCAAAGTGACTACTTTGACTTACATGTAAAACAGTATCATCAATTCAGAACCCACTGTACCTAAGAAAGTATAAAATTTTGGCTTTTGATTGTAGGCAAAACATTGAGAATATGTCTTCACTTGTTTTACTAGGAATTTGGTTTACCTATCAAGAACATTTTTCACTCTTGTCACTGTGCATACTATATCTATTCTGAATGAAGCACAAATAATTATATTTTAAAGTAAAGCTCAAAAAGTTAGGATGAAAAATTTTACTGCTTAAAAATGATATTTCTTTAATCTCCAGTTAGAAGAAAAAAGAAAAATGATTTCCTTTATAAAGGGTTAACTTTCCATTAATATAGCAATAGCCATTACTGACTTTAACCTATGTAGGTACACAACCCATTTTCTGCCCTTATATAGGGTAACAATATTCAGCATGCCTTACAGTCTTTATTATACAAGGTTTAAATTTCTCTTGCTTAAGTTTAAGGCCATAGAGCTCATAAATATTTTAGAAAACACAAAAATAACTCTTTCCTATTGTACTGTGAAAATTAGATGGTGAATTCCTTTCCATAGCTCTTCCAGTTACATAAAATTTGTGTTTTCCTTTGTTGATTTTCATTTTTATCTGCTGTATTTTTACAGTGATAAAAAAAATTTTACAGTGATAAAAGAAAAATTCAAATTTTTTTTGAATTTTTTTCCTCTGAATTATTTTTAGATGAATGCTCTAGGAATTACATCCTTAACTGTTCACATACTTCTTGGAGTTAATGTAGTATCTTCGAACATAAAACATCAAAGCCATGTAACCTTATTGGTTCATTTACTCCTCCATCCTTTATGTGTTTCATATGTATTACATTTATATATATTATAAAACCCACAATTCATTGCTATAATTTCTTTTAATCAACTATGTATATTTTAAATAAATTAGGAAGGGAAGGGCTAACTTCTTATATTTACCAGCATATTTACCATTTCTGATATGCCTTATTCCTTCCTAGAAGTTAAAGGTATCATTAAACTTCCCTGGTAGCTCAGGAGGTAAAGCGTCTGCCTACAATGTGGGAGATCCGAGTTCGATCCCTTGGTGGGGAAGATTCTCTGGAGAAGGAAATGGCAACCCAGGCCATGGAAAATCCCATGGACGGAGGAGCCTGGTAGGCTACAGTCCATGGGGTCACAAAGAGTTGGGCACGACTGAGCGACTTCACTTTACCGTTTGCCAGAAGAATGTCCTATAGCATTTTTCTGTGGTACATGTTTACTTACAATGAATTTTATTGGTTTTCTTTTATCTAAAAATGTCTTTAACTTGACTTTGTTCTTTAAGGATATTTTCAATGGATAAAACATTCTTGGTCTGCACACCACCAGTCACAGGCAATTTTGAAATCCAAACGAGCAAGCTCTGTTGGTTTTCAATGCTGGGGGACAGTCCTTTGTGATACAGAGCAGCACCCTTTGGAATCAATGTGCCATCCTCTGAGTAATCCTTCCTTTTGTGAAGGTATGTATTTGCAGCTGAGTAGTGTTATCATCCTCTATCTTGCCTATAGAGTTTTGGAAGTCCAATAGCCTTCCTTTATATTTTACATTTTGTACTCTCTGTCGTTTTATAATTCAAACTGATAATGTTTCTGCTGATATAAAATTTTCAAGGACGTTATGGTTGGCTCTAGTGGTAAAGAACCCTCCTGCCAATGCAGGAGACTTAAGAGATGCAGATTGGATCCCTGGGTCGGGTAGATTCCCTGGAGAACGGCATGGCAGCCCACTCCAGTGTTCTTGCCTGGAGAATCCCATGGACAAAGGAACCTGGTGGGCTAGATTCCATAGGGTCACTAAAGAGTAGGACATGACTGAAGCAACTTAGCGTGCATATGGATCTCCCGGGTGTCCCACAAATTCACTGCATAAGACAAGATGCTCCTCCACATATCTTACCTAGAAACCGTCACTTCAAAGGTGATCTACTCTCTTCTTGCTTTCATTACCTGTGATGTAAACTGAATCATTGAAATTGTTACTCTTCCATACATAATATGTCAGTTTTTTCTGACTTCTCTGCATGTCATCTTCCTCTAACATATCTTCTGCTGAGATGGCTAAAGGGATTCCCAAGTGGCTGAGTGGTAAAGAATCTGCTTGGCAGTGCAGGAGACGAGTGACATGGGTTCAATCCCTGGGTCAGGAAGATTCCCTGGGGGGAGAAAATGGCAA
This sequence comes from Muntiacus reevesi, assembly GCF_963930625.1. Classification (NCBI taxonomy): domain Eukaryota; kingdom Metazoa; phylum Chordata; class Mammalia; order Artiodactyla; family Cervidae; genus Muntiacus; species Muntiacus reevesi. The sequence continues at coordinate 19,158,192 of NC_089269.1, read as the reverse complement.
CCCACTCCAGTATTCTTACCAAAAAAAAATCCCATGGACAGAGAAGCCTGGCAGGCTACAGTTGGTGGGATCACAAAGAGTTGAACACGATTTAGCATGCACACATGCATGAAGGGCTGAAAGGATCTGAATCATACACAGTTTTTTTAAAGAACCTTTTACGTGAATGAATTCCGTGACCTTTAAATCTTTTTGAAAGCATTAGCAAAAGATTGTCTAGCTACACCCCCACTTGTTTTCTTTTTACTAGAACACATTTTCCTGACAGTGAATGTCTTAATTTTAGTGTCTGTTGCAATCTAGATGGATGGAGAATGTCCCAAGTCATCAAACCCTGATCCTTTTTGTATAATAGTTTGTCATTGTGTGTCTCTGTTCTCTCACATTTTACTCTAAGAGGCAAAAAGAAATCAGGCCACAGCTTCAGTAATTTGACTGGAAATCTTCTCGACTAAATATTTGAGTTCATTACTTACACGTTCTATTCTCTATATAACTGCAGAACACAATTCTACTTAAGTTTTCTGTCACTGCAATCCCCTATTTTTTTTTTCCAGTCTCCAATAACATGTTGCTTATTTCCTTCTAAGTCTTCTTAGCAAGGTGATTAACATTCATATTTTTACTAATCAGCTGTCAAGATAATCCAGACATTTCCTGAAAATTTTTCCAGACTTAATCCATTGCGCAAATCCAACATCACTTCTACATTTTAAGAATTTATTACAGCACTGCTGTACTTCCAGTAACAAAATCTGTATTAGATTTCTATGGGTTTTGTAAAAAATTACTACAAGCTTAGTGAGTTTAACAATGGAAATTTATCTTATAGTTCTGGACATCAGAAGTCCGGAATGGTTCTCAGTGACATAAAACAGAGATGTCAGCAAAACTGCATTCCTTTCTGGAGACCCCTCCCCCATCTTATTTATTTATTTATTTATTTTAATTGGATGCTAATTAATTTACAATATTGTGGTGGGTTTTGCCATACATTCACACAAATCAGCCATGGGTGTACATGTATTCCCCATCCTGAACCTCCCTCCCACCTCCCTCCCCATCCCATCCCTCAGGTTCATCCCAGGGCCTGACAAAGAATTAATCTCAAAAATGTACAAGCAACCCCATCTTTTTTTTTTCTTTTTTCTTAGTGTCTTGAAACCATCTGATTTTCTTTGCCTCATGGCCCTTTTCTGTTTTCAAAGCCAACCTTGACTGGTCTAGTCTTTCTCATATTGCATCATCTGAAACTAACTCTACTGGTTCCTTCTTCCCCATTTTAGGACCCTGTGACTACACTGGACCATCCATATAATCCAGAAAAATTTTCCTTTTTTAAGGACAGATGACTAGCAACTTTACTTCTGTATGGTACCTTAATTCCCTTTTCTCATGTGACTTAAACATATTCATAGTTTCCAAGGATTGGGGTATAGACATCCTTGGGAGGCCATTATCCGGCTATGAGCATAGTCTCTGCAGTCTTTTCCTTCTTGGTTTCTTAAATTCCTTAAAACTCAGTGTCTTCATACATAAAATGGAAGAATAAAAGTGGTTTTTTCAAGGATGTTTTAAAGATTAAATGAGATAATGAGCTTAAAGTGTTTAACACAGTACTTAGAACAAAATAAGCACACAGGAAATATTAGCATCTACAGTTACTATTATTCTAGAAGGAACTAAAGGAGATAGAATGACTAAATTTACAGTATAAAAAGATTCATATTTTTCATCCTAAAATATGTCATTCCCCAATTGTAATGGAAGACTATTTCATAGATTTTAGGTTGTTCCAAAAAGATTTTGGCATTTCCAAAACATAAAAGATATAATGTTACCATTTTAAGTAGATAATGTTATCACTTTAAGTAGAGAAAATTGTCTTTTTTCCTTCAAAGTAGTTCAAGTTTTTTATTGAGTAGAAGGTGGAAAAAGTCACATATATCTAGGTTTGAGATTCTACAAGGAAAATGTTGGTTTAAAAGTTCTTCAAAAAAAATGAGACTGTCCTGTTTAATAATCCATACTGCAGCAAAATTGGTTGTTTTCTTATTTCCTTTAAATGAGCCCACGTTTGATGTTTGACAATTACCATTTGATTATTTAATAAATGGAAACCTATTGTGCTGAGCAACTGCCAGCCTGCTGAGTCTGATAAGTGAATTTCTGATATGAAAATGAGATTAATAATTTAACTGTGATTTCGACAGTATAAGCTTTGAATTTAGATCACATGTCTTATCCTAGGGACCTCTGTTAAAAATGGAACTTGGATTTCATTGAAATAATAAAATAGTTTAAAGTCTCCTTAACATTTCCTTGTATCAAATTATCAAAAGACAATTATGACAAAGATGATCTTGTGATTTTAATGGTAGGTTTAGAATATATGTAGTCTCAAGTTTAGGAGAGGACCATCTAAGACCCTGTACACACCTTAATCTTGTCAGCGACCCCACCCTTTTGAAACTTTTCAGAAGGAATGAAGATTGTTACTGCCTTGATCCTTATCATGTAAACCTGCCTGACTATATAACCTCTCCCTATTCACTGTGGGGGGGTGGTGGACAGTTCTTGAGTGTCTAGCCTACTGTGTTCCCCCTTTGCCAGGCAAAGTAATAAAAGCACTCTTTCTTTCTCCTTCTTTAAAAAAAAAAAAGAATCTATGTAGTTCTTAATTTTATGAACCCTATATCCTGAACTGTCAGGCAGAGACCCAAGTAATGTAACCATAAATAACACTCAGTATGCTCCTTTTAAAGAGTTTGTGTTATCTGATCAATAATCCAAAACCTGTGTTAGTTGATGAGGAGTTTGGTTTCTGTGACATCTCAAAAGCAAAAATAATTGGATGTTACTTCGTATATTAACACAGTTAAATAAGATTTATTCCTAATTTTAAACATATACTTTAAAACAACCTCAAACATATACCTGAGGGCAAATAATTGCTTAAAACTTTGCAATTTTCATAAAATTCACTTCTACTTATAGCTATTTTGGATCCTCTTCAGTTCAGTTGCTCAGTCCTGTCCCACTCTTTGCAACACCATGGATCGCAGCATGCCAGGCCTCCCTGTCCATCACCAACTCCTGGAGTTTATCCAAATTCATGTCTATTGGGAGAAGGCAATGACAACTGACTCCAGTACTCTTGCCTGGAAAATTCCATGGATGGAGGAACCTGATAGGCTGCAGTTCATGGGGTCGCAAAGTGTTGGACATGACTGAGCGATTTCACTTTCACTTTAAACTTTCATGCATTGGAAAAGGAAATGGCAATTCATGCCAGTGCTCTTGCCTGGAGAATCCCAGGGATGGGGGAGCCTGGTGGGCTTCTGTCTATGGGGTCGGACAGAGTCGGACACAACTGAAGTGACTTAATAGCAGCAGCAGCAGCAGCATGTCTATTGAGGTGGTGATGCCATCCAACGATTTCATCCTCTGTGGTCCCCTTTTCCTCCTATGTTCAATCTTTCCCAACATCAGGGTCATTTCAATGAGTCAGTTCTTTGCATCAGGTAACCAAACTACTGGAGTTTCAACTTCAACATCAGTCCTTCCAGTGAACACTCAAAACTGAACTCCTTTAGGATGGACTGGTTGGATCTCCTTGCAGTCCAAGGGACTCTCAAGAGTACTTCTCCAACACCACAGTTCAAAAGCTTCAATTCCTCTGCACTCAGCTTTCTTTATAGTCCAACTCTCACATCCATACATGACTATTGGAAAAACCATAGCCTTGACTAGATGGACCTTTGTTGGCAAAGTAATGACTCTGCTTTTTAATATGCTGTCTAGGTTGGTCATAACTTTCCTTCCAAGGAGTAAGTGTCTTTTAATTTCATGACTGCAATCACCATCTGCAGTGATTTTGGAGCCCCAAAAAATAAAGTCAGCCACTGTTTCCACTGTTTCTCTATCTATCTGAGATGAAGTGATGGGACCGGTTGTTGTGATCTAAGTCTTCTGAATATTGAGCCTTAAGCCAACTTTTTCACTCTTCTCTTTCACTTTCATCAAGAGGCTGTTCTTCTTCATTTTCTACCATAAAGGTGATGTCATCTGCATATCTGAGGTTATTGATATTTCTCCCAGCAATCTTGATTCCAGCTTGTGCTTCCTCCAGCCTGGCATTTTGCATGCTGTACTCTGCGTATAACTTAAATAAGCAGGGTGACAATATATAGCCTTCACATACTCCTTTCCCTATTTGTGGAACCAGTCTGTTGTTCCATGTGCAGTTGTAACTTTTGCTTCCTAACCTGCATACAGGTTTCTCAAGAGGAAGGCAGGTGGTCTGGTATTCCCATCTCTTGAAGAATTTTCCACAGTTTGTTGTGATCCATACAGTCAAAGGCTTTGGCATAGTTAATAAAGCAGAAGTAGATGCTTTTCTAGAACTTTTTTGCTTTCTTGATGATCCAGTGGATGTTGGCAATTTGATCTCTGGTTCCTCTGCCTTTTCTAAATCCAACTTGGACAACTGGAGTTCACGGTTCACGTATTGCTGAAGCCTGCCTTAGAGAATTTTGAGCATTACTTTACTCGCGTGTGAGATGAGTGCAATTGTGTGGTAGTTTGAGCATTCTTTGGCATTGCCCTTCTTTGGGATTGGCCTGGAAAGTGACCTTTTCCAGTCCTGTGACCTTTGCTGATTTCTCCAAATTTGCTGGCATATTGAGTGCAACACTTTCACAGCATCATCTTTTAGAATTTGAAATAGATCAACTGGAATTCCATCACCTCCACTAGCTTTGTTCGTAGTGACACTTCCTAAGACCCACTTGACTTCACATTCCAGGATGTCTGGCTCTAGGTGAGTGATCACACTATTGTGATTATCTGGGTCGTGGAGATCTTTTTTGACAGTTCTTCTGTGTATTCTTGCCACCTCTTCTTAATATCTTCTGCTTCTGTTAGGTCCATACCATTTCTATCCTTTATTGGGCCCATCTTTGCATGAAATGTTCCCTTGGTATCTCTAATTTTCTTGAAGAGATCTCTAGTCTTTCCCATTCTATTGTTTTCCTCTATTTCTTTGCATTGATCACTGAGGAAGACTTTCTTATCTCTCCTTGCGATTCTTGGGAACTCTGCATTCAAATGGGTATATCTTTCCTTTTCTCCTTTGCATTTCGCTTCTCTTCTCAGCTATCTGTAAGCCCTTCTCAGACAACCATTTTACCTTTTTGCATTTCTTTTTCTTGGGGATGGTCTTGACCACTGCCTCCTATGCAGTGTCATGAACCTCAGACCATAGTTCTTCAGGCACTCTGTCTATTAGATCTAATCCCGTGAATCGATTTGTCACTTCCACTGTATAATCATAAGGGATTTGATTTAGGTCATACCTGAATGGTGTAGTGGTTTTTCCTACTTTCTTCAATTTAAGTCTGAATTTGGCAATAAGAGGTTCATGATCAGAGCCACAGTCAGCTCCCAGTCTTGTTTTTGCTGACTATATAGAGCTTCTCTATCTTTGGCAGCAAAGAATATAATCAATCTGATTTCAGTGTTGGCCATCTGGTGATGCCCATGTGTAGAGTCTTCTCTTGTGTTGTTGGAAGTGGGTGTTTGCTATGACCAGTGTGTTCTCTTGGCAAAGCTCTATTAGCCTTTGCCCTGCTTCACTCTGTACTCCAAGGCCACATTTTCTTGTTACTTCAGATGTTTCTTGACTTCCTACTTTTGCATTCCAGTCCCCTATAATGAAAAGGACATCTTTTGGGGGTGTTAGTTCTAAAAGGTCTTGTAGGTCTTCTTAGCATTCCTTTAAATGAACAAGGACAGATAGTTTTAGAGGTTGCAGTTTTCTATAAGTTAATAAGTAATTGCAAGAGAAGAGACAAATCTTTGTAGGATTCCAAATTGGACATGTAGATAACTACCCCATGGAGGAGGTGAAGCTTAGTCTCCAGCCCCTTCCTTTGAGTGGGGGCTGGATTTAGAATAGAATATCAAAAGGGAAAAATAGTCACTTCACAGTGGACACACTTGGAAAGACTATTTTAACTAAGTGATTAAAATTAATATTACCAGAAATATCACTTGTCGTGTTGTTTAGTAGCTCAGTCGTGTCCAACTCTTTGTGACCCCATGAACCACAGCATGCCAGGTCTCCCTGTCCCTCACCATCTCCTGGAGACTGCCCAAACTCATGTCCATTGACTTGGTCATGCCATCCAACCACCTTGTCCTTTGTCGTCACCTTCTCTTCCTGCCTTCAATCTTTCCCAGCATCAGGGTATTTTCTAATGAGTCGGCTTTTTGTATCAGGTGGCCAAATTATTGGAGCCTCAGGTTCAGCATCAGTCCTTCCAAAAAATATTCAGGATTGATTTCCTTTAGGATTGACTGGTTTGATCTCCTTGCAGTCCAAGGGACTCTCAAGAGTCTTCTCCAACACCACAGTTCAAAAGCATTAATTCTTTGATGCTCAGTCTTCTTCATGGTCCAACTCTCACATCCATACATGACTAGTAGAGAAATCATAATAGATATCATATACCCTCTGAAAAGATGAATACATGATATGGGATGAGAAGAGCATGTCTCACTATTCCTAATTACTCCAAAATTAACTTTTTTTCTTAAAGTTCTCACATACTAATGCCAGTGTTAGGACTAAACTGAGTTCCTACTGAAAGTATTCCCCCACTATACCTCAGTGCAATTATTTCTTAATGCCCAGGAAAAAAAAAAAAAAATGTGTGCATACATACACTGAGGCTCCCCTGGTAGTTCAGAGGGGTGAAGAGTCTGCCTGCAATGTGGGAGACCCGGGTTCAATCCCTCAGTTGCAAAGATCCCCTGAAGAAGGAAGTGACAACCCGCTCCAGTATTCTTGTCTGGAGAATCTCCATGAACAGAGGAGCCTGGTGGGCTATATTCCATAGGGTCGCAACGAGTTGAACATGACTGAGTGACTTCACTCACAGAAAAAATGGTTTTAGTGCTTCATATTTTAATTTGCATTCAGCCTATTAAAATTACAGTTTAAATCAGCTCTTAAATCTGCAAAGAGAAATTCTGATAAACACACATATAAATCTAACATTTTTGTCAAAATGGAAAGCATGCAATTTTTCCTTATTCTTTAATCAATGCTCAATTGACTTGTACATTTGACAGATTAATTTCCCCTAAATATTTGGCATCACTTATAAATCTGATTAATTCAGTTTCCTTAGACATTTTAGATTGTGATTAGAAATTTTAACACATCCACATCCCTCAAGCTTTTCAAACACCTAGCAAGAAAGGTTTATGAATCTAATAAATAACAACCTCTTAAACATTTAACCACTATTTATAAACATAAGAGGGCTTCCCAGGTGACACTCGTGGTAAAGAACCCACCTGCCATTGCAGGAGACAGGAGATGTGGGTTTGATTCCTGGGTTGGGAAGATCCCCTGGAGACGGAAATGGTGACTCACTCAAGTATTCTTGCCTGAAGAATCCCATGGACAGAGGAGCTTGGTGGGCCACACACAGTTCATCCGGTCACAAGAGTCTAACAAGACTAAGCAGCTAACACTTCTATAAGCATAATAAGTCTAAATTTCTAGAGTATTAAAGTATCAAATAGTTAAACAAATATTGTATACAAACAACTTATCTTACAGTTATCAATTTAAAATCATAAGTACAAAATATGCACCTTTTATTATTTTATCTGAAAATCAAACTTCTGACACCAATAAGTACTCCTGAAAATCCCAAATTAAAACCCACGAGTTTAATGTCAATCACATTTTCTTAAACATTTAAATTAAGATGACAAATTCAACATGACATATTCTCTAATGTTAAATTATCTTCAACGTTTAAACAGTTAATGAACAAAACACACACAAGTTACCATGCAGATTGTAAAACCTATTCCTAAATTTAACATAGATACATGTCTTACTTCCTTATTTTCTCAATAATATGTAAGATTTCTACTGCTATGAATGACACAGAAAGTCATGTGCTGACTACATGGGTGAATGCAAAACAGGCTGGGTTTATGATGTTAGTAAGTAAGATACCAGCATATGGGAATCTGGGTTCATCTTTCAGGATGATTTAGTCAGCGTGTTTTTAATAAGTGTCCTTTCTTATAAAAACGTAGCATTTCGTTGTCTAAAAAGAACTGAGATTTGGTATTCCTATGCAAACTGAAAATAATCTGCCTGTTACCTGGTTGATTTCTGAACCCTGTTATGTTTTACTTGCTTACCAGTCAGACTCATCATCACTTAAGGTCATTTTTACTAATCCATTGTTGCTTCTTAATATATGTCACCCATTTAGATCTTTATTTCATGGAAGAGTGCCCGTAAAATTACCTGTTCCAGACTCCAATTAATCATTATGCCATGTCTCTCAAGTTCTTTGTTCTGTTCATCAAGACAATTATTTCAGGAAATTTTTAAACTCTGTTATCAAGACTACAATTAGCATTGTTTGTTATTCATCTTTTTTGGTCACTGTACAATGCCAAGAGGTGGGGAAAACAGACATTTTAAGTCAGCATCATGTTCCTGTTGAGCTACCAACTCAACACATACTCAAATGTAACATTTTAAAAATAAAGCAAAATTATATTATTGGGCACATTTTGGGAGCTTTATTTGGTTTTCCTTTGTCCTGCAGTGAAGAGCAGTTAGTTCTCATCTGGAGCTCTTTGGCAGAGTTGCAGATAAAAGAGAAGGGCTACTGAGAGAAAGAGAGAAAGAAAGAAAAAGAAAGGATAATTGCCTTTAGTACAGAACTATACATTATTAGGTTATAGGTATTTTGACATCTGAATAAGCCTCTTCTAATTTACAGATTTTACTAAAGAAGAAATTGAAATCAGAGACATGACTTAATTCTTTGTTGATACATGGCAAATCATCTGTTGACCCCAGATCTCCTGAATCCAATCTGACTTTATATACATTAAGCCATGCAGCTTTGATAAGATGGGTACTTCATACATAATTCCCTCAACCAGAATTCTTTTGAACATTGGTTATTATTCAGTCCCAGGGACAGGAGAATTCTCTGAAGGAGGGCATGCCAATCACTCCAGTATTCTTGCCTTATTAGAAGAAATGGAGTGGCCCTCATCGTCAACAAGAGTCCAAAATGCAGTAATTGGGTGCAATCTTAAAAATGACACAATGATCTCTGTTCATTTCCAAGGCAAACCATTCAATATCACAGTAGTCCAAGTCTATGCCCCGACCACTTATGCCAAAGAAGCTGAAGTTGAACAGTTCTATGAAGAACTACAAGACATTCTAGAACTAACACCAAAACAAGATGTCATTTTCATTATAGGAGACTGAAATTCAAAAGTAGGACGTCAGGAAATAACTGGAGTAACAGGCAAGTTTGATCTTGGAGTACAAAATGAAGCTGGTCAAAGGCTAACAGAATTTTGCCAATAGAATGCACTGGTCATAGCAAACACCCTCTTTGAACAACACAATAGAAGACTCTAGACATGGACATCACCAGATGGTCAATACCAAAATCAAATTGTTTATTTGCAGCCGAAGATGGGGAAGCTCTATATAGCCTGCAGAAACAAGACTGGGAGCTGACTGTGGCTCAGATCATGAACTCCTTATTGCCAAATTCAGACTTAAATTGAAGAAAGTAGGGAAAACCACTACACCATTCAGGTATGACCTAAATCAAATCCCTTATGATTATACAGTGGAAGTGACAAATCAATTCACGGGATTAGATCTCATAGACAGAGTGCCTGAAGATCTATGGATGGAGGTTTGTGACATTGTACAGGAGGCAGTGATCAAGACCATCCCCAAGAAAAAGAAATGCAAAAAGGTAAAATGGTTGTCTGAGAAGGGCTTACATATAGCTGAGAGAAAAAGAGAAGTGAAATGCAAAGGAGAAAAGGAAAGATATACCCATTTGAATGCAGAGTTCCCAAGAATAGCAAGGAGAGATAAGAAAGCCTTCCTCAGTGACCAGTGCAAAGAAATAGAGGAAAACAATAGAATGGGAAAGACTAGAGATCTCTTCAGAAAAATTAGAGATACCAAGGGAACATTTCGTGCAAAGATGGACACAATAAAGGACAGAAACAGTGTGGACCTAACAGAAGCAGAATATATTAAGAAGAGGTGGCAAGAATACACAGAAGAACTGTACAAAAAAGATCTTCATGACCTAGATAAGCACGATGGTGTGATCACTCACCTAGAGCCAGACAGTCTGGAATGTGAAGCCAAGTGGGCCTTAGGAAGGATCACTATGAACAAAGCTGGTGGAGGTGATGGAATTCCGGTTGAACTGTTTCAAATCCTAAAAGATGATGCTGTGAAAGTGTTGCACTCAATATGCCAGCAAATTTGGAAAACTCAGCAGTGGCCACAGGACTGGAAAAGGTCACTTTCCAGGCCAATCCCAAAGAAAGGCAATGCCAAAGAATGTTCAAAGTACTGCACAATTACACTCATCTCACACACTAGCAAGATCTCTGAACTTGCTTGTTTAACACCGAACACTCAAAGTTCTCCAAACTTGACTTCAATAGTACATGAACTGTGAACTTCCACATGTTCAAGCTGAATTTAGAAAAAGCAGAGGAACCAGAGATCAAGTTGCCAACATCCATTGCATCATCAAAAAAGCAAGAGAGTTCCAGCGAAACATCTGTTTCTGCTTAATTGGCTGCACAAACGCCTTTGACTGTGTGGATCACAACAAACTGTGGAAAATTCTTCAAGAGATGGCAATACCAGACCACCTTACCTACCTCCTGAGAAACCTGTGTGCAAGTCAAGAACCAACAGTTAGAACCAGACATGGGACAACAGACTTGTTCCAAATTGGGAAAGGAGTAAGTCAAGACTGTATATTGTCACCCTGCTTATTTATCTTGTATGCAGAGTGCATCATGTGAAATGCCAGGCTGAATGAAGCACATGCTGCAATCAAGATTGCTGGGAGAAATATCACTAACCTCAGATAGGCAGATGACACCACCTTTATGGCAGAAAGTGAAGAACTAAAGAACCTCTTAATGAAAGTGAAAGAGGAGAGTGAAAAAGTTGGCTTAAAATTCAACATTCAAAAAACTAAGATCATGGCATCTGGTCCCATCTCTTCACATCAAGTAGTTGGGAAAACAGTGGAAACAGTGAGAGACTTTATTTTCTTGGTCTCCAAAATCTCTGCAGATGGTGATTGCAGCCATGAAATTAAAAGATACTTACTCCTTGGAAGCAGAGCTATAACCAACCTAGACAGCATATTGAAAAGCAGAGACATTACTCTGCCAACAATGGTCCATCTAGTCAAAGCTATGGTTTTTCCAGTAGTCATGTATGGATGTGAGATCTGGACCACAAAGAAAGCTGAGTGCAGAGGAATTGATGCTTTTGAACTGTGGTATTGGAGAAGACTCTTGGGAATCCTTGGATAGCAAGGAGATCACACCAGTCAATCTTAAAGGAAATCAACCCTGAGTATTCACTGGAAGGACTTATGCTGAAGCTTAAACTCCAATGCTTTGGCTACTTGATGTGAAGAACTGACTCATTTGAAAAGACCCTGATGCTACAAAAGATTGAAAGCAGGAGGAGAAGGGGACAACAGAGGATGAGATGTTGGATGACATCACCGACTTGATGGACATAAGTTTGAGCAAACTCCAGGATTTGGTGATGGACAGGGAGGTCTGGTGTGCTGCGGTCCACGGGTTTGAAGAGTTGGACACAACTGAGTGATGGAACTGGCTGATTCTTGCCTGAGAATCCCATGGACAGAGAAGCCTGGCAAGCGATGGTCCATGAAATTGCAAAGAGTTCGACAGGACTGAAGTGACATAGCACCCACTCATGCATTCTTTTAACTCCAGTTAATCCAAAGTTTCTCTTTTTGATGTCCATTTACTCAAGTTGGTGGCTCACAAGCCTCAAATGTAGTTTCAGGTTTTCTTTTTCCTTAGTGAAAACATTTAACTCTGGCTTATACAAAAAGATTTGAAACAAATATGTAAATAAAACAAAGTGCTGACAGTTGAAATAGCCATCTTTCTCATTTTAAGTTTAAACAATGGTCTCAAGAGGCATTCTTTTGCTATCAACAATCAATAGTGTTTAGGCACCATTTGATCTGGATATTCTGGCATCAGCTGTGTGCAACAGGGACCATGTAAAAAGGTCCCTCCTCAGAAAAAGGATCTACTCTTTTTTCTGAGCTCCCTTCTCAGGCCGCTGTCACAGACTACCTGAGTGCCTAAGGGACCCTGGACCCAGGACCAGGTCCAGCTAACCAGTCAGATTCTTTAGTTAGAATATATTTGACCTGGGAGGTTACAGGTATTTTGGATAGCATAGTAATATTTATATTCATATAGAGCAAAGGAAGAGCAATTCAAGAGAAAATAAATAAGATTGCTGGCAGAAACAGGATCAAGAAGCCGTGCTGTTTTGAGGGAAGAAGAGCTGGCTTATGTCCTGTGACTCTTTAGCTGCTAGTTCTCTCCTATATGCTTCTGACTGGAATTTCTCTCTTAAATGCCATGATATTTTTCTTGATCTTCCCAACATATTTCTGTTACTGTTCCAGTCCATTCTCTTTTATGCTTAAGTGGGTTTTTATTTTTTGAGGTTAAATGACTCCTGAAAGTATTCAGTGAAAGTGAAAGTGTTAGTGTTAGCCTTGCCCAACTCTTTGCAACCCCGTAGACTGTAGCCCACCAGGCTCTTCTGTCCTTGGAATTCTCCAGGCAAAAATACTGGAATGGGTTGCCATTTCCTTTGCTATTTATCACTTTGAAAAAGTTTTTGTCTTTCCTCACTGTTAATTTCCAAAACTACCTCAATGAAAAATAACATGCCTTCCATGAATATATTATAGACTTTTCACTGTAAATTAATAGACTATTATAATATATACACCTTACTGAGATATAATTTTAATGAAATAAGATTGCATTGAAATACTGCTTTGGGGACTTCTCTTGTGGTCCAGTGGCTAAGACTCTGTACTCCCAACACAGGGGGCCCAAGTTCAAACCCAGAGAGAGAACTAGATCCCACATGGGGCAACAAAGATCCCACGTACCTCAACTAAGACCCTGTGCAGCCAAAAAAGTAAGTAAATATTTTTTTAAAGTATGAAAAAAATCATAATTAAAATATATATGTATTTATTGCTTTTAAAACCTTGCTACCCAAAGTATTGTTCAGGTACCAGCAGCATCAGCGTCACTTGGATCTTGTGAGTCTCAGGCCCCACTCCAATAGATATATTTGGATCTACTGAATCCAAATATATATTTTAACAAGATCATCAGGTGATTCATATATACCTTAAGTTTGAAAATATGGTTTTGGAGATTATCCAAAGTATTAAATGTGTGTGTGTGTGTGTGTGTGTGTGTGTGTGCGTATGTGTGTGTATAGTCATGTGGTATAATAACTGATAATTTTGTGAAGAACTTGACCCATCTGATTTACTTTAATTAACTTTTGATTCATCATTGTCATCGTTTAGTCACTAAGTCATGTCCAGCTCTTGCGATCCCATGGACTGTGGCCTACCAGGCTCCTCTGTCCATGGGATTCTCCAGACAAGAATACTGGAGTGGGTTGCCATTTCCTTCTCCAGGGGATCTTACTGTTCTATTAACCACATGTAAGCAAAAAGAATTCTGATAAAAGAGTTGTAAAACTTTTTTAGATAGTTTACTCTTTTCACTTGGTTGTAGAGGTACATAGTTTTATTGACATCTTGCTTATGCCACTAATGACCTATGAATACCTTTTGCAACTTGGCTATTTTCTAAATCATTATAAACTTGTGACTAACATATTGTCTAAACAGTAATCTAACCTTTAGTTGATCTGTGTCAGTGATATAAACATTTTATGGCATGGGACTAAATATTAAAAACATTCTCAGTCTTGGCATTGAATATTTGAATGTACGTGTGTCTGCTGTGTGCTTAGTCATGTCTGACTCTCTGTGGCCCCATGGACTAAATAACCTGCCAGGCTCCTCTGTCCATGGAATTTTCCAGATAAGAATACTGAAGTCAGTTGTCGTTTCCTACTCCAGGGGATCTTCCCAGCCCAGGAATTGAACCCATGTCTACTTGCATCCCTGCATTGGCAGGTGGATTCTTTACTGCACCACCTAGGAAAGCCCGTATATTTGAATAGATTATTATCTAAATGTCTTTTATATAACATTCTAGTAAGTCATTAAAATGTATAAAAGTAAATTGAGCAGGTTGACTAAGATTATTTATAAAACATATTTACGCAATGCCAGACATTCAGGAGCATTGATGAACTTGGAAATTATTGACCATATTAAGTATGATTGATTATATATAGAAAAGAACATTTATGGTATGAATTTAAAACATTTTTAAATACAGCTGATAAATTTTCTTAATTGGTGAAAGGCAATGCTAAAAATATAAAAGGATTTGGTCCAGATGCTCTTTTATTTCTAGTCCAGTAGCAATGTACGTAGGGAGTCGGTGATGTATTTATCAATATAACATTGATAGTGTTTTTGCCTGGAAGTCACTTATTTGGAACCCACAACCTATCAAGCATAATTGAAAGATAAAAAGACTTCTAAAAATCAAAATTGTTGGTACCAAGGAAGCACAAGCATTAACTCTAATATATATGCATGTATCTGTTCACATTCAAAAAAAGATTTCATGCATAATAATATCCATAATTCATAGTGCATAAATTTGAGCAATTCATTTTGTTGTTGATTTTCGGTTGCTTAGTTCAGTTCAGTCAGTTCAGTTGCTTGATTGTGTCCAGTTCTTTGTGATCCCATTGAATGCAGCACGCCAGCCTTCCCTGTCCATCACCAACTCCCAGAACTTGCTCAAAGTCACATACATCGAATCGGTGATACAATCCAACCATCTCATCCTCTGTCGTCCTCTTCTCCTCCTGCCTTCAATCTTTCCCAGCATCAGGGTCTTTTCCAAACATAGTTCTTCTCATCAGGCGGCCAAATATTGGAGCTTCAGTTTTAGCATCAGTTCTTCCAATGAATATTCAGAGTTGATTTTCTTTACGATTGACTGATTTGGTCTCCTTGCAGTCCAAGGGACTCTCAGAAGTCTTCTCCAACACCACAATTCAAAAGCATCAATTCTTTGGTGCTCAGCTTTCTTTATAGTCCAGCTGTCACATCCATACAAGACTACTGAAAAAAACCATAGCTTTGACTAGATGAGCCTTTGTCAGCATAGTAATGTCTCTGCTTTTTAATCCGCTGTCTAGGTTGGTCATAGCTTTTCTTCCAAGGAACAAGCGTCTTTTAATTTCATGGCTGCAGTCACCATCTGCAGAGATTTTGGAGCCCAAGAAAATAAAGTCTGTCACTGTTTTCATTGTTTCAACATCTGTTTGTCATGAAGAGATGGAACTTGCAGGGAGCCGGCCTGAACGTACAGGCCCGTTACGGCCCTAAGAGAGAACAAAGGGTGGTCTCTCTTTGTCCTGCCACCCCTTCTTGTTAAAGTATAGACTGGCATTTATCTCCTTCAGGGAAAAAACACCCCGGTGACCTTTTGCCTGTTTTCCTGGTGGTGATAAACTCATCATGCTCGAAACCTGTTTTCCATCTGTTTAATGTTCTACTGATGAAGCCTGTTTTCTGTCTAATGTTCTGTTGATCTTAATCATGTTGGGCGCTAGGGTAATTAATGCTTTACTGATCTTGAGTGTGGGAATTTAAAACATCTGTAGCTCTGCACGTATGCAAACCCTCGATCTATTCTTAGTAACTCCTGTTAGCGTGGTATTCTTCAATAAAGTTGGCGGAGTCAGACGCAAGCGGACTCCGTCCCTCTCAACCCCATCTTTCTGAGTCTTATTTTCCTAGGTACTCTGGTAATTGCGTTCTCCACCAGTTCGTTTGCCGGCAGGCTCCGGCAGAACTGAATGGCAAGATCTTAGTTTTATGAATGTTGAGTTTTAAGCTAGTTTTTTCACTCTCGTATTTCATCCTCATCAAGAGGTTCTTTGGTTCCTCTTTGCTTTTTGCCATATGGGTGGTGTCATCTGCATATCTGAGGTTATTGATATTTCTCTTGGCAATCTTGATTCCAGCTTGTGCTTCATCCAGCCCAGCATTTCTCATGATGTACTCTGCATGTAAGTTAAATAAGCAGGGTGACGATATACAGCCTTGACTTACTCCTTTCCCAATTAGGAACAAGTCTGTTGTCCCATGTCTGGTTCTAACTGTTGGTTCTTGACCTGCACACAGGTTTCTCAGGAGACAGGTAACATGGTTTGGTATTCCCATCTCTTGAAGAATTTTCCACAGTTTGCTGTGATCCACACAAAGGCTTTAACGTAGTAAATGAGGCAGAAATAGGTGTTTTTCTGCAATTCTCTTGATTTTTCTTTAATACTGTGGTTGTTGGCAATTTGGTCTCTGATTCCTCTGCCTTGTCTAAATCCAGCTTGAGCATCTGGAAGTTCTCAGTTCACATACTGTTGAAGCATACCTTGAAGTATTTTGAGCATTACGTTGCTAGCATGTGAAATGAGTGCAATTGTGCAGTAGTTTGAACATTCTTTGGCATTGCCTTTCTTGAGATTGAAATGAAAACTGACCTTTTCCAGTCCTGTGGCCACTGCTGAGTTTTCCAAATTTCCTGGCATATTGAGTGCAGCACTTTCACAGCATCATCTTTCAGGATTTGAAATAGCTCAACTCGAATTCCATCACCTCCACTAGCTTTGTTCATAGTGATGCTTCCTAAGGCCCACTTGACTCCACGTTCCAGGATGTCTGGCTCTAGGTGATTGATCACACCATCAGGTCTCCTTAAAAAAAATCCTCAAAGAATCCTAATACATCCTTAGACTCCAGAGTTTTGTAGCTTTGAGAAATACCAACCAATTGTCTATCTTTTTGACACTTCACTCCAGCATACCAAATTAGAAGACTACTAGATTTAAGTGCAATGTCAAGATCCCCTGAAGAAGGGAATGGCTATCCTCTTCCGTATTCTTACGTGGAGAATTACATGGACAGAGGAGCCTGGCGGGCTACAGTCCTTGGGGTTCAAAGAGTCGGACACAACGGCGTGACTAAGCACTGCACAGATGCTCATAAAATGCTTGACCCCAGGAAGAAGTTTTCAAGTCCAGTGACCTGGAACCATTTAGCCTATTAGCATAAATTGTATGTTAATACAAAACCTGACCCTTGCAATGACCCTTTAGGATCAGTGCTTTGCAGTACACGCCAGTAAGCAGTACACACACTTTCAAGAGACTCATTCTGAGTCATTTCATATTTTGAGAACATTATGCTCTGCATATTATCTAACAAGACAAAGATTATATTTATTCTAAATGATTACAAGTTGTGTCATTAATTTCACTATGAAGTTGGATGAACAAAGATTTGTATATTTCCTTGAAATCATAGTCTCATATATACATTATCTTACAAGCCTTCCTTGACCACTTACCTCTGAATAATTTTCTTCTCTTTACTTAACTTTTCTGAGTTGTTTGCTCATCTTCAAAATAAGAAAATAAAGAGCAAAGACTTTGAAATCAGACTCTCTGGATGTGAGTGTCTTCTCTGCATTTGCTAGCTGGGTTATGTTTACCAAGAAATTTAATCTCCTCTGCCTCAGTTTACCCAACCCTAAAATGAAGATAAAGTCATCACTGCCACCTGGGATTGAGTGACTATGTGTGAAGGGCTGAGAATAGTCATGAACACATTAGGAGGGCCACGCAAGTGTTCATGGGTGGTGCAGAGAGTTGGACTTGACTTAGCACCTGAATAACAACAACCCGAATTTTTGAGAGGATCGAATAGAAGTGTGAATAGCAACTATTAGCGTGTTACCTGGTTCATGGCTCATGGTTAAGGATCACTTAATATAATTAATATGCTATTCACTACTATAGATTTAAAATGATGAATTAGGTATTTAGTCTAAGGGATTAAAGGGAGTTAAATAGTTTTCACAATTCAAAAACTGTTTCAAAGTGTGTCTGCTTGGACGCAGCAGTGGGGAAAAGGGCACAGACTAAATATTAAATAGATATGGGGTTTGGCCTTACTAGAAATAATTTCTTTATAGGTAACCAGAAGCTAAAAGTACCCAAACTATCTCTCTCTTCACCCTCTCCCACCCACATTGCCGCCTCTGGTAACCATAAGTTTGCTTTCTCTGTCTGTGAGTCTGTTTTCATTTTCTAAATAAGTTTATTTATATCATTTCTTGGATTTCACATATATGTGATATAATATTTGTCTTTCTATGTTTCAGTTACTTCACTTAGTATGATAATGTTTAGGTCCATCCATGTTTATGCAGATGCCATTATTTCTTTTTTTATGGTTGAGTAAAAGGAGATTGGAAATAACGTATACACACTGCTATATATAAAACAGAAACAACAAGGTTTGTTTCTTTAGCAGAGAGTAGGTACTTCAACAATGTTATTTCCTACCATTTCCTGTTAAAAAATTTTTTAACTGTTGGCGCTGATTTCCCTACCATACAAAATACATCTTTGAGTTTTATCACCTGAATAACAAGTTCAGCTTATAGGAGAAAGGGAATTAAGTTCCAATATGTGTTTTCTGATTTTTGTAGTTTTCAACTATCATCTTCAAACTACCTGTTATTTTTCAGATTAGGTGAGTGAATATATCATATTGTGCTTATAGATAAAAAGGGTTTTATGTCATGAACATTCATTGTTTTAAGGGCTTCCCTTGTGGTTCAGCTGGTAAAGAATCTCCCTGCAATGTGGGAGACCTGGGTTTGATCCCTGGGTTGGGAAGATTCCGCTGGAGAGGGGAAAGGCTACCCACTCCAGTATTCTGGCCTGGAGAATTTCATTGCCTGTATAGTCCATGGGGTCACAAAGAGCTGGACACAACTGGGTGACTTTCACTCACTCACTCATCATTTTAAAATATTCCTTAGAATGATTTTGAGACATTGATAATTTTTAAATTTTTCTAGCAGTTCATAAAATGTGGTACAGATAAGATATGGGTTAATAGCACTGACACCAAAAAAGAGAGGTGGGGGAGAGAAATACTGGCAGGTAGTGTGATGAGTAAGTGATTTATAGTCGTGATGAATTGAATCTCTTCCATAAGATGTATATACTTCTTACAGAAGAGTGGTTTAATGTCACCTGTCTTGCTAAATAATAAATACTTAAAAAATTTAAATGGGAAAGAGAAACATGTGAATCATTCATTTTCTCTACTTTGGGACAATGACATTGCTAGAGAACACCAGATGGCCTCTGGGTCTCTGAATGCCGCTTCCTCCCAGTGCTACTCTATTAGGACTTCTCTTTACCTGCAGGCGTATTTCACCCCAGAGCCATTAACCATCACCCCTATGCTAGTAGTCATAGCAGCAGCCTGGGCATCCTTGTGAAGCATGGGACGGGAACTGGAACCTAATCAGGCTTCAGGGAAGGGGTTTACCAGCCATCTACCATTTTGTATGGTTGCCCTATATGTGCCAGGCACAGTGCTAGACATCACTATGTTAAATTGCCCAAGATAGGCCATTCTTTGTATTTTTATTCAAAGTCATTAGCTGAAAGAACACTAAATGATTTAAATTTAAAACTGCATCTACCTAACTTTGATTTTAAGACTCTATAAATGACATTAAAAATATTTTTGGCATAAAAAATTATAATTTTAAAATTTGATCTGTTCTCCAGTCTGTTATACATTTATTTTAGAAATGATCTTGTAAAAACAGTGTCTTCATCTGAAAGGAATCTTAACAGTAGTTTTGATTGATCCATGAAATTAATAAGAGTTTTGTCTAAATTAGTTTGTCTGCACTGGTTCATATTATTGGTGAATGTTTACTACCATTTTAATTAAGCAAAGGATTTATTTTGTGTTTTTAGATTTCTGAGTTCTTATTGCTATAGCAAATAATATTGAATGCTTGCTAAGGTGAATTTTAATTAAAACTGTTTAAGTGCATCATAGCTCAGCTGTAAGAGGAGACTTAAAAAAAAAAAAAGAGGAGACCTTGTGTTTGCAGTGCTGCTGAAATTGATGAAGGCTACATGTTTTTGTCCAATAAAGAAATTTAAATTCTCTAAAATTTAATTAAGCTGACATTTCAACTTTTAAAAATTTAATATTTTATTACATTTTATAAGTCATTAATTTTTTTTCAAACTTTTCCTCAAATTGAAAACGATATCGCTCAGCCACTAAAAAGAATTCATTGGAATCAGCTCTAATGAGATGGATGAAACTGGAGCCCATTATACAGAGTGAAGTAAGCCAGAAAGATAAAGACCAATACAGTATACTAATGCATATATATGGAATTTAGAAAGATGGTAACGATAACCCTATATGCAAAACAGAAAAAGAGACACAGATGTACAGAACAGACTTTTGGACTCTGTGGGAGAAGGCGAGGGTGGGATGTTTCGAGAGAACAGCATCGAAACATGTATATTGTCTAGGGTGAAACAGATCACCAGCCCAGGTGGGATGCATGAGACAAGTGCTTGGGCCTGGTGCACTGGGAAGACCCAGAGGGATCTGGTGGAGGGGGAGGTGGGAGGGGGGATCGGGATGGGGAGCACATGTAAATCCATGGCTGATTCATGTCAATGTATGGCAAAAACCACTACAATGTTGTAAAGTAATTAGACTCCAACTAATTAAAATAAATGGGAAAAAAATGAAAACAATTTTGCTTTTTCTGATTAAATAAATCAATTAAATAAATCAACCTGCTATTATTGACATAAAATTATGAATACTGTTGTTGTTGTGTAGACACTAAGTTGTGTCCAACCGTTTGCAACCATGAGGACTGGAGCCCAACAGGCTCCTGTCTATAGGATTTCCCAGGCAAGAATGCTGGAGTGGGTTGCCATTTCCTTCTCCGCGGGATCTTCCTGACCCAGGAATCAAACTCACGTCTGCTGCATTGGCAGATGGAGTCTTTACCACTGGACCATCAAGGAAGCCTTGGGATATATAAACAAGAATACAGAAGTCCTGTATGATCCACCTCCAGACAAATAACCATTGTTAATCAGTCTTACTGGCTTTGTGTTTAGGTGATTTATTTTTAATAGTTAAATCCCTTCATTTAGTGTGTGAACTATTTGGGGATAATTTTTTTATAATTTTTCCATTTTAAATAATTTTTTCAATTGAGAGATCACATCATTTTACATAACTTTTTCAATTAAGAGATCACATATCTGTTCAGTTGTCAGACAGAAGCGTTGATTCAGTTTTGTTTGAAAGTAAAAACTGAAAACAATTTTTAATTTCTTAGTGGATATAGTGACCCCATGAAAACATTAATCTTTTTGAGCTTATTCACTCTTACCAGCCCTATGAAGATACCTTAACTCAGAGTGAGTGAAGTTGCTCAGTCGTGTCCTACTCTTTGCAACCTTATGGACTGTAGCCTTTCAGGCTCCTCTGTCCATTGAATTTTCCAGGCAAGAGTACTGGAGTGGGTTGCCATTTCCTTCTCCAGAGGATCTTCCTGACCCAGGGATCGAACTCAGGTCTCCTGCATTGCAGGCAGACGCTTTACCATCTGAGCCACCAGGGAAGGTATACCTTAACTCATTAGTACTTAATATGGCCTATAGAACCCCTTGTGATCTGATGGTGCCCATTTTTCCAGCCTCAATTCCTGTTACCTCCTGTTTCTTGCCCCCACCCCCAGCACCTCACCACCAAATACATACTTGCAGCCTCTTACAGGAGCAAGTTTGCTTTATCCAATCTTCATATTCTTTTAAACTCCAGCACATCTCATTTCTTCTCTTCCAACCTATCTTCCCACACCATCCCAGAACTCTTACTAGTACCTCTTTCTGGCAAATTTTGCTGTCTATTCCAAATCAACTTTCTGATGCATATACTTTTTTGCAACCTGTTTATTATACTTATCTGGTATGTTACAATCGGACTAAATGTCTGTCCCCCTCAACAGTGTAAGCCCTGCACAGATTAAGTGCTCTATAATTAGCTGATGAATAAATGGATGGATGGATCAGTGTATGAATGATGAGTGGTAGAATAAATGAATGAAAAAAGTTGATGACTATAGACTAGATGCATTGTTGAGTGGGTGTAAGCAAGACAGAATGGGACTCTTGGAGAAAAAGGAACTCTGTTTATTCTAAAGTAAAATCAAAGATTATGCTCTCTCAATGAGAGGAATATGCAGAAATATGCATCACAGCCAAATATTTAATATCAGAGAAATGATCAACACTGATATTGATTTTATGCCCTGGTTAAAAGTTTTTAAAGAAGAAAAAATTATTCTAATTATAGTCATTCATATAAACTGTTTATACTTGTGTATAAGTATCATTCATGAAAAATTATTATATGCATCATTATTATGTGTTAAATTAACTGTTTCGTATATTTACTAGAATTAAAGACAACATATTTGTGTGCCTAGTACTTAAAACTTCCATTATGTTATCACTATATTATGTTATTATTATTGTTGGTGAATATTCCTTACATTCTTCTTAATGGGGTACTTGGGTTTTTAGAATTAGTCATGATCTTTAGCCAATCCAGAGACTTAAAATATCAAGAGCCTTACATTTAGCATACTCCTTTTATTACTCTGAATGTTAGGGCAGTGATGACATCTTCCTTAAAATGTCTAGCGAAATAGAATTTTCTAATGGAATTTTGTATACTTAAGATCAGAAAAAAAAGCATAAAGAATGTAAGAGCATAAGCAACAACCTTTGCTACGAGTGTGGATCATTGCCTAATACCTCTTACGTGCTAGGTATGGTGTCAACACTGGGGACGTAAACATATCAGGCGTGGTGCTTAACTTCAGGTGCTCACAGTCGCAAGGAGAATTTAAAGTAAATTACAGACAAGATGAGCTAAAAGTAAAATAAGTGAAAGAATCCAAATTACGATACAGTGCAGTAAGAACTGCAGAAGGCAATGGCAGCCCACCCCAGTGTTCTTGCCTGGAGAATCCCAGGGACGGGGGGCCTGCTGGGCTGCCGGCTATGGGGTCGCACAGAGTCGGACACGACTGAGCGAGTTGGCAGCAGCAGCAGCAGCAGCAATAAGAACTCCGAGAAAGATGAACACAGATCGGTATCAGATAGGATAATTGTCCACTCTTAGAACTGTGGAGCCTGGAATTCATCTTATGTCTTCTCGTCCTAGACTCTCGTTTTAAAATATAGAAAATGAGGCCCAGATACATGAAATCGCTTGAGGCCTTGGGTAAGTCGCTTAGCCTTTGGAGGTTTTAGCTCAAGCTCATGCTTTTCCTATGGACACAGAGAGAATGGGTGGGAATAAGTTGGCACATGTCATAAAGCTAAATCACTAGTTTACTAATAACTAGTAGTAAGATTAAGGTAGTATGTTATTGCAGCACGGTTCATTTCTTCGGTAACACTTTAGTTTTCGCTGAAGAAAGTGAAGGTGTTAGTCACTCAGTCAGGTCCTACTCTTTGCAACCCCATGGACTGTAGCCTGGCAGCCTTCTCTGCCCATGGAATTCTCGAGGCAAGAATGCTGGAGTGGGTTACCATTTCCTACTCCTTTAGTTTTTACTAGAAAAAAAAAATAATCTGATATGGAAGATGAATTTATTTTTAATTTAAAAATATGAAATCACTACCTGTCATGTGCTAGGCTGGCTGATATTACCACTAAGATATGATAGCTTATCACCTTCTTTTTTTCTTGAAGACTATTTCCATTTACCTTTTTTTAAAGTGCTTTTGATTTTTATAAATACAATATTTTTATTCATTCTTCTGAGTTATATTTGTTTGCCATTTGAAGTTATTCATATAAGTAATGTTACTTACTAATAACTCAGGAAAATTCAAATCACATTTTTAAAAATGAAGTTTGGATATTTGAAAGCTTGATTTAACAGCTATGTCTCAGACAAGATATTTGCTTACTCTGCATTGTTTTACCTACCGAGGTAACTGGTCAGTATCTCACAAGGGAACTATGCCCCTTGATCTGAAATTGTAAAAAGATTTGCTGGAAGAAACAAGACATGGAATATACTTAATATGCCCCATAAAGTAAGTGCTGACATTAAGTTTTCTGTGACAGAATTAATTTTTATTTTCTATGGTCCTCTTTAACCTTACAAATTGTTCATTTATCAAAATTAATAAATATCACAAGTAACATTGCCACTTAACAGTGCTAGCCAAGCCAAGTAATGTACTAAGAAAATCAAAACAATTTATTTTCTAGTCTCAGATATAAAGGAGGAAATGCCCTCAAGTTTTTATGTTGTCAATATTATTAATATACCATGGTATATTTTAGGTGTACTTTTCTTTGATCACTACAAATACTACCAGAATTCTTTTATTAACACAGCTTTTATTTATTTATTTTTTTCATTTATTTTTATTAGTTGGAGGCTAATTACTTCACAACATTGCAGTGGGTTTTGTCATACATTGACATGAATCAGCCATAGAGTTACACGTATTCCCCATCCCGATCCCCCCTCCCACCTCCCTCTCCACCCGATTCCTCTGGGTCCTCCCAGTGCACCAGGCCCGAGCACTTGTCTCATGCATCTCACCTGGGCTGGTGATCTGTTTCACCATAGATAATATACATGCTGTTCTCTCGAAACATCCCACCCTCGCCTTCTCCCACAGAGTCCAAAAGTATGTTTTGTACATCTGTGTCTCTTTTTCTGTTTTGCATATAAGGTTATCATTACCATCTTTCTAAATTCCATATATATGTGTTAGTATGCTGTAATGTTCTTTATCTTTCTGGCTTACTTCACTCTGTATAATGGGCTCCAGTTTCATCCATCTCATTAGAACTGATTCAAATAAATTCTTTTTAACGGCTGAGTAATATTCCACAGTGTATATGTACCACAGCTTCCTTATCCATTCATCTGCTGATGGGCATCTAGGTTGCTTCCATGTCCTGGCTATTATAAACAGTGCTGCGATGAACACTGGGGTGCACGTGTCTCTTTCAGCTCTGGTTTCCTTGGTGTGTATGCCCAGAAGTGGTATTGCTGGGTCATATGGCAGTTCTATTTCCACTTTCTTAAGGAATCTCCACACTGTTTTCCATAGCGGCTGTACTAGTTTGCATTCCCACCAACAGTGTAAGAGGGTTCCCTTTTCTCCACACCCTCTCCAGCATTTATTGCTTGTAGACTTTTGGGCAGCTTTTAAAAAATGTTTACACTTATCTGTTGTTGGTGGCCAGTTTCTTAATTTTTATTTTACTTGTAATAAAATGGAAACCAGTTGACTACCTATTAATTTACAAAGGACTTGGTTGACTATTTATAAAGATTAAAGCTCATGGAGAAAAAGTAAATTGTTTTATAATTTTTGAACAGTTTAAACAGCCTAATACAGATATTTGGATGAAGAATTAGTATATCATTTATGGATTTCCCAGGTGACACTTGTGGTAAAGAACCTGCCTACCACTGCAGGAGACATCAGAGACGTGGGTTCCATCCCTGGGTGGGGAAGTTCCCCTTAAAGAGAGTACATGGCAAACCACTTCAATATTCTTGCCTGGAGAGGCCCCTGAACAGAGGACCCTGGTGGGCTACAGTCCAAAGGATCACAAAGAGTCAGACGTGACTGAAGCGACTTGGCACAAGCACGCACACATGTCCTTTATAGATGCATGGAATCCATCACTGAATCAAAGAAATGAAAATTCCTGTCCACATCAGTCTTACATGTGTGTGCAAAAAGGCATGTATAAAGCAAAATAAATAACTTCATTGTGTAGTATTTTAGTGGTGATAAAAATGGTATAAAGGAAAAAAGAAGAAAGATAGGGAGTAGCCTAAGGTTAGCAGAGTCAGGGAATGCCTTACTGAGAGGAGGCCATTTGAACAAAACTGGAAGGAGGCAATGGAAATTAACTTATGCAGATGTATGGGAAAGGATTCTTAAAGACAGGGCAAGCAAGCAGTGCATTCCCTGTCTCTGCCCAGAAAATAGCAAAGAGGCCCATGTAGCTTGTGCCAACTGGTGAGAATGGGAAGAGCTCTCAGAGACTAGGCCACGTAGATATCTGGGAGTAGGTTTTTTGACCATTGTTTTGGCTTCAGCTTTTACTTAAGGTAGAGAGTCATTGGAGATTGAGATGATGGAGGGGCATGATCTGACTTACGTTTCAGCAGGCTCACTCTCCTGGTTTGATGAGTGTAACAAGGGCTGAAGCAAGGAAAGCAATGAGAAGACTATAACATTAACCTGGGCAGGAGATAATGGAGGTGTGGACTGGAAAGATTATGGAGGAGGTAGTGAGGGTTTGCCTTTGAGTGTGTGGATCACAATAAACTGTGGAAAATTCTGAAAGAGATGGGAATACCAGACCACCTGACCTGCCTCTTAAACCTGTATGCAGATCAGGAAGTGACAGTTAGAATTGGACATGGAACAACAGACTGGTTCCAAATAGGAAAAGGAGTACGTCAAGGCTGTATATTGTCACCCTGCTTATTTAACTTATATGCAGAGTACACATGAGGAACGCTGGGCTGGAAGAAGCACAAACTGGAATCAAGATTGCCAGGAGAAATATCAATAACCTCAGATATGCAGATGACATCACCCTCATGGCAGAAAGTGAAGAAGAACCAAAGAGCCTCTTCATGAAAGTGAAAGAGGAGAGTGAAAAAGTTGGCTTAAAGCTCAACATTCAGAAAACTAAGATCATGGCATCTGGTCCCATCACTTCATGGCAAATAGATGGGGAAACAGTGGACACAGTGGCTGACTTTATTTTTTGGGCTCCAAAATCACTGCAGATGGTGATTGCAGCCATGAAATTAAAAGACGCTTGTTCCTTGGAAGGAAAGTTATAACCAACCTAGACAGCATATTAAAAAGCACAGACATTACTTTAACAACAAAGGTCCGTCTAGTCAAGGCTATGGTTTTTCCAGTAGTCATGTATGGATGCGAGAGTTGGACTATAAAGAAGGCTGAGCGCTGAAGAATTGATGCTTTTGAACTGTGGTGTTGGAGGAGACTCTTGAGAGTCCCTTGGACTGCAAGAAGATCAAACCAGTCCATCCTAAAGGACATCAGTCCTGAGTGTTCATTGGAAGGACTGATGTTAAAGCTGAAACTCCAGTACTTTGGCCACCTGATGTGAAGAGCTGACTCATTTGAAAAGACCCCGATGCTTGGAAAGATTGAGAGCAGGAGGAGAAGGGGACGACAGAGGATGAGATGGTTAGATGGCATCACTGACTCGATGGACGTGGGTTTGGGTGAACTCTGGGAGTTGGTGATGGACAGGGAGGCCTGGCATGCTGCGGTTCATGGAATCACAAAGAGTTGGACACGACTGAGCGACTGAACTGAACTGAAGTGAGGGTTATTTCTGAATGTATCTTAAAGTTAGAACCAATAGGATTTGCTGATGTAGTAAATAGAAGCAGCTGAGGAGGGCCTTAGGGTTTTATCTAGAGCGGCTGGAAGGACAGAGTTGCCACTAAGTAAGACACAGAAGGCAACAAGACAAGCAAGTTTGGAGAGAACGAAAAATGGGAATTTGAACTTGGACGTGTTAAGTTTGAGATGTATATCGGACATCCACGGAGAGACAGTGAGTGAATAGTTGTGTATAAGTATGAAATCCCAAGGAAAAAAATCTGGAGATAAAAACTTAAAAGTCATCAGAACATATACATGCATGGTAAAAAAAAAAAAAAAAAAGACATAAAATGAATCACCAAGGGCTGAATACACACATAGAGAGAGAAAAGACATCCAAGAGCTGGGTCTGGGACCAACACTTCATTGAAAGAGTGCGGAAGCACAGTATTAAATGTGCCTTTGCATAGAAGCATCTTTTTGGGTAGTAGTAGCATTCATTGAAGCTGTTTATTTATAGGGTCTTAAGAAACTTAGCTATCCTTTGGTATCTGTATTGATATCAAACTGTATGCTTTGTAAAAAGCAACTACTTTCCAGGAACTAGAAGCAATAGCTATTGAATAAGCCATTGTAGGAATGCTATGCCAAAGTTGTTGTCTCACTTTCAGTTTTAAAATAAAAATGTTTTTCTGTTGACAATCTACTGATAATATTACTTATCAAACTGGACTATTAACAGTTTTAATTAGTAGAAATGAAGAGTTAATGACATTCTTAATCAAGTGATTTGAACACAAAAAAATGTAACTGTGCTTTATAATATAAAATAATCAGTTGTCTAAAACAAAATTGATTTGGAAGATCCTGTTAAGCCATACCACATTCATGTTTTAAAGGTAAAAACAAATGTATTGATCATTTATACTAGAAACATTTATATCATATCTACTGTGAGAAAGGTCTATTCTAGGTTTAAAGCTGCGCAGGAAAGAAGGAATGAATAAAGTAAATATTAGTAAATTATTAATAGATGAAAAGTAATAGAGTAAAACAAAATTATAATCACTAGAATATAATATAAATAAATAATGTGGTTTCTGAAGAGTGAAAGAATTTTTCAGCATAAAAGCAGTGGGAAAATAGCAAAGAAATAGAATAATTTTGATAATATTTTTAAGCTAAAATGAAGAGCTATTAGTATACTGGTGGTATATTAGAGTGTAAATTAGTATGTTTCTGGAAGCAGTTTGGAACTATGTTGAATTTACTCTCTTTAATTTGTGTTTATACTTTTTGAACTAATACTTTTATTTCGAGCCATCTATCCTAAATAAATAACCGGAATTTGGAAAAATGCTTTTTCAAATAAATCCAAAAATGTTACACCAACACATTTAGAACATAAACGCATAATTGGCAACTTCCTTATTGAGATACTTTCCATCATAGATTTTTTTCTCAAGTTATTTAAAAATGTTGCTTTATATTGCTATGAACCTTTTATAATAGATTCTGATTCAGTAATATTTAGAGCAACTCAGTATATACCATTTTAAGGAAATAAATTAGATTGATGACTTGAATTAAAATGCTTGAATCTGTTGAAAAATAGCCACATAATTATATTATTTCAAAATGTTTATACAACTAGCTAGTGTCAGCTGGTCAGGAAAGTCTTCCTCAGAACTTATCTCTGGAGAAATCTTATTTGTGTACTGAGATGTATTCTTTTTTAAAATTCCTCATTTGGAATAAATATCACAGAAATATTTTAATCATGATGATATAATAAATTTCCAAGAGCTATCTGAATGCTTAAAGGTATTCGGAGGCTACAATATAGTTGCTATATTCTGAATAAAATTATATTTTGAGAGAGAACTCTAAAAATATTTAGAATCATGCCCATTTCCCTTCTCAAACTTTTCTCACTATGCCCTCATTTTAGTAGGTTTTATCTGAACTGTGCTTAACAGATGCTCCATCTGTGGCTGCTGAATAAATGGATGAATGAACATGTGGGTGTTTGCTAATCTTTAAGATTTAGTCTCATCTTCTCAAGCAAAGAGACTCGTTGTATCTCAGTCAAATTGCCTCACACCTGCCAAAGAGAGATTAGTCTTACAGACATTATCATCTAAAACTCCTTTATTTTTTCTTTCTGGTGGAAAATCTTTCTAAAGAAATTGAATTAATTATAGTGATTTTTTGTGACCAAAAGGTAAAAACATTATTATTGTGCATTAAAAGTTTTCACATAGATCCTTTTACATTTTAGTAGGGGAGTAAATACCATTCATGTTTCCTAATTTTTGGTTCTCTTCTGTTTCTGGGTTTGAGGAAGTCTATACTTCCCTACCTTTGAAATTAATCATGGCCATATAACTAGTTGACAAATTAAATATGAGGGAGATGTGTATGATCAGCAGTAAATACTGGTGCCCACTATCCAACTCATTCTTCCCTTCTTGCAAAAAACCAACTTTTCATATGGTATAGAGTAACTACATGGAAAAGGGCCCATCATCAACCCGTGTTTGCCACGTACAGAGAGCAAGAAATTTTATCTTAGGACATGGAAATTTTGTCATTTATGCATAGCCACAGTACAACCTAGCCTGTTTGCTTCAGAATACCTCTGGTCAGTCTGTAGATAGAGGAACTTTCTTTAAGACCATGTGTACATTCACTAACAGGGGAAAAAAAACAAGTAGATTGGTATTCATAATATGCTTCATCTGCTTGATTTAAAAGTGGAACACTTTATTGATATGTGTTTAAAGGATTCATTGCATCAAATGGTATTTTCCCTTTCTTTTTCCCTGTAGAAGCCTACTAGTGGTAGACACTATAGAAATTCGAGATCTCTAGGGATTTCCCCAGCAGTCCAATAGTTAATACTCCACACTTCTATTTTTAGAGAATATGGGTTCAATCTCTGGTCAGGGATTTAAGATCCTATATGTCACATGGCATAACCAAAATTTTTTTTTCTAAAGTAAAAATAAAAGGAAATTCAAGAGCCCTGGAGATACAGAATCAGTCTCTGTCAAAAGGGTTAAGTTCAGCTGCATGAAACAAATTAAAAAAAAAAAAGATTTCCTTAAGCATCGAAGTTTATTTTTTTATGTATAAGAAGCTGAGCTTGAAATCTAGGTCCAGTATGGAAGACCCATAGTGTCTTCAGGAATCCCAGTTCAAGTCTGTTCTGTTCTGCCTTTCTCAGTTTAAGGTTCTGTCTTCAAGGTCACCATGTTGGCCTAGGATAGCTACTATAACTTTAGTCATTGCACTGGCGCCCAGACCTGTAGTTGGAGAAAAAGGAAAAATAACAAAAGAATAGCCCAACCAGCTTTCTTCAGTCAGTCTTCATGGTCCATCCAGGAAATTCCTCACAACGCTGTTATATCTCATTGGCCAGAACTTGGTCCTGTGAATTTACTGACCTGCAAATGCAGCCTGGAAATGTAGCCTTTTAGGTAGAATTAGGAGGGAGATGAATATTTCGTGGCTACTATGATCTGTGCCACACTCCTTGCCAAAGATTCTAGTCTATGTTGGCTATAATAATTTTCTATATAAATATTTTTAGCTTCTTAAAATCTAACTTCTGTTCCTGCTCATCCTTCATATGCATATTAATATTATTGTCTTAAATGTTATACATTTCTCTCTTTTCTCAATACTTCAGTGATCCTTTTTTGATTCCAAATCCTTTTGGCACCTATTACAACTTGGAACTGCCATATTGAAATGATACCATTCCCTCCTGCTTCTCATCTTTGTTTTCTGATTATACATTTCCTTAGGTTTTAATTTACTATCTTACACAATATTTTCCGTAGCTCAATACTTGGTCTTTGAGAAAATCCTGCATTAAGTACACAACTGAGTTTTTCATCATTATTCTGAAAAGGTAAGTTTATCTTCTGTATTTGAAGGTACCCCACCAATAGAAAGTATCTAATGCTGGGTTTAAGTCAGTATAACACACCAGGACATAATTCTTTTTGTTATGTTAACAGCTTCTATCAGAATAGAAAATGACAGAATACCTAGTGTTTAAGTATATGTTGATTGGTTTTAACTTATACTCTTTCATGTAAAGAGATTATAATTTATCATAAGAATTGAGTTTTTGCTGGTAATTTGACACAAAGCAAATGTAATATGTGTAACTAATATTTATGTAATTTATATGCAAGGCAAGTTCCAGAAGGTCATGAAAATTTTAACTTGAAATATATGTTCTTTGATTTCTCAAAAACCACATACATTCATTTTATATTTTAAGGCATGAGCTTTTATGAGTGCCTTATACAACAATACAGTCATTCAGATATTCATATTCATACTCCTTTGACATTACTGAAATGAGAGTATCTAAGTGGATTAAATTGGGATTGACAGATCTTCTATGTGTAGTTGAGCCTTGGATGTCATGTACACAATTCCCTTAAAAGGTCCTCCCTACAGGTGACTCATTGCTGACTCTCAAGTTCAACAGTAACTTCAGATTAACCAGATATTTGACCTCAGCCAGCAGATAAAATTAGGATATGTATATAGGCGAAACTTTTCTGGAAACAGTATCTTTCTTGCCTCACACTTATCAGCACAGCCTCAGGTAGGTGCCTCTCCTATATGCTGCTATAGCCTTTATTTTTCTCTTTATCAAAAAACACTGATAGCATTCTAATTATTAGTTTCTTTACATGTTCCCTACTCTATGGACCTCCTTTGATAAAATATTTCTCATTAACTCTTGTATTTTAGACTGCTGCTTCCCTGGTGGCTCAGTGGTAAAGAATCTGCCTGCAGTGGAGGTGATGCGGGTTTGATCCCTGGGTTGGGAAGATCCCCTGGAGAAGGAAATGGCAACCCACTCCAGTATTCTTGCCTGGAAATCCCATGGACAGGGGAGCCTGGCAGGCTATAGTCCATGAAGTCACAAAGAGTCAGACATGAGTTAGCAACTAAACAGCAACAATAATAGCAACCATTACATATTACATTTCAAAAAGAATATGAAACATATATTACTGAAGGTGAAGTGAAGTAGCTCAGTTGTGTCCAACTCTTTGCGACCCCATGGACTGTAGCCTACCGGGTTCCTCCGTCCATGGGATTTTCCAGGCAAGAATACTGGAGTGGGTTGCCATTTCCTTCTCCAGGAGATCTTCCCAACCCAGGGATTGAACCCAGGCCTTCCGCATTGTAGGCAGACATTTTACCATCTGAGCCACCAGGGAAGTCATTATTGAGGTAACATTAATTTATTTTCTCTTATTCTTCCAACTTAAATGTTGCTCACATATTTTCCAGTTGATTTTATGCTCTGACAGATCTTTAAAATAGAGAAGATTCATTGACCTCTCCAATAATAAGCATTGTCACTGTGTTCACTTGGGGTTCATGTTACGAACTTTTATGAAATGGAGAAAAATCTTGTGTCACATGGGAAAAGTGTTGTTACCCATAGCTGTCTAACAAAAGATTTTTCCTCTTTTTTTTTGGCCGCACTGCATCGAACCCAGGCCCCGTGCTGACTTTTAACAACTGAACCACCAAGGAATTCCCAGAAATGTATTTTCCTAGCAGTACTGTTTCCTATTCTGAAGATTACTCAGTTAAACATTTTCCTGCAGGATCTACTATGAAACGAGCTAGTTTAAATGGCCTACAGTTAAATTCAACAACTGGGTGACGTGACAGTCAGGAGGGCAATAGTAGATTCAGTCATTGCTTTTACTAGAAGATAAAAGAGAAAACTGACAGTCAGAAGTCTTACCCAAATTCAAGGGTTCTGTCCTGTCAAGCACAAAATGGGTACCCTGTGTATATGGTATAACTCTTAAAAGAGCAGATTATCACTGGTGGGCCTGCAAAGGAAATAAATTAATAGTTAAAGCAAGTGCCTAAAATACAGCTGAATGATAAAAAGGCAATAATTTCTTAGTATGGGTGAGAAAAGACTATGAAAGAAAGGGAACACAAGATCCTCCACATCCGTTACAGGAAATATTTATTCATCTTCCTCTTATTTGTGAAAATGGTTTGTTGAAATTTTAAAAATCCATTTAGCAGTTTATATTTTAAATGTTAACAGTGAAAAGAATGGTGTGTAAAGTAGACCCAGACAATGTTTCATAGAACAATCAGGCTCCCAAATGCCACATTATATAAAAGTAATTGTTCTTTGAATAAAAAAAGGCAAACATAAATATGAACCTTTTTTCTGCAAATTTTTTTCTGACTTCTTCTTTCCAACCATTTGTGCTGTTTGTACAAATACAAATTGGGATTTGCTAACATTTTGACTGGATTACTGCATTTGCTAACTTATTATGCAACAGAAGTTCACTGATGCCTACCCTGTATAAAGCACAGTGCTAGATACTGCATACACAAGTATTTAAGACAGGGAACAGTGAATAGCAAATAGGTCTTCAGTGAACTGACAACTCATTAATATATCAGTTAAAGAATTTTACAGATGGTGATTCTATAGTGCATTAATTTTAAAGCATGTTGTAAAAACTTTGTATCAAAGGTAATCATGAAGTATATAATCTCTACTAGTTTCTTAATAAATTATTTTGTAAAATCACTTTTTGTGCCACAAATTATGTTTATCTATATCAGTAGTGCTTATATCAGTAGTTCCCTGGAGGAGGAAATGCAACCCACTCCGGTATTTTTGCCTGGATAATCCCACAGACAGAGGTGATTGCCAGATTACAGTCCATAGGGGTCACAAAGAGTTGGATATGACAGATTGACTGAGCATGCACACATGTAAGTAGTTCATATAATCTTCATTTACTTCTAATTAATTATACGTATGTGGGAGGGTGGCTATATAATGAAATTTGTGAATTGAATATGCTTTATTTGAATGGCTCTAGCAGTTCTAAGTAATACTTTAGGTAATTTAGGATCACTTGTTCATATACTTTTTTACATTTCATGATTAAATCTAATTTTTTGTACTCCTAAAGTAAATATTTTCCCTTGTAGGACTACCACTCACTTGTACGGAGTCAATCCATATACCAGAAACAAATCCTGCTGTTTGCCAGGGTGCATATGTAATCTTACTACTGACTAGAAACATTGCTGAAATGAACTGTCTTCCATAGGTTTTGATTCCCCTCACTTTGCTTCCATTTCAGTCCATTTATTCTTCTGTTTATGCCCTTTGTCTTTTGTCAGCTTACCATCTCTCCTGAAAGATAATAAACACAGAAACCAGACAAGACCACTGCTCAACAAGAGAAGAAAAAGATAACACTAAATTGTAAAGAGCGAGGGATTCCCTGGTGGCTCAGACGGTAAAGCGTCTGCCTGCAATGCGGGAGACCCGGGCTCAATCCCTGGGTTGGGAAGATCCCCTGGAGAAGGAAATGGCAACCCACTCCAGTACTCTTGCCTGGATGGAGGAGTCTGGTGGGCTACAGTCCATGGGGTTGCAAAGAGTTGGACACGACCAAGCGACTTCACTTTCACTTTGTAAAGAGCAAGAGGAAGTATATATTTTGTATGTGAAGCAACATATCAGTTTCCATGTAATCCTGTTGCTAAGAAAGCTATGGGTGAAAAAGAAGTGAGTCCAACAGCTTCTCAGAGCAGCTCTATTGGTGATAATGTGATAACGCATCCATTTTTATTGGCAAGATTGCAGTGTATGAGTTCAGAGAAATTAAACATCTTAACTTTTCATATTGCCTTGTCAACTGGAGATGAACAGGGACATGGGGCATGATGAATTTAGATTTGATGAGTGAGAACTGAAGTCTAACAGGAATCAGCTATGGTCTAGAAGCATAGGTTCAATGGTTCAGGTGGTTCCCATTCATACGGTGTTGGTGGCTGTAGCGAGTACAACAGTAAATAATGGCCTGAACAGAAAGCGTGTGGCACCTGGCACTTTCCTGGTATCGAAAATGCAGTGGTCCTGCATCAGGGCAGAGCGACTTCCGGTTTTTGACTTTGATGTGTCAATGACAACGTGGTGTCACAGAGGGCAGGGAAGAGTCTCCCTGGTTGCCGTTTTGTTACTCTTTCCCAACTCTTAACATCTTTCATATATGAAATGATATTCTGTACTTTGACCCAGATACCCTACACACTCAATGCACTTTCTACCATATTCTATTGATTCAGATTCTTTGGGTTTCAATCAGCAGAAATTAATTATAGCAATTCGGCCAGAAAGCATGTTTGGATACTGGGATATCTCACAAAAACCAACAAAGAATGACCACATCAGAAACTAAGGCAGCTCTGAGATCCTCATGAATCTGCTCCCTAGACCACGGCCATCAACAGGCCTCAGCCACCAAACTTTTCTGGTCTCTGTATCTCTCATTTCAAATATTCAAGAGTCCCAGAGAAGAGTGTCTGATTGGTCCAGCTCTGGGCGTAGTTCTGTCTCTGGACAATTCAGCTAATCTGAATTGCTGAGAGCTCATCCTTAATGGCGGAGAAGGCAATGGCACCCCACTCCAGTACTCTTGCCTGGAAAATCCCATGGACAGAGGGGCCTGGTAGGCTGCAGTCAATGGGGTCGCTACGAGTCAGACACAACTGAGCGACTTCACTTTCACTTTTCATTTTCATGCATTGGAGAAGGAAATGCAAGCCACTCCAGTGTTCTTGCCTGGAGAATCCCAGGGATGACGGAGCCTGGTGGGCTGCCGTCTATGGGGTCTCACAGAGTCAGACACGACTGAAATGACTTAGCAGCAGCAGAAGCATCCTTAATGGACACCGGATAGATGTGCCCTCTACAGACCTTAAAGACTCTGATCTGGAATCCAAAATAAAGCCGTAATCTTCAGATGATAATATTAAGGTTGCCTCTGAGCATAAAAGTTTTAGAGACTATTACAAAGTTCTATTGGTGTACCAACAGTAAAGTTAGGTCTTAGAAATAAAAGAAGTCAGAAATATTTTTCTAAAAATGAAACTAAATGTAATAGTAAAGATTTGGAGTCAGAAACCTTGTCAGAAATATCAGAAATATTTCCCCACTTTTATTAAGATTTCAACAGCTATTTACTGTATGCTCATTACAAGCTGAGGAAGTTGCTCCTACTAACTGTAATTAATACCTTCCACAATTTATTTACCTCTCTTGAGCTTCAGTTTATTCCTTTGTATATGAGAAGGATTTTTAGAACTCTGCTGAGATTCAAATGAGATAACATGAAAGATCATTGTAAACTGAAAAGCACTATATTAATATCACTTATTAAAAGTTCTTTCACTTTGTAATTCTACCTTAAAATTGACTGCTTGTCTGTAAACCATCTGGTGGATTTTGAGTTTAGTTTTATGGGTCTTGAGTGATTATCTCTGGTATCCACAAAAATCAACACTTGTGTTGAATGACACTAGAAGGGCTAGCACAAGTTAAAATACAGATCAAAAACAAAAAACACAGCAATGTGAATAATACTGACTAGGAGCCAAAATCCATCAAGAAAAAAAGACCTGGAGTGTGGGTAGCACCTGATCTCCTCCATACTCATGTCACAGCTCCTTGCCACCAGGCTCCATCTCTTGGTAGCTTGGCATCTCACTGACTGTTCTTAAGTCAGTGAGATGTTCTCCTTGGGGCTTCCCTTCCTCCTTAGGGCTTCCCTCATAGCTCAGTTGGTGAAGAAGCCACCCTGCAATGCAGGAGACCCTGGTTTGATTCCTGGGTCGGGAAGACCCCCTGGAGAAGGGATAGGCTACCCACTCCAGTATTCTTGGGCTTCTCTTGTGGCTCAGCTGGTAAGGAATCCGCCCACAATGCAGGAGACCTGGGTTCGATCCCTGGGTTGGGAAGATCCCCTGGAGAAGGGAAAGTCTATGCACCACAGTATTCTGGCCTGGAGAATTCCATGGACTGTATAGTCCCTGGGGTCGCAAAGAGTCGGACATGACTAAGTGACTTCCACTTTCACATTTTCACTTTCACACCCTTTCCTCTCCCAGAATATAAGAGGGCAGGCAACTTGTCCCAGTTTTCAGCTAAATGATTCTATCAGTGTGAGGCTCCTACACTCACTAAGGCTTTCTTACTAAATCAAATTGCTTTATTCAGTCATAAGGCCTACTCCCAAATTGGAAACTTACAAGTTGAAAATTTCAAACTGGATTATATATATTACTGAACTCAGGTTCTGCCACTCACTACTCAAAAGCCAATTATTTGAGAGTTTCAGTAGAGAGGAAAGGTGCTCTAATCAGAAAAGTTTGCATTCTGGGAGGAAGGTAGACTAATGCCCAGAGACCAATCTTGAAGATTCTGCTCAGCCACGACAGGTTTTAAAGGAGAAAAGTGGGGAAGAATCTCAATGAATCATTCACTGAGGCAGGAGGTTGGGTTCTGCATCATTCTCCACTACATACAGGCTGGCTGACTCTCTCTTCATATGTTATCTTGCCTGCATGATCTACATGCAGAATTGCTAAGAGAGGTATTGGAGGTAGAGAGCCAGTCATTTTTTAACTACTTCATTCTTACTTCTTTTTGTAAAGGCAAACAATCAACAGGTTAATTAGGTTCTTTCGAGGTTAGAGGGGAACAGAAATGGGCAAACAGGAAAGAGGCAAGAAAGCTGCTTTCAATTTCCCACTGTCAAACCTCATTCTGTTTCTGTGGCATTAGGGGTTGAAGGTCCATCTTCTGTAATGTCTTAATGCTGACATACGGTGTGTATTCTCAGAGTAGAAGATGTCAACATGGGTCTGTAGCATATCTTTGCTGACAATTTTAGTTGCCCGCTTACATATATGGACAGAGCAAGCTGCAATTATTTTGATGCCCAGAAAGCTATATCGTTCATTGTGAGCGGTAATGTTAATCCCATTCTCTTGAGGGCAGTTCTCAGAATTGTGTTAGCTGTAGATTTAGCACTGTTCAAGATGGAACAGCCTATGTCATGTGCTCCGGTGACAGTTACAGTATCTGTGAAACAACTCAGGAATGTGCATCAGACACTGAGTCTGTGACTCTACTGTCCTAATCATTAGTTGATCCATTTTATACTGGGGGAGGTGGCCTGGAGGGTTCTGCTTGGTTCCAGATATTTTCGCAAAAGTACTTCAATTAAAATTTAGAAACTATGAAATAATCTGGAAATAAAACATTCCGGTATTTCATTAATTTTGTTTTGTTGAAAGATATCCTAAAATTATAAGCTTGTGGGAGTTTCATTAAATATCTCCATGTTATAAATTCATTTAGTGGCTACAAATGAAATGATTTAGGCAAAGAAATGAATATCTTTGAGAAGTTTAGGCTTAATAACATTTTCCCCGCATCTTTAGGGTTCGTGAGTTTTTGCCGATCTCCCCTGTCACACATTCTAAATAATGTATTAATACTCTGACAAGTTTTACACAGTGGAGAATTTTCAAGGTAAAAGTAGCATCTTAATCACACAGATTTGTATGGTTACACATCCCCATGTAAACCAGGTTTGTTATTAAGATCATTGGTGCCTCTGAACCCCAAACAAAAAATTTTTAGTTGTTTCTGTTCCATGATTTCATGTATGAAATCAATGTTAAATTATGTATTTTTGTGCTTCAAAGTTCACTCCAGCTATCTTTTGTTTTATATTTTATAACTTACTGCCTTTCAGAAGTTCTGCTGCAAAAAAATAAAGAAGTTCTGCTGCAACATTTGGTTAAAAGCATCAGATTTTGCCTACCAGTTCCACGGTCAGTCTTAAACTAGAGTGTCTTAAGAAGGAAAAATTACTAATTTTTTAAAGTCAAGCACTTATTTACCTTAAAAAAGTAAATCTTTATTATAGTCTGTAGTGGAAATCAATATTGATCATGGGACATTTATTTTTCCTTTCCCCTGTGCTGTGCTTTGTCGCTCAGTCATGTCCGACTCTTTTCCACCCCACAGACTGTGGCCCGCCAGGCTCCTCTGTCCGTGGGGATTCTCCAGGCAAGAATACTGGAGTGGGTTGCCATGCCCTCCTCCAGGGGATCTTCCCAACCCAGGGATTGAACCCAGGTCTCCCGCATTGTGGCAGATTCTTTACAGTCTGAGGCACCAGGGAAGCCCAAGAATACTGGAGTGGGTGGCCTATCGGTTCTCCAGGGGATCTTCTCCACCCAGAAATCGAAGCGGAGTCTCCTGCATTGCAGGCGGATACTTTACCAGCCGAGCTACCAGGGAAGCCCCACTTCCTTTCTCCTAATACATAGTTTTCATACTTTTTGTAATGTGTCTTTAATAACTAGAAAAAAATCTTCTAAAAAATGTGAAGTATGATTAAGTGATTCACAAAGTTAAAAACACTTATGGAATCTTAATTTATTCATATTTGACAAATCTTTATTTATTCATATTTGGGGAAATACTGGCATATCTTTTTCATTCATGTAAACTATGTAAATATTGGCCTTTTCATAGTATTTGAATAAGAAGCAAAGAAATGCAATTTGAAAATATTGAACATTAGCACCAGTGGGTTTAAAAGGATTTTACTTGAACTTCCATAATAAGTACTCTGTTCTAATAGATTATGTAGAATTTTGATATGTCTCAAAGTTATTGAGCTACTGCTGCTGCTACAGTGGAGTAGCACTGGAGTGGGTTGCCATTTCCTTCTCAAAGTTATTGTAAAAGTCAATTATTATTGCATTTTTCTATAGATATAGAGCTTCCCTCATAGCTC
The DNA here is from genome assembly GCF_963930625.1 of Muntiacus reevesi. NCBI lineage: Eukaryota > Metazoa > Chordata > Mammalia > Artiodactyla > Cervidae > Muntiacus > Muntiacus reevesi. The sequence goes on along the minus strand of NC_089269.1, from coordinate 19,118,064 downwards.
AGTTGGTAAAGAATCCGCCTGCAATGCAGGAGACCCCGGTTTGATTCCTGGGTCAGGAAGATCCGCTGGAGAAGGGATAGGCTACCCACTTCAGTATTCTTGGGCTTCTCTTGTGGCTCAGCTGGTAAAGAATCCACCTGCAGTGAGGGAGACCTGGGTTTGATCCCTGGGTTGGAAAGATCCCCTGGAGAAGGGAAAGGCTACCCACTCCAGTATTCTGGCCTGGAGAATTCCATGGGCTGTGTAGTTCATGGGGTCGCAGAGTCAGACACGACTGAGAGACTTTCACTTTCATAGATACAGAAAGTAAAAAAAAGAGAGAGAGATGAAGCTAGAACTGCAGGGCCCCCTTCTATTTATATTTCCTAGCCCATTGATTTATTTTGTTCTTAGTTTAAATCCTAAGACTTTTGAAAACTATTGAAAAAATGTAATCAAATAAGAAAGTCTGTGATCTTACTACCCGAAGAACATATTACACTATAGTAGTTGAATGTATGTAGTTGTTTTTTATAAGAATAAAATGAATAAAATTTTTCTAACTTTTCTAAAATTAAGTATTTATTTACACTAAAAGTTGAATGTTTCTGATAAATATGGATAAAAGGATAGAGATAATTCACATGTCTACTGATAGATTTAGAGAAAGAGTAAAAAGGAAACAATATTATTCTGTCCCAAAGTGTTCAGGTTCGTTAATTTTATAATTTAATGGTTGTATTTAAAATGGTCATGGATATTTTGAGTCTGGGGACACCTTGGAGCTTTTTTTCAAGTATTTCTTTCAATGAGTATGTTTCAACCCCTTTTAAAATGAAATATGTATTTTATTTTTATCCTAATTTTTTTAATTGTTAACTTAAAAATGCACAGCATGAGTTACGAGCTAAGTTTTACTTGAGGCAAAATGAGACCTGCAGCCTGGGAGACAGCACGTCAGATAACTCTGAGGAACTGCTCCAAAGAGGCAGTGGGGAGGTCAGTATACATGTGATTTACATGCAGTCAAGCACATATTTTTCCAGAATGTTTCTGCTAGTCTGGTGAAGCTTTCTGCTAGTCATAAGAAACAGCTGTCACCATGAACAATTTTAGTGCTTGTCTACATAGGAGGAGATACAAGAATTGGGCTTATAAAATCAACTCCTGAAAATATGTAACTGTCTGAAGACCTGTCTTGCCAGCTTTTAACCCAACCACCAAGTGCTTCATTTCTGCGCTCCACTCTGAACTCCTTCCAAGGGATGCTGAAAATCAGCATATGCAGCAGCACGTGGTTTAATCCTTGTAAAGGTGTTACTAGATGGCAAGTGCCAATTGAAGCTGACAGACTGTTCATAACAGCTTATTTACAACAACCAAATCTAGAATATCCCAAAAGTTCTTCAACATTTAAAAGGGTAAATTAGTCGTACAGTATACAATGAAATCCACAGAGCAATTTAAAAAAAGAATTACTGGTATACTAATGAATGGATGAGTCTCACAGACATTATGCTAAGTGATAGATACCATACACAAAACAGTATATTCTGCTTAATTCCATTTTTATGAAGTTCAAGAACAAGTAAAGTCAAATAATGGTGACAGAATGCAAAAAAACAGTGGTTATCCTTGAAAGAATTATGGACTGAGAAGGAAACTTCTAGGGTGCTGGAGTCTTCTATGTACATCTTGCCTGGGATGTGGTTACACAGATACGGTTTTTTGTTTTGTTAAGTCGCTAAGTCATGTCTGACTTTTTGACCCCATGGACTGTAGCCCACCAGGCTCCTCTGTCCATGGGATTTCCCAGGCAAGAATACTGGAGTGGGTTGCCATTTCTTCTCCAGTGTGTCTTCCTGACCGAGGAATGGAATTCGTGTCTCCTGCATTGGTAGGCGGATTCTTTACCACTGAGCCACCAGAGAAGCCCCAAGTAAGTCGTGTCTGACTCTTTTATGACCCCATGGACTGTAGCCCACCAAGCGTGTATAAAAATTCAATGAGTTATACAGCTAAGATTGAGCTGAAACTTGTATTTTAATATCAGCCGTTTATGGTATTATTTACTACAATTACTTTTGTTACCAAAATAATATTAATGCTATCACAATATTGTCTTCTTGGTATTCAGAGTAATTTGAAATTTTCATTACTGGAAGGACTGTGCTAAAAATAGGTGTCTTGGGACGTCCCTGGCAGTTCAGTGGCTAAAACTCCATGCTTCCAATGCGGGGGTTCAATATCTGTTTTGGAACCAATTTCCCACATGCTGTACAGTGCAGCCACAAAAAAAATTGAAAGAAAAAAAATATTGCTTAAAAATAGATGTATTTTGCTTTCAAATTGTCTTTAAGTTAGATAAAATACAGGGAAAAGGTGGCTTGGGTATATAAGATAAATTGATTGTGTGGGGAACATTAGAATAATTCTCCCTTTAAATTAACAAGATTTTAATAAAAATAAATTCATCCTCTCTGACTATTACAATTTTAAGTCTAAGAGGAAATTATTGATAGTTTTTCCTTTTTGCTCAGTGAACTTTAGAAGAACTATTTTCACATATGGTATTACATAAAAATCATAAGATTTAGAAAGAAATATTTTTGCTAGCTATAGCCATAAATGTCAAATGTACTAAAGTATTAGAGAAGTTCTATAGTATGGCACTTAAAAACTTGAGTTTGGGTGTCCAAAAGGCCAACAATAGCCACTTCCTAGTACAGGCCCTTGTAAAAATTATCTAAACTTTCTAAACCTTATTTATCTCATTTGTAAAATGTGATAATAACACCTACCACCCAGGATTTTGGTGAGGATTGATCAGGATAATGTATGTGAAAACTCAAATGCCTGGCACAAAGCAACTCTTCAAAAATATTAACCAACTTTATACTTATTATCAGAATTATTATTGTGTTTATTTTACCAAGGATGGTTACCATTGGACTTGATATTCTGATATTTCTCCTTTAATACAGCCAGCTAGAATAATGTTGATGACTTTAAATTTGGTTGAATACTGCAAAAACAAAGTTTGAAACTGTCAGGATCATACCTTCTGCTATGTTTTAAAATTTATTAAACTACTCATACATACAGTTTTATGTTAGAATGAAAAAAGATTCTTATCCAGTAATATTAATATTCTTAGATACATACTTACTTTACTGAAAATAATTATATCCAGAAAAATATTCTAAAAAATCAAGGCTTATCCTAAATCCTAAATCTTAGAGGGAATAAAGAAAAGTAAATATAGTTGACCTCAATTTTAAAAGGTCTGAATTTTAGTTTGACTATTTGAACTGTTTCATTCATTTTAGATGGCCACCCCCAATTTTCAGAGCAGCCTACTTAATTGTTATAGTACCTCTGTGAACTAAATGGATTTGAAAGACCAAAAGACAGTGACCCTTACTTAAAAAAGCAGAGGTCCCTAGGATAAAAAGCTTCCAAGACTGTGCATAAAAATTCATATCTTTGTCCTGGTAAGTTACTTCCTCATTAAATCCTTGTATGCATAAATTTGAAAGTCCCAAATAAGATGAGGACTTAAGTCACATTTCAGTTCTCCTGCCAGTTGGTAGCCTTTTCTATATACTGTTCTTTTAATATCACAATTTCAGGTCTATTCTGTGAAGACTTTGACTTTTAATATTATGTTTACTTTCTGATAACAGCACTGATAGTTGTGTTGAAAAGGCCTTCCATTAGAAGTACTTGACCATAACACTCTCAGTGTTGCTAAACACGAATCCCTTACTCTAAGCATATCTACTAAGGTGTAAAAGAGGGAGTCTATTTATTTACAGATTAGCTACATAAGCTATTCTGTTTTAGACCAAATTTTGTATCTCAAAATTCAATTAGTATTTACCTTAGTAAATAAGGTAAGTATTACTGCTTAGGTTTTAGAAATAGTTTGCAAAGATAATTCTGAAACCAGACTTAATAAATATGTGTCTAAATTTATTCTTAATAAATATGTGTGTCTAAAATATGGTAATAGTGAGGTCACAGGATGGGTGATATAAAGAAGATGGTATGTACTTCAAGAAGCAGAGGATTTTGGAGGCAAGTGAAAGTAAAGATATGAAAGTGGCATCTCCGGCTCCAAGAGGCAGAAGATGACAGTGGCTTTCATTAAACTTTAATAAAATATGTGTCTAAATTTATTCTCCAGAGACAAAAGAGGTTCTGTATACAAAGACACACACACACACACACACACACACAACAATAGAAGTTAATTGTATTGCTAACAGACCAAAGATCCTTAATGGAGTAGTTTCTAATGCTACCTTACAAATACCTCCATTTTAAATACTCAGGAAATGAGTATTAACTTAAAAGCATCTACTACTGACAGGTCAGTCAGTTACTAAGCATAGAAGCATCTTGAATGTATGCATACACATCTCAGGAAAAGGTCATTTTATGATAAAAATTCATACCTCTTCTGTCTCAGTCCTTGGGGAATGAGAGTACCTTCAGAAAGGTAAGCTACTGTAAGGACTGACAAATTTCTGCAAGCCTGAAGTATGTGTTGAGAGGAAAAAAGTGATACTGGGAAAAGGGAACAGCTTAATGGCAGGTTATAAAGTTTAATGAAAGCCACTGTCATCTTCTGCCTCTTGGAGCCAGGAGATGCCACTTTCATATCTTTACTCTCACTTGCCTCCAAAATCCTCTGCTTCTTGAAGTCCATACCATCTTCTTTATATCACCCATCCTGTGACCTCACTATGACCATCTACCGACCTAAGGGTAGGAGGTCGGAGATTTTTTAGAATTGCTTTATGTAAGCCTTCTTTTTCTCCTATTCCCAATCAGGGCACTTAGAAATTCAAAACACAAGACAGTGCAGCCTCACAGTTCCCAGCTGGAACAATTTTCATGTATTTTGTTTTGTCATCCTCAAAATGCTGCCTCCTCTTGGGCTTCTGTTACACCGGCCTGTCTGTCTGTGTGCTCAGGCTCTCGGTCGTGTCCAATCCTGTGACTCCTTGGTCTGTAGCTCAGGCTTCCCACGCGGCACTAGTGGTAAAGAACCCGCCTCCCAGTGCAGGAGACATTAAGAGACCAGAGTCGGATCCCTGGGTTGGGAAGATCCCCTGGAGGAGGTCATGGCAACCCTCTCCAGTATTCTTGCCTGGAGAATCCCCTGGACAGAGCAGCCTGGCGGGCTTTGGTCCTGATGCAGAGTCAGACATGACGGAAGCAACTTAGCATGCAAGCTTGGACTGTAGCCGGCCAGGCTCCTCTGTCCATGAGACTTTCCTGGTAAAAATACTGGAGTGAGTTGCCATTTCTTCCTCCAGGGGATCTTCCTAAGCCTACACCAATCTACTCAACTGGAAAATCTAATTCCAAAATCTGGTGTTCTAAAATCATGTTTCCTTCCCCATTTTAATTCTTCATTCATATATAACAAACTTAATTTCTTCTAGTCTCTCAGTTCATCGGTATGTCCCTGGTTTCACTTTCTCCTGGGTTTATCTTGGACCTCAGGGTCAACATCAGTTATGTTCTGGCAAGTCCCACATTGTTGAAAATTTCTCTAACCAGTGGCCAGGCTCTAAAACCTTAGAAACCCCATCAATTGATTTTTTTTTTCCTATTCTAGTTCTGCTTAGTGCAAGTGGAGTCAGTTTTATAATGATTGCTGTGATTTCAGACTGTAAGCTTTTACATACCATTTTGATCAAAGACATCCAGCATATTGTCTGAAACACTGTATTGTTTACACCACCACCACCACCAGCAACAATAACAGTACACTAAAGTTTATTGTGTCCTAAGCACTCTACAGTTTAGATGTATCATTTTAGTTTCTCCTGTCAACAACCCCAGGAGACAGATGCTATGAGTATCCACTTGGTAAACATGATCAAAGTAGGCAAAAAGAAATCAAAATGATTCAGTGAGTACTTGCTAAAGAACTAATTAATGTGTATTGGTATGTTATCCCAGACCTTTTTTAAAAATAGACTTTGTTTTTTAGTTCCCTTTTAGATTCATAGCAGAATTGAGTGGAAGTATAAAGATTTCCACTCTACCCTTCTGCCCAAACATATTCACAGCCTCTTCAATTATCAATGGTTCATTTGTTACAACTGATGAAACTTATATTAACATATGATTTTATCCTGGAGTCCATAGTTTTTTTAGGGTCCACTCTTGGTCTTGTATACACTCTGAGTTTGGACCAATTTGTAGTGACATGGCATACATTCACCGTTATAATATCATAGAGAATAGTGTCGTTGCCCTAAAATTTTTCTGTGCTCTACCTGTTCATCCCTCCCTTGGCACTAACCTCTGGCAACCATTGATCTTTTTACTGTATTCATAGTTGTGCCCTTTCCAGAATGTCATGTAGTTGGAATTATACGTATGTAGCCTTTGTGGTGGAGAAGGCAATGGCAACCCACTCCAGTGCTGTTGCCTGGAAAATCCCATGGACGGAGGAGCTGGTGGGCTGCAGTCCATGGGGTCTCGAAGAGTCGGACACAACTGAGCGACCTCACTTTCACTTTTCACTTTCATGCATTGGAGAAGGAAATGGCAGCCCACTCCAGTGTTCTTGGCTGAGAATCCCAGGGATGGGGGAGCCTGGTGGGCTGCCGTCTGTGGGGTCGCACAGAGTCGGACACGACTGAAGCGACTTAGCAGCAGCAGCAGCCTTTGCAGACTGGCCTTTCCTTTAGTAATACACACTTAAGCTTCCTCAATGTCTTTCATGGCATGGTAGCTCATTCCTTTCAGGGCTGAATAATACTCCATTGTCTGGATGTACCACAGTTCATCTATCCATTCACCTACTAGAGTGATGTCACCAAGATGGTGACATAGGTTGTTTCCAACTTCACTCCATTCAACTACTGAAGAACATCTTCGTTGAGCATTTCTTTTTTCAGACTAGCATTAATTCATATCCTGCCCAGTCAGGGTCCCTAAATCAATGATTTACTTGTAGGAGACAAGGTCACATTCTAAGCTGATTTAATAGATAACATTTGAATAAGTGATGTTATTTATATTTTACTAAGGCATAACAGTAAATTTTTATTCCTTTCATTTTTTAACAAATATTACAGTAATGGGTGCCATTAATGTTTATTACCTGGTATACTTGGTCTTTTGGTTTCTAGAAGTATTTGAATCCGTTTACCAAGGGCAGCCAAAGCTACTAGCATCTCCAAAACCACTAATTGAGTGGAGATATTGATATGGAAACAGGCAGACTTTAAGAAACCACTCTGAGCCTCAGTTTCATCATTTGTAAACTTGGGCATCATTCTCATAAGACTGTTGTCAGGAGAAAACTACATGGTTCTGCCTTCAACCTCTCATCTTACTTGCATCTACATATTTGTACACTGTCAGTCTTTCCAGCTTCTCCAAGATAACCTGGCTCTACTCTATGCTGTATTCAGCTTGGTGCATATTCTGGGCTGTGGTTATCACCACTTTACAGTCTTAATTATTATGCCTCCATCTATTGTTTTTAAAATCTGGGCTCTTCCTTTTAAGTCTGTGATCCATTTCAAAGTATCTTTTTGTGTATCTGTGAAGGATCAGTAGTCAGTCTTCCATGTGAATAACAGGTATTCCAATGTGATGTATTAAAAAAGACTTTTTATGTCATCATTGGCACATTCTTGAAAAATCAATTAACCACACATATGTGGTTGCATGTTTGCATGCCCGACACACTCTGAGATCAAACAAACTGAAATATCAGAGTTTTGGGCAAAGAAGGTGTTATCGCAGGGTCACGCAAGGAGATGGATGGCTCGTGCCCCCAAAGCGCCAAATTCCTCAAAGTGGTTCAAAAAGCACTTTTAAAGGCAAGGTGATGGAGGGGGCGGGATCAGTTGTTGCAAACTTCTTGGTATAGGAATACATTGTTCTTGCAACTGTTCACACAGGTCAGGTCAGGATATTCCTGTAAACCTTTAACAAGACAAATGTTATTCTCTGTTCTGGAGTGCTTTATTGCTATATGAATGAACTCTTAGAGGTCAGAGCCCTGAAAATTGGCTATCCTGTATATTTAAGGCTATAGGTAACATCTTTTACAAAATGTGCAGAACCAGCGTGACTAAACACAGGCCACAAAACACAAAGGTTCGAGTAAAAGGAGCAGAACTACTACAGAGTCACATTTGCCGTTCCTGTTGTTACTGCTATTGTTCAGTAGCTAAGTCATGTCTGTTTGTGACCCCGTGGACACAAACCTGCCAGGCTCCCCTGGCCTCCACTGTCTCCCAGAGTTTGCTCATACTCATCTCAATTGAGATGGTGGTGCTATCTAACCATCTCATCCTCTGCCACCCCCTTCTCCTTTTGCCTTCAGTCTTTCCCAACATCAGGGGTTTTCCAGTGAGTCGGCTCTTCACATCAAGTGGCCAAAGTATTGGAGACTCAGCTTCAGCATCAGTCCAGTGAATATTCAGGGTTGATTTCCTTTAGGATTGACTGTTTTGGGCTGCTTACTGTCCAAGAGACCCTTATGAGTCTTCTCCAGCACCACAATTTGAGAGCATCAGTTCTTCAGTGCTCAGCCTTCTTTATGGACCAGCTCTCACATTCACATATAACTACTGGAAAAATCATAGGTTTGACTATAGGGACCTTTGTTAGCAAAGTGATGTCTCTGCTTTTTAATATGCTGTCTAGGTTTGCCATAGCTTTTCTTTCAAGGAGCAAGTGTCTTTTAATTTCATGACTGCAGTCACTATCCAAAGTGATTTTGGTGCCCAATAAAATAAAGTCTATCACTGTTGTCACTTTTCCCCCTTTATTTGCCATGAAGTGATGGGACCGGATGCCATGATCTTTGTTTTTTGAATGTTGAGTTTTAAGCCAATTTATTCACTTTCCTTCTTCACCTTCATCAAAAGACTCTTTAGTTCTTCTTTGCTTTCTGCCATTAGAGTGGTATCTGTGTATCTAAGGTTGTTAGTATTTCTCCCAGCAATCTTGATGCTAGCTTGGGATTCATTCAACCCTAATTTCCCATGAATACTCTGTGGATATAGTATTTCTCCCAGCAATCTTGATGCTAGCGTGGGATTCATCCAACCCTAATTTCCCATGAGTACTCTGCGGATAAGTTAAATAAGCAGGGTGACAATATACAGCCTTGTCATACTCCTTTCCCATTTTGGAGCCAGTCTGTTGTTTCATGTGATTTTAACTCTTATATCTTGACCCACATACAGGGTTTCTCAGGAGATAGGTAAAGTGGTCTGGTACTCCTGTCTCTTTAAGAATTTTCCAGTTTGTTGTGATCCACACAGTCAAAGGTTTTAGCATAGTCAAAGAAGCAAATTTTTTTCTGGAACCCCCTTGCTTCCTCCATAATCCAAAAAATGTTGGCACTTTGATCTCTGGTTCCTCTGCCTCTTCAAAACCCAGCCTGTACATCTGGAATTTCTTGGTTCACATACTGCTGAAGCCTAGCTTGAAGGATTTCAACCATTACCTTGCTAGCATGCAAAATGAGCACGATTGTGCAGTAATTTGAACATTCTTTGGCATTGCCTTTCTTTGGGATTGGAATGAAAACTACCCTTTTCCAGTAAATACCCACTGTTATTGTCACTACTTTAGCATTTCTTAAAAAGTTACACTATATTGTTTCTAGAACAAATCTAATAAAGTTCCTTTTTCTTCAACTTTGATAGTTAGAAAAAACAAATTAACATCCAAAATTAAAGAATAGTTTGAAAAATGTTGTTACTCCCAGAGACTGGTAGTTTGCTTAAGTTCTATTCTGAGACTTCTGACAGAGTAAGAGAGAAAGAAATATGAGATGTAAAAAATGCTTTAATAAAAGACTTAAGACATTACTATGGAGATATTTCATGCTGTTTTGATAATATGCTTTTCTTAGCGTGGTAATTAAATCTACACTGAAATGTGATGGGAAACCACCATGATTTGGGGGAGGATTATGAGTTTTAAAGATTAAATAAAACTGACTCAGTGACCTCCCTAATGAAATAAGTACATATTTTACACCACAGTACCCCAAATGAATACAAATATCATTTAAATAGGAAAGTATACCAATTTTTAACTTGCTCTTGGTTCATCTGAAAAAAGCCTTTGACTCAGCAGCTATTTTTTTAAATGAATTTTTTAAATTAAAAGTAACATTAACATATTTCCTTTGTTTCCTTATGGAAATTCTTATATACTCATCGTGATCTGTAAAAACAGATGATTTCAGCCTGACTGCATATTACAGTCACCTCGGTAGTATTTTAAAATCCCACTGCCCATGCCACATCCCAGATCGATTAAGTCAGGATTTCTGGAACTGGGACACAGGCATCGGTATTTTTTAAAATCCCTGGGGTGATTCCAAAATGGCAGCCAGCAAAGTGGGAACAGCTGCCTTTTCACTACCTGAGAGCTTTAATTTACTCATGTGAGTGGTTGCTTATATGCAATTTGTAAAACACCCTAGATGAATCTGAGGTTATGGATATTTCTCCTGGCAATCTTGATTCTAGTTTGTACTTCTTCCAGCACAGCGTTTCTCATGATGTACTCTGCATGTAAGTTAAGTAAGCGGGGTGATAACTTACAGCCTTGACGTACTCATTTTCCTATTTGGAACCAATCTGTTGTTGCATGTCCAGTTCTAGCTGTTGCTTCTTGACCTGCATACAGATTTCTCAGGAGACAGGCAAGGTGGTCTGGTATTCCCATCTCTTTCAGAATTTTCCACAGTTTATTGTGATCCACACAGTTGAACGCTTTGGCATAGTCAATAAAGCAGTAGTTGATGTGTTTCTGGAACTCTCTCGCTGTTTCAGTGATCCAGAGGATGTTGGCAATTTGATCTCTGGTTCCTCTGCCTTTTCTAAAACCAGCTTGAACATCTGGAAATTTCACAGTTCAAGTACTGTTGAAGACTGCCTTGGAGAATTTTGAGTATTACTTTAGTAGTGTGTGAGATGAGTGCAATTGTGTGGTAGTTTGAGCACTCTTTGGCATTGCCTTTCTTTGGGATTAGAATGAAAACTGACTTTTCCAGTCCTGTGGCCACTGCTGAGTTTTCCAAATTTGTTGGCATATTGAGTGCAACACATTTACAGAGTTTCTAAAATTATGTAGATGCTCAACAAAGGTTATTTCCAGGTTTCCTTCACTCTGATCGCTGTACCTTCCCTATTCCTTGTTGCTCAGTTGCCCAGTCATGTCCTACTTTTTGCGACCCCATGGACTGCAGCACATCAACATCCCTAACCTCATCATCTCCTAGAGTTTGCCCAAGTTCATGTCCCTTGTATGAGTGATTCCCTAGTCCCTGTTATTTATTAATGTGAGTTTATTTAATTTAAATTAATCCAGCAATGCTCTGAGTGGGCCATTTGAAATCTCTGTTGATGCAACCTGACTGATACTGTGGTAGACTGAATTGTCACACTATTCTAGTTCTCAAACCGCCTGAGATATTGAAGTGAGTGAAAGTCACTCAGTCGTGTTTGACTCTTTTCAACCCCATGGACAATACAGTCTGTGGAATTCTCCAGGCCAGAAGACTGGAGTGGGTAGCCTTTCCCTTCTCCAGGGGATCTTCCCAACCCAGTGATTGAACCCAGGTCTCCCACATGACAGGCGGATTCTTTACCAACTGAGCCACAAGGGAAGCCCTGAGATACTGAAGTCAGATGAAAATGAGCTAGAACCTTATTCAGAATTCCCAAACTGTTTTTTCCAAAGCTCAGTGTCTCACAAAAAAGTACTCGCAGTGCCATACACATGAAAAGGTCTGTTGGGGTTCAGTTGCTCAGTCATATTGGACTCTTAGTACCCCATAGACTGCAGCACTCCAGGCCTCCCTGCCCTTCACTATCTCCCAGAGTTTGCTCAAACTCATGTCCATTCATTTGATAATGTCATCCAGCTATCTCATCCTTTGTCATCTCCTCCTCCTGCCCTCAGTCTTTCCCAGCATCAGGGTCTTTTCCAATGAGTCAGCTCTTCGCATCAAGGTGGCCAAGGTACTGGAGCTCCACTTTCAGCATCAGTCATTTCAATGAGAATTCAGGGTTGATTTCCTTTAGGATTGACTGGTTTGATCTCCTTATGCCCAAGAGACTCTCAAGAGTCTTCTCAGGCACCACAGTTGGAAAGCATCAATTCTTTGGTGCTCAGCCTTAATGATCCAACTCTCACATCCATAGGTGACTGCTGGAAAGACCATAACTTTGACTATATAAAAAAAATTGGGAAAAGCAGTATACTGTTGTTATCAACCAGATTTCTTAGACTCTAATCAATAGAAATTGATCAGAGACCAGATGAGAAATTCAGTCAAGGCTTTATTGGGACTCATCCTAGAGCACAAGGGAACAACAACAAATCCTTGTTTGCTCCCTGAGGGGTGGGGCAATCTGGTTTTTGAAGTGGTAAAGGGTAAATTGATGTGTCAGGCTGGAAGGGTGGCTTAAGTGATCTACCCACCCTCTAGGTGGTGCTATGTGCAGGGTGCATGTGCGATACCCTTCTTTTGCTCCCAGCACCTCAGAAGCAGCAGTCGGGTTTTTGCTCTTTTTGTATCTTGCTCCTAATTTGCCCCACTTCTCATGCACACAGTTATTTTTAGCCCCTTATCTCTTTTTTGTATTCTGTTGCTGGAGATGTTTGTTCAGGTGCAAGCACCTCGGCAAATGGTCCCAGGTCCCAACCTGTCTCACTGCGGCCTCCTCGTACGGATTTGCAGTGAAAAGAAGCATACTTAAGCTTCAGAGAAGTTCTACAGTAGATATATGCCTTTAACCCAGAATGCTCCAATTTTATTTGAGCACCCTACCCCATAGGGACACCCGTTAATAGTTTAGTGAGCCAGCTCTAAGGAGCAAAGCTGAGAATACTGCTGAATGTTGTTTTTTTTTTATGACTAGCCCAAAGCCAGAAAACTAATTTCAATAACGTGTCCCTTCTTGTCATTGGAAGAGAGTCCATCCCAGCCAACTCTCATCAAGAGAGGAAGCCTAAAAGCTGTGTATATGTTTGGAAGTGGGAGGTGGGGGTGAGAGGGAGAGGTTAAAAGTAAATTCTGAAGTGAAAAGTTAGAGATTTAAAAATTAGAGTTGAAAATGTTATCAGGGTTATAACTACTTGTGCTTTTGATTTTTTGTAATAATTTTAATATATTACCTACAAGCATAGTATTTAGTATCTTACCCAGCAAGACAACTTCTCTGTATGCAACAATTATAGAACTGAATTCACTCTTTCTCATTTTGTAATCTGAAAAATGGGAAATAATATAGTATAAAATAGAAGAAATAGGATCTAAAAAGGAATTGAATGTTTACACAAATCCTATGAAATATGAAGTGTGTTAAGGTTGCCAGATAAAGTGAAAGACACCAAGTTAAATTTGAGTTTCAGGTAAACAATGAATATTTTTGTCAATATAAACATTCTAGATGTACTAAAAATATTCATTGTTTATTTAATATTCAAATTTAACTGAATATTCTCTACTTTCTTGTTTGTTAAATCTGTCTGGCAACCTAAATGTGCTAAATATCTAAATAGCATCAAACGAAGCATGCCAAGACTACAAATGATGAAAAGCATTTTTTAGCTTTCAAATACTGACATGCCACAATGAAAAAGAGACAATTTCAAATTTTTCCAAACAGATAATACAGACTAGATCTGTCTAGGAACGCAGGATTGCTGGTTTGGCAAGTATTTAGGACAGCAGTATTTAAGGAGAATAAAATAGAAAAAAAGGAAATCTTAATTAAATTTTGCAGAAACTGCTTTGGGAAATAGAGATTGATAGTGTGAGAAACAACCACAAAGGCTATTTTAAAATGCAGACTTTTTAACTTGCACACTCCAAAACAGCTTTTATTTGAATAAATATAACATTCCTTCATCATAAAACTAAAGATTAGACAAATGAGAAATTCTTATGCAAAGAGGAAGGATTAACTTAATTATATGTAAGTCAACATAGGAGAATTGTACTGTCAGAGAGCTGTTTCTCAAAATAAAGTAAGCTAAATGAATATCTGTATTATGAATTAATTCATTACAAACATAATACATTTTTTCTTTCATATTTAAAGATATGAAATAATCAGATTCTTTTGAAAACAATTATGTTAATTGCATTGATTGGCATCTTATTTCATTATATTCAATACTTCTCAGATTTATATCTCTGTAGTATGTAACTAATGAGGAAAAAAACAGAAAAAGAGAATGCAAGTGACAGTTTGCTTTGCTCTTACTTGGAACAAGCACTTAAAAATAATTAAAATTAGGTTGCTTTCAGATAGTTCTTAAACAAATGCAGATAACTCCTCTCTTCACCATCACCCCAAATATTGTCTCTTAGTACTTCAGCTTAGCGTTGCATGCAGTAAATTTTCACTTTAATAACACCAAAAACTGTTTTGTTTTTTTTGCTTTCTTCACAAATTCCTGATAGATCAAAAAATTATGTTATTTCGTACTTTTCAGTAATTTCCTCAAAGTTAATTAAAACAGTGATTTTATACTCTGATTGAAAAAATGATACTTTACTGAATTTTTTAACAAACAGGAAAAAATAGTTGTAAGACTACTATTGGCAAAGGTTGTAACACATTTAAACTTTCAAACCAAATAAATCTACCAAGTGTAAATTAGTGGTCTTCTTATTCTTTGAAACATCCTTGTTTTCTTGATTTATTTTTCATACCTGATTATTTAATAGATAAGGCAAATTTGCAGGCTTCCCTGGTGGCTCAGACATTAAAAAAAGAAGAATCCACCACAGTTAAGAAAGTTTTAATTTGCTTCAAACATTTGGAATGCTTGAATAGAACTAACATGCAGTGGCTCCTCAATAAATTTTGCATTTGGACAATAGTCAGAAAGTTATACTATATTTATGGAAAAGTATCACATTATAGTAAAAGTTTCTGCTACGACTGTCTCTAGGAAAGCTTCTTATAATATGCAAGACTATTAGGTAGGAAGGAGGTTCTGGATTGTCCTGATCTTCCAAATTACCTAAATGTGACGAAACCCAGAGATGCGCTCACTAGATCTTATTTGTCCTTAAAATGAAGCCCACAGAGAAGAAAGCAATGGGCCACTGGTTGTGTATCACACTCCATGTGACTCTGCACCACTCACCTTTCATCTGCAAGGTGCGACCTTGCAACTCCCTCTCTTGACGTGTCTGTCGGCCTCAAAGTGTCAACCTGCAACTTTGGTTCCTGTACAGGAAATCTGTGATTTTGTAGTTCAGTTTTGCAACAACTTCTGGCTTGCGACTCCTCAAAATCCATTATGTTGAAAGGTTTCGGGAGAAAGCATCTATGCTTGCGTCTCAGGGCCAGAGATCTTCAGTTCTGTTCAGTCACTCAGTCGTGTCTGACTCTGCAGACCCTATAGACTGCAGCACGGCAGGCTTCCCTGTCCATCACCTACACCCGGAGTTTGCTCAGACTCATGTCCCTCGAGTCTGTGATGCCATCCAACCATCTCATCCTCTGTCGTCCCCTTCCTCTCCTGCCTTCAATCTTTCCCAGCATCAGGGTCTTTTTCCAATGAGTCAGTTCTTCCCATCAGGTGACCAAAGTATTGGAGCTTCAGCTTCAGCATCAGTCCTTCTGATGAATATTCAGGACTGATTTCCTTTAGGATTGATTGACTGAATCTTCTTGCTATCCAAGGGACTCTCAAGAGCTCACAGTTCAAAAGCATCAATTCTTTGGAACTCTGCTTTATGGTCCAACTCTCACATCCATACATGATTACTGGAAAAACCACATGGACCTTTGACTATATGGACCTTTGTCGGCAAAGTAATATCTTCTTTTTAATATGCTGTCTAGGTTTGTCATAGCTTTTCTTCCAAGGAGCAAGTGTCTTTTAACTTCATGGCTGCAATCACCATCTCCAGTGATTTTGGAGCCCAAGAAAATAAAGTCTGTCACTGTTTCCATTGTTTCCCCATCTGTTTGCCAAGAAGTGATGGGACTGGATGCCATGATCTTAGTTTTCTGAATGTTGAGTTTTAACTCAGCTTTTTCACCCTCCTCTTTCACTTTCATCAAGAGGCTCTTTAGTTCCTCTTTGCTTTCTGCAATAAGGGTGATGTCATCTGCATATCCGAAGTTATTGATATTTCTCCCGGCAATCTTGATTCCAGCTTGTGCTTCATCCAGCCCAGTGTTTCTCATGATGTACTCTGTATATAAGTTAAATGAGCAGGGTGACAATATAGGGCCTTGTCATACTCCTTTCCCAATTTGGAACCAGTCCATTGTTCTATGGACTGGAACCAGTCCGGTTCTAACTATTGCTTCTTGATCTGCATACTGATTTCTCAGGAGGCATGCAAGGTGATCTGGTATTCCCATCTCTTTAAGTATTTTTACAGTTTGTTATGATCTTAACTCCATATAAACTCATGGTCTATCTTATCCAAACCTATCTAGCAATATGTATGCTGTTTTATTCCAGTTGAGTTGTAAACTCTTTGAAAGCAATTAGTTCTTTTCCATAGACCCAGAGCACTGGACTTCATACTTGATAGGAGCTCATTATGGGCTTCCCTAGTGGCTCAGATGGTAAAGAATCTGCCTGCAATGCAGGAGACCTGGGTTCAAGCCCTGGGTTGGGAAGATCCCCTGCAGAAGTGAATGGCAACCCACTGCAGTATTCTTGCCTGGAGAATTCCATGGACAGAGGAGCCTGGCGGGCTGCAGTCCATGGGGTCGCAAGGATTTGGACACAACCTAGCGACTAACACTTTCACTTTCAGGAGCTCCTTAAACATCCAGAGATTAATACTAAGGAATTAAATGCACCTTTCTTCTGTTGAGTGACATGACCTTTCTCCAGTCCAGGCCAGTTTCTGGGCCTTCCTTTTCCTCCTTGCAGCAGGATCCAAAACTCAAACCAATTTCTTTTTCCCCAAAACCTACACAAGCTCTTTGATTTTCTTCTCCCCTAAAATTTACTCCAAAATAGAACACAATTTTCACAGTTATCTACTAACTTACCCACTTCTACTTGAAGATTTATCAATAGATTAGTTCTTTTGAAAGAAGCAAGAGGAAGGGCAGGCAAAAAGCCAGGCAGTATAAAAAAAGCCATTTAATTAGAGCAATTTCCTCTGGGACTGCCTTGATACAGTCCACAAATACAAGGTGACCTAGAAATGAATTAACTATATTTCAGAAAGATTGGGGCAGCATCTGTACCATTTGCCCAAAATACAGCCATGAGGTACACTCATCTAATCTAGTTTTCACCCTGCCTAAGAAGAATGCCCAGGTATTCCGTCTCTTTCAAGAATCTTCTAATAGCAAGTAGGAATTAAAGTATCAAAAAATTGTCCACAACTATTAGAGTATAAAGGACTTCCCTGATGGCTCAGATGGTAAAGAATCTGCTTGCAATGTGGGAGAACCGGGTTCGATCCCTGGGTCAGGAAGACCCCTGGAGAAGCAAATGGCAACCCACTCTAATATTCTTGCCTGGAAATTCCATGGAGAGAGGAGCCTGAGGGGCTATAGTTCATGGGGTCACAAAGAGTTGGACACGACTGAGTGACTAACAATTTCACTTTCATGAGAGTATAAAAATGCAGTATATTGATACCTCTTACCCATACACAATTCACTCATCTTCAACTGAGTATACATCAGATCAAAGTAAGTCACTCCTAAAGTTCTGATGTCAGTTCTTTATCTTGACATAAACATACAAGCAAATATCATTAACATGGAATAATATATAATTCTTCAGGATTATTGAATATGTTATTATTGACCCTGGCTCAGCCCCTAGCCTTTGCTAAGGTCTGCTGCCTCAGAAGAAAAAGATGTTTTTCCTTTAGGGTTTCTGTAGCCAAATAACAAAATCAAAGCTGAGATCAATGCAGCACAAGCTTTATTAAATGGCCAAAGAGTGGAAAAGCCGTAGCTTAGTTCACACATCAACTTCTGGACTATGTGGCAACAGGAATTTGATTTTAAAGAATGAAGACAAAGGGAGGAGGAAGGAGGCTAATGAAGGGGAGAGGTAGGCTTTAGTCTCCTGGGGAAGGGCCAAGGCTTCCCAAGGGAGTGGGGTGGCACTCCCTTGAAACCCGTTTTTGGTCCTTGAATTCCAGTCATAACTCCCGTGGGTGTGTCATTAAAGCACTAATGTGATAAAATCAGTGCATAATGAGACCCAGTGTCTCTTGGAGGTTATATTTCTCACCAATTTAGTTCCATCTAGTTCTCTCTGGTTTTTGTCTTTCTCTTCTTCTATCTTCCTTTCTTACCTCTGGACTTTGGGAGTAGAATAAAGATTTATGTTAACTCCTAATAGGGCTCCCTGGTGGCTCAGCTTTTAAAGAATCCACAGGCAATGCGGGAGACCTGGGTTCGATGCCTGAGTTGGGAAGATCCCCTGGAGAAGGGAACAGCTACCAACTCCAGTATTCTGGCCAGAAGCATTCCACACACTGTAGTCCATGGTTAATTCAGACTTAAATTGAAGAAAGTAGGGAAAACTACTAGACCATTCAAGTATGACCTAAATCAAATCCCTTATGATTATACAGTGGAAGTGAGAAATAGATTTAAGGGATTAGATCTGATATACAGAGTGCCTGATGAACAATGGACGGAGGTTCATAACACTGTACAAGAGACAGGGATCAAGACCATTTCCAGGAAAAAGAAATGCAAAAAAGCAAAATGGCTCTGTCTGAGGAGGCTTTACAAATAGCTGTGAAAAGAAGAGAAGTGAAAAACAAAGGAGAAAAGGAAAGATATACCCATTTGAATGCAGAGTTCCCAAGAATAGCAAGTAGAGATAAGAAAGCTTTCCTCAGTGATCAGAGCAAAGAAATAGAGGAAAACAGTAGAATGGGAAAGACTAGAGATCTCTCCCAGAAAATTAGAGATACCAAGGGAACATTTCATGCAAAGATGGGCTCAATAAAGGACAGAAATGGTATGGACCTAACAGAAGTAGAAGATATTAAGAAGAGGTGGCAAGAATACACAGAAGAACTGTACAAAAAAGATCTTCACGACCCAGATAATCACGATGGTGTGATCACTCACCTAGAGCCAGACATCCTGGAATGTGAAGTCAGGTGGGCCTTAGGAAGCAGCACTATGAACAAAGCTAGTGGAGGTGATGGAATTCCAATTGAACTTTTTCAAATCCTAAAAGATGATGCTGTGAAAGTGTTGCACTCAATATGCCAGCAAATTTGGAAAACTCAGCAGTAGACACACGACTAGAAAAGGTCACTTTCCAGTCCAATCCCAAAGAAAGGCAATGCCAAAGAATGTTCAAACTACCACACAATTGCACTCATCTCACACAGTACTAAAGTAATGCTCAAAATTCTCCAAGTCAGGCTTCAGCAATACATGAATTGTGAAATTCCAGATGTTCAAGCTGGTTTTCGAAAAGGCAGAGGATCCAGAGATCAAATTGCCAACATCTGCTGGATCATCAAAAAAGCAAGAGAATTCCAAAAAAACATCTGTTTCTGCTTTATTGACTATGACAAAGCCTTTGACTGTGTGGATCACAAAAAACTGTTGAATATTCTTCAAGAGATTGGAATACCAGACCATCTAAACTACTTCTTGAGAAATGTGTATGCAGGTCAAGAAGCAGCCGTTAGAACTGGACATGGAACAACAGATTGGTTCCAAACAGGAAAAGGAGTACATCAAGGCTGTATATTGTCACCCTGCTTATTTAACTTATATGCAGAGTACATCATGAGAAACGCTGGGCTGGAGGAAGCACAAGCTGGAATCAAGATTGCCAGGAGAAATATCAATAACCTCAGATATGCAGATGACATCACCCTCATGGCAGAAAGTGAAGAAGAACCAAAGAGCCTCTTGATGAAAGTGAAAGAGGAGAGTGTAAAGTTGGCTTAAAGCTCAACATTCAGAAAACTAAGATCATGGCATCCAGTCCCATCACTTCATGGCAAATAGATGGGGGAACAGTGGAAACAGTGGCTGACTTTATTTTGGGGGGCTCCAAAATCACTGGAGATGGTGACTGCAGCCATGAAATTAAAAGACACTTGCTCTTTGGAAGAAAAGCTATGACCAACCTAGACGGCGTATTAAAAAGCAGAGACATTACTTTGCCAACAAAGGTCCGTCTAGTCAAGGCTATGGTTTTTCCAGTAGTCATGTATGAATGTGAGAGTTGGACTATAAAGAAAGCTGAGCACTGAAGAATTGATGCTTTTGAACTGTGGTTTTGGTGAAGACTCTTGAGAGTCCCTTGGACTGCAAGAAGAACCAACCAGTCCATCCTAAAGGAGATCAGTCCTGGGTGTTCGTTGGAAGGACTGATGCTGAGGCTGAAACTCTAATACTTTGGCCACCTGATGTGAAGAGCTGACTCATTTGAAAAGACCCTGATGCTGGGAAAGATTGAAGGTAGGAGAAGGGGATGACAGAGGTTGAGATGGTTGGTTGTTATCACTGACTCAATGGAGATGAGTTTGAGTAGAGTCCAGGAGTTGGTGATAGACAACAAGTCCTGGCATGCTGTGGTCCTTGGGGTCTTGAAGAGTTGGACATGACTGAGTGAGTGAACTGAACCGATAGCCCAGGGAGTCACAAAGAGTCAGTCACAACTGAATAATGTTCACTTCCACTTTCAATAGAGGTGGGATTAGTGGATTTTCAGCAAGGATCTGGTGCCAGCTCTGGCAACACAGTCACCCAAACACCTTCCTCTGAAATTGATTCAAACTCCTTAGAATTTATCAATAGGGCAGGGAGATACTGAGTCCATTAACTGCTGGGTGAAGCAGGACGTGAATGGAAAGTTTATGCAACACTGTAACCAGGATCTGATGTTGGTTGACATGCAAGCAGAGACAGGAAAGAGCAAAGAAAAATGCAGATGAGACAGACTACTTAAATCTGGAAAAAAACTAAGAGAATATCCTTTCCATATCCCTCTCCACTCCCCTGAGTAGCCCTCGTGTGATATGAAGTCACTTGTATTAATGGTCCCCTTTCTAAGCTGGCTTATTTCAATTTCTTTCTTTCTTTTTTTTTTTAATAAATGGACATGTCCTTCATAAATAGAGATTAATCCAGTTAACATGAATTAGCATGAACTCTTTGAATAAGTGGCACATGTTCCTATGCAAATAATATGCTACATTATATGATCTTTAAAAACATGTTCCAAAAGCTGTTTAATAGACATTTCCTATTATTTTTGGAAATGTTCACTTATTTGTTCATATGTATAAAAAATGAAATTCAGTCCAAAGGAGTAATATCAAATCATTACATAGGAGAGTGAAAATGCTAAGATTGAACTGGATCATATAAAACCAAGGCAAGACTTAGGAGAGGCTGCCATTTCATTCTTGACCTTCTGTATAAGATAAAAAAAATCTTGATCATGTGCTGCCTAAAGTCAAGTCAACAGACATATCCCAAGGATACGAGATAATAATGCTATCTTTGGGAGAATAAGTGGCAACATACCCTACGAGTTGTGTAAGAAAAGAAAGCACTTTGAGGATATGACAAGCACAAAATTAACAGAAATGTCAAGGACTGTACCAGGAAAACACTTATTTTAAGTGACTTGTGCAATAGAAAATTAGCCAGGAGAGATCAAAGCAACGAATATCCATGTGTCCATGAGTTGTTATTAAAGTTAGCGCCAAAAGGTTAATGACCAAGTCTTTCCCTACCCAGGTTAAGCCATAATAATTCCTCTGCATATCAGATAACCTTACACCTTCTTTACTAAAATGCCTTTTAGGGACTTCATATTATGTCTTACCTTTTCCTGAACAGAGTAGAACACCAGGAGAGGTATCAGAACTGTTGCATAATTAACTCCTAAATCAATCTTTCTTCCACTTTTGTGAGCTTTTTCCTTCCAAAGGAGAAAATTGATTGCTAAATATGGTGTTTGATTTCTACTGCATGTTAAACTTAAGCTTTGATAGAAAAATAATGGTCTGTCACATGGACATCTTTTGCCATGTAATTTTATCATCTTATTGACAAGTGACATCTGACAAAAAGTGGTAAATGCCTTAATTTTAAGTTGATGACTCAACTGACTCAACGCAAATGGCAAAAAAAAAATTTCACTAGTTACTAAGAATAAAATAAATAGTTATTGATTAATTAGATTATGTTAGTGTTTTTTAAAGCTCATAAAATTATGACTGATTTGACAGGGCTTAGGAAATCTTTCAAATACAATAACTCCTATACATTTTATTATTTTGTGAAATTTGCTTTCAGAATTATCTACATAATTTATTGATGTTGAAAACTCCTATAAACAGTACAGTAATGAAGTTTGGGGTTGACATATACAAACTACCTACATATAAAATAAGTAAACAAGGACCTACTGTATAGCCCATAGAAGCTCTTACACTTTGCTCTTATATAACACTTACAACTGTGAAAATTTGGCTCTTCTTCTTGTTTTTCATACTCTGAAAGTCTCTTAAGGGCAGAGACTAGATTTTTTATTAAAATTGTGCTATCAATATACAGCCTGGCACCTGGGAAGCATGCAATAAAATGTCAAAGTATTTATTGAAAACTTACATATTAGATATTATTCCTGGCACTGAAGTTACCACATTGAATCATAAAGTCTAGATCCTTACTTTATGAACCTTAAATTCTAGTGGGGGAAGCAGATCACATACAAGCAGGAAATATAAGAATTTCCAGTAGTGATAAATACTATGAAGAAAAATAGTATGATAGAGTCTAAAACTTTAATGAAAACAAGAGCAAGTTCTCTAGGAGAGAATCTTCCAGGCAGAGGGATCAGCCAGTGCAAAGGCCCTAATTTAGAAGGAAGTTTGAATTTAAGAAGTAGAACTAAGTAAACTTAGTAAAACTAAGAAGGCCTGTGTTGCTGCAAGAATAGTGAGTATAGGACAGTGATGCCATAGAAGACTAAAAAGATGGACAAGGACCAATTCTTGAAAGGTCTCGAAGGGGATGGTTAAAGATATAGCATTTATTCTGCCGCTGCTACTAAGTCACTTCAGTCGTGTCTGACTCTGTGCGACCCCATAGACGGCAGCCCACTAGGCTCCTCTGTCCCTGGGATTCTCCAGGCAAGAACACTGGAGTGGGTTGCCATTTCCTTCTCCAGTGCATGAAAGTGAAAACTGAAAGTGAAGTTGCTCAGTCATATCCGACTCTTCACGACCCCATGAACTGCAGCCTAGCAGGCTCCTCTGTCCTTGGGATTTTCCAGGCAGGAGTACTGGAGTGGGGTGCCATTGCCTTCTCTGAGAATTTATTCTAAGTGTAATGAAAAGTCATTGAATTCTGAAGAGCAGAATAAAATCATCTAGCCATGCTTTTAAATGCTCACTGTTTCTCAACATAAAGAATAAACTGTAAAAGCCAGAAGCAAGAAGACCATGTAACATGTAATAAAAATTAAACATTCTGATTTCTATGACAAATCTAGCCAGTATATTAAAAAGCAGAGACATCACTTTGGTGACAAAGGTCCATGTAGTCAAAGCTATGGTTTTTCCAGTAGTCATGTATGGATGTGAGAGTTGGACCATAAAGAAGACTGAGTGTTGAAGAATTGATGCTTTCAAATTGTGGTGCTGGAGAAAACTCTTGAGAATCTCTTGTAGAGCAAGGAGATCAAACCAGTCAATCCTAAAGGAAATCAACCCAGAATATTCATTGAAAGGATGCATGGTGAAGTCCAAGCTGAAGTTGAACAGTTTTATGAAGACCTACAAGACCTTTTAGAACTAACACTGAAAGAAGATGTCCTTTTCATTATAGGGGACTAGAATGCAAAAGTAGGAAGTCAAGAAACACCTGGAGTAACAGGCAAATTTGGCCTTGGAATACAGAATGAAGCAGGGCAAAGGCTAATAGATTTTTGCCAAGAGAACACACTGGTCATAGCAAACACCCTCTTCCAACAACACAAGAGAAGATTCTACACATGGACATCACCAGATGGTCAATACTGAAATCAGATTGATTATATTCTTTGCCGCCGAAGATAGAGAAGCTCTATACAGTCAGCAAAAACAAGACTGGGAGCTGACTGTGGCTCAGATCATGAACTCCTTATTGCCAAATTCAGACTTAAATTGAAGAGAGTAGGGAAAACCACAGGGCATTCAAGAATGACCTAAATCAAATCCCTTATGATTATACAGTCAAAGTGACAAATACATTCAGGGGACTAGATCTGATAGAGTGCCTGAAGAACTATGAACAGAGGTTCACGACATTATACAGGAGGCAGTGATCAAAGCCATCCCATGAAAAAGAAATTTAAAAAGTCTAAATGATTGTCTCAGGGAGCTTTACAATAGCCGAGAAAAGAAGAGAAGTAAAAGGCAAAGGAGAAAAGGAAAGATATATCCATCTGAGTGCAGAGTTCCAAAGACTAGCAAGGAGAGATAAGAAAGCCTTCCTCAGTGATCAATGCAAAGAAACAGAGGAAACAATAGAGTGGGAAAAACTAGACATCTCTTCAAGAAAATTAGAGATACCTAAGGACCATTTCAGGCAAAGATTGTCTCAATAAAGGACAAAAATGGTATGGACCTAACAGAAGCAGAAGATATTAAGAAGAGGTGGCAAAAACACACAGAAGACTATACAAAAAAGATCTTCATGACCTAGATGGCCGTGATGGTGTGATCACTCACCTAGAACCAGACATCCTGGAATATAAAGTCAAGTGGGCGTTAGGAAGCATCACTACAAACAAAGCTAGTGGAGGTGATGGAATTCCAGCTGAGCTGTTTCAAATCCTAAGAGACGATGCTGTGAAAGTGCTGCAGTCAATATGCCAGCAAATTTGGAAAACTCAGCAGTGGCCACAGGACTGGAAAAGGTCAGTTTTCATTCTAATCCCAAAGAAAGGCAATCCAAAGAATGCTCAAACTATCGCACAGTTGCATTCATCTTACATGGTAGCAAAGCAGTGCTCAAAATTCTCCAAGCCAGGCTTCAGCAGTACATGAATTGACAACTTCCAGATGTTCAAGTTGGTTTTAGAAAAGGGAGAAGAACCAGAGATCAAATTGCCAACATCCACTGGATCATAGAAAAAGCAAGAGAATTCCAGAAAATTATCTACTTCTGTTTTATTGACTACACCAAAGCCTTTCACTGTGTGGATCACAGCAAACATTCTTGAAGAGGTGGGAATACCAGACCACCCTGCCTGCCTCCTGAAAAACCTGTTGCAGGTCAAGAAGCAACAGTTAGTACTGGACATGGAACGATGGACTCGTTCCTAATTGGGAAAGGAGTACGTCAAGGCTGTATACTGTCTCCCTGCTCATTTAACTATATCCAGACTACATCATGCGAAATGCCAGGATGGATGAAGCACAGGCTGGAAGCAAGTTTGCTGGGAGAAATATCACTAACATCAGATATACAGATGACTACCACTCTTAGAGTAGAAAGCAAAGAGGAACTAAAGAGCCTCTTGATGTGAAAGCAGAGAGTGGGAAAAGTTGACTTAATACTGAACATTCAGAAAGCTAAGGTCATGGCATTTGGTCCCATCACTTCATGACAAATAGATGGGGAAACAATGGAAACAGTGAGAAACTTTACTTTTTTGGGCTCCAAAATCACTGCAGATGGTAACTGCAGCCATGAAATTAAAAGACGCTTGCTCCTCGGAAGAAAAGCTGTGGCAAACCTAGACAGCATATTCAAAAGCAGAGATATTAGTTTGTTGATAAAGGTCTGTCTAATCAAAGCTATGGTTTTTCCAGTAGTCATGTATGGAGAGCTGGACCATAAAGAAAGTAGAGTTCCTAAGCATTGATGCTTTTGAACTGTGGTGTTGGAGAAGACTCTCGAGAGTCTTTGGACTGCAAGTCGTTCAAACCAGTCAATCCTAAAGGAAATCAGTCCTGAAAATTCATTGGAAGGACTGATGCTGAAGCTGAAACTCCAATACTTTGGCCACTTGATGCGAAGAACTGACTGACTGGAAAAAGACCCTGATGCTGGGAAAGATTGAAGGCAGGAGAGGAAAGGGACGACAGAGGATGAGATGGTTGGATGCCATCACCAACTCAATGGACATGAGTTTGGGTAAGCTCCGGGAGATGGTGATGGGCAGGGAAAGGGAAACCTGGCATGCTGCAGTCCCTGGGGTTGCAAAGATTAGGACATGCCTGAGCGCCTGAACTGAACTGAACTACTAGACATCAGGCACTTGTTCTGGGAACTTGGAATATGTCAATGAACAAAACAAAGATGCCCACACTCAAATCAATTACATCCTTGTGGGGAGAGATAGACAAAAACTTTCATAACAAATAAGTATATAATATTGAACATTATAATTAATAAGGAACAGAAGAAAAATTAAAGCAGGTTAGGAAGATGGGGGGGAGGTACCATAAAGAGGAAGAGAGGTAACATGGGTTGAAATATTAAGTAGAGTAGTAGGAATTTTGCACAGACTTGAAGGAAAATGATAGAATTATTATATTTAACCAAGTGCTTGTCTCAGACTAAAGCAGCTGGACTTACTTGAACCTGTACCAGAATCCTCAGAAGGTTTGTTAGCATCAGAATTCTCCCCAGGGTTTTTTTTTTATGCACAAATCTTTGGGCTCTACTCACAAAGTTTCTGATTCAGTGTCAGGGAAGGAACAAAATTTGCATTTCAAAAGGTTCCCAGCTGCAGCTGCTGCTGCTGGACTGGGGTGGCACTGGAGAATCCATGAGCTGGAGGAAAAGCTAGAGATGTGCGGGGTGTTTGCAGCTGTTTCCCCAGTGGGTGAGGGCCCCTCGGAGCTATCTGGAGCCTTTCTGGAAGAATTTCACTATGCAAGCCTACCTTCTGAGACTGTGTGCTGAGCAACAGAAACCATAGGCTACAGGAGAATTGAAGTTCCCTTTTGGTGTCTTCATTTAGCATTTGATTTTAGCTACTTTTCTACTAAGGGCTTCCCTGGTAGTTCAGCGGTAAAGAACCCACTTGCAATTCAGGAGACCCGGGTTTGATTCTTGGTTCGGAAACATCCTCTGGGGAAGGAAATGGCAACCACTGTAGTATTCTTGCCTGGGGGAATCCCATGGACAGAGGTGCCTGCTGGCTTCAGTCCTTGGAGTCTCCAAGAGTGGGACACAACTGAAGCAACTAAACGAGAACTTTTCTACTAGTATTCCCAACTCCCTACTCCCTTGCTACTTTATCATTCTCTCACAACAAGATATATAATCTAACAGTGTTCATTTCCCACTCTTATACCAGAGCCACTGAGCATTTCTGAAGAAAAATAGCACTGCAATAAAGATCGATGCCTATGCAACTTTAAACAATACACAGAATTCTTTTATCTGCTTTTGATCACCTCCATCCCTATTCTCTATAGCAACTATGCCAAATGTTCATCTGAGACTTCATGATCCCTGCCTCCTCCCACTCAACAGATGACAGTCTCTTATTCAAAGAAAAAAACAGAGTCTATAACACATGAAAACCTCCAAGTTTCTGCCATTCCCGCCCCCTCCCTCAATACATATGAGCTCACATGTTCACTAGCTACAGACTTTTCCCTTTCGTTTATCTCCTTCCTCCTGGTCTCAGATAACACCACACAGACAAAGTACTTAGGAAAGTGTTTGACACAAGCTAATGTGCTCAATAAATTTGTTTTTAGTTTTAGATTGTTTAGTTTTTTTAATCATATTCTTTTATAAAACAGGTAATAAATATATAAGAATAAATAAAAATTTTAGAATCTCTTTCCAAACACTGTTTTACTAGACACACGTTTGTATTCCCTGAAGACAACCATAGTTGTCACCATCGGTTTTTGTATTTCCTTTAAAAATACTGGAGCAAAGAGATTTTCGATAGTGTACAGATTATGTAAGTATTTGAATAAGAAAGATAGCACATGTGTTCTGAAGAATGTCTCTACATATTGCCAGTACTTGATAACAAAGTAACGGACTAAAGGATAGATTCTCTCTGTTAGTTTCTTCTAAGCTGTGGGAGTGTCACTGATCACAAAGGAATTAGTGGATGACCTCTGTTTGGGGCTATCAACAATTGTAGTTTCCATTTCAAATTTCAGCAATAGTTAAGGAAGAAAATACTTCTGTTTTCATTACAGCAGTTACCAGTTGCTTGTGTATCCTTCTAGAGTTATTCTTTGTACAGATAAGCAAATGTATTCATAAATGTTCTTTATGTTATAGAAATAGTAACATACTATCCTTTTCCACACTCTGGTTTGTGACTTTAAAATATGTTTTGGAAATCTTTTCATAGCAGAATATAAAGAGCTTCTGTGTTCAGTGAAGGATGTACATAATTTATCTGTATTGATATACATATTTACTTCTCACAGATGGAAAATTCTTAAATATTTATTATTTATCTCAGGATAAATTTTTAGAATGATTGTTTCAAAGATTATTTCCATATTGCCTACATGGGTTGAACCAGTTTATATCAGCACTGTGAAAGAGTGCATGCTTTTCCTCGCTCTAAATTAACACAGAGTATTTTTCATTCATTCACTCATTTTTCATTCATCAAATATTTTTAGAGCAACTCTATGAGACAAATTTTGTCCCAGGCCCAGGGATTAAAGTCTCTCTCCTCTTACATAGCTTATATTCTAATAAGGAAAGACATAGTAAACAAATGCCAGTTAAACTTTTTACTTTGCCTGAGAACTTTAGCTTCCTTCCTTGCTGCATAAATATATCAAAATATTTTTATGTTAAAAAAATTACATTTCTTAACTTGGAGTGTCCAAATATATTTTTGCCTTTCATAAATTTCTAAATTTTATGTTTTCCTTACTCCACATTTTTTTCCCTTTCTTCATCTTCCATTCATTCTTTGATGTGTTGTCTTTACTAATCCCTGGTGATTTTATAGACACACAGGATTTCAACTAATAATGTGTGAATTTTAAATTAAATTTCCAATCCAGGTCTGCCTCTAGACGACTTCATATAGGCTGTCTCATATGTTAGCCTCAGTGTGTTTTAACTCTTACTTTCACCATGATCCTATCCTTTTCTTTGTCCCTCAAACCTCCTTTTCGTGTGTTCCTTGTCCCATGCATTATAGCGTCATCGTTCAACTGGTTGCCCATCACAGAAGATAGCAGTCACTCTAACGCTAACCCTTCTTCTTCAAGCTTCACCTCCAAACTAAATACACTGCCACATTTTTCATACATTAAAAAGGGATTTATCTCTTTTCAGCCTTCTATTTCATTCCTTGACTAGAGACTCACTATCTGTCACCTAAAATACCTAACGATCTCTTGTCGTGGCCTCTATCGTTTGCATGTCCTGCTTCATATTCTCTAGTGGCTCTCCATGGCCTGCAGGATTGTGGTATATGAAGGTTTTACATCCTGTCTGACTTTTCAACCTCAACTATAATACCCATGCAAGCTATTTTTCTACCATATTCTTCCTGATATCTCTTCTCCCAAAAATCCTAATCTGCAACATACTCCCCAATCATTTGTTGACCCAATGAACTTACCTTCAAGTCTTAGGTTTTTTGTTTTTTTTATTTTTATTAGTTGGAGGCTAATTACTTTACAATATTGTAGTGGTTTTTGCCATACATTGACATAAATCAGCCGTGGATTTACATGTGTTCCCCATCCTGATCCCCCCTCCCACCTCCCTCCCCACCCCATCCCTCTGGGTCTTCCCAGTGCACCAGCCCTGAGCACTTGTCTCATGCATCCAACCAAGTCTTAGTTTAAATTTAAATTCAGTGTAAAAAAAAAGGAAAAGAAAAAGAAAAAAGAAAAAGAAGAAAAAAAAGAAAAGAAGAAAAAAGAAAAAAATGAAAAAAGAAAAAAAAATATTCCAGTGTAAGGGCTTCTCTGTCCCTGTGTCTCAGACAGAACTATGATAAACTTGTATGAATAGATGTGACTTCTTTCTTGTACACTTACTAAATGCATGTATCATGTAGTACATTTCAGGTTATAAGGACTGGCTTCATTGTCAGCCTTCATGTGGTAGCAAAAGCATTTCAAGAGATCCAAGCTTAAATACATATGTCCAGTGGAAAAATAAAATTATATATAAAAAAAATCTCCTTACTGGAAACTTCCTTGTCTGGATTCACTTGTTGGAGACATGCCCACTACTGAACTAATCATTGTTACTTATAATCAATCAGGGAGTTATGACTTTTATTATCAGTCAGGTTCCCAACAGGAAATAGATGGCATATTCAAATAAGGATCATTCAAAAAGGACTTATTAATAAAGAGACTAATTAAAAAGATGTGGTGTGGGTGGGGGAACCATAATCAATACTGCTAGGCATTCTGCCTGGGCATCATGGTCAGGGATGAACCTAGACGTCAGGTTCCCACACGACCTGGACCCAGAGGCCGTTCTCAGTGACAACGATGCCACCTCAGCACGCTGGACAGCTCTGGAGCAGCAGGGCAGTGACCGCCCCTGCCGTCACCTGTCTCCCCAGCACCTAACCGAGGGCACCAGCTGCCATGCAGAAACCACATCCACGCCTCGCTACCCACCTCGGTGGCACCAGTGGGCAATGTCTTTGCAGAACTCATAGTCTGGAAAAGACTTCTTAACAGTAGCAATATTGTTCATCGTGCCAAATCCTCCTTCAACCTCTGCTGAATGGATAGCAATTATATTCAAAATTCTGCCCAATATTTTTCCATATTCAAGATCTCTAATGTCAATTCTATGTAAAATAAGAGGATAATTTTTCAATAGTTTTCTTGATTAACTCAAACCAATGAGATTATTTTTGAATGTATATTAGATTTAGTATAGTTTTAATATTTTATTTACCGACTGGTAGAGAAACATTTCAATATATTTTATTATAGATTAGCCAACAATTATGGCTGTTAACAGCCTTACTATTATAGAAAGAAAAGGTTTGGAATTTTTTTTTTTTAGTGACTACTATAATATACTATCATAGTACACTGATTCATATAAACTGAGAGTTTTATGACATATTCATTTTTATATCTAGAGTGCCAAATAGTGCTGAAACTAAATAAACATTTGCTGAATAGGTGTGTGTCTCTTTTCTCTGGGCAGGCTTGCTAAGTCGCTTCAGTTGTGTCCAACTCTTTGTGACTGCATGGACTATAACCTACCAGGCTCCTGTGTCCATGCGATTCTCAATATACTTCTCGATGGCATGAATTGTGTCTTTTATGAATATGGATCACCTTTGGAACCTAACACATGCTGTGTTGCTTGATAAATATTTATTGATTCATGCTCACAACTTAGGAAACAAATCAGGAAGTCCAACCATTGAGTTCTCTGATATTTTGTTATTCCATTCGGTTGACACTTTAGATTTGTTCTCTGCTAACTGACAATGTGGGTACTAGTCCCTTAGCTGTGTTTGGCTCTTTGCAACCCTGTGGACTGTAGCCTGCCAGGCTCCTCTGTCCATGGAACTCTCCAGGCAAGATTACTGGAGTGGGTTGCCATGCCATCTCTTCCAGGGTAACTTCCTGATCCAGGGATCAGACCCACAACTCAATGCAGGGTCTTCTGCATTGCAGGCAGATTCTTTACCATCTGAGCTATACAAAACTCCAAATCACAATAGGTAACATAAATCATCATCATTTAACCATGTCATTTTTAAAATATGAAAACACTGTTTATAATTTTTAAATAGTTTTCTCTAAAAAACATGACTTTATTAGTATCAGTCCCAGATACATATATTCAGTTCAGTTCAGTTGCTCAGTCATGTCCAAATCTTTGTGACCCCATGAACTGCAGCACACCAGGCCTCCCTCTCCATCACGAACTCCCAGAGTTGACTCAAACTCATGTCCATCACATCGGTGATGCCATCCAACCATCTCATCCTCTATCTCCCCCTTTTCCTCCCGCCTTCAATCTTTCCCAGCATCAGGGTCTTTTCAAGCAAGTCAGTCCTTCACATCAGGTGGCCAAAGTACTGGAATTTCAGCTTCAACATCAGTCCTTCCAATGAATATTCAGGACTGATTTCCTTTAGGATGGACTGGTTGGATCTCCTCTTGCAGTTCATGGATTCTCAAGAGTCTTCTCCAACACCACAGTTCAAAAGCATCAATTCTTTGGCTCTCAGCTTTTTTAATAGTCCAACTCTCACATCCCATACATGACTACTGGAAAAACCATAGCTTTGAGGAGACGGACCTTTGTTGGCAAAGTGACCTCTATGCTTTTAATATTCTGTCCTGGTTGGTCATAACTTTTCTTCCAAGGAGCAAGTGTCTTTTAATTTCATGGCTGCAGTCACCATCTGCAGAGATTTGGAGCCCAAAAAATAAAGTCCATCACTGTTTCCCCATCTATTTGCCATGAAGTGATGGGACCAGAAGCCATGATGTTAGTTTTCTGAATGTTGAACCTTAAGCCAACTTTTTCCCTCTCCTCTTTCACTTTCGTCAAGAGGCTCTTTAGTTCTTCTTCACTTTCTGCCATAAGGGTGGTGTCATCTGCATATCTGAATTTATTGATATTTCTCCCTGCAATCTTGATTCCGGCTTGTGCTTCATCCAGCCCAGCGTTTCTCATGATGTACTCTGCATATAAGTTAAATAAGCAAGCTGACAATATACAGCCTTGATGCATTCCTTTCCTTATTTGGAACCAGTCTGTTGTTCCATGTCCAGTTTTAACTGTTGCTTCTTGACCTGCATACAGGTTTCTCAGGAGGCAGGTGAGGTGAGGTCTGTCTGGTATTCCAAACAGATACATGTATTAAAATACTTTTAATCTAGAGATTATAATAGCTACTAATATAGTAGTCATTAAGATTTTTTAAAAAGTAGAAGTAATTGAAACTATTGAATGAGAACTTGTTTTTTAAGTTATAAAAATCTAGCTTAAAAATCTTGAAGAGGGATTTCCCTGGCAGTGACTATGTGCTTCCCAGTACAGGGGATGCAGGTTGGATCTCTGATCAGGGGACAGAGATTCCGAATGCCCTGAGGCACGGCCAAAAAAACCAAAAATCTATTTTAAATCTTGAAGAAGAGAAAAATTATTTGATAGTAGAATTTCAGTATCTCAGAGGAAACACATGTGAAGCCAAAGTACACGAGTAGTTCTTTCTTGTCATTCAGATGTAGACAGATTTCTCATGATTATCCTGGAGAAGAATTACTCTCTAAACCTCACTCTGTTTCAGTTTGTACCTTGGCAGTCTAAAATAATTTACTGTGTGAAAGAGTGAAAAACAAGATATTATATTCTACAGCATTAAGTAAATCCAAATAAATTTTAAAAAATTAAAAGATATCCTTCTTATTTAAAACTGTGACTACTTTGTCCTTTGTATTTAAATAAAACCAGTGAATATTTAGGCTAAATATATCTTAATCACCACCTGTCTTATCCAAATTTTAAAGTTAAGGGTTTCTTTCATATTTTAATTGGTATTGATAGCCTTGGTTAACCAGCAGACTGGAAGACCAGATTGCATTTGAGCAGAGCTCCAGATCATGAGTATATAACATCTGCCTTGTGTTTCAATGCTGAACATCCTATATCATTAATTGAATATGACAAATCAACTATCTAATTTCAGCCGACAGCGATTAAGCACTCACACCGTGTTACACAATTTCTGTACCTATCCTACCAAGCCAATGGTGCCCAATAAATGTCAATAATAATTCTTTGTTTTATGTGTGAGATTCAGTTAATGAGCTGGTACCTATTAAACTTAGCGGATGTAAAGAAGTACTTTATGAAGCTTAAGTGAAGGAACCCAAAGGGAAAACATGGATTAAAGATGAAAGAAGAGGAAGAGAAATACTTCCAGTTTAACATATTTACAAAAGGAAAATGGGAAGCTCGTTTAGCATGATCAAGTGAAAAAAACTGTTTTTAGTTCCATTAGTCACATTTGCATAAAGTATAAGTAACAGTCTAATGCTTTTTAAAAGCTGGTTAAGACAAAAACAAAAAGTTAAAGAAAAAAAGAGAGAGAGAGAGAGAGCGAGATTGTTGTGCTTGAAATTACTTAAATCTTGCCAGCTTAGCTTGGTCAACTAGTTATCATTCATCAATAAAAATGGACATTGCTAAATCAAATATCATTACTAAAATTAGATCTCTTTTAACCTTATAATAATAGCTTCCATTGAGTTTTACCACATCCTAAGCATGTGATTTTTTTCCCAAATAATTTATCATTCCATTTTTATTTGTTTAGATGCACTTTGATATTGTTGTCCCAAATTTTGAAATAGAATTTGTCCAATCCAATATTTTATTCTAGACCAAGAATAAAAAATCTAGATTAAAATATTTACCAAGTTGTTAATAATTATCTGTCAGGAGAGTATGCAATTTCCTTGGTTCTGTCTTGCCACAACAAAAATTTGAAGCAATGGACCGGTATTACAGCCCTCAGATGGGCCAGTGTTACAGCTCTCAGACAGACCAGTGTCACAGCTCTCGGATGGACCAGTGTTACAGTCCTTTATTTAGAAAATAAAGGAAAATACATCCTTGACGTGTGAGGGCATGCCGACCCAAAAGACGAGAAGAGAGAGAGAGAGACCCTCAGCCCCTTGGCTCCTCTTTTTATATGTTATTTTCCCCCTGGACCTGCCCTGTGTAAATTGGGCCAGCCAGGAGTGCTGTTTGTTCTACCTGAGGTCCTCACTCCGATCCTCGGACCTTCCTTTGTTCTATTTTCATGGGCTTTCCCCTTCCTTGTCTTTTAGCCACTGCCTTTCTGGACTCTTTTTTCCTATTCTAACTACCTAACATAACTACTTGAGAAATAATTTTTTAAAAATATTCTTCACATCTAGCATATAGTTAAAACTCAATTTTTCAGTAACTTTCCAGTAAGGGTACAGAATTTTCATATTCTTTATCTAGCTCCTGGTGACAACCACTTACATAAGATATTATTATATCCATTGTCACTGCGGAGTGAACTTTTCACCTTATACTGAGTACTCAATGAGAGGAACTGCTAGGCCAGAGGAGAGAAAGATCCTGAACATGCTCTTTCAAAAACTTCTTCTCCAACCTGCTAACATATTACTCTTTTTTAATTTTAACTGAAATATTGAGAGAGTACATCATTCCTCATTCATGGTGATTGTACACTGTTTCCTTCCACACCACCTTCTTTTAATGAAATTAGAAAACTTCATATTAGACATAAGATATAGACTGAGGTAAAAATAAAAATAATACTTTTTACCCTGTTAGATCATTTCATGATTTCTCTAATCATCCTAAATGTAGAAGTTCCTAGAACCCTACTACAGTTGACAGATATAAACACTGAGTTTATTAGGTGTCAGGCACCTAAAGGATTTCTACTTAATCTTCAAAAACACTTTATAAGGTTTCACTTTTATTGTCTTCATTTTGCAGGTATTAAAACTGAGTTTCTGAAAGTTGAAACAGTTCCCCTGAGCTCTCACTAATAAATTAGTAGGAAAGACAGTCTTTAAGTGATATTCTGTTTAACTCTAGGACTTGTGGGTTTTACTCACAATACTGACTTCAGTAAACTGAAGTGTCAATCTCAGGAATAAACATGAGTTCTTAACTGCTTTCACAACCGGAATCTTCCTGTATGCCCCCACCTCTCTTCACTCCCACACACACTCAGCTTCCTTCCTCTTTAGGTTTCAGCAACAAAGGAAACAGTTCAGCATACTGAGTTTGTGCACATCTTTGCTTCCTCTTCTACAGCAGGTGCCTCTAAGTTAGTTTCAGTGTCCATTGAATACAGTGCAGGATCTTCATTATTGGAATTTTAATTTAACTATTTCCCCAGTTGTGGCAGACTGACAAGCAGGTGTCTCATGAAATCAATAGCCTGAATCATTCTAACCATGAAATGTGTAGATATGTAAATTTAATTTAATATCAGAATTCCTCTCTTCTTTCTAAAAATTTTTAAGATTTGGTTAAATTTGCTTTCATGAAAGGTTTTAATGAAAATACTCTTAATATTTTTAAAGATTTGGTTAAAGCTGCTTTAGTTATTAGTTTTTGATAACCACTTAGCAAAATAACTGCTTGCATCAGTCTAGAACTGATCATGGAAATAGAGTCACTCAAAATATTCCTGGAACAAAGGATTTTAATGAAGATAATGGGTTTTACATTAATGTTGGGAAAGCTAAGGGGAAAAGGTCAGGGAAGTCAAATCTTAGTTCAATACAGTTAAAGAAGCAGACAGTGAAGCACCTTAGCCTAAAAGCGCAAAGTAGGTAGTTCTCAAAGGCTTCGTTGGAAACTTGTTAGACCTCGAAAATATCAGACTATTTCCAAGACTATTCCAAGAGCACACAGAAGCTGTGACTATTTCCAAGAGCACACAGAAGCTGCTGTCAGTGTCTGCACATTCATCTGGCTGCAGCCACCTTCAGAGAATCATGAACTCCCCTCTTCTTCTGCCTCCCAAACCTTGCGGGGATTCCTCTTGTTACCCAACTCCAAAATCAGACTCCTTAGAGAAGGGGATTCTGGGAAATGTAGTCCTCTATTTCTTTACATTTCAGCGATTGGGAGTTTATAGCGATACAGATTGACAACAATCCAGGGCAGTTCATTCTTAGGAACTCTGCATTGATACACAGGACATTGGCTTTGGGATCAGCTGGCAGGCAGAGACTGAAAAAAGAGTGAGGAGGCTGTTAGCAAACAAACTTTTAGTGGAGGCTAGAAAGGAGGTGATGGAACTGTTTTAGAGACTAGAAAGAGGGCAACAAGGGAAACTGTGTAGATGTGTAGTCTCCAGGAAAGATAAAATGTGATTCACGAACATGTCCATCTGCCCAAGAGGATTCCAGGCAGAATGTTTAAAGTGGCAATTGACAGTTTCTTTGCTGTGTATAATACAGTGTAGAAATAAAGAGAGAAATTAAAGTTTGCAAGCAAAATTTAGAAGAAATGTGTAAGAGCCAGGGCTTGCAGATAAGAAAACAAAGCTTTTTCCTATCACTGACATCTCTGGGTAGCAAATGATTCTCAAAGTAAGAATGGCCTAAGGGTTAAGCAGAGCAAGGATCTGACTATAAAGTCCTTTAATAAGGCTCTGAAAGGTTTAAGTGAGATTTCCATAATAGCACTAGACAGAAAGATCTTAAGAATCTTAAGTGTCATCCCACAGCCCTCACACTGTCTGCAAGGTACAGAGAAGAATGTCTTGAAAAATTATTATGTGGCATGTTGGGGCTTGTAGTGACTTCCAGGCAGATTCTTAGGGAAACACGAAGTTTAATAGTAACTTAGAACAAAGGGGAAAGAGATAGAAATGAAAAGATTTTCTATAGGCAGAAAGCAAGCCGAGAAGTCTATTTAACTGTAAATCCAGACTGTTTCTCGTAGAAAATAAAAGGCTTTTCTGAGAATAGAGTTAACAGCTCAGAGAGGAGATTTAAAATCCAGAGTACAGTGGATTAGGGAATTGAATTAGAGAGCCCAAGTGGGCCTAGTGAAGGTGAATTTCTAACCCTCAGTGTCGACTACTCTGACTTCTCTGGGTGAATTTCAGATCAGTGGCAACTATGAGCCACCAGTTTCCTCATCTTTTTGAAAAGGAATGTCTGTTGCCATCATCCTGTCCCTGACTTACCATTATATTGGGAATTGGGGAACAGATAACTTGTCTTTTTAGTTCACAGGTCTCTGAATCAAGAGGCATTGTGGCCTCAAGGAGCTTCATCTGCCTTTTGACCTCATGCAAAATATGAGACTGGTACCATGATTGTGAGTTTTGGGAGACCAGGAAAGAAGGTGAATGTATTTTGGATATGAAAGAAATAGGAGTAATTGGATCCAGCAGACAAACAAAGAAAAGGTAATGTACCGACCATGAGTCAGACTAGGCCAGACATCTGGGAATTCGCAGGTATTCAACTGCCCAAGTTGAATATGGGCAGATTTGAGTTGAAGCAAGATGTGGTGGGGAAGGAGTGAGTATTCATGCCAAGAAGGAAGCTGAGCTGACAAATCTGAGCAGAGTATATCAGGAGCCAAAATTCAAGAGACTTCGAGATCAAATCCAGCAGGCAGTGATAAAGAAACATAGAAGAGAAAATTTATACACATAAATGTGAGTAATGTGTCATTGACTTTAGAAGTGCTGTAAAGCTTTTGTGAAAATCAGATCCACAGGGCTCTCTGTAAGCAAGTCTTTACTGGTCTGAAGGAGTTAGAGCAGTTCTTACTATTTCCATATCCTAGCCTTGGAATCACTTCTTAAGTTTGAAACTCTGCAGTCTCAGGCTTTGAAAGTAACTGCAATCTCTCCTTTTCTTTCAACCTTGCACAATACCTGAGCCTGCATTAAACACTCTTTAAATTCATCAAGACCCTGATCTGTTTCTGTGCAGAATTGTCCTCTGTGGTCTTGTCTTTTCTGAAACTAGCATTGATCTAGCATTGTCACTAACATCTTCCCTTGGCCTTTGACCAGAGTTTGCATCCCAATTCCTGATCCAAATCCTAAGTCAATTTACTTTTTCTCTGAGATATATAATCCATTATTGTGGAGCACTGGTGGAGGATAACCAAAACCTAGGACAATTTTATGTGAACGACCATATAAAGGTCCTAATGTCAGCTACAATACATTCTAAAGAGTGCTCTATAATCTTGTTTTTAGGATCTCAATTCTCTTTTTTAAATTTTTTGCCTTACAAAAATTTTTTTAAATTATGAAAATATGATGACACATTTACAGGAGACTTGGAAAATTATAGAACAAAGTTACATATAGTTTCACTGTACGTTATTTTTTAAGTAGATAAATTAAGATTTTTTACTTGGAGGTTCAATATCAAACTCTCAAAAATTAATAGAAGGAATATACAGAGAAGTAGAAGGATATAGTAGACCTGAAAATCACTATGAACCAATAAGACTATAAACTAGGAGACAAAGGAACATATCCAGGGACATAAGACCAGGTGTAAAAATTTGATGGTCTAAAGATATTGAAATCATACAGAGTCTGTGTTCTTATGCCTGTGCATTTGTTAGAAAACAATATCAAAAGATATTTGAAAATAACCCACATATTTTCAAGTTCAATGTGACATTTACTGAGAGCTTTGACTTAGAAATTGAAAGCCTCAAGAAAGATAGAAGAGCGCTCTGTAATCTTGATTATGCCTCCTCCCTAGAGCGGGTGCTGCACTCGTCAAGCCCTATCACCTTACCTGTGCACCTCTGCCAAAACAGACCTTCTCCTGTCACTTACCTCCTTAAACATTTTGAAATATTCTGATTGCATATAAAATAGAATCCAGTGTCCTTATCATATCTTGCCAGCCCTTTTATTGTCTTCCTCAGTTAACTATCATCCCTTACTTCCAGCCTTGGTTCTTTTTTTTTTAATGCATTTTACTTTTATTTATTTATTTATTTATTTTCCCACTTATTTTTATTAGTTGGAGGCTAATTACTTTACAATATTGTAGTGGTTTTTGCCATACATTGACATGAATCAGCCATGGATTTACATGTGTTCCCCATCCTGAACCCCCCTCCCACCTCCCTCCCCATCCCTCTGGGTCTTCCCAGTGCACCAGCCCCAGGTACTTGTCTCATGCATCCAACCTGGACTGGCGATCTGTTTCACACTTGATAATATACATGTTTCGATGCTGTTCTCTCAGATCATCCCACCCTCGCCTTCTCCCATAGAGTCCAAAAGTCCGTTCTATACATCTGTGTCTCTTTTTCTGTCTTGCATATAGGGTTATTGATACCATCTTTCTATATTCCATATATATGTGTTAGTATACTGTATTGGTGTTTTTCTTTCTAGCTTACTTCACTCTGTATAATGGGCTCCAGTTTCATCCACCTCATTAGAACTGATTCAAATGAATTCTTTTTAATGGCTGAGTAACATTCCATGGTGTATATGTACCACAGCTTCCTTATCCATTCCTCTGCTGATGGGCATCTAGGTTGCTTCCATGTCCTGGCTATTATAAACAGTGCTGCGATGAACATTGGGGTGCACGTGTTTCTTTCAGATCTGGTTTCCTTGGAGTGTATGCCCAGGAGTGGGATTGCTGGGTCATATGGCAGTTCTATTTCCAGTTTTTTAAGGAATCTCCACACTGTTCTCCATAGTGCCAGCCTTGGTTCTAATATACCCTTGCAGTATCCACATTCAACTAATTCATATGTCTGAATACATCCTGCATTTATTTTGCTCATGCTCTGATTTTGCTCATACTTTCCCCTCAGCCTGGGGAGAGTTCCACAGTTTCACCAAAGTATGACTAGTTCCTCCTCACCAGTATTTCTAGGACACTTTACACATACCTCTATAATGCCCTCATCACAGTAATCCAAGCCTGTGCCCCAACCACTAATGCCTAAGAAGCTGAAGTTGAAGACTTCTATGAAAACCCACAAGACCTTCTAGAACTAACACCCAAAAAAGATGTCCTTTTCATCACAGGGGATTGGAATGCAAAAGTCAGAAGTCAGGAGATACCTGGAGTAACAGGCAAGTTTGGCCTTGGAGTACAAAATGAAGCAGGGCAAAGGCTAACAGAATTTTCCCAAGAGAACACACTGGTCACAGCAAACACCCTCTTCCAACAAAACAAGAGATGACTCTACACATGAGCATCACCAGATGGCCAACAACGAAATCAGATTGATTATATTCTTTGCAGCCAAAGATGGAGAAGCTTTATACAGTTAGCAAAAACAAGACCGGGAGCTGACTGTGGCTCAGATCATGAACTGCTCATTAAAAAATTCCGACTGAAATTGTAGAAAGTAGGGAAAACTACTAGACCTTTCAGGTATGACCTAAATAAAATCCCTTACAATTATACAGTGGAAGTGACAAATAGATTCAAGGGATTAGATCTAATAGACAAAGGACCTGAAGAACTATGGACAGAGGTTCGTGACATTGTATAGGAGGCATTGACCAAAACCATCACCAAGAAAAAGAAATGCAAAAAGGCAAAATGGTTGTCTGAGGAGGCCTTGCAAATAGCTGAGAAAAGAAAAGAAGTAAGTGAAAGGCAAAGGAG
This sequence comes from Muntiacus reevesi, assembly GCF_963930625.1. Taxonomy (NCBI): domain Eukaryota; kingdom Metazoa; phylum Chordata; class Mammalia; order Artiodactyla; family Cervidae; genus Muntiacus; species Muntiacus reevesi. The sequence goes on along the minus strand of NC_089269.1, from coordinate 19,076,963 downwards.
GAAAGGAAAGATATACCCATCTAAATGTAGAGTTCCAATAATAACAAGGAGAGATAAGAAAGCCTTCCTCAGTGATCAATGCAAAGAAATAGAGGAAAGCAATAGAATGGGAAAAACTAAAGACCTCTTCAAGAAAATTAGAGATACCGAGGGAATATTTCATGCAAAGATGGGCACAATAAAGGACAGAAACAGTATGGACTTAACGGAAGCAGTAGATATTAGGAAGAGGTGGCAAGAACACAGAAGAACTATACAAAAAATCTTCATGACCCAGATAACCACGATGGTGTGATCACTCACCTAGAGCCAGACATCCTGGAATGTGAAGTCAAGTGGGCCTTAGGAAGCATCACTACAAACAAAGTTAGTGGAGGCGATGGAATTCCAGCTGAGCTATTTCAAATCCTAAAAGATGATGCTGTGAAAGTGCTACACTCAATATGCCAGCAAATTTGGAAAACTCAGCAATGACCACAGGACTGGAGACCACTTAGCATAGTCTCTGCAGAAGTGAATACTCAGAAAAGAGAAACATTCCTGTTATTATTTTTCTAATTGAAGCAGCTAAGTTGTAGGTTCTTTTGAAGTCTTGATAGAATTAAATTTTGCTTTCTTGCCTCTTTCAATCTTATTATTAAAGTTATTTGCGTATAGTCCCCCATTTGTTTACAATATAAAGTAAATTAAGCTGTACTTAAGGAGCTTATAGTTTAACCTGAATGAGGACAGTACAGTTGGACATCAGGATTAAGCAGACACTTGAATATGAATTAACATTAGATTTAAAAAACTATGAATAAACAGGGAAGTAAAATGTATCCTGTGACTGAATCAATACATTGGCAGATATTCATACTGAGTAAAGGCTGGGCAAGTTTTTCTTTGTTATTATGAAGAAGGCTACACATAAATGGTGAGACTACAGGCTCTGCTTATAATCCTATTTCCCAATGAACACATTCAAAATACAGAATATACTTTGAGAATAAATGTGTGATATAGTCTATGTGCAATAACCCAGAGGGGGTTCCTAGTACCACAAGGACTCACAGTGGGAACTTAAAATATGAAGGGAGGAATAAGAACTAATCTTATTAGACGTCGTATCTGAATTAATGAAGATAGATGGTTTACTGAAATTCTCATTGTAAGTGGCAAAGAAAGTAAGACAAAAAGAAACCCAGTTGTGATTGGCTGCATTTGTTTCCCTATTTTCTTTGTTTTCTACAAAAACAATTATCATAAGATTAACTAACTTTCTAAATTTAATAATGGAAAAAGTGCTTATATAATCAGTAGAATTTGTATGACTTGAGTTTTTTCCTTAGCATTAAGTACCATTTTATTGAGCCTATTTAAATGCTACTCTGTGATGCTTAGAGAAATCAGGTGAATTATCAAATAATTCACCTTCTAATTTTAAGCTGATCCATTTTCCTACAGAATTAATTTTTATTATGGAAACACACATAACTATTTCCAAACAGTTTTTCTTGTTTAATATTCTATTCAAAATGTAATTTCAGGATTATCTCCTGAAGAGGCTCTTTTGCCAAAACTGTTTTTCAGGAGAATTAAAGTGGAAAGTTATTTTTACCTATAATATGGAAAAATGTCAGCACTTTTAAATAAATTCTCATAACACTAAATAAACACTTTTGCAAAGGAATTAACCAATTAAGGAAGTATTTAGGCTTTTATTGACTATATAGTGCAGATTTTATGATGAAAGAATGGGGGAGATTGGAAAAAGTGTAGAAATTAATCTACCATGTTTTAAATTTTTTTTTAATTTTTAAATTATTGTTAGTTTTGGCTGCACCACACAGCATGTGGGACTTTAGTTCCCTGACCAAGGATCAAACTGGCACCTCTTGCATTGAAAACACAGTTTTAACAACTGGACCGCCAGGGGAGTCCCCTAATCTGCCATATTTTTAACGTCTAGTTGGCTTTGGAGTAAGCAGTTCACTTGTGACCATTGACCCCTTAAAGATGTTTCCAGGGAAAACACTAAAGACTGTGAGGTCCACTGATAATTGAAAGCACACATCAAGGATTTTCTTGGACGTCCTGATGGTATAGACTAGCACATCATTACTTACCAGGTCCTGCAGTGCAAAACTGATCTAAGAAATATGATTATATGGCATAGCTCTCATAAGAGGGTGAAAAGAGTAGGAATGATGTGGGAGAAGGGGAGTTAACAGGTCTAGGGCAGAGGGTCAAAGAGCTGCAGGAAGTCAGGATTCAGAATAGTCAAAAGAAAAGCTAGAGAAAGATCATTTGAGAAACTCTAAGAAATAAATTAGGAGAAGGAAATGGCAACAGAGCCCAGTGTTCTTGCCTGGAGAATCCCAGGGACAGGGGAGCCTGGTGGGCTGCCGTCTATGGGGTCGCACAGAGTTGGATACGACTGAAGCGACTTAGCAGCAGCAGAAGAAGAAATAAATTAAGAATGTAAGAAAGAGAGATGCTAAGTAAGTTATACAGCAGAAATGTCAGAGCTGCTCTCAACAGAAAGGAACTCATAGAGGTGAAAGGATCAGACAAAGCACTGAGGAACAACCTCATGGAACCAGAACCCTGACTCCTTGGACCAATAGTATCAGCATCCTGTGAGATCTTGTTAAGGCAGATTTCGGGGGCCTGCCCCAGACTTCGGTTCAGTTCAGTTGCTTTCGGGGGCCTGCTCCAGACTTCGGTTCAGTTCAGTTGCTCAGTTGTGTCCAACTCTTTGCAACCCCATGGACTGCAGCACACCAGGCTTCCCTGTCCATCACCAACTCCTGGAGCTTGCTCAAACTCATGTCCATTGAGTCAGTGATGCCATCAAACAATCTCATCCTCTGTTGTCCCCTTCTTCTCCTGCCTTCAGTCTTTCCCAGCATCAGGGTATTTTCCAAGTAGTCAGTTCTCCGCATCAGGTGGCCAAAGTATTGGAGTTTCAGCTTCAGCATCAGTCCTTCCAATGCATAGTCAGGACTGATTTCCTTTAGGATGGACTGACTGGATCTCTTTGCATTCCAAGGGACTCTCAAGAGCCTTCTCCAACACCACAGTTCAAAACCATCAATTCTTCGGTGCTCAGCTTTCTTTATAGTCCAACTCTCACATCCATACATGACTAATGGAAAAACCATAGCTTTGACTAGACAGAACTTGTTGGCAAAGTAATGTCTCTGCTTTTAAATATGCTGTCCAGGTTGGTCATAGCTTTTCTTCCAAGGAGCAGGTGTCTTTTAATTTCATGGCTGCAGTCACCAGACTTACTGAGTCTCCAACTCAGAGGGAAGGACCCAATAACTCCTCTTTGAAAAGCCCTCAGGGTGACTCAGAGGCAAACTAAATTCCAGAACCACTGGTTTAGCATTTCTAAGGAGGTTGTAGCCTCCATTCTTTATCTGGAGTTTTCTTGGTTGCCCTTTACAAATGGTTAAGGTTAAGTGTTGATATAAATAATTTAGATATACATACAGCTCCTTTTCAGTTACATCCTGACAACTATTAATATTTATTTTATGAGTAGTAGGTATTCAGATTTCTTATGCCATTCAATTTGCTTGGGAGCAAGTCATCGGCACCTACCTTCAATGAATATGAGAAAAGAAAAATTAAATTTAGTACTGGTAACTCAAACACAAGTAGAAAGTTAAAACATGCTGCACTCCAAAGTTTTATAGTATGTATATATACACACACTCCATAAGAAGCATTTGATATAAAAATATCAAGTATTTTGAATTATTGTTCTATCAGTTCCAATAAGTGAAACATAACTATTTTAAAGTAAAAAGAAGGAATATAGAGGGCAATAATAGTTATAACTACAAGAATAAAGGCTCAGGTTTCCATCTTTTCTCTGTCTTTTCCAAAGATGTGCTTTGTTACCAAAGAATTGTTAAAGAAAGAGAGAGAGAAAAAAAAAAAAAAAAGAAAGAGAGAAGGGCTGATGCAAAAAAAAAAAAAAAAAGATTAATCTTACTTCATTACACTCTAATTGCTCTTATTTGACTTGCAATTAAATAACAGCATGAACTGAAATAAAAATTTCAAGCTGAGTTTGGAGGGTTCCCTTTCAAAAATAAGGTTATAAGTAAGGTCTTGTAAAGAATAATTTGCATTTCAGAGTGTGTGCCATTATGAGATTTTCTTATTGGCAAGTTCACCTTGTTCAGTGTTTTCTTTAGGTGATATATGTCCTTGTAATAATGGGCAGTGTTGTATGGTTATTTGGTTCCAACCAGTTTTATTTTGTCCCTTTAAATCAAATTAACTACTTATTTCCACAAAGACTACTAAACACTGTGACATTTCCTAATTTCATAAAATGATCATGGAATGCCAGAAATACACTAAAAATATTTTATTCTTGCTTATTTTACTTTTTTATAACCTTTATATCCTGACATAAAATACACTGAAACGTCCTTTAGTCTCCACAAGCCCAATGATAATGTTCTCAACATAACTTTGAGCTAAGTACAGAATTGTTTATGATTTTGAATACTGCTTTTAAAATGATATTTTCTTATATTACATTATATAGTACACAAATATATACTAATGGAATATGCTTTCAAAGTTTTTCTGTAGACAAAGAGAAAAACATAGCTAAGGTTAATAAAGATTTTTTAATTTTTTTTATTGAAGGATAATTGCTTTACAAAATTTTGTTGTTTTCTGTCAAACCTCAACATGAATCAGCCATAAGTATACACATATCCCCTCTCTTTTGAACCTACCTCCCATCTCCCTCCCCATCCCACCCCTCTAGGTTGACACTGAACCCCTGCATGAGTTTCCTGAGCCATACAACAAATTCTCATTGGCTATCTATTTTACATATAGTAATGTAAGTTTCCATGTTACTCTTTCCACACATCACACCCTCTCCTCCCCTAAGATTAATAAAGATTTTAAACACAATTTTATAATAGAGATTTTACTGATAGGTTAATTGACTCATAAAAATTGTTTTATTTGAGCCCTATTTTAAGAAATGTTTTTAAAGTTATTGTTTGTTACTGTTGGCTTTGGATTTCCTAAATTAAATGAAAAGAAAAAGAAAACTGCAACCTCAACTCCATTTTTTAAATCCATCAAGTATTCTGGGAAAGCGTACATGTATACTTAAAAACAGACAAACAAACAGTATTCAGCAGGGAAGAGAAAAATCTTTGAAACCGTCTCTGAACTGTTTTTCCCCTCTTCTGTTACAGGTATCAACAGCTCTATTAATCGTCTAAAACAACAAAAAAAATGGATTTCTTGAATTCATCTGATCAAAACTTGACCTCAGGAGAACTGTTAAACAGAATGCCATCCAAAATTCTGGTGTCCTTCATTCTCTGCGGGCTGGCACTGATGACAACCACCATTAACTCACTTGTGATTGCTGCAATTATTGTCACCCGAAAGCTGCACCACCCAGCCAACTACTTAATTTGCTCCCTGGCGGTGACAGATTTCCTTGTAGCTGTCCTGGTGATGCCTTTCAGCATTGTGTATATTGTGAGAGAGAGCTGGATTATGGGACAAGTGGTCTGTGACATCTGGCTGAGCGTCGACATTACGTGCTGTACGTGTTCCATCTTGCATCTCTCTGCCATAGCTTTGGATCGGTACCGGGCAATCACTGATGCTGTTGAGTATGCCAGGAAAAGGACTCCCAGGCATGCTGGCATTATGATTACCATCGTTTGGATTATATCTATTTTTATCTCTATGCCTCCTCTATTCTGGAGGCACCAAGGAACTAGTCAAGAGGATGAGTGCATCATCAAACACGACCACATCGTTTCCACTATTTACTCAACGTTTGGAGCTTTCTACATCCCATTAACATTGATTTTGATCCTCTATTACAAAATATATAAGGCAGCAAAGACGTTATACCACAAGAGACAAGCAAGCAGGATTGCCAAGGAGGAAATGAATGGCCAAGTCCTTTTGGAGAGTGGAGAGAAAAGCACGAGACTGGTCTCCACACCCTACATGCTAGAAAAGTCTTTATCGGATCCATCAATGGACTTTGATAAAATTCATAGCACAGTGAAAAGTCCCAGGTCTGAATTCAAGCATGAGAGATCTTGGAGAAGGCAGAAGATCTCAGGCACAAGAGAACGCAAAGCGGCCACTACCCTGGGGTTAATCTTGGGTGCCTTTGTAATATGTTGGCTTCCTTTCTTTGTAAAAGAATTGGTTGTTAATGTCTGTGAAAAGTGTAAGATTTCTGAAGAAATGTCAAATTTTTTGACATGGCTTGGATATCTCAATTCCCTTATAAACCCACTGATTTATACAATCTTTAATGAAGACTTCAAGAAAGCATTCCAGAAACTTGTGCGATGTCGATGTTAGTTCAAAGAAGTTTATTATGAAAAGGCTGGGATTCTATCGAGGTGAAGTAACTAAAAGAATGTTAAATAAAACATTTAAATTTTTAGAAGGAATTAAAGCTGCTAAGATGATATTAATATATATTTTAATGGCAACATGCATATAAAATGTACTGATTTAAAGACATTTTTGACCATCATTCTAGAGTATGTGAAATTAGAAAATAATTTATTGTTTGTAAACAATATTTTGCCTATGCAAAGTCCCTAACAAACTAACTGGAAACATATGTATTATTAATAACTGATTTTTCAGGTTTATGTCTTATAACAATTATAAAGAATTTTCTTTTAACAACATACCTCCATCCATAATTTCTATATAATCCTATTGCTTTATTATATGATCCTATTATTTTATAGAAAAGATTAAATTCACCACAAAGCACACATTTCTCCTATCTAAATGTTGTCCCCTCTCCATCTTACCCTGGGCAAAAGAGGTAGGGGAGAGCTAAAAAAGATTTAGTGTGACAGGAGGAAATATGAAAGTCAGAGGTTGATACTGTCTTTGTATTTAGATAGTAAAGAGTAATCATAAAATGAGTTAGGTACTGCAGAATAATTCTGGATATTGAACTCTAAATATTTAACATTTTTTTGTTTAATATGAACTCCTAGAAGAATATTTTCTAAATCATACATTATCACCATTTGAAATCAAAGCCTTACATTTAGTAGAAATAACTCAGGGAGGGTCAAGGGGGAGATGTTCTAAGTTTGCCATGTTTAGAAATTAAATTGAAGGCATTTAGTACCCTACGTTACTTGCCATAGATATTATATGCCTGTATTTTTAAAAATATGACATATTTCATTTCTGCAGTGTTAATAAGCTAAGTTGCCAACTAAAATGTCTATGGTACTTTGCACTTCAGCAGATATTTCCTTTTTGTTAGAGAGAATGTGATAGAAATTCTTAGAACCTTCCACTGACTTCAAAAAAATCTCTATAGTTTTCCAGTTGATAGAAATGAACAAGCAAAGATTCACATTATACTACTTATATATTAAATGTATACGTCTAATTAGTCCACTTCACAAGTTCAGTGAGCCAGAGAAATTTTTCATAAGTTTATCTACCATATTTATACAGGGATTTGAAAACAAAAGAACCATCCTTCTGAGAAGATTTCATTTCATTTGAACCAACAAGGTTACATGCTACCTTTTAATCTACCATCAAGCAAAATAATTTGAAAACAATAATGCATTCCCTTTTGTTCTAAGGTGCACCTTTATGTATACTGTAAATATTCTTTCCCAGTCATGTGATTCAGAGTACATAATTTTTTTATGTATCAATGACACATTCCTCTCAATCTAATAAGTATTTACAGAATTTTATTTTTGTATAAGGCATTGAGATGTACTATATAGAAGATACAGGAAATAATACACTATATATATATATTTCTTGCTTTAAAATGTTTACAGTCTAAAAAGTGAAACAAAAAAATGATACTATAATAGAAAAGAAAAAATGAAGATTGGCATGGAAGTTGTTTATATTTTTATGATAATTCAAAGGAAAAGCCGCATCTGGTTGAGAAAAATCAGGAAAGATTTATCAAGAATTTATCCAAAATGAATATCAAAGAAGCAACATTTGAGCACGAGATATGGAAGAGCATACTTCAAGTGGTGGCAACATAAAGATTTCAGACTGCATCCTGGAAGTATTTGGTGGGACATGATCATAAAACAACAATGAGTTTGGCAGCTACTTAGAATGCAGAAGAAGAGATTAAAAGAGAAATTGGTCATTACTGTGACTGCTTTTGAATGTTAGAAAAAGAAGTCTACAGTCAGTTTGGTTGCTGTCTGTCAATGAGTGGTCACTGATGTTTTTTAGCAGATATATTACAAGTTTAGGGCAATTCTAAAAAAAAAAATCTGAATGATTTAAGCAGAGAGTGTACATAATAACTTTTTGTTAGAAAGCAGTCATTAATGTGGGCAAGAGGTGATAACGTCCTGAACTTGATTCTGGCATTGGAGAACATAAAGGAAGAAACAGAAGAGAGATATCATGGAGGCAGAATCTGCAGCAAATATGTTAAGAAGCAGATGGACAGACAGACAGACATGCGTCACTGAGATAACTTGTTCTCAGCAGAAATGAGGAACTCACGAGAAGGGGCCCATTAGTGCAGTGACTTCTCCTTGGGGTACAACACGCACACACAAAGACACGTGAGAGCTCGCAGGTGCCGTCTGAGCAGGCTGGCCCAGGTGCAACTAACAAGCAGATGAGAGTCATCTAAAGCTCTTGTCGTCTCTTTTGTCCTCTTCTCTTTATTTCCCAGGGTCTGTGTGTTTTGTTGACAGTCAAAGCCTGCTTGAGACCCTGTCATTCTCTTCTTTCTTTTTCTCCTTCTCACCAAAATTTGATTCTGTTATTTATTTATACAAAGACCTTGCTAAAGCTAAAATAATCTGTTAATTTATTTACACCCACCTCAGAAATTTATATATTGATATTAGAGAATTCTAAGAGATACAGCCCATCAACCCAAAGGACGGATTTTCAAGCGGGGTGAGGCTCACCTGTATGCATGTACTACCTTCTCTGAGTTGGACTAAAGCTCAAATCTAGGAAAATAGTATTCTAAGTGACAGGGAGTTAGACGTTTATTTCTTTGTGTTTGAAGCATTTTTTTTTAAATTCCAAGGGGATCATAACAGTTACAGTAATTATCATTCCATCTATGTGTTTCCCCCACATGAAGATGTAGATCATGCCATTCCTCATAAACTAATATGAGTGATTTCTCTTTAACGTCTTTAAAGGGTAGGTACGTAGGGGCTAATAACCTGTAATTTGCACTTTAAAAATTGTATGAAGAACAGATTGCATAGAACATAAAATGCTTCTCTGAATACCTAGGATTTATTCTCTCAATGAAAATTTTCCAAGGTACTAAAGGCTGATGATTTCTCCTGAAGAAAATTAATTTTCACACCCATAACAAACGTAACGATATAATAATGCATATATTTAACTATAAGGTAGAAGAAAATAATATCGACCCAGGGATTGAACCCCCATCTCTTCTGTTTCCCGCCTTGGCAGGTGGGTCCTTTACCACTGGTGCACCTGGGAAGCCCAATAAATATCACAGAAAATGGTTAAATATGGGCTAATGAAGGTTAAGTTCCTGCTACAATTTTAAATATATCAGCACCAGAAAAGTAAGTGGAGGATTTGTTTTTGTTCTAATATTTCTAAATATTTAATATTTCCAAATATCTAATATCTTCTAAATATTTGCAAATGAAGGATGTGTAAATGGCAAGACCAATACACCAAAGAAAGATAGGAAGCCAAGCTACAGACTACTAAATTCAGCCCAACCATTTGGCATAGCCATGTACAAATCATGTTTGAAAATTCACTTCTGTTTATGAAATATGGTCTGTTTCAGAGGGTTGGTATGAGAATATGTGTCCCTCCTCCTTAATTGTTTTGTTTCCCAATAGATGCCCCACTCCCCAACCACCACTCAAGAGTCAAATCGATAGCATAAACAGTTTATCCAGGTACTGGCAGTTGATCGGTCAGCCCGTATATAGGATGCATTTCCGTTTTGAATCTCTAAAAACAATCTTCCCTTCATTTTCCTGGAGAACTCGATTCGCCTCCACTCCTACCTCAAACACCTCCCTGTGCTCCAGGTTATGCTAGTTTCCTGTTTCCAAATGAAGAAAAGCTTCTTTTGGACTCACTTCCAAATTCTTCTAGCCTTTCCAAATTTTAAAGTTCCTTTATAAAGCATAATCCCCATATTCACAGGCTCAATCTTAATCTTAAGAGTTTAACTCTTAAACTCTGTATCAAGAGTGTCATGTCAAAAAGAAATAGAGAAAAACTGGAAACCAGTTCCTAGGATATTTGCTCCAGCAAATATCATGAAAGGGGGAGTGGTTATTTGCTTCCTGCTGACATGCTTTCCTCTACCTCAAGGAGTGAACAGCTTCTTCATGAATTTACACAAAACCTTTTTTGACTTGTGGTCAGAAAATCAAGTTTACTATATTGCAGTAGAAAGGAAACTTGAAGGATTTTTCCTTAATATATTTTAAAGTCCTTCAGAAATAATCCTGCTCAATTCAAAATGTGTCCACATGAAACTTTTAGAAAATGTGTTTTTAATACCCTCCTAATAACTAAAGTGATTATATTTAGAACTTTATTTTGCCAGAAAGTAGTTTAAAAGGCAAGTTAATATTTCTGTCATGAACAAAGTAATGTTTTCTTACAGCACTGTGATAATTTCATGGTATTGTGAATCAATATGCTTTCCCCTGTCATTTAAATGAGAAACTTGTTGAGAGAAATATTTTCCAACATTATAATAAATCTGCACAAAACATGATAGTACTTGAAATCTGCCTGAGAAAGATAAAATTTTTTCAAAGAATTTGTACTCCCTGATTAGTCCAGAAATGATCAATTCTGAGGAAAAAATGTATCATATTATTTTGATTAAAAACAAATCTTGTCAAACTAGCCTTTGAGTAAAGTTCAAGTTTAGTCATAGTTCCAATTTCTATCATGGTGTGTTTCTTGGTCTGCAAGGACAGTAAAATGATCTTACTGGTTTATGAAGATACAGCAAAACTTGTTATGTCTTTTTTCTCATGCTCTCCAATAAACTTTTCATTATATCATGTTAATAATCCTAAATCATATGTAATTAACATTCATTCCTAAAAATTATAATTACTATATCATTACATTTTATTTCATATGTTGCATCATTAATTGTTATAGAATTATAATTGCATTATATTGCTAGGTCTTGCTGCCTTTGAGTTATCCCTGTCCCAACTCTTATTAATAAAATAATATTTTACTCATCCACATTCCCCCATACACACACACACATTGACAATTTCTTCTTTCCGTTAGTTGGCCTGGCCAGGATTTGAGTGGATCTGGGACCCTAGTAATGCGTGTGTGTGATTTTGCAGATGTTAAGAAGGACTGAGGGCTTCCCCTGTGGCTCTGTTGGTAAAGAATCCACCCGCAATGCAGAAGACCTGGGTTCGATCCCTGGGCTGGGAAGATCCCCTGGAGAAGGGAAAGGCTACCCACTCCAGGATTTTGGCCTGGAGAATACCATGGACTATATAGTCCATGGGGTCACAAAGAGTCAGACACGACTGAGTGACTTTCACTTCACTTCACTTCCCTTCTTCAAGAAGGACTGAATTGGGGAAAAAAAAAATAATTTCTTAGCTCAGCATACAACTGAACTTGAAAGAGAAAGGAGGATCGAGTTTCATCAGAAAGAAAGAGGAGTCCTTCAAATTTGAGATTTTAAAAACCAGTGTGCAGAAGAATCACCTGAGATGCTGGCTACAAAGGCAGATCCCAAAGACTCTCAGTTGGTGAGTTCTGAATGGAGGCCCAGAATCTGAGTTTTAGCAGGGTTTCCCAGCTATTCTAATGAAGGTGGAGCTAGGAGCTTTTCCAGAGACCATTGCTTGAAAGCTCCCAGCTAGCTAGCTAAGTATTTTATAGGATACAGTTGGTGGCACTAGTGGGAAAGAACCCGCCTGTCAATACAGGAGACATAGAGATGTGGGTTCAATCCCTGGGTCAGGAAGATCCCCTGGAGGAGGGCATGGTAACCCACTACAGTATTCTTGCCTGAAGAATCCCACGGAGAGAGGAGCCTGGCAGGCTACAGTGCACAGGGTCGCAAATAGTTGGAAACGACTGCGCACACACACATATACACAGTTACAGTAACTGGCGAATTCCCAGGTGGCACAGTGGTCAAGAACCCATCTGTCAACAGAGGAGACTTAAGAGAGGTAGGTTTGATCCCTGGGTCAGGAAGATTCCCCTGGAGGAGGACATGGCATCCCACTCTAGTATTCGTGCCTAGAAAATTCCATGGACAGAGGAGTCTGGCAGGCTACAGTCCATGGGGTCATGAAGAGTCAGGCATGATTGAGCACGCACGCGTGCGCACGCACACACTCACACACACACACACACACACACACACACACACAGTTTTAACTGAAAATGAAATTTTACAACCATTTTGTTAGGTCCAGTCAGAACTGCTACTATATGAAAAGTGCCTAATGCAAAACAGCAGAATTAAAAACCAGCATTGCTGAGTGAATTCTAAAGCACTCAATTAAAGAAATTAATTATCAGTATATTATTTAAATTTTCTACAACAAAGAATGAAAGCTTTTCATCACATAGGAAATAACAATTTAAAGGAGTCAAATAGTCTCTAGATTTCCCAGCAAGAATACTGGAGTGGGTAGCCATTTCCTCCTCCAGGGTATCTTCCTGACCCAGAGATCGAACCTGTGTCTCCTGGGTCTCCTGCATTGCAGGTGGATTCTTTATCACTGAGCCACCCAGATCTGAAATCAACAAGTCTAAAAGGGAGTCCTGATTCTGCTAATCATTGACTTGATGTTGAGCAAGTTTTATCGATCCTGCTTGCCTCAAATTCGAGTTGAAAGACTAAGGAAGTAGAGTGAGATAAAGCAAACACTCTTGAAAAACACGAATGGACCACAAAATGTAGATTAGCATCATCATTATTCTCTATGGTAGGTCTGGAGTGAGTCAGAGCACACCACAGGGAACCTGGTGTTCTGGATTATGCACTGCTTCCTCCGTATCTGGAGAGAAGTGAGTAACTGATGGCCTCCTGCTTCTGGGAGATGCTCTCCCTGGGCACTCTGTCCTTAGGAGAACAATAACTCTCAACAACCCCATCTGCAGCTACAGGAAAGCCGCCCTGCTGGGTACTGAGCAGTCACTTCCTTGCTGTATCCTGCCAATGTGGTTAGCATTCTTGAAGGATACAATACAATCCTTCTATGCTATTAAAATCAGAACTGCAATTATTCCAGCATGGATTTCTTCTATTGATATATTCAAGGGGATTTCCCATATGTTTCAGGATTAGGGTTTTAGTTTAATCCTTTAACTTCTAAAGGGTTTTCGTCTTTGAAGACAGCATTTGACATGAGACCTCTTCTTCTGAAATGAGAACTTTTAAGTTGATGAAAATAAGACTGGAGGCTTACATTTTTTTTACTCTACTGAGTGTAAGAAAAGACACTACTAATTTATATAAAAATATTAAATTTAAAGCAACTACTCAATAGTGTCTCCCTATTGCTTATTACATTGCATTAGACCCTCTGGCTGGGTCCTAGTACTAGGGCCTTAATATTGCGAACAAAAGAGAACCTCTCTCTAGAGGATCTTATTCCCCACTATCTTCTCTCGCCCCAACATGTGCTGTCTTCTCCACCCAGTCCTTCTCTTCACTGTGCTCTCACGTGTCTTGCTCACTCTCCTCTCAATTGCTCTCAGCATTTTTTCCTTCCCACATGAAGTGCCCTCCACCTCCCCCGCTGATGCAATTTATATTTCAGAGCACAGATTCAATTCCACTTCCTCTGTGAAACTAAATTTGTACTCCTTTTCAATACTGTAAGGATACAACATGGTCTTCAGTAATTCCTTATTTGTTTTTCATATCATTACTTGCTTCATTACTGTTTGGTATTTATACCAACTAAAAAGAGTAATGCAAGTTACTTAAGGGACATATGTTTATTTCTTTATATTCCTTCCATACTTATCACAAATATTTTTGAATACTGATCTCCTTCTCTAAGTGGGCCTGGTACATTCCACTGTGTCCTAGTAACTAGAAATTTTCACAGTTGATTTAGCTTTATTCCTAAATTTAATAAAAAGGAATACCAGCTGCTTATTATCAAAAAAGATGAGAAGTAATGTGTGTTTTGCTAGAAATAGAAAGCTAGTTCTTGTTTTTCACTGATTAGAGAATATCTTACTGATAATGAAAGACATGAAATTCATAGAACATTAACTTTTGGCAATATCTATGCATTATGAAAAATTTGCTGTTTGGTAATTATACATTGTAAACCATATATGTATGAACTATATAAAAATGCTTTAAACTGTCTATTCTAAAGACAGTATTTTAACTGCTATTCTAAAACAGGTATAAATAGATACTTAGCCATATTAAAACTCAGCAATTGGTTTCCTGCCCACCTGACATGAATATCTCCTCTTCCTACTCCTTGCCCAGCCTCAGTCGCCTTCTGCTTCAAAATGTGTATGTGAATGAAAAGAGGATGGCATTTTAGAGTAGGAAATATCTCTGCAGTGAAGTAGAAGATGCAATATGTTCTTCACTTTAAAAGGAATAGTTTTTACTTCCTGGGGAATTCTGGAAATGACTCTGTATATTTTTAAAAGCCAGAGAAACATTTTCTTAACAGTTTCATTTATCCCAAGCATCTTAAAAGAGATAATAAGTAATTGGGGCCTATATGCACCTCACTATTCCATATTATTATGGTACAAGCACTTTTAGGCTGACTAGACACAGAAATGTCAACTCTTTAAAACTGCCCAGTTCTACAAGTCCCGGAGAATCAACTCCAATGGAGGGGAACACAGCGTGTTAACTCTGGATGCCTGATTGAACTTCCCTTTTTCTCCAAGGGTCCGTCTTCATCCACAAACTCAGGTTCTAGTTACATACTTCCAAAGAAGGGAATAAAAGGTGAATTGTGAGTTCACATTTTTGTCTATTTTCATTTATGCTGATGTTTCAAAGTATAAAACCCCAACCCAGCAATAACTTTAAGCTTGATTTTCTTTTCTGTTGTATCTTCCTATTAATCTAAAAGTTTAAATACTATCTATTCTACTTGCCATACTTATACAAAAATAACTCCAATTATAAATGCATGCGTGCTTTAGGAATACGACTTCTTATATTTGTATTTTCCACTGAGTAATCAATGAACTAGAATTGTATATGTGTACTGTTAAATCTGAGCCAAAACTTTAAATGTCTTTTTCTCAAATCTTCCCATGATGAAAAATAATATATAGTGGTTATTATCTTTAGTAAAAAAAAAAATACATGAAAAACAATTTACATTTAACAGTTTTAATAGCAATTGCCCAAACTATAGAACATGTTCAAACATGAATTATGAAGTCTATGAAATATGAAAGTCTGCTCCGTTTGTTGCTATTAAACGGGTAATAAAAAGAAATATATTCTGGAATTTGATGTTGCTTAGCCCCAAAACATAGTAAAATGTGAAATAAACCATATCCTTTAAATAACGAGTGCTGGCTTTCACTTTATCATTTCAGAACATCCTATAGCATTCTATTTGAAAACTACAAAGGAAGAATAAAAATATGAAGCAGACGTGAATTTTAAGTGTTCAAATGTTTTTCCACAGTGTTTATGGAAGACTGAGCTATAAAATGAGTCTCCTTTATTTGACAATATAACCTACAATAACTTCACTTCTGGTCCTTCAGTTAGCTCAAAGAATTCACAGTATCATTAGTAAAATTCTGTTTAGAGTGAACACAATTCCTTTTATTTTTTTGAATTAAAAAAAAATCAATAAAAAGTAGTTACTGGTATGTTGTTACTAAATAACGTTCAAGAGCAAATGAAAAAGGACAGGAATTTTCTTCATTCCTGCAATGAGTTCTAATTTTTGAGTTCCTAAGGAGAGTTGTGACTGTAATCACGTTGTATGTATGTAGATTTTTGAGAAACAGCTTGTTTCACCTTTTCCCTCTCAAAATAAATCTTAATAGAGATGAAGTGAAAAAAAACGTTGGCACTTATGAGGACAGGAAGGAAAAGTTACAGTGTTGATTAAATAAAACCTGTTTGCACATATTCCATAGAGAAGGGTATATATTCACTAGTTATTAAAACTATATTAGAAGGAAATAGTAAGGGAAAGAAACAAACATCTGCACCTACTCTCAAATAATTGTAAATAGGTAATTGCTCTTCCTGGAGAGATGTGAGTTGTTTGATTTTACTTGGTTCTTCGTTCCTCCCTCTCCTCCGCATTCTCCATCTTTCTCCTTCTTTAGATTATACTATCAATTGAGTATGCACAGCTGCGATTTACATAAGGGACCTCTCGAGCGTCTCGGAGCCTCGCCGGCTGCGGGGCTAATGGAAACCCGGCTGCACCACTGGGGACACGCCCCCACCACTGGAGACACGCCCCCACCACTGGAGACACGCCCCCACCACTGGAGACACGCCCCCACCACTGGAGACACGCCCCAGCCACACCTGCCCCCTGCGATCGCTCGATCGCCCTCGTTCCGGAAGTTCGAGGGCTTGGAGTTGGAGCATGCGCAGTCCCGGGAGCCCGCGGGATCGTGAGCCCCGGGACCCCTGCGCTCCGCGTCAGCTGCTGGCTCGTGCAGGACTAACTTGACTGTAAAAGACTGGCGAGTTTACTTCTGACTGCTCAGCTTGCTGGTAATGATTTTTGCCACAGCAGTGGATCTCCTTGATGAGTCTTTAGAGCAAACTTTGCCTTGTACTTAGTCAGCCTAACTCAGCTGAGTTTAACTTTGTGGTGACAGCGCAATCGGAATACCTCGTTTGCCGGTTTAAAGATACAGATGCTCGCATCACATCTTGACACTGGTCTTAAAAGATCTTGCGAGTGTCAACTGAAATAAAATCGAACCGTTCAAATAAAGTAGAACCGTTCGAATTGACTTAACAAAAAGCCTGGATTTCTCTATATAGTTTTCAAGTACTTATGGAAAGAATAAGACTGTTTCTTAGAGATAAGGTAGAGAATGAGATTTGGATAAATTTCCTCCTCTGAAAAAACTGGCATATAGCTTTAAGGATTTTTTCCATCATCTTTTCCTTTTTTTTTTTTTTTTTTTTTAAACGTGAAATCGCTCAGTCGTATCCGACTGTTGGTGACCTCATGGATTGTAACCTGCCAGGCTCCTTTGTCCATTGGATTCCCCAGGCAAGAGTGCTGGAGTGGGTAGCCTTTCCCTTCGCCAGGGGATCTTCCCAACCCAGGGATCGAACCCAGGTTTTCCGCATCGCAGGTGGATTCTTTACCATCTGAGCCACCAGGGAAGCCCTTTTCTCTAAGAGATCTACAGTTTAACTGGAGTGGATCTTAAATTCGGATTTACGTTGTCCTTCTTGTGGTTCATTGAAGTTCCTGCTTCTAATTCTTGTTTTCTTTCACCAGTTGTGAAAAGTTCTCAGTCAGTATCTTGAAATATAGTCCCTGCCTCATGCTCATTCCTCCCCGCCTCCTCCGCATCCTCCTTCTTGTGGAATTCCAGTTACATATCTGTTAGGCCATCTTATTCTGTCCTTCGTGTCTCTTTCATATTTCTCTACTTTGTATCTCTGGATTTCAATTACAGACAATTTGGTGTAAACCTTCCATGGAATTTTAAATTTCTATTAATTTTTCATTTCTAGAAGTCTTGGGTTTTTAAATATGTATTCTTTACACATGACTTTCATGCCTTTTATATTTTGGACATTTTAAACAAATTGATTTTTATTTTTCCTATCTGACAATTCCTATATCTGAAGACTCTTGAGCCTTAATGTTTATGATGCCTTGTTTCCCTATGTGTTCACTGACATTTTTTTCTTTTTACCTCAGGTTCTCATTTTTATTTGAACTTGATCTGTGAAAATTCTTTGAGGCTTGGGATGCAGGTGGATTCCTCCATGGGAGGATTAGCATTTGTTTCCATGAGGCATCTGTGGGCATTACAGTGCTGTATCAATTTAAACTAAACTGTTGGGTGGAGGGGTTTTGTGTGTGTGTGTGTGTGTGTATTTCATAATACCATGTGATCTGTGTTCAAGATACAATATTAAATGCAAGTCAGTTTGTGGTTATGAATTTTCAGGAGAAATCCTTTTTCCACCTCCAGTCAGAATTAAGACGTTCATGTTTCAAGATGGGCAATTTTCTTTTTTTTTTTTTCCCCAAGTTCCAGATTGGTATCAGTGTATAGTTCTAGTTCATTTTTAAACTGCGAGTATAGTACTTCGGGAGTCCAGTGTCATTTAAAAGGGGGTCTCCTAATATAATCCCTAATTTGAGTGGAGTGTGGGCCTTGTTTCTTATCCCTGAAACCTTAAAAATTAATGCCTCAGAGCTCAGCAATGCCATTAAGGCAAAAAGCACCCTCAGTGCTTTACTTACCTTTTGTTGTTCCTGCCTTTAACTCATATTTTTAGCCTAAGTAGTGTTAACTTTCTTGGTTAATATTTGCATGCATTAAAGATTTTTAAAGATAGTTTGGCGCAGCAATTAGGGCCAGTCTGGTACTTGGTACATTGTGTTTCTGATATTATGGTTTATTGGCAACATCTACAATTATACATTAGTGTTCAGATTGCTTTGTCTCTGAATCTTTTTTTAATCTTTTAATTTCATCTTAATTTTGGCTGTTCTTGTATTGGATTATTTATTGATATTATGTTATTGCATTGCATAAAGCATGGGGCATTCTGTAGTTTCCATATGCTTACTTCCAGACTTTTACCTTTTATGAACTGTGTCTCTCTTCCTTTTTTCCTTCCTTCCTTCTATTTTCCCTTCCAGCCCTCCGTTCCATTTTTTCCCTTCTTTTTTGCTCTATCATAGTTCTGTAATTGCCATGGGATTTACTTTGGTCACATTTATCATCAGATACTGCTACCCAACTGAACATAGTGTAGATTTTCCTTGAATCACTTCCGATCTTTCCCGTACCCAGTTGGTCTCTCTTTCCAGCTCCTAGGCGTGCAGAGACGGCAGAGATGCAGGCCGTGCATGTGGGGAGGGCTGAGGTGGAGCCCTGCTGTAGACCTGGCATCTGAGTTCTTTTCAGAGATACTGTTATGAGAGAATTCTTGAGTTGGCTGTCATTCCAACATTGTACAGTTCCGTTCAAGATATTCAGCTTATCAACCCGTCTTATCACTAATGAATTTTCAACTTAGGGTTTATTTTTATGTGTCTCTCCTTCATTTTTCTCAGGGATGCCTACTTAACTCCTCTGTGCATGTATTTCTAAGTTAAATGACATTAGTGAGAACTTGCAAAATACTCTAAACTCATTTTTCATGGTAATTCTTCTGGGAGATGAAGGGACAGAGGTGTAATACAACATGACAGCATTTTCTTTGTCTTTCTTGACCCCATTTCTTTATGGCATTAGGTTATGACCCTTTGTTTTGTTGCTGCTGTTAAGTTTTATCCTCCCCTCTTTTGTAGGTTTTTGTTGTTGTTATTTATTTGATTATTGACTTAGATATTGGGGAATCTTGCTTCATTCCACTGTCCTTAGTCAAGTAAACCTTACTTTAAAAATTGTTGTTGTTGTTCAGTCGCTAAGTTTGTGTCCAACTGTTTGCAGCCTCATGGACAGCAGCATGCCAGGTTCCCCTGTCCCTCACCATCTCCCAGAGTTTTCTCAGATTAATGTCCATTGAGTCAGTGATGCTATCTAGCCATCTCATCTTCTGCCACCCGCTTCTCCTTTTGCCTTCAATCTCTCTCAGCATCAAGGTCTTTTCCAATGAGTTGGGTCTTCACATCAGGTGGCCAAAGCATTGGAGCTTCAGCTTCAGCCTCAGTCCTGCCAATGAATATTCAGTGTTGATTTCTTTTAGGACTGACTGGTTTGATCTTGCTGTTCAAGGGACTGTCAATAGTCTTCTCCAGCACCGCAGTTCAAAAGCATCAGTTCTTTGGTGCTCAGACTTCTTTATGGTCCAACTCTCACATCTATGCATGACTACTGAAAAAAACGATAGCTTAGACTATACAGACTTTTGTCAGCAGCGTGCTATCTCTGCTTTTTAATACACTGTCTAGGTTTGTTGTAGCTTTCCTTCCAAAGAGCAAATGTCTTTTAATTTTATGGCTGCAGTCACTGTTCTCAGTGATTTTGGAGCCCTGCAATACAAATTATTCTTTTTATTAATGGCTTTATTTTAGATACTTAGGTTTTAATAATATATGTCTGTTAAAGATATTGTGCATTCCGTATAAATTATCACTACCCATAGAAGAAGACACATGCAGAGATACAAGAAAATTATTTTCGTTGGAGGCGGTATAATTCTGGGTGCCTGGCATATGTGATATCCTACTGGGAGAGCCAAGGCAGAGTAAGTCCTGGTTGTCTGCAAGAGAGAAGTACCACAGGAATAAGTGCTGAACATAGATTTGACTGCTTCTTTTTTACTAACAGGCAACCAAGCACTTGTTTTTATTTAAACAAAAAAGCCACAAAAGACTCCCTTAGGGCAATGAAATCTTTCAGTGTTGACTTTAAACAATGGGAACTAGCACTCAGGCTTTGTTGCTAATCAGCTCCTCCTGCAAGCATATTTGCTGCCCTCTGCAGGTTGACTTAAAACTTATATTGAAATTCCTGAAAAAGCAAAAAGTGAAATGAAGTCGCTCAGTTGTGTCCGACTCTTTGTGACCCCATGGACTGTAGCCTACCAGGATCCTCAGTCCATGGATTTTCCAGGCAAGAATACTGGAGTGGGTTGCCATTTCCTTCTCCATATTCCAGTACAGATGTATATTCCTGAACTTGAAGCAAGAATGCTCATGAAATCTTACAAAGTATTTCTATTTCTGCTGCCTAGATGCCATGTGACTTGGAACTATTACTTGTTAGATGACTGAGAAACGGAGGCCTCTTTTGAGTTTAGTATTTTAAAAAAAGAGAAACCTGCTTAAGGTAGAAATTAAATGTCAATTTGGGTCTGATTCTTAAATCACAGTGTACTTCAACCTAGAGGTCCATATATGAAATATTTCTTGATGTTATTTTTTCCCCTGCATTTTCTTTCGCTAGTTGACCCTTCCTCATTCAAAGAAATTTCTCTGGAATAAATGTTAAATATCGCCCTTCAGATTCAGAAACCGTGATGCAAATGTAACATATAGCATTAGAACAGAATATTTGTCTCATTTAGTCCCCAGGGATTAAACTGCAAATTATGGGGTAGAAAATCCAAAATGTATTGAGGGGACTCTGAGAGTGAAAGGTTTTTGCACCTACTTTCCACTCTGACCCTGAGCAGCTGTGTTCCTACAGAATTAGCTACTCTAGAAAAGTACAGTAGCAGTCTCTTAAATATAGGTGCATAGGGCATGGGGGCAGAAGTGGGACTGACGCGGGCCCAGGGAGCATCCTAGAGCCACTGGTGGCATGAGCATTCTTTCAAAAGACCCCAGGTGTAGAAGTGAGAGAGAGGTGTCTGCCCTGCAGGGGCTCTAGGGGATAGGAAGACACTACAGAAGATCAGATCTTGGCTCCAATCACATCTTAATATTGATGTCATGATGGAGAAAGGGTGTCAGAGTACCTTATAGAACATTTCAAAGATTACAACATGGCGTTGCCACAGACCAAGCAAGAGAAGTAGATGTACTTTCCCAAAGAGAGGAAGAAAGAGGGGTGTGGAGGGCAGATTCTGGATTTGAGTGAAGCACAAAATACTCAGAAATCCCTGGAGCAATAGAGTTTACTGGAAATAATTAAGCTTTATCCTTCAGAAGAATGGGTTCTTAAGATAGAGTGCTCAGCGAGATACAAGAAACATAAAGTTAACATTGGTTTTCACACCAGCATTTGTGATCAGAAAGATTTCAGTGAAGGTTCTGAAAGAGAGTGAAACACTCAGTGGCCTATGTGGGGAAAGAATCTAAAAAAAGTGGATATATGTACAGGTGTAACTGCTTCACTTCGCTCTACACCTGAAACCAACATTGACACAGCATTGTCAATCAACTATACTCCAATAAAAATTTAAAAAGCAAGTGAAAGAAAGTGAAAGATTCAAACGAAGGTTCTGAACGAATCTCTCCAGCTGTGGGACTTGGCTTTTATCCATCCTTCACTAGCATCTTGGTCTTTGTTCACACTTGGTATCCAGAGTTTCTCTTTATGTTGTCTACCTTTAACCCCTATCTTAGTTTGGGTGACTTTCTCCAACTCAAAAAAAAAGCAGCAGGAAGACAGGTATTATGTCAGTTTCGCGTATCATTTGTCTCCACTGCCTAGAGTGGTTCCTAGCTTATGGTACATGCTTAGCTTAATCAGTTTAGTTCAGTCGCTCAGTCGTGTCTGACTCTTTGCGACCCCATGGACTGCAGCACGCCAGGCTTCCCTGTCCATTACCAACTCCCAGCCCTTACTGAAACTCATATCCATCAAGTTGGTGATGCCATCCAACCATCTCATCCTCTGTTGTTCCCTTCTCCTGCCTTCAATCTTTCCCAGCATCGGGGTCTTTTCCAATGAGTCAGTTCTTCTCATCTGGTGACCAAAGTAATAAATAATCATTAAAATGAAATAATTTTTTAATTAGATGACTAAAGCTCAAATGAGAAACAGTATTTTGCGAGACAAAATTAAGGCAAAATACTACTTTCACTTTTTGCTTCTCATTAATAGACTATGGGCAAGTTTTATGGATACTTGGTGTGTGGCAGTTCCTAGGATGTAGTTTGGAAATTAGAAGAGATGTCACCATGTGTCAACACAAAGGGCTGGCAGATTTTATCTTTTTTTAGAATTATATTTTAAATGTTACAGTTTACTATTTGCTGGGTGACCTTTTAATCGTCAATCTCTGCAGCTTCACATTACTAGAAAGAGTGGAAAAGGGATCACAGATGTATTCATAAAGCAAAAAATAAGAGGACAAGTTCCAAATTAGCTTAGTATTTCAAACAAACATTGTTGTTTGCTGCCCCTTACTGGTAAGATAACAAAATTGCTAAATCACATTTTAAAAGTATAGTTCTTGGCATTGAAATCAGATTTTATAGGAAATAGCTCTTTTATCACATGCACACACACAAAATTACACAAGTGAGTTTTCTCAAAGACTGAGCACCATATGGGATGAGTCACTTAATTGAAAGCAGTTTTCTGGCCTTCAGTTTGGATAATTGTGCAGAAAAGTTAAGTACTAAAACAAGCCTCATGTGTGAGGTGCTCTCCCTTGCTTGAAAACTTCAAAGTTATCATTGGCAACAAATACAGTCAATTTCCTTGAAGTGATAGTCTTAGTTTTGAGAAAATATGTGTCAGGTGCCTACATCTGGATAACCAGGGTGTGTCTTCCAGTCACTCTTTCAGATAAAAATGGCATTCCTTGAAGAGCAGCAGCTAATTCAGATTGCAGTGGAAACTAGAGCCCAGGTTCTTCCGTCATGATAACCATCATAATACATCATTATTCAGCAAAAGGTTTTTGTGCACAGGTCCCATGGTATCACGCAGAAGTTAGAGAGCAGCAGGACTGAACTTCCAGAACACAGCCCAGAGCCTGGACGGTTCTCAGAGCCAGGGGGTTGGGCTTCTGCACACAGAGCCAGCGCTTCTGCCCTGGTCCCTGTTAATGGTTAATGAGCCCAGGGTTTCTGAGTAATGTTCTACCTTTACTGCCAGATTGCCTCTCCATGAAGGACTTTAATTTGGGCATGAAATGGCCATGGAAGTGATCCAGAACTGTAGATTAGCAACTGAAACTGTGATTTTCTCTGGTACATCATCAGGAAACCCCATATCTCCAGGGCCTGGGTTGAGATAGGCAGCCGCAAACAGTATACAGAAAAGACCTAATTCTTGGTGAACAGGTAAGAAGATTATGGGTAAAAAGACAATGCTAAAAATCCAGCCTAAAAGACAAGACAAGGATGAAAATAGAAAGTGAATAATGAAGGCAGAAGTCAGGATAGGAGAGAGCAGACAAAAGGAGGAAGCAATTGAAAAAACACTTTGTGCAAAAGCTGAAGAAAATAAAAACCTCCATCAGCACAAGAGTTCCAGCAGTCGCCCCCTTATGGTACCTGGTATGTGATTTGGGGCTTAAAGGCAGCTCCATAAAGGAATTATGCAGGGCTGGAACCGACAGCTAGGTGGGAGAAAAGTACCGGAAGCTGAAAGAAAACAGGATCAGAAAAAGTGGCCCCAGGAAGGGATCTGAGAGTCCGAAGGTAATTCCAGGCAGAGATGCATCCTCTCCTGTCTCTCTCTGTCCTCTGACATTCTCAGTGAGCTGCTGGAAAGAATAGTGCTGTCTCCTCTTGCTCCTTTTCAACTCTTTGCACTCAAACTTCATCCCCTACACCTCACCCATTATTAATGTCATCAGTGGCTTTCTAGCGGAAAAATCCTGTAGACTTACTTTAATTCTCCTTTTGCAACTTTATTTCCATCAAGCCTCTTCTCAAAAGTATCCTGATCAAAAGCCTCCTCTTAAAAGAGAAACCTTTCTTAATTCCCCCAAATAAAACAGCAGTCATTGTCATACAGTCACTATTCCTTATGTTATCCTCTTTTTTATGTTTATTTTTTGAAAATTCCGGACATAGGAAAGTAAACTGAACTGCTTCAAAACTTACCTAATTCATGGGCAAGTTTGTTTTACCTTGTTCCACACTAACTTTCCCCTCCTATATTATTTTGATGTAGTTTCCAGACATACCTTTTCACCCATAAATATTTTATATGGAGTATTTTTTGTTAAGCAATCATAATACCATTATCATAACTGGAAAAAAGATAATAAGTCTTGATATATATATGTATACACACACACACACACAATGGAATATTTATTCAGTCATAAAAAAGAGGAAATCACACCTTTTACAACATGGATGGAATGTGAAGTCCTTATGCTAAATGAAATAAGCCATATAGAGAAAGACAAATACTGTGTGATCTCACTTATGTGTGGAATCTAAAAAGAAAGAGAGAGAGAGAAAACCACTCATAGAAAAAGAGATTTGATTTGTGGTCACTAGCAATGTGATGAACAATGTGATGGCTATATTTAATGCTGTTGAATGATGTATAAAAAGTCATTATAAGAATAAATTCTTAGAGTTCCATGAGGAGAATTTTTTTTTCTTTTCTTCTCTCTTTTCCTTTTATTGCATCTGTATGTGTAGATGGCTGTTAGCTGAACCTATTGTGGTCATCATTTACAATATATATATATATAAATCAAACCATCATGTTGTATGCCTTAAACTGATACACTGATGTATGTCAATCATTTATCAACAGAACTGGGAAAATATAATAATTAGCTAATGTAGCAAATATTCAGTCAGTGCTTAAAGGACCAAGTTGCTCATTAATATCAGGTTTTCTTTGTTTGAATCAGTATTTAAATAAGCTGTATAGCTGATTTGTTGGTAAGTTTCTTTTCTCTCTCCCCACCTTTTCCCTTGGTAGTCTGTTTATTGAAAAAAAAACTTGATCATTAGTCCTGTATCATTTCCCATTCTGGATTTTGCTAGTGAGTTTCATTACCACTTTTCCTTTTTGGTATTTCCTGTGAAGTGATGGTTGGATCATATGTGGTTTTCTTGGTGAAACTGCTTTATAGGAGTTGTGGTGTTCTTCCAACAGAAATTATACTATTTACTTTAGTGACACAGGCAGAAATTGATTGGTATTGACTTGATCCATTAACGCACTAGAAATTTTAAAATGATAAACTTCAATTCTGTTGTTCTATCTTATTAACTAGAGTACTGTTATAAAGAAAAACTTCACCAGATCAATTTTTTTGGTTACCCAGCTGTAGAGTTCATACAGGAAAGGTGGGATAAATGCTTGATTGGTTCTCTTTAAAAAAAAGAAAATGAAGTTTCAAAATAATGAGTTTCTCAGCATCTTGTAGCAGTTACCAGTTGTGAAAGTTGCTCAGTTGTGTCTGACTTTTTGCAACCGGATGGACTGTAATTCACTAGGCTCCTCTGTCTGTGGGATTTATATCAGTTTGTTGAAAAAAGTCTCCCATTCCCCACCCCTACAAACTCAGTAGCTTAAAACAGTAAAGCACTTATGAATCTTGCCAAGATGGAGAAACAAGGTCCAGATTATCATCCTGCCTAAAATAATTTTTAAAGGTATAAAATATATGAGACAGCAATTTGTAAGACATTGGACATTAGACAACAAAGGACAGTTATCTCTGGGAGACACGAAACAAGGTAAGCTCAGTGGACGTCCCAGTGTCCTAACATGGGGGGATTTAGAGGCCATAACAGGAAGGGAAAGCTGAGACAGATCCCAGCAAACTCCCTGAACCAAGGAGATGCAGGCAAGATTTTAGTGAGTCCAGAGAAACTAGAGTTCACAGGAGATAGTGCCAAAGAAGAGAGAGAACTGTGGGGATAAGCAGAGGTACATCCTCAAGTATCAGCTGAGTACTGATCAGTATATGCATGTGAGGAAATTACCTGAGGTTGGAGGAGGATCAACAGAAAGGATGAGAGGCAGCGGTACCTAGCACTCAGAGGGGCCACAGATAGTGTCTGTCCCCACTAACCAGACCAGAAAACCCATAATTTATAGAGTGTTAGGAATAGTACATGGAAGGGTCTTGTCTCAGGATTAGAGATTACATGGCAATGGACTAAGCACTGAACTGATCTCACTTAAGAATCTTAAATTCAAGAGTTTGAAAGGTCAAAGTATTTCAGGTCACAAAACTGTAACCCAGAACAAAGTTCAAGAATCCTTTTGCAATGCAGAAAATGCCCAATACCCAACAAGATAAAGTTTAGATTGTCTGGTGTCCGGTAAAGTATTATTAGGTATGGAAAGAAGCAAGAGAGTTAAGACTTACTATTATGAGGCTATAAGCTACTTAATCAAAACCCATCAAGAATGGACATACCTGTTAGTAAACAAAAACATTAAAACATTTATTATGACTTTATTTCATACATTTGGCAAATTAAGAAGAGACAGGAAACATTGAAAAGATTCAAACCAAATTTGTAGAATTGCAATATGTGAAATGAAAATGTTGAATGTAGTTAATGGCAGGTTAGAGACTCTAAAAGAAAAGTTTAGGGGTTAATGAACCTGAAGATACCACAATAGAACTATTCAAAATAAAGCACCCAGAAAAGAGGGAACTTTTTTTTAATGAACAGAGCTGTGAGCTGCAGCACGATTGAAAGAGACTAATCTACTCATATTTGTAGTCCCCGAAAGAGAGGCGAGAAAGGAAGAGAAAAATTATTTGAAGAAAACCAGCTAAAATTTTCCAGATTAAATGAAAACTATAAAGCCACATTTCCAAATATTAAGCACAAGAATCATGAGTAAAAATATATCAAGGTACATCATAATCAAATTGCTCAAAACCAAAGTAATCTTAAAACCAACTAGATGAAAAAACGCAAAATACACAGTATATACATGTGACAGCAGATTTCTTGTCAGAAACAGTGCAAGTAAGAAGACAGTGAAGCAAGAACATTAAAGTGCTGAAAAGAAAAAGAGTGTCCCTTCTATACCCAGTGAAAAATATTTCAAAGATGAAGGTAAAATAAAGACATCTTTAGACATACAGAAGCTGAAAGATCTCCAGTATACCCACACTGTAAGAGATATTCAGGGAAATCCTTCAGTTAGAGGAAAATGATGCACATATGACCAACACTAAGGAATGAATAATTCCAGAAATAGTAAATTCATGGGTAAATGAGCATTTCTTTATTATCTAAATATTTTAGAAGATAATTGATTATTTAAACAAAAATAGTAACAATACAGTGTTGAGTTTATAACAGACAAGCTATATAACAAAAAATATGATGACCACAATAATGCAAAGGTCAGGAGAGAAGAAGGAGGTATGTACCATTGTAAAGTTCTCTTGATATACTTGAAGATACATATGATAAAGTAATGGAGTAGGAAATGGAAATCCACTCTAGTTATTGCCTGGAAAATTCCATGGACAGGGGAGTCTGGAAGACTACAGTTCCTGGGCTTGCAAAGATTTGGACATGACTGAGCTTGCACACAAGGCAAGGATGATAAAGCTATATACAATAAAACTTAAAGCAACCACAAAAATGACAAAGCAGTAAGTTACAGCTAATAAGGAAATAATGGAAATAAAATTTTATAAAATATTAAACCAAATGAAGGAAGGAAAAGAAAAGGGAGAATAAAGTAGAAAAAATGAATAAAGTAGAAAAAATAAAATATTTAAATCTACCCATACTATCCACATTAAATGAAAATTGTCTAAACACCCCAATTAAAAGGACAAAATTGTCAAATTGGGTTAAAAAATCAAAACCCAACTGTATGCTACCTACAACAAAACACACTTCAAACATATATTTTGTATAGAACAAAAATAAAAACCAACACATCAAACTCTGTGAAACACCAGTAAAGAATTACTTAGAGGGAAAGTTATAGCACTAAGAGCCAAAAAAAAGAAAAAAAAAAAAAGATCTCAAATAAATTAGTTTAATTTCCACCTTAAGAGTTGCATAATTGCGCCAAAGACTCTATGGCCTGCAAAGCCTAATGTTTTTACTATCTTTTTCTTTATTGAAAAGTCTGTTAATACATGACAGAGAAGACTAGGAAAGTACCACCACTTTGACCTAATGGACATTTATAGACTACTCCATTCAACAGTAACAGAAGACATTCATTTTAGATGCATGTGGTACATCTACCAAGAAAGACCATATTCTGAGCTATAAAACAAGTTTCAGTTCAAAAAGGTTAAAGTCATGCAATGTATATTCCCTGATCATAAATAGAATTAAATGAGGATGATGGATATATCTGTCAAATCGTTCACAGTGATGGTTTTATGTGTGTACACATATGTCACAATTTACCAAGTTGTACAGGTTAAATATGTGCAGTTTATTGTATATCTGTTATATTTCAATCAAACTGTTTAAAAAATAGGCTTGAAAAGTAATCTGGGCAGTTCAGCTTCTCCAGGCTGAGCTTTGTTGGTCAGCAGGCAGCTGGCTGGTATAGAATGACCTCAGTCAGCTGAGATGACTTAATTCTTTTACATGTAATGTCTCATCGACCAGCAGGCTAGCCTGGACTTTTTCACAGCATGGTAGGAGGGTGGCACAAATGAGAAAGCCCAGCTGTGTAAGAGAGCAAGCAGAAGCACACTTACTTCTTGAGGCCTAAGACCTGGCACATGGTCCTTTCTGTTGCATTCTGTTGGTCAAAGAGAGTTGGAGGGCCAGTCCAAATTGAAGGGA
Organism: Muntiacus reevesi; assembly: GCF_963930625.1. Classification (NCBI taxonomy): domain Eukaryota; kingdom Metazoa; phylum Chordata; class Mammalia; order Artiodactyla; family Cervidae; genus Muntiacus; species Muntiacus reevesi. The sequence continues at coordinate 19,047,597 of NC_089269.1, read as the reverse complement.
TGGAGAAAAATACTCTGCCTTCTGATGAGAAGAACTGCAGTCATGTCATAAGGAAAGGAAAGCATTGAGGCTGTTTATTGCAATCTATCTTAGGATCATTATTAACTCATGGATTTAATCCTATTTGATGTATTTTAATCAAATGTAGTTATACTGACTTCAGATTGTCTGTATTAGGACAGTGGGAGCCACCATTTGCTTGGAAGCCCTGCCACATTCTCCAAGTCTGGAAACCACATTTTCCAGATTCCCCTTTCTTGTGTGGTTTTAGGTCAGAGTTTGTCAGTGACAGGAATGCACGCAAAATTCGAAAGTTGAAAGTGGAGGCAGAAGCCATTTTTTGCAGGAGTTTTCTGTGGCCAGATTCATTGGCTTCACAGATCTGTCCATGAGCTCACACTTCAGAGTCACAGAAGGTGGAATGACAGCTTCTCAAACTCTTCTAGAATTCTTTCTTTTCAAACTGATTTCAGCTTCATGGTGAAGAATTAGAGATGTGATCCTCTGGTTACTTTCTCAGCTTTTCCACACTCATGTAAATTCAGATTCTTATAACAAACCCTTTTATTCCTATAATAATTGTGTGACTCTTCTTTTAGTTGAATCTAGACTGATAAAGAGGTTCTTCAAGTTGGCCTCTGAGTCCTTTTGATATAATATTGTGTAATCTTTAATAACTCTCTTACTTTCTGGTATAAGAAGATACTCTTAAGTTTACCTTTTATTATTACTGCCCAAGATCTGAAATCAGTCATTTCTTCAGGGACCAGCTATTTTTTTTTTAAATTACTTAGAATAGTTGCTCTCTGAGTACATGGTTTATTAATAATAGCTCCTTTCACTATCTGACATTAAGTCATATATATATTTGCTTATTGTCTGTCTCCTCCTCTAGAATATATCTAATGGAAACAAGGACTAATGGGATACCAGTGTATCCTTAGTACATTTTCAGCTACTAAAATGCTTTATTTTCTTAGTCTTATCAAGTGATTTCTTACATTTTCTGTTCTACTGCTAAATAGCTTGAGCCCCTTTAATGCAGAATTAACTCCTGTACCAGAAATTTGTTTATATTCTTATCTTGTTTATCTATAAAATATATCCCAAAGATTCCTGACATCTGTTTATTTAAGGCTATGTACAATGAAGAAAATGTTGGCAAGATAAGTTTAATTAAAATTACTATGCAAGGTAACAAGTCAGTTGCTATTTTTTGTCTTTATTATACTGCAATTAATTTGAACATTTACAATTTCAGAAAAAAAATTGCAGGAAAGTGACTGTGATATGCAGCCAGACATTTTTCTTCCAAGGACAAACCTTGGATTATATACAATAAGAATCTACTAAACTGGAGCAAAAGTAAGTGTGGCTTTGAGCAAAAATTTGTTGCAATGCAGCTGTCATGTGACACCTAGTAGCTCTGTGGGTTTTGTGGACACAAAAAATAAACAGTGAACTCAGAAATGTATCACCACAGTAGTCTATTTTATATAAATATGCCAGTGCCAAACATTTGATGCTAACCACAGAGCAAAAAAGTCAGTATGCAGATTAATACATGGTAAAAATTGAAATGTAAATAATCATAGTCACACCAGTACAAACCACATGTTTTTCATAAAATGCCTCCAATTTGAATACTTAACTGTCAGGGTAAGTATCTGTAATTGGAGAAAGGGTGCAGTCTAGAGAAATACAAACTCTCTACTATAAACTTCAGTGATTTGATTGAGATAGAGGAGTACCTATAAATCTCTTGATGTTTTAACAAATTTGATGTTTAACAAAAAATTTTTGGTATTTTAACAGCTAAACTAAGTGTAATTAGAGAGGTCCTTTATGTTTTACCAAGTCAATATGCCTTAATATAAAAATTAAAATGTTGAAATTATATTTGCATTTCAAAAATTCATCAGGTTTTTTAAAACAATTCTTTATATTTTTGTATTCTTTTTTTTAATTTTTGTATTCTTTTATAATTTGCTTATACAATCTTCAAAGATCCTGTGAATTATTCCTATTTGAATTGTTCAGTTTCAGCATTTTGTAAAGTAGCAACAGATTTAAAATGGAAAATGTTAACTCTAAATAAATCAGAAACCACTCACAGATTTCTTAAAGCCAAAAAAGTAAACAAGAATGATATAATTGGTGCTGCCAAGCCAATATCTTAAGTTGTGATCTACAAAATGCGACTATTTGGTTAACTATAAATAAGTTAAAGAGCTAATAGTATTTTTATTCTTTTTTATACTATTAATATACTTTATGTCAAACCAGGGAAGGCTCTAATAAAAATAATCTGTTGATGTATAATAAATATATATCTATTTTTGATAGCTCAAAATTCATTTCACTGCAAGCCTTGATGGGACAAGGAATAAGGAAAGCAGAGCATGCTGGGTAGTAGGAGTCCATTTCCTGTAGCAGCATATGGGAAAAATCAGATTGCAAGTCTTCTGGGCTGGGCTTTCTTCTTAAATAAATACTGTGCTGCGCTATGCTGTGGTCAGTACACACACACTGATTTTCTCCTGTCTGTGTTGTCCTGGAAACAAACACCAGCGTGGAGTTAGAAATGCAGGAGCTATAGTGGAGATAGCACATGTGTAAGATGAAAAGCAGAGGGACCAAAAGTGGTCAAAGAAAGTCTACAGCCTCCAGTGCAAGTCTGACATGCGTGAAAGTGAAAGGGGAAGCAGGACTGTGGAGGAAGAGCCTCAGACCACGCTGCAGCTCCGAGAAAGTCTCAGTCAACCCAGCGGGGAAGGCTGGTGCAAAACTGTCCGTAGTTTCAAACTGGGAAGAAACTGCATGCTCTTCTAACCTGCTGTGTTTAGTCTCTCCAGGGACCTGCTTGAAGACAGCTTGGCCTTGATTTGAACCCTGGAATATGACCTGAAGGCACTGCTGTTGGAGGCTGTCAGCTCACTGAACTTGTGGCAGCTCCTCTCTCTTTTGTAAAAATATTTCTTAATTGAAGTATAGTTGATTTACAGTGCTGTGCCAATCTCTGCTGTAGCAAAGTGACTCAGTTATATACATGTATAAACTGTTTTTTTTTAATATTCTTTTCCATTATGGTTCATCACAGGGCTTCCCTGGTAGCTCAGCTGGTAAAGAATCCACCTGCAATGCAGGAAACACCGGTTCGATTCCTGGGCTGGGAAGATCCGCTGGAGAAGGAATAGGTTCCCCATTCCAGTATTCTTGGGGTTCCCTTGTGGCACAGCTGGTAAAGAATCTGCCTGCAATGCGGGAGACCTGGATTGGGACGATCCCCTGGAGAAGGGAAAGGCTACCCACTCCAGTATTCTGGTCTAGAGAATTCCATGGACTGTATAGTCTATGGGGTCACAGAAAGTCAGACATGACTGAGTGACTTGAACTTTTATGGTTTATCGCATGATTTTGAATATAGTTCCCTGTTCTATACTATAGGACCTTGTTTATCCATTCTAAATGCAGTAGTTTGCATTTACCAACCCCAAACTCCCAGTCCATGCCTCTTCCTTCCCTCTCCCCCTTGGAAACCACAGTTCTGTTCTCTGGGTCTCTGAGTCAGTTTCTGTTTTGCAGACAGGTTCATTTGTGCTGTATTTTAAGATTCCACATGTAAGTGATATCATATGGTGTTTGTCTTTCTCTGAGTAACTTCACTTGGTATGATAATCTCGAGTTGCATCCATGTTGCTGCAAATGGTGTTACTTCATTCTTTTTTCTGGCTGAATAGTATTCCATTTATCTACATGTATCACATCTTTATCATTTCATCTGTTGACTGGCATTTAGGTTGTTGCCATGTTCTGGCTATTGTGAATAGTTGTGCTATGAACATATGAACAAAGGAGTTCCAGAAAAACTTCTGCTTCATTGACTATGCTAAAGTCTTTGACTGTGTGGATCACAATAAACTGTGGAAAATTCTTAAAGAGATGGGAGTTCCAGATCATCTTACCTGTCTCCAGAGAAAAGTGTATGTGAGTCAAGAAGCAACAGTTAAAACGACTTGGAACAACTGACTGGTTCAAAATTGGGAAAGGAATACAAGACTGTATATTGTCACCCTGCTTATTTAACTTATAGGCAGAGTACATCATGCAAAATGCTAGGTTGGATGAATCACAAGCTGGAATCAAGATTTCCAGGAGAAATATCTATAACCTCAGATATGCAGATGATACCATTCTAATGGCAGAAATTAAAGAGGAACTAAAGAGCCTCTTAATAAATGTGAAAGGAGAGTGAAACTCAACATTCAGAAAACTAAGATCATGGCATCTAGTCCTGTCACTTCATAGCAAATGGAAGGGGAGAAAGTGGAAATAGTGGCAGATTTTATTTTCTTGGGCTCCAAAAATCACTGTGGACAGTGACTGCAGCTGTGAAATTAAAAGACGCTTGCTTCTTGGGAGAAAACCTATGACAAACCTGGACAGAATATTAAAAAGCAGAGACATCACTTTGCCCATAATGGTTCATATCGTCAAAGCTATTGTTTTTCCAGTAGTCATGTACAGATGTGAGAGTTGGACCATAAAGAAGGCTGAGCCCTGAAGAATTGATGCTTTCAAATTGTGGTGCTAGAGAAGACTTATGAGTTCCTTGGACTATAAGGAGATCAAACCAGTTTCAATACTAAAGCAAATCAACCCTGATTATTCATTGGAAAGATTGTTGTTGATGCTGACACTCTAATACTTTGACCATCTGATGGGAAGTGCTGACTCTTGGAAAAGACCCTGATTCCGGGAAGGATTGAAGTCAAAAGGAGATGTGGATGGCAGAAGATGAAATGGTTGGATGGCATCACCGACTCAATGGACTTGAGTCTGAGCAAGCTCCAGGAGATAATGGAAGACCGAGGAGCTTGGTCCTTGGGATGGCAAAGAGCTGTACACGACTTAGTGACTGAACGACCACAACAACAACAGGAGCCGTGCCATTACAGTTCCAAGGCGGACCATAAAGGCCAAAAAGTGGGCCATGGCCCAATTCCTGGAACTCCCCATCCCTCCTCCCAGATATCTAGAATGCTCCCCCCACTCATTAGCCTATAAAATTACCTGCCTGTATCAATGCTGACAACCCCATACCCTGGTGCTGCTCTCACCTTCTGAGATGGCCCACACTGTGTCTGTGGAGTGTGTTTCTAAGGAAGTCCACTTCTTACCTATTACTCTGTCTCTTACTGAATTCTTTCTGCAATGAGACATCAAGAACCCAGGCTTCATTAAGTCTTGAGACCAGGTATGACCTCAGTTACAAGACGATGGGGTCAAGTCCCAATCTGAGTATCACAGTTTTCAGAGGAATGTCAAATAATTATGAGTCATTTTTAATCCACCAAACAGCCCAATTACCATTCAGCAATTCTTGCATATAAATGATATTCTTGAATATGTTTTTTCAGTACCCAAAAGAAAGAAACTTTTTGTTCCTCTCTGTTCTCAGATTAATTCTGCTATAGCAGAATTACGTTGTACCTTATATTATGCTACTCTCTATATTTTAATATATTTAAATATTAAATATAGTTTAATCACCGCTTCTAAAGTCTACACTAAGTTATTTTACATTTATGCCCAAGTTGTTTATATACCAATATGAATGAAAAGTGAAGACAGAAATTTCATAATGCTCATTTTACTCCTCACTCTTTCTTTCTTTGCCTCTGACTGTTTTAATACTTCCAGTCTCTTTGCTCTTTTAAAACAGACTGAGTGTGCAATTACAAGCATCTCAGTGCGCACAGACTTTTTCTCACTATCATTAAATGATAGCGTGTAAACCCCAAAGTATTTTGGGAACCACTAAGACCAAATGTGGCATTTCACAGGAGTGAAATCCAAGGCTCACAGAAGTCTACACAAGCTTGTTCAAATCATGCAAATAATTTATGGATGAACCTAAAGTAACATTGAGGGTTCATCGATCCTCTCAGTTGCACAGATAGCATAAGTGTTTTTCGTTGGTATATTTTTCAAATGGAATTTTATTAGAAAACTAAAAAAACTATTTTTAAAAATTTTTATTGGAGTATAGTTGATTTATAATCTTGTGTTAGTTCCAGAGGTACACAAAATAAATCAGTTATACATATACCTATATCCACCTTAAGATTCTTTTCTGTATAGGTCTTTACAGAATATTGAGTAGAGTTCCCTGTGCTCTATAGGAAAAACTATTTTTAAATGTCAAGTTAACCATATTCAGAACACCAAGCCATAGCAATGATTGAATTTCCTCTGATTACCCAGTTACATCCTTCCTGTCTCTTAACACAGTTCTGGTCACTTTAGCCTTATGCAACCACTGACTCTTAACTGTTTTCAGGATAATTTCTTGTGGAAAAATACTGGGTTGGCCAAAAATTCATTCGGGTTTTTCTATAACATCTTTGGGGAAAATCTGAATAAATTTTTGGCCAGCCCAATAGAATGCATTTTCCTTCCATAGGAACCTACTGGTTTGTTAGTCCCTACCTCGGATATCTAGTAGAAAACTTACCTCTCCTAAAGAACCTATAAGAGGCAAATCAACTGTAGATTTCATCTTATTGGCAAACTTGGGTTTCCTCAGACTGCCTGCCTGCTAATGAGGATACAGATGATAAATAGCACTTGAGTAGTTAAAATTATAACACCAAGGTTTATAATTAAGAAATTCCATCATTATAAGAAATTTCACTCCAAGGAAATGACAAGTTTCATTCGGTCAAGGTGACAGACAACTCTCTCAAATGCCAGGAACCAGTTTAAAATTTTTTGACATTTCTTTTCCTGTAGACTATTCTCATCACTGAGGACACAGGACCTACTTTATGAGCTCACTGTCAATCAGATCTAGCTGTTTTAAAGCTGAAAATGTAGACAAAATTCTTTAAAAAGAAATCGGCACACCATTCCAGTTTGCCAGGGCTATTAAGTACTGTATACATGCTAGTGTGGCTTCGTAGCAGCTGAGTAAAGAGGGACGATGCCAAATTTATAAAAAAGGATTATCAAAAGTGTCAGTGGTTCCTGAATTTTCAGAGTGTCGAGCATAAATTTAAATAATTGACACCTTTTATGCAGATCCTTCAGAGTATAATTCTACATTAATATGACCACCATACCTTAGGCACCTCTCACACTCATAAAAGCAGCACATATATAAGATTCTCTGTGATGGGTTTGATAGGCTCCCACTACCTAATGGTCAGTTGTTTGCTCTAGGGACATTTCCAGATTAGAAAGTACACATATGCATGTACTAGAAAATAAAAATCCCTGTGACTCTATTACCCAGAGATAAATGTAAATACCTAAGGATGGATGTATTGTAATTTCTTTTTTTTTTCCACTTAAAAACATGATGTGAAAAAATTTTCATGTCTAAATCCTCTCTACAGTATATTTTTCTAAAAGTTGTGCAACATTCAATCCTATGGCTGGTTTAGAAAAATATACTAATTGTTAACCATTTTATTTATTTATTTTTTTTACTAATAATAGCAACACTGGGCGAATATATTAGAAGCATAATGGTTGCATACATTCATGAATTTTATTCATGACAGAATCAAAGAAGTGAAATCTCTGGACCAAACCAAAAGGTTTGCACATTTGAAGGTTTTTATAGCTTATTCCCAAATTGTATCCAGAATCTATAATTTGTATTGTCTCAGCAATTTGAGATATTCATTCTTCCCATACACTGCTGCTGCTGCTAAGTCGCTTCAGTCGTGTCCAACTCTGTGCGACCCCATAGACGGCAGCCCACCAGGCTCCCCCGTCCCTGGGATTCTCCAGGCAAGAACACTGGAGTGGGTTGCCATTTCCTTCTCCAATGCAGGAAAGTGAAAAGGGAAAGTGAAGTCGCTCAGTCTTGTCCGACTCTTAGCGACCCCATGGACTGCAGCCTACCAGGCTCCTCTGTCCATGGGATTTTCCAGGCGAGAGGACTGGAGTGGGTTGCCATTGCCTTCTCCATCCCATATTATAACTAACATTAAAAAATAGTCTCATCTTTACCAGCCAGAAGTAGTTACCTCACTAATATTTTAATTTTCCTTTATTTGACTAGAGTGAACTTGTGCTATGTGCGTGTGTGTGTGTGTACTCAGTCGTGTCCCACTCTTTGCAAACCCATGGACTGTGGTCTGCCAGGCCCCTCTGCCCATGGACTTGTTCAGGCAAGAATACTGGAGGGGGTTGCCATTTCCTACTCCAGCGAATCTTCCAGACCCAAGGATTGAACCTGCATCTCTTGCATCTCCTGCATTGGCAGGCAGATTCTTTAACACTGCATGACCTGGGAAGCTCTATTGTACTATACTGCAGTTTTTTTTTTTTTCTCTTCATATTCTCCCATATTAGAGTTTCTTCTTGAGAATAGCAGCCTACTCTTGTGTCCCCTTAGGTCTAGAGCAAAGAGTGCTGTCACAACACCTGAGTAGTTTCTACCCAGTAATATGTGTTGAATAAATGAAAGTGACATCATAAAATATAAGTCAAGAAACATAATAGATAGTGAGTATACGTCACCCATGACTAGAAATTTGTTAAAAACACATACACACAAAAGAACAGTTCACACATACGTAGGTAACATTAAGAAATTCATTCATTCTCTCATTGTTATAGGTTCTAACTGGATAAAGCTGTCTTAAGTAGTGAAAATCTTTAACCTTGGTATTTTTTTTTATGTGATTTTACTAATTTATGGTCATACACCCACAACTTGAAGAAGGTGCTTCCAAAACCTTTCAAGCCTACTATGCACCTGCTACAATGAACAGATGAGATGTATTTGTAATTTCAGCATTCCCTTGCCTGTATTAAATTCTTCATTAAAACCTCAGAAAGTAGATTATCTTAAGTAATATGATGAATTCTGTTGATTATTCAAAAGCTGCTAAAAGAAAAAACCTAGTTACTGTACATAATGTAATGAAAACCTCAGAGTAAGGAGTGTAGCCAGTAGAATACTAGGTACAAGCATGTGGAGTGAGTGAGGCTGTTTCTGTGTGTGTCTCTCCATTGTACTATCAACCAATTAAGTAAAATAAAGTTCACTGCCCTAAAGACTTTCTAGAGGGAAATCTTCCTAGATGACGAAGCAGTACACATCAATATGCCTTGTCATCCAGGAAGATTACCTCTTGCTATTATTTCTGTAGGAACACAGTTCAACTCCCAAACTTGTCCTTTCACTAGAGCCTGGAGTTCAGTCATCAGAGGAGGAAGAGAATAGAAGATTGCATGACAGAGATTAAAATTTGACTTCCACTCCAGGACTCCATCACCTGGGCAGGTAGGCTGGGATCTGCAGTTCCCTATCTGCAGGTTCGGTAAGCAGCTAGGCATTCTGTGCCACATCTTGTTTTATGTTTTGTCATATTTGTATAGCATTACACGGTGCCTTTGAGGATTTTGCTGTACCTGAGTCTCACAAGTGCTATTATTTCCTTGGTCTGTTTTACATTCACTTGCTTTTTATACTTCAAAAGATTTATTTAAAAAGAAAGCTATTACAACTGTAGTTGGAAAGTCAAAGTGAAATATCCATGAATAGGACTTAATTATAAAAGTAAATGCACTGAAAACAAAAATTTGTGCACATGGTAAGGAATGAGAATGCTTTTATAAAAGGGAAAAGGAAGTTGGATGGGTTGTCTTAAAGAGTTCACGGCTTTTCATTGGCTGAGTCCTTGCTAGGAAAGTATAGGTGTCTTTCTTTTTCCTGTTGGGTTCTGCCATCATTATCATCATCACAGGCCATGAGAGCTCCCCCTTCTGATCTTTAGACTCTATCTGATTGAGGTTTCTGTTTATTAATTTTTATATTTGTCACCTTTCTCTCTGTGAGTTTAAAGAAACTGAAAGCACTTAGATAAGAGATTTTCAACAACTTGATTTCTGAGTTCTTCAAAAATTGTTTGTGATTACTTGTTGCCAGGTCCCAATTATGCACATATGGATTCCAGTCATCTATTTAGTTCTCAAATACAAGTGAGCATCTATGAATCACTATATACTTAAATAATGTTTCCAATTAGGAAGAGATAGATTAAAATTAAGCAGTCAAAATAGAAGAGCCTGGAGGAAGCAAAGACAGTGCAAGAGCAGAAGAAAGCTTTTAAAAAGTTAGTTGTCACAAGATAAAAGAAAATTCTGCAGTCATAAACCTAAAATGGGATGCTATGAAAAGAAAATGTTCAGAAAACAAGACAGAGGTCTTTGAAGTCAAAAACAGAATGGAATAAATGAAGGAGAATAAATTATCAAAGAAATAATGTGAATGTAATACAAAATAATATGTATTTCAGCCCAGATTGGATGCATGATACAGGGTGCTCGGGGCTGGTGCACTGGGATGACCCAGACGGATGGGATGGGGAGGGAGGTGGGAGGGGGTTCAGGATGGGGAACACATGTACACCCATGGTGGAGTCAAGTCAATGTATGGCAAAACCAATAGGATGTTGTAAAGTAAAATTAATTAATTAATTAATTAAATTAAAAAGAAAAAAAATAATTGTATTCCATTTGTTTCCTTGGAGATCTTTCCTAGCCCTCTTTCCTTTGGCGCCAACCTGAACCTGTTTTTCTATAGATTCAATACAATTGTTATTGTCCAGTGGCTAAGCTGTGTCCAGTGCTTTGCAACCCAAGGGACTATAGCATGCCAGGCTCCTCTGTCCTCCACTATCTCTCAGAGTTTGCTCAAATTCATGTCCCTTGAATTGGTGATACTATCTAACCATCTCATCCTCTGCCATCCCCTTTGCCTTTTGCCTCTAGTCTTTCCCAGCATCAGGGTCTTTTCCAAAGACTTGGCTCTTTGCATCAAGTGGCCAAAGTATTGGATCTTCAGCAACAGTCCTTCCAATGACTATTCAAGATTGATTTCCTTTCGGATCAAAAAAGCAAGAGAGTTCCAGAAAAGCATCTATTTCTGCTTTATTGACCATGCCAAAGCCTTTGACTGTGTGGATCACAATAGACTGTGGAAAATTCTTCAAGAGATGGGAATACCAGACCACCTGACCTGCCTCTTGAGAAATCTGTATGCAGGTCAGGAAGCAACAGTTAGAACTGGACATGGAACAACAGACTGGTTCCAAATTAGAAAAGCAGTACATCAAGGCTGTATATTGTCACCCTGCTTATTTAACTTACATGCAGAGTACATCATGAGAAACATTGGGCTGGATGAAGCACAAGCTGGAATCAAGATTGCCGGGAGAGATATCAATAACCTCAGATATGCAGATGACACCACACTTATGGCAGAAAGTGAAGAAAAACTAAAGAGCCTCTTGATGAAAGTGAAAGAGGAGAGTGAAAAAGTTGGCTTAAAGCTCAACATTCAGAAAACTAAGATCATGGCATCCAGTCCCATCACTTCATGGCAAATAGATGGGGAAACAGTAGAAACAGTGGCTGACTTTACTTTTGGGGGCTCCTAAATCACTGCAGATGGTGACTGCAGCCATGAACTTAAAAGGTGCTTACTTCTTGGAAGGAAAATTATGACCAACCTAGACAGCATATTAAAAAGCAGACCTTTGCCAACAAAGGTCCATCTAGTCAAGGCTATGGTTTTTCCAGTGGTCATGTATGGATGTGGGAGTTGAACTGTAAAGAAAGCTGAGCGCTGAAGAATTGATGCTTTTGAACTGTGGTGTTGGAGAAGACTCTTGAGAGTCCCTTGGACTGCAAGGAGATCCAACCAGTCCATCCTAAAGGAGATCAGTCCTGGGTGTTCATTGGAAGGACTGATGCTGAAGCTGAAACTCCAGTACTTTGGCCACCTGCTGCGAAGAGTTGACTCATTGGAAAAGACCCTGATGCTGGGAAAGACTGCGGGCAGGAGGAGAAGGGGATGACAGAGGATGAGATGGTTGGATGGCATCACTGGCTCAATGCAGATGAGCTTGGGTAAACTCCAGGAATTGGTGATGGACAGGGAACCTGGCGTGTTGCAGTCCATGGGGTCGCAAAGAGTTGGACACAACTGAGCGACTGAACTGAACTGAACTGAGGATTGACTAGTTTAATCTCTTTGCAGTCCAAGTGACTTTCAAGAGTCTTCTCTAGCACCACAACTCGAAAGCGTCAATTCTTCAGTGCTTCTTTATGGTCCAACTCTCACATCTGTACGTGACTACCATAACATTGATTATACGAACCTTTGTTGGCAAAGTGATGTCACTGTTTTTTAATATGCCGTCTAGATTTGTCATAACTTTCCTTCCAAGAAGCAAGTGTCTTAGTTTCATGGCAGCTGTCACCATCCACAGTGATTTTGGAGCCCCACAAAATAAAATCTGTCACTACTTCCACTTTTCCCCCTTCTATTTGCCATGAAGTGATGGGACCAGATGCCATGATCTTTTGTTTTTTGAATGTTTTTTCACTCTCCTTGTTGTTGTTCAATGACTAAGTCATGTCTGACTCTCTGTGACTCTGCTAAGAGTCACTGCAGCACACCAGGCCTCCCTGTCCATCACTAGCTCCTGGAGCTTGCTCAAACCATGCCCATCGAGTCGATGATGCCATCCAACCATCTCATCCTCTGTTGTCCCCATCTCCTCCTGCCTTCAATCTTTCCCAGCATCAGGGTCTTTTCCAAGGAGTCAGTTCTTTGCATCAGGTTGCCAAAGTTTTGGAGTTTCAGCTTCAAATGAATATTCAGGACTGATCTCCTTTAGTTTGGACTGGATCTCCTTGCAGGCCAAGAGACTTTCAAGAGTCTTCTCCAACACCATAGTTTAAAACCATCAATTCTTTGGTGCTCAGCTTTCTTTATAGTCCACCTCTCACATCCATACATTCCTACTGGAAAAACCATAGCTTTGATTAGACAGACCTTTGTTGGCAAAGTAATGTCTCTGCTTTTTAATATTCTGTGTAGGTTGGTTATAGCTTTTCTTTCAAGGAACAAGTGTCTTTTAATTTCATGACTGCAAACAGCATCTGCAGTGACATTGGAGCCCCAAAATATCAAACCTCTCACTGTTTCCATTGTTTCCCCACCTTTTTGCCACGAAGTGATGGGATTGGATCCCATGATCTTCGTTTTTTGAATGTTGAGTGTTAAGCCAGGTTTTTCACTCTCCTCTTTCACTTTCATCAAGAGGCTCTTTAGTTCTTCACTTTCTGCCATAAGGGCAGTGTCATCTGCATATCTGGGGTTATTGATATTTCTCCCAGCAGTCTTGATTCCGGCTTGTGCTTCATCCAGCCCATCATTTCACATGTTGTACTCTGTATATAAGTTAAATAAGCAGGGTGACAATATACAGCCTTGATGTACTGCTTTTCTAATTTGGAACCAGTCTGTTTTTCCATGTCCCTTTATAGCTGTTGCTTCTTGACCTGCACAGAGATTTCTCAGGAGGCAGGTCAGGTGGTCTGGTATTCCCATCTCTTAAAGAATTTTCCACAGTTTGTTGTGATCCACATAAAGGCTTTAGTATAGTCAATGAACTATAAATAGCTTTTTTCTGCAATTCCCTAGGTTTCTTTATGATCTAGCAGATGTTGGCAATTTTTTCTCTGGTTCCTCTGCCTTTTCCAAATCCAGTTTGTACATTTGGAATCTCTCAGTTCACATTCTGCTGATGCCTAGCTTGAAGGATTTTGAGCATTACCTTGCTAGTGTGTGAAACAAGGACAATTGTACAGTAGTTTGAACATTCTTTGGCACTGCCCTTCTTTGGGATTAAAATGAAAACTGACTTTGACCAGTCCTGTGGCTGCTGCTGAGTTTTCCAAACTTGCTGACATATGAGTGCAGTACTCTCACTGCCTCATCTTTTAGGATTTTAAATAGCTCAGCTGGAATTCTGTCACCTTGAGTGACTTTTCAGTAGTGCTTCTTAAGGCCCACTTGACTTCACACTGCAGGTACATCTAAAAATGTGGGTTAATGACTACATGGTATCTAGACATGAATTTCCTACTTACAGCTCTTGTGAACTCACAGTGAGTTGATAATATTCTCTGTTAGTCAAAGAATTGTTGTGCTATTCTTAAAATAGCATAAAAATCCACAAGAGAAGAAGATGAAAAAGCGTTAGAGGAGAAAAAGGAAATCAGATGGGAAAGAAAATTTAGGGACTGATGGCTGCTGGTAACAAGGAAAGACTGCACCTTATTTGTTTTGTGTTACTATTATACTAAGTATTGGGTTGGCCACAATGTTTGTTCCATGAATATGGAAAAATGAGAACAAATATAGTGGCAAACCCAACAGTAAGGAAACTACTGTTGTGTTGTGGTAGTAAGCAAGGAGATGTAAGCTTACCCCCTGGTAGAAAAAGAGTATTGAGAAAAATGTACATTCCACAATAGCAACCTTCATGGAGAGGAACAGAAGTAAATTACAAATGATTATCAGATATGGAGTTCCAGTCCTGATCTAGTGCTGGTTTTCTGAAATAGGATATTAAGGTGTTACATAGAGAAACTACCTGATGATATTTTATGACATTCATCTTATTATCATTACCCGACAGATTAGAAAATACCTACGGGGTTGCTTCCCTGGTGGCTCAGAGGATAAAGCATCTGCCTGCAATGCGGGAGACCCGGGTTTGATCCCTGGGTTGGGAAGATCTCCTGGAGAAGGAAATGGCAACCCACTCCAGTACTGTTGCCTGGAGAACCCCATGGACAGAGGAGCCCGGTAGGCTACAGTCCACGGGGTCGCCAAGAGTCGGACACGGCTGAGCGACTTCACTTCACTTCACTTCACAGGGTTTTAGCAGTTTAATATTAGATTTTTGTTTGCCAGTTATTATTGAAACATTGTGGAGTAGTCCTTATAACTGCTGTAAAAAGCTAGAAAATTTAGGCTATTTATAGAACACAGGGATACCAAAGTCATAGTTTCGAAACTGACTCTCCATTACATACTTAGTAATGAATAACTTGGGGAAAAGAAAATGACTTCACTTTGTAAATATGCAACTAAATTTTATGAAGGTAAATTTTAAAGAATTCAAAAAAGATGGTTAAAAATATTTGTTAATCTATTAAAATTTTTTAGTAATCTCATTAATAAAGAGCGAATTATGTGACATTGCTGCTCTTTACAGTTTGGATTAAACTGTTATGTAGCATGCTTCAGTGAAGTCTACTGTATATTCTGTGTGTGTGACACAGATAACATGTGCTTATTTTAAGTCAACATACAAGAGTGTGTAAAACAAGGTAGATATTGCCCCCAGCCCCATTCCATACCACCACTTGTTAGTAATCTTAATCTGAATCATTTGGTGTATGTTTTTTTTTTACCACATAAAAACATATTGTGCTTTGCTTAACATTGTTTTTTCTCCAAAATACATTTGTATTTATATATGTGTGTGTGTGTGTGTGTGTGTGTGTGTTTGTGTGTGTGTGTGTGTGTATATATATATATTTAAATTTAACACTGTGTCTCTTTTAATCTGTTCTTTTGGATCACTTGAATAATGTCATGATATGGCTGTCATAAGTTTTGGACCATCCCAGTGGCAACCCCCCCCCCCCCAGTGTTCTTGCCTGGAGAATCCCAGGGATGGGGGAGCCTGGTGGGCTGCTGTCTGTGGGGTCGCACAGAGTTGGGCATGACTGAAGCGACTTAGCAACAGCAGCATCCAGTACTGCTGGACATTCATAACACTTGCAGATTTTTTATGATTACAATATTAAAATGAACTTTTTACATATCTGTTTATACATTGGCTATTTTGTTTCTGATATATTCATAAAAGTGGAATTTATTAGATTAAAAGGAATGCATAAAATTATTATTACTACTGAATAGGTACTAAATGAGCACAGTAAGAAAAAAATAAAAAAGTCACCATGTTCCATTACATACTAATTCCTTGTATGCTTTAACAGACAAGATTGTGAAATCTGTCATCTGATTTACATATCAACCCAGGAGGTTGGATCATAATTATCATTAGTTAGTGTCTAATCGGTGAAGTACACCAGTGACTATCTTGATATCCAGTATTCAGTGACACTCTTGATTTATCATGGGCATTGCAGTAAAATGTGTGACAGGTTCTTATATTAACAGGCATTTATATTGGTCAGTCCCATTGTTTAATAGGGCTTCCTTGGTGGTTCAGATGGTAAAGAATCTACCTGCAATGCAGGAGACCCTAGCTTGATCCCGGAGTTGGGAATATCCCCTGGAGAAGGGAATGGCAACCGACTCTAGTGTATTCTGGCCTGGAGAATTCCATGGACTGAGGAGCCTGGTGGGCTAAGTCAATGGGGTCACAGAGAATTAGACATGACTGAGTGACTCACACTTTCATTTTTTAACAGATTTTAATATAGAAGTTGATATTTTATGGATAAAACACACTGCCAGATTTTCAAAGGAGATGCAGACAATTTGCAAATTTTCAATTTTTATTGCTTCTGTACAAAATAAGACTGGGAGAATGAAGATAAAACCAGTGATGAGTGTTTCGTTGGTAATTTACTAGTCTTGCAAGGAACTGGTTTAAAGAAGTTGGCTAGAAAAGACATGTGCTCTCCTATTCTCCTGCCCCCATTGCTGTGTTGTGGTAACAAATCTTTATTTTCTCTCCTGTATCCTCAGTGGCTAGAGTAGCTTCAAGCACACGATAAGAACTAAATACTAGTTGACTGCATATTACTCATGTTTAACCAAGAACTTGAGGCCATGAACTTTTAAATTATGATTCCAACATTTAAACAAGAGCACGCCAAGCATTCATCCTAAGTAGTATGCATATAAAACAAGTGAAATCAAGTAACATGATGGAAGTCATGCCATACATATAAAATACATCACAAGTCCTATTCTACTTGCTAGTTTTAGTCTTCACTGGGCTAGGTTAGCTAGTCTTATCCCAGGAATATTTTTGCATCATGAGATACCATACTATAGGTGCATAATACAACTCAATTTACACAGAAAAAAAGGGAACTGTTATGAAACTCAAAAGCATACATTCAATTGGTTTACATTTAATAAAGGTTATGATGAGATTTTTTAGGAAAAATGATAAGTCTCTGAGGGTTTGGAGATACTAAACTGGAAACAAGAGTATTGACAGATTTCTTAAGGCCCTACCTACCAGTTGGACTTCAGAAAAAAAAAGTCAATTACTTTATAAATTCACTGAAAAGTCGAAGTCGCTCAGTCGTGTCCAACTCTTTGCAACCCCATGGACTATAGCCTGTTAGGCTCCTCCACCCATGGGATTTTCCAGGCAAGAATGCTAGAGTGAATTGCCATTTCCTTCTCCAGGTGATCTTCCCGACCCAGGGATGGAACCCAGGTCTCCCGCACTGCAGGCAGACTTTACCAACTGAGCCACCAGGGAATCACCAAAAATATAAATTCATCAATATTTTACAAACAGCAGTAAATAGAAGGGCTATTCGCCCTCAAAACTATGCAAAACTAATAAAAGACACTTTCCTCTTCTATACATTTTCCTCCAATGATGAACAAGGATATAGCAAATCTTTCAAAATCCCACTAAAACTTATGAGATGCAAACTAGGCCCTTGTCTTCCATAATTAGTATTTCTAAAGGTAGAAAATTAAGAGTATGTTTCCAATTAAAAGTACTGATTAAGTTTATTTAAATATTACCTATATAATTTTAGGGGAAAGGGGTTATCTGTAGCTATGATGTAGATTTGATTTGACAGAATATATGTTTTGATACTGGGGGTAAGGACTGATAATCTTTCAAAGAGATGTAATTAGTAGGAAAATAAATCTATACTCAAAATTTTATTATCTGTTGGAATTACAAAATATATGCTATTAACCCACAAAACAAAACATGCTTTCAAAAAATTCTGAAACAATTTTTGAAATTTATTTCTAAAAGTCACAGAGACAAAACTTTAAAAGCAACAATTTATACTAAGTATACATGCATGAGCAAAAAAATAAGCAAGGGAATACATAAATGAACATAGTAAAATTTTAATGAATACAGTATTCTGGATACAAGTAGAATACCACTACGTAAGAACTGTATTTACCTCAAAAGTCTATGGTAGTATGGATTGAGATAAACCAGGCTTAGGATAGTCACTTCACTATTCACATTTTAATCAGGGCTGACTAGAAGCCAAAACAACTTATTTTAGGCTAAGATTTTCAATTAAATTATAGAATGAATTTTCTATTTAATAAACATGTTTGAAAGTGATCTGTACTCATTTAAAGGCAGCTGGGGCAAGTCAAACCACAGAGAGCCCTTACAAAGACTAAGCACCAAATGACAAATTGTGGCTTTTGTTTTGGGCCACCTTACATTTTTTTAAAATGTATTTTCTATTAATATTTACGTACAGATTCTTTCAGGCAAAAGATCTGAATGTGGAACTTTCTGCTTCAAGATCTTGCCAACTGTCACTTACAATAGTTTTTAAGCAATGAATACTTCTGAACAATCCCAAGCCGATACTTAATTGGTTACAATTTTAAGATGCAGAACTTTAAAGTATTTTGGTCCCTGAAAATTCATAGGGCCAAATGCCTTAACTGGAAGTAGCATTTGTTTAAAATAAAAGAAGTCTTACTCAAAGATGATAATGAATAAAATAACTATTTAGGCTCCAGTACACAACCTTTCTAAATTTTCACCCTGTAAGAAATGATTATAATGTCTTTCAGGCTTGCTATATGCCCCGGAGAATCAAAAGAAACCAACAAGGAATTTAACATTTCAACAAGTTAGGAACTATTTACTGTAAGCATATAGTGAAATTCTGGAAGACATACTACCATACTTTGAGAAAACGCTATTTTTTAACAGGTAAGCATGTGTTGAAGGCAGTTTATAAATGAAACATAACAAATCTTGTTTATGCATACAACTTATAAAGTAGAAAATAATGTGCTATTTCTTTCCAATAGTATAGCATCACACTAACACTATAGTTAAGGTTGAAAGCATCTGTACACATGTCCACTACACGCCACAGAAGCATATGCCTCTTAGACATTCTGTTCGTTATCTAACGTATGCCAACCATGGTTTCACAGATTTGTACCAGTTTGAGCAGGCTAATACAATCATTCTGCCTTATCTATTTAACTATGAAGTAAAGTTAACCAGTTTCAGGGAACGAAAAATTTCACAATCAGTAAAGAAACATATTAAACCTCTTTAACAGAATGGAAAATGCTTCTAAGGGCATGATATAATCCTAACAGGAGGACAGATTATGCCTCTAGATATAGTGTATGTGCGAAAAGTTAGGAGCCTGGAGAAATACATCAAGCTATATGGGACCTAAACGATTATCAAATTAGTTTTAACTACTAAATACTCAAATGTGAATTATTGGTGTTTTTCTAGTGCAACATCATCCGGTTTACTGCTGAGGACTACTCAAAGCTCTTCTGCCACTACGTGTTTGCTGTTAGTGCAAATTAGTATCTAAATAGGGAGCTGTCTGATTCATGAGTCTTGAAAAAATTAGAATGATTGTTTATCTAACCTTATCTTTGTATTCTGAAAAGAATGCTATAAAACCCAATTATTTTCCTAGCTTTGTAGATCTTGTACCATCTTAGATAATTCAAATCAAACATGGTTGCCTGCAAATCCTTTATTAGAAGTAAAAACAAAGAACATTTTGGTTATGTTTTGCTGCTGGTCTCCTCTTGCATGTGCTTTATCAGTGAGAGCACTATTCTGGGCATTAATTGTTCTCCTTTAATGTAACTGAACATGAGAAGACCTGGTAGCTCAAATTTTGACAAGTGATTTTTTTTTTTTTTTTGGTGGCAGGCTTATTTAAAAATGAAAACAGCCAAAAAACCTCACATAAATCTAAAATCAGATGGGCACTTTTGACAACCCAAACTAGGAACTTAAATCTACCAAAAAAGATATAGAAAGCTGTTTCTGAAAAACATAAATCTTTTTCTTACTCACTTTGGCTTTTTTTAAATGAAGATTTGTGGTAAAATGATCTCAAGGATAACTCCCTCTACATCACATAGGGCATCAATTATCAGTGCTTGTAATAGAAATATATTTTATAAACACTTTTAACTTGAATGTTTTCAAAGAATTTAAGACTTTTTTTTTTAAAGCTCTAGTCCAAGTTTTCAGCTGTTCAATTTTTAAAAAATATATTTAGGGTATCCAACAAAGACAACTGGGCTAAGCTACTTTAATTAACCTTACAGGACAGTGAAGTTCAGATAGAGCTCATTTCCTGAACATGGTTGACCTTTAACAGAACTGATTTATTTCCTCACCCAAACAGTTATGCAGGATACTGCCAGATCGCCACTACAAAAAAACCTTGCCAGTATTTCTAGACAATGGTTTATCATCTATGTTTACAAACCTTGTACCACCAGAGGCAAAGCACGTAAAAGTGAAAGTAAGTAAACTTATTTCTAGTCTATTTATCTAAATAAACTTCTATAAAATCATATGGAAAATTAATGCATAAAAAGTAATCTCCTTATTATCTGATTTGTCAGTCAAAAAGTAATTGCTAATTCTCTGTAAAAACAGGAAACTCAATCATAAAATGTCTACTTGTTTAAATTAAAATGCCAATCTTGAAGTCTTTTAATACCATGACATAAAAAAAGAAGTTTGCAAATTCAGGATGACACTTGAAATAAAAGCTATGGTTCAAAAGTCTGTTTATAGTTAAGAGACTAAAATCGTATCACTGCAAAATTCCCGGTGGCTTTTGGCACTGACATGAAGATTTCAGTCTTTTGGTCACTTGAAGCTGCTACTAAACAAAGAAGCCTTAAAAAAAAAAAAAAAAAAGGGGGGGAAAAGACAGTGAGGAACTGAAGGATAGTTAAAGTAACTACATCATTTACAAGTAAAGCATAGTCTGCAATAAACAGTCTTTCTCTGCTAGGAATCTGAAGATATAAGAATAGTTTCCCACCCTCCCTTCTTTTTTGAGGATCCTCTAATCAGGGAAATAATTTAAGTTACTGTGAGTGGTATTGCCTGGCAGCAGCTTCAATTTCCTAGGCTAGTCGTCAATCCAAGTAATTAAGTAATCTCACAAGGAATAATTATACATGGCAACAGGGTAAAAAAGCAGGGCAGATCTTCCATGCACAAACATTTCAGGAGAAAAACCATCAATTTTAAAGATAACCATCAGGTTTCAGGTATCCTAGCACACTCTAAACCCTAAGTTTTGCTTTACACCATTGGTGACTAAAATTAACAATACATTTTGCAGTGAGTTTTTTTTTTGTTTTTTTTTTAAATTTTTTGCCTGCAACTGTATATACATTGCAAAACTATTCTGCATCACATGATTTAAAATGAAATAAATATAAAAATGAACCACACAATCAACACATAACTTTTAATACTCCACATTATTTATCTTGATCACAATGGTGGTAACCTCCTTGTCAACAATCTTGTGAGTTAAGGAGCTGATTCTCATTCTCGTATCCGTCAGGCAGGTATGCTCTCCTCAGCTGGTCTGACTTGGGTATGGAGCCTCCATTCTTCACATGGCGAGACAGGAAAGCACGGACTGCTGGGTGATCAGCCTTCTCAAGTGGGATATTGGCTTCCAGGCACATTTTCACAAAGTCCTGGATAACACTGACTTTCTCTGTCTGCGCAGTACTGTTGCACTGAAGCGATGCAGTTAGAGGCCTCTGCTTCTTTCTCACATTCTGCTCTTCGAATTCTGCCTTCCTCTTGGTATGAGTCTTTGACTTGAGGTGGTCACTAATGGCAGACTTGCGAACATGATTCAGAACCACATTGCAAGAAGTGCAGAAGAGTTTTCCTCCATCTTCGTGCAGCTCACCTCCAAACTCAGTGACTCGATCCAGGGGAGTCACATACAAAGCAGTCTTAGAACGGTTTCGAGCAGGTGGTGCTGTTACTACAAATCGTTCCATTCTGACTTTGAATGGGGTTCTTTCAAGACAAGGGAAACAAAGATAAGTGTTATAACACTTCATGCAGAAAGCAAAAATAAAAGGCAGGTATAAACATTTTGAGATTAAAGGCGTCAGAAAATTTAATTCAAATTATTATTAATAGCCTTATCTAGTAAGTCTTAACTTACCTGAAATATGTTAAGGGAAGGGAAAACCAGAGCAAGTTACTAGTACCAAATAAGTTCATTCCTTGATTTTGAAGAAATTAAAGTCAAACAATTAAAAAAGAACTCCAACTATCATAGATGTCACTGTCCTTTAGAAAAATCTAACTACAGGTCTACATTAATAGTATCAATTGTATGAATCTCATCTAATTTAGATGTATGTTCAATTTTAAAAGAACTTTGTTCCTGTCACAATTCTGGGACGACAGATTTTAGGAAAACAACTTCAAGGAATTATGTACAAAATTTATTCAAACAGGTGAGCCATTAAGCTGGTATAATTCTACATGGAGATGAATATAACTTCTAAAGTTGTTCTGAGAATAAAGAGAGTAAAAGTCAAGAAAGGACACAGGCCAAATGTGATTAAAAGCAGCAACAATCACATTAAATTTTAGTCAAAATATAGAGCTCAAATTAGTCATTTTTATTTAATGTATATACACCTCTACTAAGACACCGTTCCAAAAGGTGACGATAGTCAAGCTATGCAAAGTAGCTTTTCTAACACTTTTGTTTACACTGAAGAGTAATGTTTATATTTGCGAATATTTATTTATTAACTATTAAGTTAGACCAAAACTAAGAACTTAATACAGTATCTAGTACATGATGGATGCTCAATCACAATTTATTTGATATGGGATAAGTGATTCTTTTCACAAATATTTAACTCAGAAACAATAATTTCTCAATTTATCCCAACAACAGATTTTTCTGATCATTGCCAAAATCATAAGGTTACGGGCACTGAAAACTTGAGATAACAAAGGTTGTAAATGATAACCATTTGTTGGATTAAACTTTTACATTAGTCCAGATAAAAGAAACTGAAGTGAATTTGATAGATTTCAGGATGGAATTCTGTTCCATTTAAATACACTAGAGAAAAATTCCCAGGTGTGTTCTGAAGAACTATGCTTTATAAGCATAATCAAAAACATTGGAGTATTCCATTAATCTATGCTACAGAATTCACAACTGGTTAACATGAAATCTCTCTCAAAAAAATTTATGTATTAGCCACCTGTGGCCATAACCTCAGAGAACTCAACATTTCACAGTATTCTTGGAGGGTTTAGGCTTTAATAGGTTTAATTCTGTTCTTTTTTTTCCCAATAAAAATCTGTTAACCCAAGGCTCTCATGTGTCAAATATTATTCAGGCTATAGGTTTCAATTGCAGAAGACAATTCTTGCGTACTTAACAGTGAATTACCATTACACATATTTGTACTTTATGGTATGTGTTGTAGAATGTTATACCAAGTCAGTCCCAATTATAATGAATGGTTCCAAGCTCTTTATGAAAAACATTACATATTTGTGCCTAGTAATGATTAAATCATTCTATGTTTAAAGTCTTCTATCTTTGGATTTCAAACTGTAAACAATTAACATGTTCGTTATTCTCCGAAGCATAAAACACGCAATCACTTGTGTTAATATGAAAGGCCTATTCATTACAAAATCTTGTAAGTTTTCTAGTATATTTGTGTTACTGCAGAGGCAAGTATCTACCCAGTAGAGGTTGCTCGAGTTTACAGAACCGAAGAACAAAAGTGTTTTCCATAGAAGTATAGATATTTTAAACGAGGAAGTTAAAAAGTTAAGGGCAGTAATTGGCCAGCAAAAGAAAACAAGCAAATCATTTACTGGATAAAAATCAAACTCATCATAAGTTTTCAAGTTTAAATGTTTACCGGATGAGTTTCCAGTTTTTTCGTCTTGATACCTAGCAGTGAAGGGTCTCCAGCTCAAAACCAAAGACGCATTAAATCCTGGCACTTTCCGTTTGTTCAAACCCGGATATGCCTTCAAATCAGTTTTTCAACAAGTGGTGATGGGGAAACAGTTTCTGGGCTTGCACCCTATTTTCCCTGAGGTGCTGGGAAGTCATGCCTTTACTGAAAAACACGAAAAAGAAACGGAAAGAAAAAATGGAGGAGGGGGAAGAAGGGTGGATGAAAAAAAACGAAGAACGTGCACGACAGCCACCACGCAGGTGTGTTTAAAATCACCCTAGTTAAGTCCATAAATCCGGATCCCAACGTTTACCCCAGCTCTCCTCAGCCCAGTCCCTCAGTCGTCCGCCCCGATCTGAGCCTCTCGCGCGCCCCAGCCCCAGGGATCGGGAGGAGGGAAAGGCGGGGCTCGCGACGCTCCTGGCGTCTAGACTCCCTCCTCCCGCGCGGAGCCCAGCACGCCGGCGTCTCACCGCCCCTGCCCGCTAGCTGGGCAGGGCCGAGTCCCAGCTGCCGGCCGTGGGCCCGGGAACTCGACAGCCGAGTTGGCGGCAGTCTCAAGGGAGGAGGCGGCAGGCGCCTGGCGGAGGCGGCCGCTGTCAGGCTTCCCGTCCCCTCCCTCTTCCTCCCGCCGACAACGGCGCCCCGGCCCCGCCCCCCGGCTCCCGCTCGGGACGGAAGGCCCCGGGCCCAAAGCCCGCACCAACGGCCGGGCCCACCCTCGGCCTCCCTAGCTCCTCGGTACCGTAGGATCTGGGCCGTCGCTAGGGGAAGTGGACGATACACGGCCGGAAAGGAAAAGAGGAGGAAGAATAGGAGGAGCAATAGGGTGAGGGAGGAGGACCAGTCGCCGCCGCCACCGCCGCCGTCGCCGCCGCTGTTGCCCGATCGAGCCCCGCGGCGGCCGCCGTGTCCCCCGCCGCGCCCCGTCCTCCTGCGCCGCCAGTGGCAGAGCTCGTAGGCGGGCCCCAGCAACCGCCGAGCAACATTGACCAACGGACTGCAAGTCTATCAAACAGACGGCAAATTTGACCAATAGTGGTGGAAGGGCGGATATGTGCATGATTGGCGGCTAGCGTTTTCCAATGAAAACTGGGGGCGTGGGTGGGCGGAGCCGGAAGTAGAGCCAGCCGAGAGCCCCCTGTCCGGCTGGGGAGGAGAGAAGGGGGAGGGAACTAGAGGAGGAGGAGGAGGTTAGCCGAGGCAGCTAAAGCGGCGGCGGCGCAGGGGTTGGTACGCGCTGGGCGGCGAGAGCCTCATGGCGGAGGAAGAGAGCGACCAGGAGGCCGAACGCCTCGGAGAAGAGCTCGTGGCCATTGTGGAGTCCCCGCCAGGCCCAGCCGGGCTTAGAGCTGCGGGCGACGACAGAGGCGGCGCTGGCGGCGGCAGCTGTGGTGGTGGCGGCGTCGGGATCAGCAGTCGGGATTACTGCCGACGTTTCTGTCAGGTGAGGCGCCCGTCGGCCGCCCGCCCGGACTTGTCAGCCGGTCCTGGGCCTCCCTGCCTCCCCTGTTCTTCTCGTCCCCGAGTCTGGGCTGTGTCCGGCGCTCGCGCCACAGGCGCAGCGAGGAGCGTGAGGATGAAACTCCCCCCTCCACCTATCCGGCTTAGGGTGGGGGGCGGGGAGCGGGTTCGGGATGACCCGCGCAGGTTTAGGGTTGCGGAGAAAGTGAGAGTTTGTCCGGGGTGGAGGGGCTGGACCGGAGGGTCAGCTGGCAGGAAAGCTCTGTACTGACATGCCTCCCCTGCCCCGGATAGACCCCTTTCTGCCCGAGGGTCCCGCCTTTCTTGTGTTTCCTATCCTGTTTCTTGTCACCTCATTTGGAGTCTCTGGCAACGTATCTTGCCTTCCCTTCTCCGCCCCTTGCCCCCCGTGTTCTCCCCTTTTTCGGATATGGGAGGCGTGCCATCTCTCTACCGCCCCCTCTCCTGTCATCGCCACCCCTCCCCCTCTGCTAGGGTCTCCTGTCATCCCCTCACGAGATCCCGCTGGGCCAGTTCTCCAGTTGGCTTAGGCGCTGACCCACAGTGATTAAGTTACTTTTTTGGGAGGTGGGGTTAAGGCCATGGGATTGTCATCTTTCCTTTTCTTACCTCCTTTCCCCGATACACACAAGCTCTTTTCTGATAAACTGCTAATAGAGAAAGTAGCTTTCCTGAAAGTATTGCTCTGGTTACATCACCACCCCCCCCCTCTTCCTTTAAATTATAGTGTATTTTATTTAGCCTGTAAAAAAAAAAAAAAAGACAACAAAACAGTGTCTAAACAGTGACAGTAAATTACTTACTTGGTCGACAGCCACAACGATTTGATGTATTTAGAACGTTTAAGCATAATCAAATATTAAAGTACCATATTTGTGCAGGGATAAAATTTATGTAATCTATACATTTATATCTGCATATATTTGTAGTTTAACATTTTGTTCTCTTTCATAGCGCTATTATTTTGCAAACTCTTGGGAAAAAATTTAATTAATCCTTTTCCATCTCATTCCTTTGTTTATTATCTTGGATGTATAGGATTCAAATCTTGGTTCCACTACTCCTAGCTGTGTTATCTTAAACAGATTACTTAACCTCTTTGTGCCTTAGTTTCTTTACCATAAATCCGGATAGTAATTAAACGAGTGAATATGTAAAGGATCCAAACTGTTTGGATCCTTTACATATTAAAGTTAGCCATTAATTTCATTCTGGTAACAAGTAAGAAATAAAGCTAAGCAGAAATGAGCATCATGTTTGCTGAAATTTGATTTTATGTCTTTCCAAGCATTGAGAGATTGCTTGGACAAAGGGTGGGGTTGACATTTTCAGGGAGATTTCATCCCCCTCTTCTCCAAAATAGGTAAGTTTGTTTGATGGTGGAAATTGTCTTGTTATACGGGATATGTGAGTTTCCTTTGGCATTGCTGTTTAGTAACTTTCTTAAAAAAAAATTTTTTTTTTTTTGGTATTGGCATTCAGAATTGAGAGGTTGTGTCTTTACAGAGTTTGTCTTCTGTTTTACATGTAGAAACCATGTTTTCAGTAGATTATTTACCTGTAGGAGTTTTAAACTTATGTAAAATTATGTTACAATTGATCTTTTTAATAGAGTCACAGGCAGAAAGTCTATCTTTATCTATATTTTGCTTTTTATGTCAGTAATGAGCATCTTGGCTTTGGTTATATTTAGCTTTGTAAATCTATTTGCTGTAGAATGCGAAACTTAGTTTGAGGGCCAGAACATTTTTGGAGAACTTTTAATTACTTTCCTTCTATTTCTTGAAACCAACTTCAAGAACAAATTAATAAATTTAACTTGTGAAATACAGTGTCCGAATAGTGACAGTAAATTATTTTAAGAACAAAAGAAGTTGACTATTTTATAAAACTCCATTACCTCCTAAACTATCCAAGGAAATAAAAGTAAATAGGAAGAGCTTAGTAACCTTTATATTGCTAAATTATGACTGTTATACTGACATACTTTCATGTTACCAACTTTTACCTGAAATCTCATATTTTATAGTACTCTACATTACCAAAAGATCTCTTCTTAGGGTTCCTATCCTGGTTCCACCTTGCAGGTGAGCTTTGTGAAGTGTTTTTTTTTGTGTTAAAACTTTAAGATGGAATAAAAGATTACCTGAATTAAGTTGAATTTTACCGACTGATTAATAGTATTCTAGTATAATAATTATGCTTTATTTGCCAGTAAGGAAAGCAGTGGATTATACAATCTAATTCCTAAAGATTGTTTCTTTTTAAATATTTGGTTTCCTAATATTCGCTCAGGGTAACTTGCCTTCATTAATAAATTACTAGTTGTGAGTAATCCATAAAATGGATAACACGTACTTGAGTTGGTGACAGTTAACTCAGTATATGAATTATACACACAGCCTTGTAAAGTTGAGAAGAAAGGCTCCAATTTTTCTTCCTCCTTTTAGAGAGAAATATGAATCAAAATTTCTTGGCAGTTAGTTGTGTGGGTGAAGGGAGAGGAAGGAACACTTCTTTTCAAGAATGGTTCTGTGTCTTTTACCACAGGGAAAAGTAAAACAGAAGACTGTAGATAATATAAGTGAAAAATTATGCATGCACTCAATGCATTTGATGATAAAGTTTTCTATTTGAGAAATAATACTAGTAATTATAAATCTTAAACTAAGGGGATAATCCCTTAGCCTGTAGCTGATTTTTGAGATGATGGATTTGGGAGACTGAAGATGTTCATTTCTAGTTACATTGAATAATGTTTGACTGACTGCCCCATCATATCCTCCCTTGGCTTTTATTAGTACAGACCCAACAAATGCTTAAATAGAATTGGCCCTTAGCTGATATTTAATTTGAGGATGAAAGGAAGAGAAATGTTTTTATTGAGGGCCTACTAACTCTTAAGGCCTTCAGATAGGTCTTGTTATGCAAGTTACATTGTTGAAACTGAGGCCTGAGCAAGTTAGTCTGTCAGGTGAATAAGCTGGGATTTTTGGACCCAGCCTTCGATTTCTTATGAACTATAGATTGAAATTACAAATGAATCCTCAAATAATTATAAAGTGACTTTTACTTTTCTTGGTCAAGTTGTACAAAAGAGATGAAAAACTTACTGAAGAACTCGGAATAATGGATGGAAAATTTTAAAAGTACTCTTTCATTATGCCACAGTATAAAAAATATTCCAAGTAACAGTTAACTATCTCTGATTTCTTAGGGGCTGTGAACATTTATTTCCCTGATACCTGAAGGTTGTGGTAATTCAACTTAATTTTGTTGCTAGATACATTGAAATTTTTTATCACAAATTATAAATTAAGCTAGTTAAAGATACCCTTCTTAGTTCAGTGCCAGAATGGATATAGTGAATGATATATAAGTATTTCTGAAAGCACTTCGATATGTTTATTAAAATAGACTTTAAAACCATTTCTTATTATAGTGGGGTTAAATAGTCATCCCATGAGGGTGTCATAAGTATAAAATGAGAGAATGAACATGAGGTTCTCAGTATTATACCTAGCACATAGATAGGCTTAAATAGATACAGGCTATTAATATTTCTCACATGTGAAATCCTCTGAAGGTTTAAGAGGAACATTAGAGATAATCTAATCTGTAGGTCACTTAAAGTTTGTATCCTGCAGTAAACTTGAGAGAGAATTTAGAAATGTTACAATTCTAAATTGTTAATTAACTAGAAAACCCAAATGTTCCTAATGAAACACTAATTGATTTGCAAAAATAACTATATTGTTTTTCAGATTTTATTTCTTGTAGCAGACATCGGGCAACGTCTGGAGATATTTGTGATTGTCTTACTTGGGGGCTTGCTACTGGCATCTAGTGCGCAGAGGCCAGAGATTTTGAGCATTCTGCAGTGTGCTGGGCAGCCCTAACAGCAAAGAATTATCTGGTTCATAGTGGTCAATAGAATTATCGATAGAACTATCTGGTGCCAAAGTTGAGAAACCCTCCTGCTATAACCTTACTTTGGAACTTTTAGTGGATACTCTGTTTTGAAAGAAAGTATTTACTCATCTCATCAAAGAATTTTAAGCAGCTAATGTGCATCCTGGGTCGCAAGAAGGGCTTCCCTGGTAGCTCAGCTGGTAAAGAATCTGCCTGCAATGCAGGAGACCCCGGTTTGATTCCTGGGTTGGAAAGTTCCCTTGGAGAAGGGATAGGCTGCCCACTCCAGTATTCTTGGGCTTCCTGGTGGCTCAGATGGTAAAGAATCTGCCTGCAGTGCGGGAGGCCTGGGTTCGATCCCTGGGGTGGGAAGATCCCTTGGAGGAGGGCATGGCCACTCACTCCAATATTCTTGTCTGGAGAACCCATGGACAGAGGAGCCTGGCGGGCTGCAGTCCACTGGTCGCAAAGAGCCCCACATGCCTGAGCGACTGAGCACGGCACAGCGTGTAGCAGGCACTTTAAACAGATAAACAGTCTAACAGAGAGAAAGTTCACTCCATAGTTTACAAAATACATGCTCATGCCTCTCTAAATTAAAATTTAATTGTTTTAGGAAAATACAACCCTTATCTCTGAGTCTTGGTATAAACTTCACATAATATAGTTTCTTGAGCAGTTACTTAGAGTATAACAATACATTTTTACTATGCCTGGAATTATTTTTTGATTTAGTTTTATGTTTTTGTATGTGCTTTGTTTATTAATAAGTACATATAAGACTTAAATATGAGGAACTGCATTTTGCTGCTAGAAGAGACTTGACTTAAATAGTTTAAACGAGTACATATTTATTTCTCATATGAAAAAGTCTTGAATGGTCAGTAGGAATGATATGGTAGCTTTATCATCATTTGTTCTTTCTTATTAGTCATCTTTATCTTCTATCTCAAGTTTGCCTCATGATCAAAATAGTTGCTGAAGTTGCAAACATCAAATCTCAGGTCCATGTAGCAGGAATGGGGTGTCTCTGGGGTATGCCAAAAACATCTTGCTGTAAATTCTACTCAGTAGCTTTAATTTCCATCTTGTTAGCTAGTCTCATCTGAAAAGAACGTTAGGATATATTTTTGTGTTTTTCTCCCAGATAAACACGTGTCTGTCATTCCCTTGTGGATCAGCTGGTAAAGTATCCGCCTGCAGTGTGGGAGACCTGGGTTTGATCCCTGGGTTGGGAAGATCCCCTGGAGAAGGGAAAGGCTACCCACTCCAGTATTCTGGACTGAAGAACTCCATGGACTAAGTCCATGGGGTCCCAAAGAGTCTGACATGACTGAGCAACTTTCACTTTCACATGATTCTATTAATAAGGAAGGAAGAAAATAAGAATGGATATTGTAGAGGCAACTTTTTGTTTGTGTTTTTATTTTTCTTTTTCCTATTTTGCCATAGATTATAATAAAAAAATAGTGGTCATACTCTTGTCCCGTTCCTTCCCCGAATATTTCCCAGAAGTAATCACTTGCAATTCTTTTAGCAAGTATGACGTTTACCTCCATGTTATTTATTTATTATAATTATTATAATAAGGAAAAACAAAACAAAGTGAATCCTAGACCTTGTTGGCTGTATTTAGGGAGCTAAATGCTTTGCTATTGTTTATGGGTTTTTTTTGCCCCCTGGAGAGGGAAATGCCACTCCAGTATTCTTGCCTAGAGAATCCCATGGACAGAGGAGTTTGGCGGGCTATGGTCCATAGGGTTGGACACGACTGAAGCAACTTAGCAGTGTGCTTTTTTTGGTTGACTTTCAGGTTGACTTTCGATTCTTTCAATTATGAAAGGTTGACTTTCAGCATTGAATACTACTGATTGTTCATAATAACATTATTTGTAATAGCAAATTATTAAAAATTAGCTAATAACAAAAGTTAGGAAAATGTTACATTTAATGGAATCCTTTCTCCTAACAGTCACGTGTTATTGTTTAAACTCCTGTGATCCCATAGAATATAGCCCTGCCAGGCTGCTCTGTCCATGTGATTTCCCAGGCAAGGATAGGGGAGTGGGTTGCGATTTTCTTCTCCAGGGGTTCTTCCTGACCCAGGGGTCAAACCCATGTGTCCTGCCTTGGCAGGCTGATTCTTTACCACTGAGCCACCTGGGAAGCCCCTAAGAGTCATTATTTAAGGGATATTTACTCACATGGGAAATTGTTAGTGGTATTAGAACAGCAGAGAAAGACACTGACGGCAGGTGACGTCACTTTTGTAAATAAAAAGACCAAAATAAAAAAATAAAATTGAAGCAGTGGATAATTTATTATAGTGATATGTTTATAGACGAATGTTTTTATTTAATTTTTTTGTATTTGTACAAAATACAAAAATATTTTGTATTTTGTATTAATATTTTTGTATTTTCTTCATTAAATCTACTATCTTTATAATCAGAGGAAAAATAAAATATAAAAAAAATACATTTTATTTTTATTTCACAGATTGCTTATTTTCTGTGAATAAATGCAAGAATATTTTGAGCATGATAAAATTTGAACTCCTTTGCTTCTCAAAAATATGTGAAATGCTTTTTTAAAAAATGAATTGGTTTATAATTTTAGGTTAACCAATGACAGCCTAAACTTAAATAATTTCTTTATATATAGTCTTGCATTAAAATATATATTCATTACTGCTTTGTAATAATCACCCATGACATTGGCTTAAAGAAATTTATTTCAGTTTTTGTAGATAAAATGGTAGAAGAAAATATTTTTAAATGAAGTCATTGCTTTAAAACTTCGAGTGATACCATTATTTTACAGTTCTGCCGAACAGACATTAAGGCACCAATTGTACTATTATTGTTGGCACTGATCTTTATTTTCTTGCCAACATTTGCTAAACTATACCTTAGCAATTACAAATAAAAGCACAAAAGAAAACTTCAAAGAAAGATGTGGTAAAAGGTGTATATGGTGAAGTATTTGAAAAATAAAACATGATCAGTAAAATATGGTCAATTAATATGCTATTTAAAATGTATATTGGGACTTCCCTAGCAGTCCAGTGATTAAGACTCCATGCTTCCTCTGCAAGGGGTATGGGGTCAATCCCTGGTCAGGGAACTAAGATCCCATATGCCATGCAGCCAAAAGTAGTTGTTGTTTTATTATTTTTATTAATACATACTTTATTAATATAAAGGATATTGGGCCATTTGAAATCTAATATAATTTATTAAAATACTAACTCTAGTTATATTTTTACAATACCTAGTCTGATTTGGAAGTATTTTTAAAGTTTGTAATTTCAAATGAATCTAATACAAGGTAGTCTTCAGCTTCCATGTAATACGTATCACCTTTATTTTTTAGCTTATCTCTGACAGGTTGGTTCATCATTTCAGTGATACACTCTGTTCAGTAATAGGTCAGGTCTCTGGGATGAGACCCAGTCAGCATCACCTGTTTAGCACTGTGGTGGAACACTTGGTGGCAACTAAATTTGAGAGGAGGTCAATCTGTATAATGTGTGACATAAGATCCTAAAGTTCAGTGTATTGACACTCTTATACCAACCACTTAATACCTTCCGTTCCCCAAAGCAGTGGTGAATGTGAAAAACAGTAGAAAAAAAAGTGATTGATGTTAGGGTTGATTCTTGTTGTTTATAAAATTGGGCCTCCATATCCACAGCTCTACAGCCCCGAGTTCAGCCAACCAGAGATGAAAAAATATTGGGGGAAAAATTCCAGAAAGTTCCAAAAGGCAAAACTTGACTTTGCTGCGCACTGGCAACTGTTTACATAGCATTTACGTTGTATTAGGTATTTAAGTAATCCACAGATGATTTAAAGTATTCAAGAGAATATGTATAGGTTATATACAAATACTGTACTGTTTTAAATGAAACACTTGAGCATCTGCAGATTTGGTATCTGTGGGCAGGGCAGAGGTTGTGGGAATGGTCCTGGAACCAGTCTCCCAAATCCTGATGAATGACTATATAAGGCATTGGTCATACAATGATAATCAAACAGGCATTGTCCCTGTTTTTGTGTATAGCTATAAATTTGATAAGGTCTATGAAGAAAAAGTATATATAAAATGCAGGCAGGCATTCTTGGGCAAGTTGACCTTGACTGAAATTCTTTGCTTTAGTTTGAACATGTTGAATTTAAGGTGTCTCCAAGGAGAGATCTTAAAGACGATTGGGTTTACATAATCCAGAGCTCAGAAGTGAGGTCTGGTCAATCATAGTTGTGTGGATGGTATTTGAAGCCATGCATGTGAATGAGCTCACATAAAGAGATAATACAGAGAAAAGGACTTAGAAGTGAAGAAACTCCACAGTTAAATGGCCTAATAGAAATATTGAGACTTGATATGAAGTCTGAGAAAGATTAAAGGGCTTGGAGGAAACCAGGTAACTCTGGTGTCACAGAAGATGAGAATTAAGATGGAGTGAGTGGTACTTGGCATTGAAAACTCTTGAGGTCCAACCACTGAGTTAACATGGAGATCTTTGGTGACTTTAAGCAAAGCTCTGTTTTCATGTAATGATGGGAGCAGGAGTCAGACTGGAGTAGTTTGAGGAGTGGGAAGCAAAGATGTAAATAGTAATATAGATAATTTAAGAAGGAGATGGGAAGATATGGGTGGAAACTGGAGAAATTGTGGGTTGAAAGTAAAGTTTTTTTTATTTTTCCTAAAATAGTTGAGAATTTATTTTGTTTAAAATTTGATGAGAATGATTCATTTGAAAGGAAGAAATAATGAAAGAAGAGATAGTCTGTAAAATAAGATCCTAAAAAGGGAAAGGATGACAAGATTCAAAACACAGATGGAAGAGGTGCTTTGTATAGGAGCTTTGGGGTAGGTGGAAGCTTCATCTCTGAGAGTATATGGGGGTGGCTAGAGATTTAAAGTGAACAGAGGTCTAAAATGGTAGCTTCTTAAAGAGATAGATTTAATTGACCTGCAGTGCAGGACCATTTGAGTTTGTTGATTTTGAGAACAGAGTGACCACTAGTCTTTACTCTTGCTCCTCAGGGCTTGTCTGGGTAGGTAAAGGCATGAAGAACTTGATTAGCTATATTTATTCAGTGTTGAGTGATACACTATTGGAGAAGGAAATGGCAACCACCCCAGTATTCTTGCCTGGAGAATCCCAGGGATGGGAGAGCCTCGTAGGCTGCCGTCTGTGGGGTTGCACAGAGTCGGACATGATTGAAGTGATTTAGCAGCAGCAGCAGCAGAGTGATACACTATAATTGATTAGTTAGTTAACTTTGAGAGAGAAGGGGACATTTTCCTTTTCTGGCTACATTTATGGTAAAACAGAAGTGAAAAGAGAAAGAAGTTAGAGAAGTAGTTATATCACTAGATATTAATAGATGGGTACACAACATTGTTCTTTGTACCTTACATATGTGTGTGTGTATTTGATACTCTGATAAAACATGTACACAATTTACTAGTACATAGTTCTATAACTGGAGTTAACTAAAATTACCCCATGTCTGTTTTAGTTACCCTGAAGTTAAAACGTTCTAAATATTCACTAATCACTGGTCAATGATTTGCTATGTGTGTGTTATAGTTTTAGTTATCTGAAAGATTTACTTAGTTTATTGGAGTTTATGAATATAAGTGATATTTTGAGTGTTTTCTGTATGTCAGATACTGTGATGAGTGTTTTACCTCTTCTGTCTCATTTAATTCACTATTCTACGTGGTACGTGCCATTATTCTCATTTTACAGTTTAGAAAATTTAAGGCTAAGAGAGATTAAATGGCCTAAGTCAGATTGGAATCCTGGCCAATCTGTCAAGAGCCTGTATACTTAACCATTCCAGTATACACATTTATTATATCCAGGAATAAGCATTCAGTATCTGTTATAGTATCTGTGCATATATATCGGTATATACTATACTTAAGCAATTATTGAGTGGAAGTAGTGATTTAAAAATACTTAAGGCAGCAGAAACTAAAGATGTTCATGAATGCTAAAGAGAGAAAAAAAATTACACTTAAGCTATGAGAAGTTCTCTCTAATAAGTGGTTTTCAAACTTTTTATTTTATTGCTTCTCTCTGAAGCAGCGGCCCCCTTCAGTGGCCATTTTTAGAACGCAGGAGTTACGATGACTACACGCCAGTTACTTCATGCTGTTACCTGGGATTTTGAAGGCTGGAGGGTTCTGGAATATATTTCAGACGTTTTTCTTAATGATTAAAGAAAGTTTTAAAGTTTGTCTCTCCATGTTATTTAGATTAACCTTGAATATCTTGAAATTTTACTAACGCAGAGAAGTGGATGTGCATTTTTAGACTTTATTATCTATCCTTTGCCATGTTTTGGAAACTCTTGCCAAAGATCTCTCAGGTTATAGAACTCATCAGTAAAGTTTAAGATTTGTATTCCATGCTCATGAGGGTGTGGTGAAATGGATATCTCATGTTCAAATGATGGGAACAGAAATCATCACAACCTTTCTGAACCATAATTCATCAAAATAGATTAGAAACATTAAAAATAATTAGTACTTTTTGACTTACAACATTAATTTCTGAGAAATATAAATTTGGATATAAAGCAATTCATCGTAATATTAACTGTAATTAAAAGAATGAGTTGAAAATGAAAACGCAACCAGAACATCTAAAACAACTAAACATTTTTCTACCTCATAAACTATTCAGCCTTAAAAAATGTTCTCAGTGACTATATAATGATCTAGGAAGATAAAATATAATGATGAAAAAATTAAGCGGAAAAATTTGTTTGTAGGAAGACTATACAGTTTGAATATAGGCTGGTCCATTCTCACTGTATGCATGTATTTTAGAGGGGGGTGGTGCTGTAAATAAGTCAAATGAGCTACTTCACTAGAGACAGGATTTCTTGAAGATAAACTATAGGAGCCATTTGTGACTTCAGGAAGTCTGTGAACTCTAAAATTATTTGCAAAAGAAGTTGTACTTGCATTTCCTTGGTGAGCAAATCTAAAGTTTTTGTTTTTTATCAGATTCTTCTAAGAATTTTCAAATCTTACTAACAAAACACAGACCACAGTCATCCAAACACACCAACAAGTTATGAACCTTTGCTGTAAGCCATTGTGACATAAGCAACACTGCCTGCTTTTGCAAATAAAAATGTATTGGACTTTGCCCATTCACTTCTGTATTTTCTACAGCTGCTTTCATGATATAACAGGGCTAAGTAGTTGAGATGGACAGTGTGCAGCTCATAACAGCTTTCTGGCCTTTTCAAAAAAAAAAATATCTCAGCCCCTGTGCTACTTTCTTATTGATTCTTTTCTATAATCCTGTGAGATAGGTACTATTTTTAATCTTCATTTTATGAATGACACAGATGAGACTCAGAGAGGTTAAGCAACTAACCCCAAGTCACATGCTAGGAAAGAGAAATTACAATGTTAATAGTGGTTATATGTGGGCAGAAAATGATGGATGATGTTTTTAATAATCCAGGTTTACTACAGTGAGTGTATATAACTTATCAAGAGGGGAGGCAGTTGAAAAAAAATTAGAACTGAGTTAGAATGTTAAAACTCATTCATCCTTTTTTATTATTTTCATTTCCCCCATTTCATCCTCTGCTTGTGGACAGCAAATACGCGATTTCTGCTTCCCTGTATGGGACTTAACTCTTATTATGCAGTCCTTTCTTAACTCGATTTTTTTGAGGAAAAAAAAAAATCCTCTATTTGTAGTTTCTTTAAAACTCTGTATTAACTGAAGCCATTTTGTCCTTTAACTCCTTTTTTTTATTATTGTTTTAAAATTTTATTATTTTGAGTTACGAGTCTTTCCTTTTACTGAAGCATAGTTGATTCACAGTGTTGTACCAGCCTCTGCTGAGCAGCAGAGTGATTCGGCTTTACACATACATACATTCTTCTAAAATATTACTTTCCATGATGGTTTATCCTAGAAGACTGGATATGGTTCCCTGTGCAATACAGTAAGACCTTGTTGTTTATCCATTCTATGTGTGATAGTTTGTATCTACCAACCCCAGATTCCTAGTGCGTTCCTCTCCTCCGTCCTTCTCCCCTACTGTAAGTCTGCTCTCTCTGTCTGTGAATCTAGTTCTGTTTTGTAGAGAGGTTCATTTGTGCCATGTTTTAGATTCCACATGTTTTGCCCTTTAACTCTTGAGATTCTTTGTATTCTCTTTTATATTTTGAACTTATATTTCAAAACTTTTATATTTTGAATTTATATTTTATATTTTGAACTATATTCTCAGTAACTACTAAGTGCTCATAACTTAATAGGTATTTATAAAATGCTGCATATATGCCTGTTTGACTGTGTGTGTGTGTATATATATATATATAAAACTTATTTTTTCTTAATATCAACCTATTGAATTATCCTTAATAATCTTAGGCATAGATCTAGATACATAAAGTGTTGTAGAAGGTATTCCTAAAAAAAAATTGGCTGTGTACTATGTGGAAA
Organism: Muntiacus reevesi; assembly: GCF_963930625.1. Lineage (NCBI taxonomy): Eukaryota > Metazoa > Chordata > Mammalia > Artiodactyla > Cervidae > Muntiacus > Muntiacus reevesi. The sequence continues at coordinate 19,009,831 of NC_089269.1, read as the reverse complement.
GTTTCATCCTAATGATTATAGGAGATTAAAGGAGGAAAAGTTCACAACCCCTTCCTTCAAGAAACTGAATCATCTAGTAAGGGAGAAAAAGTTTATCTGACTGCTGCAACCACTGTCACGACCTTGATCCAAGCCATAGTCATCCTTCCTCTGGGAAATTTTATCTCCCTGCTTCCCAGTTTTCTCAATTCTTTTCTCCACATAGCCAAGTGATCCTTTTAAAGACGTAAGAGTGAGGTCTCTTCTAAACTAAACCTTCCATGTTTTTCTGTCTTAGGGTCGAAGCCAGAATTTTTGCCGTGGACTGCAGGGCTTCATGATCCAGCCTCTGTCCAGCTCTTTAACTTGTCTCCTATCACTCTTTGTCTCTGCTGCTTACCTTCAGCCACTCTAGTGTTTTTGCCCCCTCCTTCAGTTTGAATAAGTATTCTCCTGCTTCTTGTTATGTCTGCCAGAAACACTTCATTTGGATCAAATGAATGGTCTCCTATGATTAATTTCACAAAGTAAAATTAAAGTCTAGAGTCCCAGACAGGTTAAGATACCAAATTTCTGCCTTCCTGGAATATTGCTTAATCAGAGCCATTGTGCCTGTCCTGTTAGGGCTGGGGAGTTTTCAGGAGCTATAGCTTGGTTGTCGTCTCACTGGGAGTGGCTTCTTTTGCACCTCAAAAGGAAAACCATTTAATCTCCAACCATACTTTTTTTAAGAATCCAGAAGGTAAATAGGGCAAATACTCCTTACACTACCCAGCCAACACCCGTTAAACTTAGAAACGCTAGTAATTACTTGAACTTAGTACATAGTACTGTTGACTCACATCACTTTTGCCAGTAGGATTTAGTGGTATCACTAAAGATGAATATTAAAGAAAAGATGGGTGCACAAAAGTCAAGATATCAAGTCAGTTTTGGTTTCAGCCTCATCAGGGTGCTAGTCAGTTACAGCAACTGCCAGTGTCTATGACTTCTAAAGTTTTACTGGGAAAAATTCATCAAACGGTTGTGCCACTCTATGCTTATGATAATTTTTTGAGAGGTGGAAGCACATTACTTGAACATTTCTGCTTTCTTGAAAGCTGTTTCTGATTTTCTGTCTTTCAGAGTTTATACATTTCATGAATGACAGCCCCAGGCACCAGGTCATACTTGATATCTCTTCCTTAAGGTTTCTTTCATATTAAAAACTTTTAATTTCTATTTTTTTCTGTATTGTCCTGGAACTCCTGTGCTACAGTTAGGATAGATTCTGTTTAGTGGTATAGCTTCTTTACTGACTTTTGTAAAGAGTATATAACTTACTTGTAGTGTGTAAAGCTCAAAGTACAATCTCTGCAAGGCTCCACAAGACAAGCCTTGCAAATACCATAGTTCTGATGTTCTGCCCTCATCTCTGGATTTCTCTGTCCCCAGCCTGTGCCAAGGCATTTTTAGCCTTGTGTTACCATGACTTTTGCCGCTTCCCCTGAAATTCTTAGGCCTGTTGAGCTAAAATGATAAAAGCACTCCTCCTGTGCTGCACATTTGTATTATTTGGACAATAGCCATAATGAAATAAAGCTACTTTTAATATTTCTGATGTCTGTACTCAGTGAAGATACTATGTCTTCTGCCACTTGCCCCTCTAAATCCTTTCTTTATTCTGCTTTTAACTGTTCTTTTGTCATTCAGTCTCTCAGTCATGTCTAACTCTTTCCGACCCCGTGGACTGCAGCACGCCAGGCTTCCCTGTCTTTCACCATCTCCTAGAGCTTGCTCAAACTTATGTCCTTTGAATCAGTGATGCCATCCAATCATCTTGTTCTCTCTCGTCTCCTTCTCCTCCTGCCTTCAGTCTTTCCCATCATCAGCAGGGTCTTTTCTAATAAGTCAGCTCTTTGCATCAGGTGGCCAAATTAGCTTCAGCATTAGTCCTTCCAATGAATATTCAGATTGACTTCCTTTAGGATTGACTGGTTCCATCTCTTTTAACAGTGTAAACATTCCTTTTTGTCACATTTCTTTCAGCAGTGATTGTTGTTATTTAGTCACTAAGTTGTGTCTGACTTCTTTTTGTGACCCCATGGACTGTAACCTTCCAGGCTCTGCTGTCCATGGGGTTCTCCAGGCAGGAATACTGGAGTGGGCCGCCAGTTCTTCCTCCAGGATTCCTGATCCAGGGGCGTCTCCTGCATTGGCAGGCAGACTATTTCTGAGCTACCAGGAAAGTCCTTCAGCAATGATAGGATATGCCGTTTCATATAAACACAGTTGGTTTCTGTTTTTGTTTCTATTTTAGCCTATTCTTAAGTTGGTCCCTCCTGTCTTCCTTTCCCTTTCTGTTTGCTTTTGGGCTTAGGTTTTATTATTGTTCAGTTGTCTCTTATCTTCAGTAAGATCTCCTGTAATATCTGAGATGAAAGTCAAGGAATTTGGAATTTACTGAAAAGCATTCACCATGAAACAGATTTTGCCCATTCTTATCTCCAAGATTTAAGGAAATCTTACCAGCTCAACATCAAACCAAGGTTTAGCCTCTTATTTTGCTTTTCTTCAGTTTTGCTTTTCCTGTCCATTCTCTGAGGCCTAACTTTGAGTTCCTGGGGCATTTTTCTTTGTGATACTGTGCCATATCATACATTGCCTCCTATAGTAACTAGTAATTTGAAATGCATCTGAAATGCTTCAGGTATTCAATGATAACCTCTGTTTTTCTTTTTTTTTTTAACCTTCCCACAACTGTACAGATTTTATGTTACTGAATAACAGTCTCAGTCTTCATGGTGTGTGGTTTTTACACTTACTCTTATGTATTTTCTTTCCATTTCTTTAAAATACTGTTTTACCATAGTTGGATTTCCATTCTGATCCACTGCAACTTCCATGCTTCAGTTTACCTCCTGTGCCTCTGTTAGATACCTTTGGAATCAGTCACTCTTTCTTTCTGATGAGTAACAGCTAAAATACATGCCCCCCCCCCCCATTCCATCTTTAAGAATGCATAGTTCTGGTATATATCAGTATATTCTCGTTTCTTTTTTCATATCTGACTAGTTTAGTTTCTGAGGTTGAATTCATTCTTAAGAAAGTCCTGCTTTGTTTCCATCTTAACATGACCTCCTTGTATTTATTTATTTTTTTAACTCTTTCACTGTTATTTTGATTGAAAGGTAGTCATCTTTTAGAAACAAATTTAGTTCTTGAGACTAAGCATACCTGGTACCTAAAGTTAGTTTTTGTTACCCTTTTTAGTTTCTGCTTTGGGTGTGTAGTGATTCCATTGAGTTTTTCTTCTGCCTCAGTCTAGGAAAGTGACTTACATCCTAAATAATAATTAAGTTTGACCTTTCTTTATCTCTGCACTTAATAAAATCCACTGAACATCTTCATTGAACTCAAATAAAATCTTGATATATATAGCTTTGATTAAGTTCATGTACATATCATTCTCAGAAGTTACTAGAGATCATATGACAGTGACTCTAGAAGCCTTTGGGCAAGTCACATGAATATAAGAGCTCTTCTCTGAGAACAAAATTAACATGGATCAAAGTAAGTCAGCTCATCTAAGACTAATATTAATAATTTAAAGTCTAGACATTCACACACACTGGTATTCTAAGACACATATGGAACTTAACTGGCTTTTCAATTTAATTCTTTGGCTTGTGGACTTTGTTGAGAAACCAGACAGAAGGAACAAAAAAAGATTTCCATCTGCTAGTATCTAAAAAGCCTGTATAACTAAAGGACATTTAAAAAATTCAAAATATAATTATTACCTCAACAATACCTGCAATACCATCATGCCAGGTCATGCTAGTTTTTTTAAATTGTAGTATAGTTGACTTACAGTAGTTTGTGATAGTTTCAGATGTGCAGCATAATGATTCAGTATTTCTGCAGATTATATTCCATTATAGGTTATTACAAGATAATGGGAATACTTCCTTATGCTTTATGGTATGTTCTTTTGACTATCTCTCATATATAGTACTTTGTATCTGTTACTCACACGCCCCTAATTTGCCCCTCCTGCTTTCCCTCTCCCATTTGGTATCTACACGTTGGTTTTCTATATCTGTGAGTCTGTGTTTTGCATAAACATTCATTTGTATTATTTTTTAGATTCCTCATATAGTATTTGGAATATTATCATATAATATTTGGCTTTTTCTGACATATTTCACTAACCATAATATTTTCTAGGTCCATCCACATTGTTGCAGATGGCAGTATTTTTTTAAATGTTTTTGTGGCTGGATAATATTGCATTGTGTATATATGTCTCATCTTAATTTGGTCATTTGTTGATGGGCACTTGGGTTGCTTTCATATCTTGGTTACTGTGAATAGTGCTGTGGATATTGGGGTGCATGTATCTTTTCAAAGTAAAGTTTCTTTTTTCCTTCCCAGATATATACCCAGGAGTAGAATTGTTAGATCATATGGTAATATGGTATTCTTATTTTTAGTTTTTCAAAAAACCTCCATACTGTTTTTCATGTTTGCTACACCAATTTACATTTCCACCAAGAGTGTAGAAGAGTTTCCCTTTCTCCATATCCTCTCTAACATTTGTTACCTGTAGACTTTTTGATGATAGCCATTCTGACACGTGTGAGGTGATACCTCATTATGGTTTTGATTTGCATTTCTCCTATAATTATCTTTATTGAGCATCTTTTCATGTGCCTGTTAGCCATCTGTGTATCTTAGGAAAAATGTCTATTCAGGTCTTCTGATCATTTTGTGATTGGATTTTTTTTTTAAATTGAGTTGTATGAGCAGTTTGTATGTTTTGCACACCCCTTGTTGGTCACAAAATTTGCATTTATTTTGTCCATTTCTGTAGGTTTTTTCCTTTTGTTTATGGTTTCCTTTGCTATGCAAAAGCTTTTAAAAAAAGTTTAGGTCTCATTTGTTTATTTTTGCTTTTATTTCTTTTGCCTTAGTGGCCATGCCAAATTGAAGTCAGATGCAGGGTTCTGCTTAGCCCATTCTAGTTAAGACTTTATCATGTACACACACATCCGTGGATATCACCAGCTGCAGGCAAATGAAGAGGTCTTTTCACTCCACATGTTAATTTGATATTCTTATACATTTCCACATATTTTGGAGTTCCCTTGTTTTAATGTTTACACAGGGGGTTTTATGCTAGTTTTAATGTTTATACAAGGAGCATTTAGTATATTGCTTTCCCTAGTGAGTTTGGAATCAAATGAAAAATTGACAGGTACCAAAATCTATTAATATCTATTCAGGCATGAAGTTATTTTATTTTATTGCTGTATCTAGGATATACTTTATTTGTCAATGAATATTGAACAAAATAGTTGAAACTCAGCAATAGCTTTTGAATAGGTTTTATTTGTGAGTGACTTATCTGCTTGCTAATAATAGCAAGTAAAATTTGTTATAATTTTACATCTGGAAACAGTTAACCAGTTCATACTGATGCATTGAAATAGTCACCAGAATAAGCTTAAGCTTGCTGGGTGTTTTTTGAAACAGTGTACTGGTAGTAATATCTGTTTGTTATGTGCCCAGAATTATCCTGGATTTTGACATATTACCTCAGTTCTTCAATAGCTCTGTGATTAATATTAAGTTAATTTTACTGGAAACTTAGATTGAGAAGGTTAATAACTTTGCTAATGTTACACAGCTAATAAATGACAAAGCCCAGTCTGTCTTGATTCCAAAACCTGTGTTCTTCCCACAGTGCTGGTAATCTACCTGTTGTATTTTTCTATCTGACTCTACAAATGAAACCCATATGTGAGGGTAAATCTTGGTGTGTAATTGGGTAACAACGTAAGGAAAGTAAATGTATTTATATTATAAAATAGCATCCAGAAAATAAGTGAGAACACTGAAATCTGAGGGGAAAGTTTGGAACAAAAAAATCTGGTTTTAAACTTGAAAACTGAACTAATTTTATACTTCTAGAAAAGAATACACTTATCAAGCTCAGGAACGTAACATTGTATAATATCCAGTAAATTACAGACCTTATTAGAAATTTACCAGTTTTCCCACCATTGCTCTCTCTTTTCTTTGTTTCAGGATATTATTTCTGATCTGGCATTGTGTTTAGTTATTAGTGTCTTTCACTCTCTAGCAGTTCTTCAGTTTTTCCTTTTTGTGACCTTTGCATGTTTGAAGAGTACTGGTCAGGTTTGTTTTTTTTTTTTTGTAAAGTATCCAATAGTTTGGGTTTCTTTGAGGATTTCTCATAATTAGAATGAGGTTTTTGCCTTTTTGGCAAAATTACCACAAAAATGCTTTTGTCTTTCTTGGGGCATCATATCAAGAGGTTTATGATAGTATGCTTTACTGGTTATTAGTGCTGTTTGCCTTGATGGCTTGGTTAAGTTTGTGTCTGTGAGGTTTCTCCACTCAAAGATACTATCTTTCTGTTTTTTTTTTTAATTTTAATTTTTTATTTTTCTGTTTTTAGTTGATAACTGTCTTGTGGGAATTGCTTTTGAGATGGCAAATCTTGCAACTCCTCAAATTTTTCACCCACTAATAATAGCATAGATTCATGGTTCTTGTCTGCAACATTCATTGCTGTGTATAGTATTTGCGTAACAGTGATTTTCAGTTTCTCTCTTTTCATTGATACGTATTAACTGGTATTCTGCTGTGAGGAAAAGCAGTCTCATCTCTAACTTTTATTGATGAATTAGATTATTTCTATCAGTAAAGACTCATGGATACCATCATTTATTTTGTTGCTCAAATTGTTCTAGCTTTAACTGCTCAGAGCACCTTCAGGTTGGCTCCCATGTTCTTATATTCCATCACTGTTTGAGCATTTCATTACTTTCTGGCAGCACAAAGTGTTCGAGTCTTATCTTGATATTTTCTCTGTTCCATCCCTGCTGGAGGAGGGCTTGAGCAGCCCAAGTCCCTTGTGTCTGAGGAGACCCAAGGATATTGGAGAATAGTGTTTAGAAACAAAGATTTGGGTCCCAAGTGTGTATACTGCTATTGCTCCTAGACCCTCTCAATGGACAGAGCCAGGAAATATATGTACACACACAAACATATGTGTGTATATATAAGCTATATTATAAACGAATAACCTAATGATACTGAAAAGGGTGGGGAAAAGACTAACAATATTTGTTACAATGTTGGTTTTAGGTTTTTAGAAGATGAATAGATTTATTCAGTGCATAAATTGGGATGTATTATAGCCATATTTTGAAGCTCTTAGAATGATTGTGATGTGGTTTAATCACATGACAGAGTACTAACCACTAAAAGATCATGGCCATGTTATGTTAGATTTAAAAAATGGGTGGATTCATTGTAAGCAAGTAATGAAATTAACATTAGTGAACAGCTCTGTTGACCCCAGTGAAATGTTTGAAATAATGTTGATGACAGTGGGAGGTTTGAGGTAGGAGAGTGACATGGATGCGAATGGCCAGCTAATAGAAGCAAAGTCATCCTGGATAACTGTGTTAATGATCTTAGTCTATTATAACTTGGACTTAGATATCAGGATCCTTTGCTTAGTGACAAACTAGTGTTTGGCAGTCCTCACTGTTTTGTTAGGAAAAAGGAGAACTCAGTTAAGAAACATAATCTTCTTTTGGTTGATGACCTTGTAATTTAGGGGTTCTTAAACTGCTGCATTTGTGTTATTTTTATACATTTGTGCGTTAGGCAGCCCCGGCTGCTATAACAAAATATCCCATTTCTAAATGCAGTCACACTGGGGTTAAGACACCATTCAGTACGTGAACTCTAGAGGAACACGTTGCAGTCTCTGTAACTTGGATGCAGCATTTAACGCCCTTAGGCACAGTGTGTAGCTATCTGGGCGGCAGCTCTGTCCAGAGGAGCGGCACAGGCTGGGGCTCCTCGCGGCGCGGCGCTGGGCAGCGCCTTCGGCTCATGCTGTCACGGGGTCGCCTCTCATCAGCTGAGTGCTCACTCTGAGTTACAGTGCGGGAGGGACACGTCAGAGTAAACAGACAGTGTGATGTGAAGTTTCATACATGTTAAGGAAAATATTTAAAAGAAGTGTTAGAGTGAATGTTACAGTACAGTATTAGGATATGGCACGACATTAAACAGTGTGAGAAGATTCAGTCAGAACTCCATATCTGTGCGTCCCACATCTATGGATTCAACCAACTATGTATTAAAAATACTTGGAAAAAGACCCAGAAAGTTCCACAACACAAAACTTTAATTTGCTGTGTGCTTGCAACTATTTACATAGTACTCACACTGTATTATGGAGAAGGCAATGGCACCCCACTCCAGTACTCTTGCCTGGAAAATCCCATGGATGGAGGAGCCTGGTGGGCTGCAGTTCATGGAGTCGCGAAGAGTTGGACAGGACTGAGCGACTTCACTTTCACTTTTCACTTTTAGGCATTGGAGAAGGCAATGGCCACCCACTCCAGTGTTCTTGCCTGGAGAATCCCAGGGACGGGGTCGCACAGAGTCGGACACGATTGAAGTGACTTAGCAGTAGCATTACACTGTATTATGTATTATAAGTAATTTCAGAGATGATATGCAAATACACTTTTATATAAAGGACTTGAGCTTCTGTAAATTTGGATATGGGGTGGGCGATCCTGTCATCTGAGTTAAATTCACCCATTCCTGTCCATTTAAGTTTGATGATTCCTAAAATGCCAACGTCACACTTGCCGTCTCCTGTTTGACCACTTCCAATTTGTCTTGATTCATGGACCTAACATTCCAGGTTCCTATGCAGAAGTTTTCTTTACAGCATCGGAGTTTACTTCCATAACCAGTCACATCCACACCTGGGTGTTGTTTTTGTTTTGGCTCCATCTCTTCATTCTTTCTGGAGTTACTTCTCCACTGATATCCAGTAGCAAATTGGGCACCTACTGACCTAGAGTGTTCATCTTTCAATGTCCTGTCTGTTTGCCTTTTCATACTGTTTATGGGGTTCTCAAGGCAAGAATACTGAAGTGATTTGCCCTTCTCTTCTCCAGTGGACTACATTTTGTCAGAACTCTCCACCATGACCCGTCCATCTTGGGTGGCCCTACACGGCAGTTCATTTTAGGGGACTTGAATGAAAAAGTAGGAAGTCACGAGATACCTGGAGTAATAGGCAAATTTGGCCTTGGAGTACAGAATGAAGCAGGTCAAAGGCTAACAGAGTTTTGCCAAGAGAACGCACTGGTCAGAGCAAACACCCTCTTCCAACAACACAAGAGAAGACTCTACACATGGACATTACCAGATGGTCAATTCCAAAATCAGATTGATTATACTCTTTGCAGCCAATGATGGAGAAGCTCTATTTTTCAGCAAAAAACAAGACCAGGAGTTGACTGTGGCTCAGATCATGAACTACTTATTGCCAAATTCAGACTTAAATTGAAGAAAGTAGGGAAAACCACTAGACCGTTCAGGTATGACCTAAATCAAATCCCTTCTGATTATACAGTGGAAGTGAAAGATCTATTCAGGGGACTAGATCTGATAGAGTGGCTGAAGAACTATGGATGGAGTTTCGTTACGTTGTACAGGAGGCAGTGATCAAGACCATCCCCAAGAAAAAGAAATGCAGAAAGGCAAAATGGTTGTCTAAGGTGGCCTTACAAATAGCTGAGGGGAAAAAAAGCTGCAAAAGGCAAAGGAGAAAAGGAAAGATATACCCATTTTAATGCAGAGTTCCAAAGAAGAGCAAGGAGAGATAGGAAAGCCTTCCTCAGCGATCAATGAAAAGAAATAGAGGAAAACAACAGAGTGGGAAAGACTACAGATCTCTTCAAGAAAATTAGAGATAGCAAGGCAACATTTCATGCACAGATGGACTCAATAAAGGACAGAAATGGTAGGGACCTAACAGAAGCAGAAGATATTAAGAAGAGGTGGCAAGAATACACAGAAAAACTATACAAAAACGATCTTCATGGAGAAGGCAAAGGCAACCCACTCCAGTACTCTTGCCTAGAAAAATCTCATGGATGGAGGAGCCTGATAGGCTGCAGTCCATGGGGTTGCTAGGAGTCAGACACGACGTGAGCGACTTCACTTTCCCTTCTCACTTTCATGCATTGGAGAAGGAAATGGCAACCTACTTCAGTGTTCTTGCCTGGAGAATCCCAGGGACAGCAGAGCCTGGTGGGCTGCCGTCTATGGGGTCGCACAGAGTCGGACACGACTGAAACGACTTGGCGGCAGCAGCATCTTATGAGGTTGTATTGGACAAGGGCATGTGTATCTCAGGAGGGGAGCAGAAAGTCACCTATTTTGCAGGGATTTTATGAGACCTGAAGATTAAGGAACTTACACTGCTATTCTTACCAGTTTCATGTCTGTTAATGTTTTGTGATCCTCAAAGGCCCAATGTCAGTGAATGCAAAAAATCAGGGTGAGGAGAGACATGTCCATGCCTTGGGGTAGATTGTTCTTCACTTGCTTCTCACCTATCCTGTCCATCTTTCCCTCCTGAATTCCAGAACACTGAGCACTGTTCTGGAGTTTCAGGAGGGGACTTTATGCTGTCAGAAAGGAGGACAACATGGGCCCCCTGCAAGTGGACAGTCAGGGCATGATGGTTTAACTCCAGACACCCAGAAGGGGTCAGCTCCAGATTTGGATAACTATATATCTACACTTGAGATTCTTATTTTAACAAAACCAAATGAAATTAACTCAGGAGTTATGACCCAACCTTTCCATGAGGCAATCAAAGGAGACCCTACATCAATAAACACTGCCCCTGTCACCCGTGTGGGGAAAAAAAAAAAAAAAGATCTTCCTGACCCAGATAATCACAATGGGGTGATCACTCACCTAGAGCCAGACATCCTGGAATGCAAAATCAAGTAGAACTTAGGAAGCATCACTACAAACAAAGCTAGTGGAGGTGATGGAATTCCAGTTGAACTATTTCAAATCCTAGAAGATGATGCTGTGAAGGTGCTGCACTTAATATGCCAGCAAATTTGGAAAACAGCAGTGGCCACAGCACTGGAAAGGAGATTTATTCCAATTCAAAAAAAGGCAATGCCAAAGGATGTTCAAACTACCACATAATTGCACTCATCTCACATGCTAGTAAAGTAATGCTCAAAATTCTCCAAGCCAGGCTTCAACAGTATGTGAACCATGAACTTCCATGTGTTCAAATTGGATTTAGAAAAGGCAGAGGAAGCAGAGATCAAATTACCAACATTTGCTGGATCATCGAAAAAGCAAGAGAGTTCCAGAAAAACATCTACTACTGCTTTATTGTCTACACCAAAGCCTTTGACTATGTGAATCACAACAGACTGTGGAAAATTCTTCAAGAGATGGGAATACCAGACCACCTGACCTGCCTCCTGAGAAATCTGTATGCAGGTCAAGAAACAACAGTTAGAACTGGACATGGCACAACCGACCGGTTCCAAATTGGAAAAGGAGCACGTCAAGGCTGTATATTGTCACCCTGCTTATTTAACTTATATGCAGAGTAAATCATGAGAAATGCTTGACTGGATAAAGCACAAGCTGGAATCATGAAAGTGAAAGAGGAGAGTGAAAAAGTTGGCCTAAGACTCAACATTCAGAAAACTAATATCATGGCATCTGTTCCCATCATTACATGGCAAATAGATGGGGAAACAATGGAAACACTGAGAGACTTTATATCTTTGGGCTCCAAAAGCAGTGCAGATGGTTAGTGCAGCCATGAAATTAAAAGACACTTGCTCCTTGGAAGAAAAGTTATGACCAACCAAGATAGCATATGAAACAGCAGAGCCATTATTTTGCTAACAAAGGTCCATCTAGTCAAAGCTATGGTTTTTCTAGTAATCTATATGGATGTGAGAGTTGTACTATAAAGAAAGCTAAGAGCTGAAGAATTGATGCTTTTGAATTGTGGTGTTCAAGAAGACTCTGAGAGTCCCTTGGACTGCAAGAGCTCAAACCAGTCCATCCTAAAGGAAATCAGTCCTGAATGTTCATTGGAAGGACTGATGTTGAAGCTGAAGCTCCAATACTTTGGCCACCTGATGCGAAGAACTGACTCACTGGAAAAGATCTGATGCTGGGAAAGACTGAAGTCAGGAGGAGAAGGGGATGGCAGAGGATGAGATGGTTAGAAGGCATCACTGACTCGGTGAACATGAGTTGATGACGGAAAGGGAAGCCTTGCATGCTACAGTACCTGGGGTTGCAAAGAGTCGTATGCGACTGAGCGACTGAACTGAACCGACCTGCTGCTGCTGCCGCTGCTGCCAAGTCGCTTCAGTCGTGTCCGACTCTGTGCGACCCCATACACGGCAGCCCACCAGGCTCCCCCGTCCCTGGGATTCTCCAGGCAAGAACACTGGAGTGGGTTGCCATTTCCTTCTCCAGTGCATGAAAATAAAAAGTGAAAGTGAAGTCGCTCAGTCGCGTCAGACCCTAGCGATCCCTAGGACTACAGCCTACCAGGCTCCTCCGTCCATTCTCCAGGCAAGAGTACTAGAGTGGGGTGCCATTGCCTTCTCCCATGAACTGAACTGGGGGATCCTATAGCCAATCCTCCGCAGATACTGAGGGCCAACTGCTTGTAAGTTTCAACTAGTTTTATATATTTTCCTTCACGCGTATTATGGGAGCATACTGGAGGTACTGCACACAAGTCCTTTTACTATTTTGTGTTCAGATGGATCAGGTGGGGTATTAATAGCTGAATCTTGGTGAAGAAGGAAAGCTACAATGATTATAGAACCTGATAAAGTAGAAGGGTTCTCTTCTAAGGAGATAAACCCAGCCCATAAATAGGAAGTAAATAAGGTTCTAAGTAGAAATGTATTAGGGCAAACTAAAGATAGAAAAATGTGAGTTTGTTAGGTACCTATTTTTAATGTGGCACCAGAGAGGTTTTATGTGGGCCAAAAAGAGGCAATAAAGTTGGTCAAACACTATAGTGAAGAGAAAATTCAAATCCAGGAAACCACCGTTCTTTTTTTTTGCCTGTGGTGGTTTGGAAAAATCTGTCCTACTTGGGGCCATCATAGTTAGTAGTAGTTTTTAATTCCCAGGTTAAGAAGTACTAGATACTAGAAGAGGGAATACACGTTCATAGAGCTTATGCTCTCTAGCTTTCTTCTTTATCCATACTTGTTCCTAGAAACATTGGAGACATACTGGCACCTGGCGTTACAATTTGAAATTGTCAAAGAACTGTGAAAAGTCAGGGGTTTTATCTAAGGTAGATCACCAGTTTCACAAATGCTGGCCGAAGACGGGAAACTCCTGGACTCTGTTACTTTTATAGCACAACAAACACCACGAGCTTCGAGTTCATGGTGGTTCCCTTTGCTTCTCAAGTATCACAAAGGTTTTGTGAATGGTCCAAGTGAATCCTGAACTCGTACTAAGTTTATATCACAGCTTAGGAACCCCAAGCTTAGCGACTCCTAATCTTAACCCCATGGATAGAGGAGCCTAGTGGGCTACAGTCTGCAGAGTCACAGAAGAGTGGGACACAGCTTAGTAACTAAACAACACAATATTTTATAATGGTGGGCAAGCATGTGTCTGCCTGACCTTTGCTCCGGAGAGAGCCATTGCTTTGAAGAGAGACATCATCTCTGTATTTCAGGGCTGTTTCCTATGAACATCTTTGAAAGGAGGAAGGCAATCTGGGTCTCTTTTAAAACCCAACTAATAAAAATAAATGGAAAAAAAACAAACTGGAAATACAAGGACCCATGGAAAATTACCTCTAACAGGAAGTGATTAGTATGAAAAGTCCTTGAGCTCTAAATGTTCTTGGCTATTCTACTCTTCTCTAGTTTTACCAGCTTTAAATCAGGAGTTGGCAAGCTTTTTCTGTAAAGGGGCAGATATTAAATATTTGGACTTTTGTTAGCCATATGATTTCATCATAATGACTCAACCTGTTATAGCAGGAAAGCAGCCATAGATTATATAATATGTAAGTGGATAAACCTGGTTATGTTGCAGTAAAACTTTATGGATATTGAAATTTGAATTTCATGTAATTTTCATGCATCACAAATTTTTTTCAACCATTTGAAAATGTAATACCCATTCTTAGATTGTAGGTCATAACAAAGATGGTGGTAGGCTGACTTAGGCCTACATGCCATAATTTGCCAACCGGTTTTATAAGATGAATTTCTAGAATATAATAGTTTGAATACAGTAGTCTTGCATACGAGAGATCATAATTAACATTTTATAGCAATTGATAGTTCTAAATTGTTGTCTCATAAATTGTTCCCAGTTTAGCCTCAGAGTAAATCTGCAAGATAAGCATTGTTATCTTCATGTTATGGTGAGGAAACTAATGCATTAAGAAGGTAGATGACATACCCAAATTCATAAAACTAGTTAAGTGACAGAGCCAAGACTGATTTTATTTTGTAATCTTTTCCCCATAATATGGTACAGTTTATGAAAGAGAATCATACCACTGTATTTTTAATACTCATTTGTTGCCAGAATGTTTAGTTCAGTCTTATATAAATTATAATGATAATAATGGATTCCTATTTCTAATTTTATTTATTACTATCTTCTGCTGACTAACTATTTTAATATTTGATAATTGGTATTTGGGGAAAAAACTAGATACAGGATGTGAAAGCATTTATTAAAACATTTGGTAAAGATTTGGCAGTTGAACCATATGGTCTCTTATATACTATAATTTTTTCCCACATTTTCAGATAAGAGTTCATTTTATTTTCAGATGTATACAATGAAACTAAGCAATAAAGAGGACCTTCACTGGTGACTCAGCAGTAAAGAATCCACCTGCCAGTGCAGGAGATGTGGGTTTGAAGATCCCCTGGAGAGGGAAATGGCAACCCACTTCAGTATTCTTGCTTGGGAAGTCCCATGGACATAGGAGCCTGGTGGGCTACAGTCTATGGGGTCACAAAAGAGTGGACATAAGTTAGCAACTAAACAACAAAACAAGCAATAAAGAAGTTTTTTCCCCTCCTAAATCACTTGTGATCATGCTGAACTAATGTTTTATCTGGTAAGTTTTATCCAAATTTAGCATTTTCTCTAATAATGTCCTTTCTGGATTGCTTCCCTGTCAGGTGGTTGAAGACTATGCTGGAAGATGGCAGGTCCCTCTGCCACAGCTTCAGGTCCTCCAGACGGCGCTCTGCTGTTTCACGTCCGCCAGCGCGTCCTTCCCAGATGAGTGCGAGCACGTACAGTATGTTCTGAGTAGCCTTGCTTTGTAAGTACCTTTACTTCTCAGACAGTAGATCTGTTTAAGAATTGAGTTTTGATTATTTTTTTCTGCAGACAGAACCTTTCTTAAAGTCTTGCCTCAAAAAGAAATACCCATTTCTTCATGTAAGGGTTTAGGTTTAATTTTGAACATTTAGCCATAATTTTACTTTTAGAGTTAAATGGAATAGTTATAAAGATTTTTAGGTTTACTATTAGCACTTTCCCTTTTAATTCCCCAGAGTCTCTTGGCAAACTTTAATTGTAAGTCCCAGTAGCCGTCATAGTTAGCAGAGGGAACTTAAATCAGGTCAGAAAGAGGTTAGGAAACTTTGGTTTTTAAA
Organism: Muntiacus reevesi; assembly: GCF_963930625.1. Classification (NCBI taxonomy): domain Eukaryota; kingdom Metazoa; phylum Chordata; class Mammalia; order Artiodactyla; family Cervidae; genus Muntiacus; species Muntiacus reevesi. The sequence continues at coordinate 18,994,292 of NC_089269.1, read as the reverse complement.
AACACTTGTAAAGGACTTTGAGTTAAAGATCACAAACTGAGCACTTTTGCCCTCCTCAGTTCAGTTCGGTCGCTCGGTCGTGTCTGACTCTTTGTGACCCCATGAATCGCCGCACGCCAGGCCTCCCTGTCCACCTAGATCCTACTAAAGTAGTAAGGAAGTAGAAGAGGGAAATACAGTGAAAAGAAAATAGAGAAGAGTCATCAGTGAATGAAAAGATTTCAGCAGTTTTTTTTGGGAAAGAAAATAGATAGAGGAGTGGCTTTTGAAACATGGCAGAGGAAGTCACAACTTAATTTTTTAAATTATTTTTGGCTCCTTAAATTAGACTCATATCACATTAGTGGGTTGTGAATTCATTTATCAGCATTGCAAAATACAACAGAAAATATCAGAGTATGTCTCATAGGAAAAGTATTATTTTGTGCAACTCTTTGTTTTGTATATTTATTTTTATGTATGTGTATAATTCATTATTTGTAAAACATTTTTTGAAACTGTGGTTAGCTTATAAAACAAAATTATCCTAGCCTCATAAGATGGGAGGAAGACTATCTGTCATGCATCCCCCTTGGAATCCTAGGGAGGTATAGAATTTGAACATGCAAGGAAGGCATCAAGTAGAGAGTAGGGAATGAGATACTTTGGGAGAATACAGATAAAGGAATTAATTGCAGTTTTTCCATTCAGGTTACTCACCAGATCTTAGGGCCTGTCAGGTGGGGAAACAGCATTGATATTTTCTTTTTCTCTCTAAAGAAATTAAATGACTTTGGAGCAGTGACCTTTGTATTCCGGCAATTAAAGGTTTTTCTTTGAGACAGCTACCTCATCACTTAATTACCCCAAAGAAAAAACTTATCAATCACCAAACTCTAAACATGCTCATAGGGTTCCCAATTAATTCTTAGATATTAATGGATATTCAAAAATTGTCAGACATCTGGGGGATGACTTCATCATGGAAAAAACACGATGAAAACAAACTAAAAGAATTCTGGGAGAAATACTGTTAATGTTGAAAACAAAATTAGAAGAGAAATATAAAATCTGTAATTCGCCTTTTCAGAGAGAGTTGAGATTTGTAGGACATTAAAACATCAACATATCATGCTGCGTGAAAGGAATAATGAGTTACCAAAAATGAGTTTGTGGAAATAAAGAAAATATGACGGTTAAAATTTAGAATTCTCTAGGGAGTTGGAAAGTTGAATAATCCAGAATGTAAAACAAAACCAAAGTGAAGGAATATGTCAGAAAAAAACTGATGCAGTGACCTCATGTAGAAGGTTCATTATTTAACTAGTTGGAGTTCCAGAAAAATAATTTACAGGATACATGTTGAAGGAAATTTTCAAAGATGCAGTAAAATAATTTCCCAGAAATAAGTTGTAAACTTCCAGACTGAAAGAGCCCAAGAAGTGCTTAGCACATTGACTAGAAAAAATACTCTCATAAATACATCATTTTGCAACTTGAAAATATCAAGAATGAAAAAACAGATTTGAATACCTTCTAGCGAGAAAACACTAGGTCACCTAAAAAGAAACAAATATCAGATTGGTATTAGTTTTCATACAACCAACAGGGGGTGGTAGAAAATAATGAATCAGTGTCTCTACAGTTTTAATGAGGACTTATTTTCAGTGTAGAATTTTATACTCATCCAAACTGTCAGTGAAGTATGAGAATAGAAACAGTCTTTCCAGGCATGTAAGGACCTAGGAGATTGATTTGTCCACATTTTCTTTCTTATGAAGTTATTAGAGAATGTGTATCCAGAAAAATGGGTTATGATATAAAAAGATCATATGACAGTGGATCTTGAAAATAGTATTTTTTACTTAAGATAGGAGGGAAGTTCCAGGGTCACTGCCGAATAGTAGGTCTTACAGATATGTCACTTCAAGAGGGAAGTATTCAGTAGGAGATTTGAAACTAACCTTGAGACTTTGGAACCATTTAAGGTAATTATATAAGTAGACGAGGCAAAGGAAATAAAAAAGCAATTAGATACTCCAGGAAAATTAAAAATAAGCTGAGTAGGAAAAGGATACAGAGTGATAACTCACTCACTTAGATATGCACTGAATGTTATTTAATATTATATAAATATTATTTATGTATTCTTCATATACATGATGCTTAGGGTACTTCCCAGGTGACCCAAGTGGGAAGGAACCCACCTGCCAATGCAGGAGAGGTAACAGATGTGGGTTCAATCCCTGGGTCGGGAAGATCCCCTGGAGAATGGCATGTAACCCACTCCAGTGTTCTTGCCTGGAGAATGCCATGGAAAGAGGAGCCTGGCGGGTAATATGACTGAAGTGAGAGAGAGAGAGAGAGAGAGAGAGAGACACACACACACACACACACACACTGCTGAAGTCACACACACAAACACACACACCACACACACACACACCACACACACACACACCACACACACACAATGCTGAAGTGACACACACACACACACCACACACAGACACACACACACCACACACACACACTGCTGAAGTGACACACACACACACCACACACAGACACACACACACCACACACACACAGTGACACACACAGTGACACACACACACACCACACACACACACACACCACACACACACAGTGACACACACACACACACACACACCCCACACACAGACACACACACACCACACACACACACACACCACACACAGACACACACACACCACACACAGACACACACACACCACACACACAGTGACACACACAGTGACACACACACACACCACACACACACACACACACACCCCACACACAGACACACACACACCACACACACCACACACACACACACCACACACACACACACACACAATGCTTATTGACTTTAAGCTTACACACACACACACACACACACACACACACAATGCTTATTGACTTTAAGCTTATAAAAGCACAAACAGTTACACACACACACACACACACACACACACACACACACACACACAATGCTTATTGACTTTAAGCTTATAAAAGCACAAACAGTTAGAGTTACAGAACAGAGGAAAATTATTAGCCTTTCAGTATAAGACTATTTAGTGGAAACTGTGAGTTGAAAGTGAAGGAAAGGGGTACTAATAGCCTTCCTTTATTTTGTATTTTACAAAATGGAGTTTCAGTAGTATAGGAAACCATAAATAAAAGTATAAGTAAAGTTACAAAGATAAATAATAGAGGAATAATAATGAGTAACTGTTGGGAGGATGAAATTGGTTGTGTGAGGAGTTAAATTCTTTTTTATCATAGCAAGAAGTTAAGAAATAGTTAAAATTGGTAAATCAAGAAATACTTGCAAAGCTTATTGTTAGTAACTATTAAAAATACTGAGGTTGTTAATTCTGGGGCATTGGCAGTAAGAGACAGGGTTGAAACGTTTCTGTACACTTAGCATTTTTAAATCTCGAAGACGGGTAGATTTCATATATACGAACTTTATGGTTTTTTGATTTATATATATGATATATACATATAAATTTTAAAGAGAGCATGTATATTATGCTTCTTTAAAAGTTTGTATGTATTTAAAGTCATAGGAGCTGTGTGAAGTGATGGATATATTAACTGGCTTAATTATGATTACTGTTGTATGCTTTAAATATATACAATTTCTACTTGTCAGTTTTACCCTAGTAAAGCTGAAAAAAACTTGAAGGCAGGAAGAAGAATTTTGAGTATTACATTATGTGGACCGGTAGGAGCATAGCAGTTATAAAAGTGTGTGTATATAACTTAATAACATTTATTTTTTGTGATACCTAAATGGATATGGGAAATATTAGGACTTGATTATAATTGACAAATCTTTACTCAGGCTAGTTTAAACAAAATAAGAAGGGCATGGAGGAATTTATTAAATGACTAACCCATGGAAAAGCAAGGACTAGAACTAGTTTCAGGATTTTCTGAATTCAGAGAATAAAATATCTAGAATTGATCACTTTCCATCACTCCTTTTTTGGCTTCATTCTCTTGGGCTGCTGACAATTCTGGGATTAAGTTACTTTAACCAAAGGAAAAGAAACCCTCTGCTCCCACTTCTATTTCCCAAAACATTTTGGGAACTCAGGCCTGGCTGAGGTTATTTGCCTGTTGCTTGAATTAATCACTGTGTTGAAGAGAGTGTGATAAGAGTTTTGCCTGTCTGATAGTAAACACACCCCACAGCTAGGGGAAAAAGTGGAAAGAAGGATACTACATTGGCTACCTTGTGAGGACCATAGATTTGTTGGAAGGTAAGGAGTTTACTCAAGAAGTGAATGAGGTAGTGAGATAGAGAGCTGGCTAGGTAGGTAGACAAAAATAATGGATGTCATTTCAAAAAATATTTTTATATGATATTTTGAAAGCTACCAAAACATTTTCAATTATTCTCTGCTGATTTCTGAAGAGAAGAAAATAAATACTGAAAGAAAGATTAATTTTAAGCAAGAAGTACTATTCTTGATTCAGTGCCTATTTGGATTATTTCTCCCAATTTGGATTACTTCACTTTCATCTATATAATATTTAATTTTTCTGTTTTAATGTGAAAATGTTTTTAAAGTTTTCAAAAGTGCTTAAACAGATTTTTAAAGTCATTTGTTGACTTTCGTTCCTTGCTAGCTTTTTTTTTTTTTTTTTACTACTGCACATGAAGAGAATAATGTATTAATAAGCAAAAGTAAATCGTACCTAAGATGGACATTGTTAGGCAAAAGAAAGTAAATTATCTTAGTGGTTTGTTAAATAGTGATGTTTCATATTGGGGAAACTTTCTGCATTATTTGAATTTACTTTAGCGGAAAAGATAATTGTATTTTTAATACCAGGAAAAAAAAAATGGAGAAATAACCACATGGTGGTACCATTAAAAGAACAGTGAGTCTGTAACAGTGTTCTATTTTATTGGAATATTTGAGCCAGAAAACTATTCTAACAATTATTCTATAATTATTCATTCATTCCTTCTGTAAATCTCTGTGCTTCATTCTAAGAGATAAAATAGGAAATAAGAGATGAAATTAAAAAAAAGAGATGAAATCTTATTTTAAAGATCTTATAGACTTACTACATAAGCAACTCCAGTAGCATATATTATAAGTATAAAAGAATTACATGGTATAGTGAGAGAATATAACAGGGGACCTGACCTGGTCTGGGAGGTCAGGGAAAATATGCTTGGTGAACGAATACTTTAGCTAAATTTTAAAGGAATGATGGGAGTAAATTAGATAAAGGAGCAAAAGAAACTTCCAGGAATGGCAAACAGTGTTTAAGATGCTTGGACAGGATGTCAGGATATTAACGTATTTCACTATAACTCATATCTGTTTGTAGAATTCTTATTTATGATATATATCATGTATTTTCAAAGTTTTATTCACTTAACAAACAATGTATAGGCAAGCTAAAGTAGTATCTATAACATGTCTTATGCTAATATATATTTTATATATATATAAAATATGTTAAAATCACTATATTCTCTGGTAGTATTGTCCTGGTCTATATATGTTCACTTTCATAAAAACCAATACACACCTTGTAAATTAATACATATGTGAAGATCTACTTTCTATAGGCTGGGAGATTCTAAAAACTATACTTTTTCTAGGATGTTCTTTACAGAGAAGAAATTGGATTCTGTTTGCTGTTTTTTAGATTCTTAACCTGAGTGTTTTTTAAAATTTTACAGAAGTGACTAGTCATATAGGGAATTTTCTTAAATGGACTAATTATAATTTTTATCTGGGTTGACTTTCCTTGTAAGCTGTATTTTCTAAAGAAATGAAACTTTTGCTGTGTGTGTACATATGTGTTGGCACTAAAAGGGACCTCAAATTAATTCCTTTTTATAGATAAGAAAACTGAGACCTGAGAAGTTTGGGGATTTTTGTACATCTAAGCTAATTAAATATGTTTATTTTTTCCTATTGTTTTCTTGTTTTAGATCAGTTAAATATTGATTTCTAAGTTTTCCAAGTAGAACAAAGCCAAACACCTTTAAGTAAGTGGGCCTTCAGACAGACAGTGTAAACTTTATATCAGTTTTACATAAAAGCAAACTTTAATGTTGCCTTTCTAGCCTCTTTTATCTGGGCAGAAAGTAATATTCATAATTTCAGCATTCCAGGCAGGGTTCAGTAATGGAAGTAATAATTTGCTTGGCAGCCATTAGATCAAAAAGGACCCACATGATCTACTGGAGGTGAGAACTAGTTCAGCTAGCAGCATTTAGTATATACACCAGCAAACATTAAAAGTATATATGCCAATTTGTATAGAGAGAGAAGACCAAAGGGCCTTCTTTTTCATGGAACTAAGTGGGTACACTCTGCCTCTTAATAAGAGTGACTAGACTGTCATGGGCCACACATATAAAGAGATATCAGTGACCATTTCTGATTATGTTGCTGTATTGTACCATACTTCAGATATAGGCTTTGAGCCTAACTTTAGTCTCTGCTGTGTTAAACCATGTTTTATTTGGTTGCATTTATGACTTAAGGCCAGGTTTCAACTAATTTAGGGGACAGCCTAGACATCAAAGGAAGAAAGGCTAATTCTAAAGGACTTGTTTTGGGGGGATGATGGTAGGCCCCGCAAATTGAGAAGGGAATGGCAACCCACTCCAGTATTCTTGCCTGGAGAATCCCATGGACAGAGGAGCCTGATGGGCCTCAGTCCATTGGGTCACAAAGAGTCAGACAGGACAGAGTGACTAAACAACAACAAAGGCTCCATTAAAGGTGTTAGTTCTGTAGGCCTCAGTCAGTGCATCCTTACTCTACAACATGCAACACTTCTCTTACTTCTTGACGCTTCAACTATTTTGAACCTTCTCCAGTTTTGTATTCATTATATTTACTAATCATTTGTGGCAGGTGAACTTTATTTTAAAGAGAAATGAAGATTGTCTAGCCTTCTATTTCTTTATTTTCTCTCTCTAAGGAAGAAATCCCTTTTGAGCTCACTGGGGGTCTTAATTAAATTCCCTTACTAAATTCTCTGAACATTGTTTTTTCTTTGCTGTTACATTAGAATATTTTGTCTTCAGGATTTGTCATGCTTAAAGTCAAACTAGACAAACCTATATGCATTTACTTATATTGGCCATGTTTAAATGTTCAGCATTTCATTTGGTGCTATATGTGGACTGGCATCTTTTTTCCTTGTAATTGTGGTTTTTATTACTCCTTTTGTTAATTTCAGAGTGAAGTCATTGAGACTGTAGTCATCTTAAAGGCAAAAAGATACCAGGATTATTAACTGGCATATTTGTTTTGGCAGAGGTGCAGTGATCAGAAGACATCCTCTATTCTCACATCCAGTACCTGTTAAAATCTAGAAGGATGAATGTGTGTAGTTTTAAAAATGGTATTTATTATTTTCTAAGTAAAGGAAGGAAAGCTTGATAATTCTTTTGATTTCCTTCCCGTGGTAGCTTTGGTTGACAGAACTAGACTATATCATATACTGTCAGCTTTCACTGTGGAATGAAGTCAGAAGAAAAAACAAATAAGAAATGCATCTTTGGTTGTTGAAAATTTGACAAAATTTTGCTCATTGCTCCTTATACAGAAATCATAAACTCCCTCAGATGCACCCAAATACATAAAGCACATACTAATATACATAAAGGGAGAAATAGGCAAGCAATACAATAGTAAAGGACTTTAATTAATTGGTGGATCATCCAGACAAAATCAGTAAGGAAGCACTGGCTTTGAATGACACTTTAGACCAGATACACTTAACAGACATACAGAATATTCTATCTAAAAGCAACAGAATACACATTCTTCTCAAATGCATAGGATAGATAGATCATATGTTAGTCCATAAAACAAGTCTTAAAACATTTAGAAAAATGGAATCATATCAAGCATCTTTTCTAACTACAATGGTATAAAAGTAGAAATCAATTACAAGAAAAAAATTGGAAAATTCACAAATATGTGGAAATTAAACAACATGCTACTGACAGTCAAAGAACAGGTCAAAGAAAAATTAAAAAGTACTGAGAAAAGTGAAAATAGTAATACAGTATATCAAAACTTACGGTATATGGCAGGAGTTCTCAGGGGAAAGTTCATAGGAATAAATATTTACATCAAGGAAAAAAAAAAAGATCTCAAAAGTGTTGCCTCACTTTATATTCCTAGGAATCAGAATAAGAACCAACAAATGAAGCCCAAAATCAGTAGAAGGGAAGATATAACTAAAGATGAGTGGAACTAAATGAAATAGAAACTAAAAAGATTGATGAAACTAAGAGCTGGTTCTTGGGGAAGATAAAATTGACAAACTTTCAACTAGACTCACCAAGAAAAAAAAAAGAGAGGACTCAAAGTCAGAAACAAAAGAGGAGTTGTTATAGCCAATTCCACAGAAATGAAAAGGATCATCGGAGACTATAGTTGTCTCACTGCATCCGTGGGGGCATGGTTCCAGGATTTCCCCAGAGATACCAAAATCCACAGATGCTTAAGTCCTTTATATAAAATAACATGGTATCTGCAATTATCTCTAGATTACTTTTAATATATAGTACAATGTAAATGCTATGTAGATCATTGTAAATACAGAGTAAAAGCTATGTGAATCACTGCTACTGTTCAGCAAATTCAAGTTTTGCTTTTTGGGACCTTCTGGAATTTCCCTTCCCTTCCGATATTTTCCATATGTGGTAGACTGAATTCATGGATGTGTTGTGTGTGCTGTACCTATGTATATGGCGGGCTGTCTGTGCTATGAAGAATTATACCCCAATAAATTGAACAACTGAAGAAATGGATAAATTCCTATAAACATAGTGCCTACTAAGAGTGAATCATGAAGAAATAGAAAATCTGAACAGTACAGTTACTAGTAAGATTGAATCAGTAATTCAGAACCTCTCAACAAACAAAAATTCAGGACCAAACAGCCTTACTGGGAAACTCTACCAGACATTCAAACAATTAATACAAGTCTTTCTCAAACTCACCCAAAAATAGAAGAGAAAGGGATACTTCCAGACTCATTTTATGAGGCCAACATTACCTTAGTATCAAAACCAGACAAGGATATCATGAAAGCAAATTACAGGTCAATGTCCAGTGAAAATAGATGTATAAACCCTCAATCAAATATTAGCAACAATACATTAATTGTTGCAACAATACATTAAAATTTTGACAGAAATAGAACTAACCATTCCTAAAATTTGTATGGAACCACAAAAGACCCCAAATAGGCAAGGCAACTTGAGAAGGAAAAAGCTGAAGGCACCATACTTCCTAACTTCAAACTACAGTTGACCCTTGAACAGTGAGGAAGTTAGGGGCACCAACTCTCCCATCCGCTGTGCAGTGAAAAGTAACTTCACCATCAGTGCTTACATTTGAAGTTCCACATCCACAGATTTCAACCAACCAAAGGTTGTGTAGTATGTATTTAGGGGAGAAAAATCCAGGTGTAAGTGGACCTGTGCAGTTCAAGGGTTCTTCAAGGGTCAACTATATGTTACAAAATTATAGTAATCAAAACAGTATGGTACTGATATAAAAGCAGACATATAGGTCATCAAACAGGATAGAGAGCTCCGAATTAACCAACACATATATAGTCAATTAATTTATAACACAGGAGCCAAGAACATACAGTGGGGATTGGAGACTCTCTTTAGTAAATGGTTTTGGGAAAACTGAACAGCAAAATCAAAAGAATAAAACTGGACCATACACAAAAATCCAGTAACAGTGGATTAAAGAATCAAATGCAAGACCTGGAACTATCAAACTCCTAGAAGAAAACACAAGTGGTAAGTTTTTTGACATTGTTCTTAGTGATAATTTTTTTTTTACTTGACACCAAAAGCAAATGAAACAAAAGGAAAAATCAGCATGTGGGACTATATCAAACTAAAAAGTTCCTGCACAGCAAAGGTTACCATCAATAAAATGAAAAGCAACTTTATTGAATGAGAGAAAATATTTGCAAATTATATGTCTGATAAGGGGTTGTTATGCAAAATATAAAAGTATAAAGAACACATACAACTCAACAGCGAAAAAGAAAAATCAGATTAAACAAAATGGGTGGATATGAATAGATAGTTTTGCAAAGAAGACATGAAGATGGCCAACAGGTATATGAAAATGTGTTCAACATCACTATTCATCAGGGAAATGCAAGTCAAAACCACAATGAGATATCACCTCACATTTGTTAGAGTGGCTGTTATCAAAAAGGAAGAAGTAATAAGATTGCAAGGATGTGGAGAAAAGGGAATCCTTGTGTAGTGTTTTGGGGAATGTAGATTGGTACCACCAGTATTGAAAACACTGCTATGGAAGCACCTCAAAAAGTTAAAAAACTACCATATGGTATAGCAATTCCATTTCTGGGTATTAATATGAAAGAAACAAAAATATTAGCTCAAAAAGATATCACCATCCCTATGTTCATTGCTGTATTATTTGCAGTAGCCAAGATACGAAAGCAACCTAAATGTCCATCAGTACAGGAAACGATAAAGAGATGTGATATGTATGTGTATGTGTATTCACATGTCTATAAACAGCCATAAAAAAGAATGCACTTTTGCCATTTGTGACAGTATGGATAAACTTTGAGGGTATTATGCTAAGTGAGATAAGTCAGACAAACACCATAATGATTTCAGTTGTGGAATCTAAAACAAAACTGAACTCATAGATAGAGAACGGATTGGTGGTTGCCATAGGTGGGGGTTGAGAATAGGCCAAATGAGTGAAGATGGTTAAGAGGTACAAACTCCAGTTATAAACAGGTCACTGGATGTATGTATAGCTTGGTGACTAGTTAATATTTTATTATAAATTTGTAAGATGCTAAGAGAGTGGATCTTACAAGTTCTTACCATAGCGAAAAAACATTGTGGCTATATGTGGTGATGGATGTTAAGCTAGACTGTTGTGGTGATCATTTTGTAATATATGCAGGTATTGAATTATCATATTATATACCTGAAACTAATATAATGTTATATGTAAAGTTGTATCTGAATTTTAAAAAAATTCGAGAATGAAAGCACCAAGACACACTCATATTTTTAAAATATTTCATAAAAATAAATATGTGACTCATCTTGGCTGTATCTTATTGGTTATATTTTTCTTAAGCTATTGACTTTTGAAAAAGTTTTCCATTCTAATTTTGGAGCTGGGGGGATGGAATATAATTTCCTGCTGGTGATATAGGGAATAATCACAAGTAAATTTATTTTTGTCTCCTGTCTTCTTTTTGATTAAGATAGGTTTATATTGTTTAGTCGCTCAGTCGTGTCCTACTCTTTTGTAATCCCATGGACTGTAGCCTGCCAGACTCCTCTGTCCATGGGATTTCTCAGGCAAGAATACTGGAGTGGGTTGCCATTTTCTTCTCCAAAGATAGGTTTAGTAGGTGAAGATAAGTTTATAAGTTACAGGTAAGATTTATAGGTTATTTAAATCAATATCTAATTAGGGAAATGTAAATCATGCTAGATAATTCAGTAGAGGGAATTTAATTTAATTTATAGAACCAGTTTCATAGGTGTTGGAAGATCTGAGAGAACAGACCATGGAGAAGAGGAACCTAGACTTAGCAACTAGTAGTTAAGTTGCTGTTTCCCTGGAAATAGAAGGACAGAGGAACAAAGATGGAAGGCAAGAACTCAGAGACGGGAGATGGTTGATGAGGGGAAGATGTATTGATCTTCGTGAGAGACCTTGGAAGAGATAGAATTACTGCTAACTAGGACCCAGAAGAAGAGCAGGGGTAAAAGACCTCTTACTGCTCCCTTCCTCCTTCAGTTTGCTACCACTGCCTCCTTGGTCAAACCTAATCATTAGGCAGTTGCCTTCTGCACAGAGACGTCTGGGGTTTTTACCTCCCTCAGTTTAGGTAATAAAAATGTATTGAGAAGTGCTGGGATGGTGGTTATTGCCTCCCAACCTTGAGGGAGGAACCTGCACTGGAGGAAGTCACTGAAAGATAGCATGCTGTTCCAACACCTCAGGCCAACACAGTGAGGAGGGAAGTCATGCCTCTGAAAGTGGACCAGTCTTCCTTTATCCAAGAAGGGTGGAGAAGACTGGAGCAGAGGCGACTGTCACTTGATACTGGGGGCAGGGTGGGGTTTGCTGGACCCCAAGCTGACTCCTCAAACACCACGGAAGGGAGAGATTTTTTTTCTTCTCCAGCGGCAAACTCCTCCTACCCTTTATAAATCTTCCCTGGGTGAAGCTTTCATCCTGTAGGTTCATCACAGTGTTGTTAGCATTCAGACAGATATGATACTGTGGTGTGGTGGTGTGCTGATTGTCACAGAGATCAAAGACCTCTGTTTTTGAAAGGTATTTCCACTGATTTTATATTTGGTTGATAGGATTTTTTACCTTAGTACTTTAAAAGGTGTCTATCCATTGTTTTCTGGCTTGTGTGATTTTTTTTCTTTCCTAATGAAAAGTCTGGCATCCTTATTTTTGTTTCCCTGTATACAATGTGCCCTTTGGGGGGGCTATTTTTAAGATTTTCTTTGTAGTATCATTTTTTAAGTTTTGAGTAGGTGGTATAATACAAGTTCGTGGTTCAAAATTCAAGAAGTATGGTGAACACACAAAGAGATATCGTTCAGTTTATATCCTTCAATATTGTTTACAGTGAAAATGTCCTCTAGTTGCCATTTCCATAGGCAATCAATGTAATTATTCTCTTGGGTTTCCTTCCAGAGATATTTTATGCATATATCAAAAAGAAAAATCATGTTTCTTTTTCTTCCATTTAACAAAAATGCCAAAAGGTGCTATAGTATGCACCCTTTCTTCATCAGTCAGGACTATCATCAGTCATTAAAATGGCTATAGAGTATTTAAATGTTATGGATTTAACTAACTGGTACTCTGTTAATGAGTGTTTAGATTTTGTTCCAATCTATTGCTATCAAGAACCCTTTATCAACAACCCCTTAATTAATTGCCATGTATGAATGGCCCTAAGAATATATACAGGCACATTTTGTTTTGTTGCATTTTGCTTTACTTAATTCATAGGTAACTATTGTTTTACAAACCGAAGGTTTCTGGCAACCTTGCATTGAGCAGATCTGTTAGTGCTCAACAGAATTTGCTCATTTCATGTCTCTTTGCCTTATTTTGTTAATTCTCACAGTGTTTCACACTTTTTCATTATTATTATATTTGTTATTATCATCTGTAATCAGTGATTTTTGATGTTACTGGTACAGTTCACTGAAGACTCACATGATGGTTAGCACTTTTTAGCAATAAAGTATTTTTAAATTAAGCTATATGCATTTTTATGTATAATATTATTGCACACTTAATGGACTACACAGTCTAGTGTAAACATAAATTTTATGTGCACTGGGAAACCAAAAAAATAAATTCACGTGTCTTGCTTCATTGCAATATTTGCCTTATTGCGGTGATCTGGACCTGTATCTGAAATATCTGATTTCAAGGACTTTTTGCATATTGTACAGGTATCCTGGGAGTAGAACTGCTAAATCAGAGAATGTTAGGTTTATCATTTTGATAGTGCCAAATTTTCTCTGTTTACGTTGAGCCAATTTACAATATTGTTAGCTATATAAGAGGAGACCTATTTCCCTACATCTCTGTTAATGCAGCATTTTATAAATTTTTAAGATGATGACAATTTTCAAACCTACACAGAATTAAAAGGAATAGTATAATGAACTCCCCATCACCAGTTTTAATAATTATGAGTATATCATCAGCCTTCTTTTATCTCTACCTCTACACTCCTTACCCATTGCTAGTTATCTCTTTTATACCTTTATTGAGGCATAATTTCCACTAAGTTCTTGCAATTTAAGTATTATTAATCGATCCCTGGGTTGGAAAGATCCCCTGGAGAGGAAATGGCAGCCTACTCCAGTATTCTTACCTGGGAAATCCTATAGACAGAGGAGCCTGGCAGGCTACAGTCCATGGGGTCTCAAAAGAGTTAGATATGAGTTAATGACTAAACAACAACAGCAAATGATTTATAGAAAATTTATAAAGCTGTGCAGCCATTACTACAATCCAGTATTACTACAATTCTCCACCCCTGAAATATCCCCCATGCACACTTTCAAACAATCCTTAGTCTCTCCCCAGCCCAAGGAACATCTGTTTTCTATCTTAATATTACAGCTGCTATACCTAGACATTCCATGTAAACAATATATCACAACATGTAGGCTTTTACATATGAGTGCTTTCATTTAGAATAATGTTTTTGAAGTTCATGTTTTAGCACATCAGTAGCTCATTCATTTTTGTGCTGGATAGTAATCCATTTTATAGATACAGTACATTTTGTTTTTAAAATCTAGTAATTGATGGATATTTAGACTGTTTGCAGTTTTTGGCTATGAACATTTGTGTACAAGTGGACAAATGTTTTTATTTTCTTTGACTAGATATTTAGGAATGGGATTGCAATATTCTGTGATAGTGTTGCGGGCTTCCCTGATAGCTCAGTTGGTAAAGAATCCGCCTGCAGTTCAGGAGACCCTGGTTCGATTCTTGGGTCAGGAAGATCCCCTGGAGAAGGGACAGGCTACACAGTCCAGTATTCTTGGGCTTCCCTTGTGGCTCAGCTGGTAAAGAATCCACCCGCAATGCGGAAGACCTGGGTTCGATCCCTGGGTTGGGAAGATCCTCTGGAGAGGGGAAAAGGCTACCCACTCCAGTATTCTGGCCTATAGAATTCCATGGATTGTATAGTCCATGGGGTCGCAAAGAGTCGGACACAACTGAGCGACTTCCATGATAGTGTCATTCACTCAGTCGTCCAGCGCATTGCGAGTCCACGGACAGAGGAGCCCACCAGGAATTCTCAGGCAGAATTCCCTTCTCCAGGAGATCTTACCAACCCAAGGATCGAACCCAGGTCTTCTGCGTTGCAGACGGAGTCTTTATGTTTAACATAGAACTGCCAAACTCTTTCTAAAGTGACTACACCTTTAAAATTCTAACCAGCTATCTATAAGGGTTTCAGTGTCTCCGCATATTCACTGACACTTACTATTTGTCTTTTTCATGATAGCTATTCTAGTAGTTGCATAGTGGTATCTCAGTTTTGGTGCATTTCCTCAGTGCTGTTGATGGTAGATCTTTTCATGTATCTATCTTCTATGCTTATCTTCTTTAGTCTTTTCCAATCTTTTGCCAATTTTTAAATTGGATTGTTTACTTTATTGAGTTTTAAGAGTTCTTTATACTAGTTATACATTCTTTATCAGATATATGATTTGTAAATACTTTTCCCTATGCTGTGACTTACCTTTTCATTTTCCTATTGGTGTCTTTTGAAGTTTATTACTGGTTTTAAGAAATTTGATTGTAATTTTACACAGTAGTTTCTTTCACATTTCTTACTCTTAAGCTTCTTGGAATTTTGCGTTTGTACTTTTTCCCAAATTTGTAAAATTCCTTTGAGAATTTTTTTAGAAACAACCATTATGTTTTCTTAAAAGACGCCACTTGAAGGAAATCCACGGTTGACTCACATGTTACTGACTGTTCTGTTCATTTTTTTCAGTCTTTGTGTGTGTGTTGTTTTAATAATGCTGTATCTTGTTTTTACTGACACTGTCTTCTGCAGTTTAATCTGACATTAATCCCATACAATATATTTTCCATCTCAGACATTGTATTTTTTTATTTATAAAAGTTTCAGTTGGGTCTTATGTGTTCCCTTTCTCTGCTTAAGATGATGATTCTTTACCTCAGGAGTTGGCAGACTGGCTCATGGGGTCAAATGCTGTCCATAGCTGTTTCCATTTTCATTTTTAATATGGCTCCCAAGCTAAGACATACTATATTTTTAAGTAATGGTATTTAAAAACTTGTGAGGTTGGTGGCAGTGGGGACGGGGGAGGGGGGAGGAAATAAAAATGTGAGAGAGACCTTCATGTAAAGCCTAAAATATTATCTGACAACCCAGGCTCCACCTTCAACACAATACGACAGTGGAGGAATCTGAAGCCAGTGGTGCACTGCAGGTCATGATAGCAACAACTCACATGATGGCAATAACACAAGCCCACCCAGCTCATGACTAGATTTCTTTCAATGCCCAACAGTAAAGGCTAGCAGAAGAAAAGGCATGTCATTTTCCAGGTACCAACTTTATTAGTATCTGTCTTTACGTTCATAATCATGAAGCCTAGCTTTCAGCCAAAAATTATGGACACATGAAAAAGAAAAAATAATGCACTATCAAGGGACAAAGCAGTTTGTAGAATCAAATTCACATATAAAGATCTAGTGGTAAAAGTGGATAACATGATTGAAATATATTGAGAATTTCAACAGAGAGCTAGGACACTTTAAGAAAGATTCAAATGGAAATGCTAGAAATAAAAAATATAGTAACAGATGAAGAATGCCTCTGATGGGCTCATCATAGAGTTAGCATAATACAGTTAAGAAAAGAATAAATGAATTCAAGTGTAGGTCAAAAGAAATTACCTAAACTAAATGACAAGGAGAAAAAAAAGAAAACAGAACAGAGGGTCTAAGAACTTTAAGAAAATATGAACTTGTATAACATAAGTCTGTTAGAATCCCAGAAAGAGAAGTAAAATGAGGCAGAAGAAATACAAGACAGTAGCTGTGTGTTTTTTCAAATATACTGAAAGACATTAAACCATAGATCTAAAAATCTCAGAACAAAGAGCAACAAACAGAATAATAAATAGAATAATAAACAGAATAATAAACTCTCTCTTAGCCTGCCACCTAGATCATCTGAATGCATCACATTTAAACTCAGAAGATCACAGAAAAAATCTTGAAGGCCACCAGAGAAAAAAGACATTAATTTAGAATACCACATCAGACATCTCAGAATCTATGTAAGCCAGAACATGGTCAAGTGACATCTCTAGTACTGCAGGAACAAGTCTTTCAACTATTAATTCTTGAGGGAGAAGTAAAGATGTTTTCAGGGAAGCAAAAGCTGAAACATGTGAACTACAAAGAGATGTAGCACAAGTATAATGCCAGACAGAAAATCTTATCAGTATTCTTATGCCGCTCCTGACTTTTGAATCATAATTAAGAAAAATTTCTCTATAACCAAGTTGTATGTGATTATTTCTGATATTTGTATTAATTTTTTTATATTTAGCTTTTTGATCCATTTTGAATTTTTTCTTATGTTTGGAAGTTGGAATGAATCAATTTTGTCTTTTAATACTGGGCTATCCTATGAAGTCAACATTTTCCCTGATTTGAGATGCTGCTTTTGTCACATAGTCACTTCTCCCATGCAACTGTCCTATTTTTGGATTTTCCATTAAATTTCATTAGGCTGTTTGTTCATGTGCCAGTATAATGCTGGTTCAATTATAAAGACTTTCAAATGTTTTAATATTTCAAAATGTTTTCATATTGGCTAGTTGCTTTTCATTGCTCATGCTATTTCATGGTTTTCATGGATATTCAGTTTTGTAATCAACTTTCTACTTTCAGGTATACGAATATATAAATTAGGAGAACTTAGTACTGAAGTATGTATTTTGTAGGCTTTTTATTGTCCTTCAGCTCAAGAGCACTAGAACACAAAGACTGAAACTTCTTACTCCAGTTTTAATGCTATCGATATTATATATTTTTACTATGATTTTTAAAAGCCCAGATGAAATTATTATTATTGCTTCATGCTGTCAGATTTTTTAGTCATTATATGCTTACTAATTTGCATTATTGAATTAGCATCTGCTTCCCTCAAGGCTCAAGCAGTAAAGAATCCACCTGCCAATGTAGGAGGCACAGAAAACGCTAGTCGCTAGTTTGATACCTGGGTTCAGAAGATCCCCTGGAGAAGGAGATGGCAACCCACTCCACTCGTCCTGTGGACAGAGGAGCCTGGTGGGCTATATACTTCATGAGGGTGCAAAAGAGTTGGACAGCACTGAGCACACACGCACTTTACTAATTTGCATCTAATTTCCCATGTCTTTTAAATAGTCTATTTTTTTTCTGGTTGTTTATACATTGTTCTTTGGTGTTTTATAAGTACTGTGATTAGGTAGGTATAGATTAATCATTATGGAAATTTCTTGGGCTTTCTAGATCTGGTATCTTTTATCAGTTATAAAAAATTCTTACCTAGTTTTTGTCTTAGCTTCATTCTCTCTTTTTTTTTATTTTTTGTGGAAGTATAATTAGTCATGTTAGAATTGTACACTCCATTCCTCATGTCTTTAACCTTTGCATGTGTTTTCCATTTCCTTGTCTCTCTATATTGCACTTTATTTTTTTACAGATCTTTCAGTTTACTAGTTTTACTAGGTTTTTTCTTCAGCTGTGTCTAACCTGCAGTTAAATGTGTTCATTGACTTTTAATTTTGTTGATTTTATTTCTATAAGTTTTTGATTGCTATTATATTTTTAAATCATTTTTAATATTTCTTTATTCCTTAAATGTGGAGTAGGAAATGGTAATTCACTCCAGTATAATCCCATGGACAGAGGAGCCTGGTGAGCTACAGTCCATGGGGTTGCAAAGAGTCAGACACGACTTAGTGACTGAATAATATTCCTTAAACTATATTATCCTCATTTTATATTCTAGATCTGGTTTAAATATATAGTGTCTTTGTGAATTTTCTTTTGCTTCTTGCTTATGGTGTTGTCTTTCCTTATATAGGCTATGATTTTTACTGACATCATCATTACTAATATTTACAAATACTACAATATTTTCAAATTGTGAATTTGTATGTTCTTGGAATAAATTTATTTGTAAAAATTGAAGCCTGGGTTTGAAGTGGATATTTAGAAAGGATTTACATTTGTTTCAGCCAGAGACCTAGAGATACTACTAGCACAGGACCAGTCTCAGTTAAAGTCGTGGCCTTGAGAATTTTTGGACCATGTACAAATATGAATTCAGGTGAAAACCCATATGAGAGGATTTTAAATTAGTCTTTTTTTCCCCTTTCCTGTGTAATTCAGTGTGCAACCAGGCAGTTTTCCTTACAGGCTTAGAAATGTGGTGAAACTGGTGGGAGGAGCATATTAGTGTAACTATTTAAATTTTTAGTCAAGGGAAAAGCCAGCTGTTTTAGCCAGCATTTTACTTATTTTCAGAGGGTGAATCACCAAAGGTAGTGATTCATAATTTAGAAAAAATAATGTACAGTTTCTTTATCTGTATATATTTGAAAAAAAATTATAGACTTTTTTCCCCTCAGTAAAGACATTACTGAAGAAATTGTTTTGAAGATAAATACATTTGAATGGTTGAGTATGACTAAATGCTCTTTGTTAAGCTTAAGTAGCATTTAAGTTGAAATATCTACATGATCAAAGATTTAGAATTATTATTGAAAAAATTGTTAAAAATTGAGAGTTTATAACATTCTATTCTATTCTTATTTAATTCATGTAGAATAGACCTAATTTTATTTGGCTTAAATTGGTAAGTGGATTTCTCGTATTTGGGTAGTTAAGCATCATAATTTAGTGGAATTTTCCTGTGGTACATAAGTGTACAAATCCACATTCTTGTATTTCATTGTGAAAATTACTTAATCTGCTTCAGAGACCCAGAAAGGAAAAGTAATTCTGGTCATAATTACCAGTCTATTATTGTGCGCCTGTGTATTTTAGGAAGTACCTTATTACCACTTGTAGTATATGTGAAAATATCTGAATTCTAAGGCCAGAATATAGTTTGTTTCATAAACTGGGACTCTAGTGGTATTCTAGTTATTTAAGCTTACATAGCTAATAGGAATATACTGTTTGATAAAAGTAAAAATGACTATAAAAGGTATAATTTTTTTATTCAAAAGGCATGCCATCTATAATATACTCATCCCACTGCAAATAATTTGTTTTTATATAAATAACCTTATTTAGGTATTTCTATTTTGAATAATTATTTCAGTTTAGTTGAATGAACTGTAGGTAACCTATAATTAGGACCAGTACTATTTATAATTGACTTATGTATAGACCATTACATATTAAGCATTATTCTAAATATATTAGTTTATCCAAATATTAAGCATTGTATGAAACACATTCAACATTTCCAATATTACATTATACAATAATACATTTCTGAAGAAAAACATTTTGATTAATTTTGTTAGATATCTTAAAAATCTTCATAGTATAAGTAAGGAAAAATTGGTGTCTTATATTTCAACAAAACTGACATATGCACAGCTGGGAAAATCTCATGAAGACTTTAGGTTTTCTCTTAGATTGTTGAAGGAAACTTTGATGGCAACATTAATGATAAAAATAGTTCTGTATTATTATTAGCAAGCACCTATACAGCACCACCAGGGATCGTTTTAAGTGCTTTACAAACTATTATTATTGTTCCTGTTTTATAAATAAAGAAACTGAGACACAGAGATGCTAAGTGACTCGCCCAGGGTCACATACAAAGGAAAAGTGGCGCTGAGAGGGAAGCCCATTGTTGGCTCTAGACCACGGCTGAGTAAGGGCCAGAGAGCAAATCTTTTTAGGCTTAACTAGGAAGGGCTAGTTGCAGCTACTCAGTTTTCTTATCTGGTGTGAAAGCAGCCATAGTAAATATGTAAATATATGGATGTGGCTCTGTTGGAACAATCATGTACTTACTGACAATGATATTTAAATTTCATGTAATTTTTACCTGTTAGGAAATACTATTCTCTTGTGTTCCCCCCCCCCTTTTTTTTGTTTTTAACAATTTAAAATTTTAAATTTAAGTGTTCTTGTTCATGCATTAAGAAATAAAAACAGTAGTTTGCTAGCTCTGCCCTAGACTGCTGCATATTTTGGGGAGTCCTACCTTGTTCTAGGGCTTCCTGGTGGCTCAGATGGTAAAGAATCTGCCTGCAATGCGGGAGACCTGGGTTTGATCGCTGGGTTGGAAATATCCCCTGGAAAAGGGCATGGCAACCTATTCCAGTATTCTTGTCTGGAGAATTCCATGGACAGAGGAGCCTGACAAAGTACAGTCCATGGGATCACAAAGAGTCACACACGACTGAGTGACTAACACACACACACACCCCCGTATTGTCACACACACACACACAAACACACACACACACACACCCACACCCATGTTGTTATACATCATTATCTACTAGAGAAGAAAATGGTAACCCACTGCAGTACTCTTGCCTGGGAAATCCCAGGGACAGAGGAGCCTGGTGGGCTACAGTCCATGGGGTCACAAAAGAGTCTTAGCGACTAAACAGCAACTCTTTATTTGTTTTTCATGTGGTTTTTCTCATTATAATGTCATTACAATGGGCCTTGTTATTGAAGTAGCTGGTAGAGATATACAGATCTCTTGTAAAGTTGGCTCCCCTTTCATGTTCACATAATACAGCATAATTCTGCATATTTTTTTTGATTATCTACCAGGTCATATAAATCTGCACACTCATCTCTAAATTAATTGCTGTAACATATTTTATGTCTACTGAAAACCTTGTATCTCTCCCTTCTTCAATAAAATTAAGTACTCTACTAATTAGAACCATCTACTCAATGTAATGATGCAGTTTCTACCCCATTATACCTAGTGCAAATTTAACATTTCCTTGTTTCACCATGTTATAATAGATATATATGCAAAGTACACTACTTTGATAGTACAGATGAATCACCTATATATTTGTCTGGAGAGAAGGCAGGGAGTTGTTAGGCTAAGTTCCTAGGTAAAATCTTATAAATAGGTCTGAGGAAGCAAAAGATCCAAACACCTTTATGCACACAGTAGTTTTAAGATGTGTAGGAAATGCTGCAATTCGTGTGCATGGAATTTGGTAACAGGTATGTGTATAAAAGTAGTTTTGGGTCAGACATAAAGGTTGTTATGTCATGTCAAAATAAGGAATTTGAATTTCCTTCTCTTCATCAGTGGTCTCAAATACCTAAATAGAATAGGAAAGGAATATAAGTAATAAGTCAAGTAGGCAGTGTGTTGAGGAAATGGGAGGTAGATGGAAACTGGCAAATTGGAAAAAAGTCCATGCCCTGACTAAAGGTAATACCTGCTCAGCTTATTTTGCTGTGGGGAGATAAAGGGGGTTTCTGTGTTTTAAGAGCTCAGAGAAATCTATATTTAGTCTGAAATATCAGTTTTTAAACATTGGAAACTGACTAAAATATTTGAAAATAATACGTTATCCATATATAAAGCAAATGTGTCAGCTGGAGGTCTTTGTTTTAGATGATACAATCTACACAGCAATTGGTAAGTTTAAGTAATTAGATCATTCTGTGTTTTAGGAAGATAACAATGGCAGCTATGTTGAACATGGATTTTAAGTAAAGTGCAATAGCAAGACAAGAGATAGGGTCTGTTAGAAATTTAAAGATGAGACAGATGTGAATTAATGCTTTATTAATAGGGATAGAGAAGACTCCAGAAATACATTGATGGTGCTATTTTATACTGACTTAATGATGGTAAAATAAATGCTTAACGGTTGATAATGAAAAATAATTCTCCTTTTCATCCCTGACCTCTAGTTTCTGCTTCCCCTTTGTAAGGCAGTTGTTTTTTACCAGTTTGTTGCTATCGCTGGCAGTCTGGTATTTTGCACTGGTATACATGTGTCCTTTATGCGTTCCTTTCCTTTGCACCAGTAATGATGTAATGAATAGATTTCTCCATCTTTGCTTAACAGTATATCCTGGAATTTTTTCCCCTTATCTGTTCATACAGATGTAGACATATTCTCACTAATATTCTCATTAATGTTTATATTTCATTTTATGGGCGTATTATAATTAATTTACCCAGTCCCCTGAGGTAGACATTGCGTATGTTTCCATTCTTTTACTACTACAAACCATCTGTGGATACATATCCATATATGTGTGTGTTTCTGAACTTGTGTATTATCTGGAGGATTAAATTCTTTAACTGGGAATGGTAAGTGTAATGGTATATGTGCATTTTTAACTTTGACTATTACTGTGCTGTCTTTAAATGAAGTAGTGCCACTTATCAGCCCCCCAACTAGATATCAGAGCCTATTTCTGTCCTTCAGAGCCATCATATGATATTTCAATGTTTTTATTTTTGTAAATTTGATAGGAAAGATGAAATTTCATCTTAATAATTTCACTTAGTTACAGTAGGGAATCTTTTCATATTTGAAAAAAATCCACTTGAATTTCTTTTCCGTAGTCGTCTTTCTAGTTTTCTACTAGGTTGTTAACTTTAAAAAAAAATTTACTTGTATAAGCTTTTTAATTAAGGAAATCAGCAAAGATTCTTAGTGTATTATTTTGTTTTTGACTGCTTTTATGTGGTTTTGTTCTGTTGACATTTAAAACTAATAAGTAGTCAAATTTATAAATAAATATAGCAATTTATGGAATATGGTTACTATGCTATATTTAGAAAGGTCTTTGTAACTATTGTGTAATATCTAGGTCTTTTATATAATTAAAAAAATTCTCAGTTACATTCTTCATTTGCATTAAAAATTGTCTTTATTAGCAATTTACTTTGAATAAAGGCAAAAATAAAAAGATAAGAAATAACACACATTGGCAAGGAACTGGAGAAAAGGGAACCTTTGTACACTGTTAGTGGGAATGTAGATTGGTGCATTCTGGAGGTTCCTTGGGAAATTAAAAATGGAACTGTTAATACAATCCAGCATAATAATAATACTTGGGTATTTATCCAAAGAAAATAATTCAAAAAGATATATGCACCAATTGTTTATTGCAGCATTATTTATAGTAGTCAATATATGGAAACAGCCTAGGTGTCCATCAGTGGACTAGTGGGTAAAATAGATGTGGTATGTGTATATATATGCACAATAAATAGTATTCAGCCATTAAAAAATGCAGTATTGCCATTTGTGACAACACGAAGGAACCTGAAGGGTAGTATGCTCAGTGAAATAAGTCAGATAAAGACTGCATGAGCTCACGTATATGTTGAATATTTTAAGCCTAAAGAAACAAGAAAACCCCAAGATAACAAGCTCATAGATACAAGCAGATTAGTGGTTGCCAGAGGTGGACAGTGAGGGTTAGGCATAATGGGCGAAGAGAGTCAAAAGGTACAAACTTCAGTTACAAAAGAAATCATAGGGATGTGATTACACAGCATGGTGACCACAGTTAATAACACTGTATTGTATACTTGAGAGTTGCTAAGAGAGTAGATCTTAAAAGTTCTTTCAGAAGAAAATAATTGTAACTATGTGTGGTTATAGATGTTAATTATAAACTTATTGTGATCACTTCACATGTACAAATGTTGAATCACTGTGTTGTATACCTGAAACTAATATATTATTGTGTGACAATTATGCCTTAAAAGGGGGAGCCAAAAGTGTTTAAAAAATATTCAGGTATTCCTAATTGAGTCTTCTAGGTTAATAAAATTAAAAAAAAATTAGGGTTTTGTCATTTGTGTTATTTTAGGATTACTGAATATTAAATAATTTTTAATAGTTTTCCATGCTCATGATTAGGAAATAAGTCATATTTCTTCCTGTGTGAACTCATGAATTGTTAAAGGCACATAAAGTACTTAGTAACAGTATTTTCCAAATAACTCATTTAAAAAGGAGGACTCACAGAGTTCAAACAGTTTATCATAAATGGGATAATCAAGGTCGGCCTAGGATTTGAGGACTGGTGTGTTACTTTTTAGCTATAGAATTGGTGATTTTGTTGTAATACAAATGTTGACTGAGAGTTTCATTGTGACTCTTAACTTTTTTGTGTGTATATATTTTATATTTTGTGTCAGTTTTACCCATCCCTGGCTTCCCTAGTGGCTTATATGGCAAAGAGTCCATGTGTGATGCAGGAGACCTGGGTTTAACCCCTGGGTTGGGGAAGAGCCCCTGGAGAAGGAAATGACAACCCACTCTAGGATTCTTGCCTGAAGAATCCATGGACAGAGGAGCCTGGAGGGCTACAATCCATGGGGTTGCAAAGAGTCAGACATGACTGAGCGACTAACCACTATATCCCTCTGGAAAAAAAAAAAAAAAATTAGATTTTGCATTTTCTCTGGGGTCTGTTGTACTGGGGCCAAGTGGGACTATGATTTTTTAATCATTTTGATATAAGCCATATTTTTGCCACCTGGTGTATCACTGCATTTTTTTCCCCTTGGTTGCAAAACAGGAGACCTGAGTTTGATCCCTGGGTTGGGAAGATCCTCTGGCGAAGGGAATGACAACCCACTCCAGTTTTCTTGCCTAGAGAGGATCCTGGCAGGCTGCAGTCCATGGGGTCACAGAGAATTGGACACGATTGAGCGACTAACACTACTCCTATTACTAGACTCAAGTAATTGTATTGATATAGAACTTCAGAAGAGCTGACTCATTTGAAAAGACCCTGATGCTGGGAAAGATTGAGGGCAGGAGGAGAAGCGGGACGACAGAAGATGAGATGGTTGGATGGCATCACTGACTCAATGGACATGGGTTTGGGTGGACTCCAGGAGTTGGTGATGGACAGGGAGGCCTGGCGTGCTGTGGTTCATAGGGTCGCAAAGAGTCGGACACAACTGAGCGACTGAACTGAACTGATATTTCTTTTTATTATAATTTTACCAAAAACATAACATGAATCCTAAATGATTAATGGGCTTCCCTTGTAGCTCAACTGGTGAATCCGCCTGCAGTGCGGGAGAGACCAGGGTTCAATCCCTGGGTTGGGAAGATCCCTTACAGAAGGGAAAAGCTACCCACTCCAGTATTCTGGCCTGGAGAATTCCATGGACTGTATGTATAGTCCATGGGGTTGCAGAGAGTCGTATGCAACTGAGTGACTTTAACATCACCTCACTTCAAATGATTAATATAGCTTTTCAAAGCGAACTATTTTAAAGCTAAATATCTGGTATTATGTAACTGTTATTTCTTGACAATCTTTTAAATTGGGGCAAAAAAAATCAATCCATTCACTTATTCTTTCTAGGAGTTTCTTTGAGTTGCTGCTGTTCTTTGGAAGAGATGAATTTTATGAAGAGCCCTTAAAGGATATTCTTGGATCTTTCCAGGTAAAACAGTTTATTAATTTCATTTTAATATACCTTTGAAACAGGCCCTTATGCTCCCCCTGAAAATAGTATATTGATTATAAGCTTCTAGATTTCTTAACATGGCAATGCGTAAGATTCTGTTACACTGGCAGAAAAGAAAGTTCTTAAAGGTAACTTTTAGCTGTACTTCTAAGCAGTTTATACATTAGATTTTAATTCCTTATTTGCTAGACTGGAGCCTGCTGCCACCACCCCCTGTAGCTTTCCAAGCACATCCTTTTATTGCTAGCATGCTTTTTATTGCTAAAGGCTTTCATTGCAAAACCCCATGCAGAACTTAGCCGTAGAAAAAGCAGTCTTTTTGCTTAGACTAGAAGCAGGCTGTCTGTCCCCATGCCACTTTTTCCCTTGGCTATTTTCTGATTTTCTCATCTATTTCCTTAATAGCCTTCCCAAGAGAGGAGGCAGGTTTTTTTTCTTTTTCTTTTTGCATACACTCTGTGAATGAAGAGTAAATCTAGAAGGGGATGACTAAAGATCTAAGACGTCACCTGTAGATACAAGATCACATGATTTTTTTTTTACCATTTTGTTGGAAAGCCGTATATAGTACTGTGACTTACTAATGTGTCCTCGCAGGCAGTATCTCATTGCCCTTTGTGGCAGTGGAATAAAGGAAGATGTGGGGCTTCCCAGGTGGTGCAGTGGTAAAGAATCCTCCTGCTAATGCAGGAGACACAGGTTTGATCCCTGAATTGGGAAGATCCCCTGGAGAAGGAAATGGCAAGCCACTCCAGTATTCTTGCCTGGGAAATCCAATGGTCAGAGAAGCCTGGTGGGCTAGAGCCCACGGGGTCGCAGAGTTGGACACAACTGAGTGACTGAGCACACACACTTAAAGGAAGATGGACTTTGAGCTCCCCCTAGGGGTATAATTGTTCAGACAACATATTGCATTCTACATTGAGGAAGGAAATCATCAGAGTCACAGGGAAGTTGTGCAGTGCTTTCTCTCCCCTATAGTTTTTATTTCATGTTTACTTAAAGAGTTTTAGATTGAGTTAAAACAGATTTTTATGATTGGTCATTCTGGTACATACATAAAATAGGAAGTGAAGTGAAAGTCGCTCAGTTGTGTCCGACTCTTTGCGACCACATTGACATATAGTCCATGGAATTCTCCAGGCCAGGATGCTGGAGTGGGTAGCCTTTCCCTTCTCCAGAGGATCTTCCCAACCCAGGGATCAAACCCAGGTGTCCTGCATTGCAGGTGGATTCTTTCCCAGCTGAGGCACCAGGGAAGCCCAAGAATACTGGAGTGGGTGGCCTATCCCTTCTCCAGCAGGTCTTCCCGACCCAGGAATCGAATCGGGGTCTCCTGCATTGCAGGCAGATTCTTTACCAACTGAGCTATCAGGGAAGTCCTAAAATAGGAAAACTATAAGCAAACTTAATTGGCTAAGGTATATCTAAAACTTCTTCACACTCAGAATCTGACTTTAGAATTGCTTTTCTCTCCAGTTATCAGTGTCTGTTTTTCTACACTATTTTGTGTTCAGTGGCATCGAAAGTGTTGGTGATGTAGCATTTCCTAAAATAATTAATAAAAGAACTAAAAGTCATTTGTACTGGGTTTTTAAAAGCTTAAAACGACTTAAAATAAGTTCCTGCTTAACTAGTCACCTTTTGACTCCTGCTTCAGGGGTATTAGGTTAGATTAATTATCCTAAATGTCACCTCTACCATCACCAGTAAACCGTTTGGCAAGGTTTCATGCTGTCTTTAATGTCCTTGCGTTCAGAATGACAACTACATCATAACCATTACCAGGCTGACATGGATCCAGATAGTATTGTACAACAATCTGATTTCAGTGTTATAAAAATATGAAAAAAACACACCTTAGAATCAGTTACATTATATTGAACTTTCTATTGTATCCATCCTTACATCCAGCAGAAGAGGTAAAAACGCCTGTTCTCATGGAAACTGCATTCTAGCTAGAGTCTATATTCAGTATTTTAAAATAATCTTCCATTCCATTTTTCCTTTGACGCTTGTGTCCTTAGCAATCTATTCTTGAATTTTTGCTTCAGTAAATATTTATTTAGGTCCCACTGTGTGCTATGCACCAAGTGCTGTAAAAAAACCTTAATAAGCAAAACCAGAAAAGCCTTGCTATTGTGGACTTTAATTCTAGTTTAGAGACAGAAAGACAAGAAGTCAAACCTTTGTAAATTGCAAGTATTTTAGAAAGTGACAAATGACTTCAGTGGGAAATACTGAAGTGTTTTTAGAGTTGATGAGAGACAGTATTTGACTTCTGTTTTAAATGTGTGAAATCATAATATTTGTGAAGGGTATATCCTTTTTTCGCTTTGTCAACAGAGTTTCCATTCAGTTATCTAAATAATTAATTCCTCAATAGAGAGAGTTCCTCAACCTCAATAGGTTTGCACTGTTTTCTATTTCCTTAATAAATTCTAAAACCCACCCCTTCTCTTGTTTGTTTTCAATCCCTGCATTTCTGCTACTTGTGATATTGTGGCCGATTCCTACTCTAAATTTTCCTAAGCCTCTAATTCCTGCCTCTTTGGAGAAATTTCAACTTTTGTTTCCATTTTAGCTTTATCTGGAGAATAGTCTTTATTTTCTAACTGAACCACTGTTGCTGGTGCTTCCCCAGCCGTGTGCCCTAAGGGACTCAAGAAAGGCCAACATGTAGTCCATCATGTATACTTTTTTAAAACCTCACGTTTGTAAGCTTGTGAATTCTCCAGGCTGTAGACCAACCTTTGATAATCCAATGATAAACCCAATGTCACCTTTTGAGTTTTTTTTTTTTTAGTACTTTCTTCTAGTGCAAGCCCTAGTTCCCAAGTGGTACATTTCTATCCATCTTTCATACAGATTCATACCAACTACAAGAAGTAGGACAAACACAGCGCTGCTCATACTCTAGTGTACATAAAGATCACATGGGAATTTCGTTAAAATCCAAGTTAATGATTCAGTAGTTCTGGGTTGGGACCTGAGAATCTGCATTTCTAACAAGCTCTGAGGTGATACTGATGGTGCTGGTCCCTAGATCACACTTTGAATTAGCAAGGGACTAACATTCTTGGCAGATGTGAGTTAATTGTTCATTCTCTTCCCCACCCACTTCCTTCCCATTTCCCGATTTGCTGCTCTGTCATCTTGGGCGAGTTACATAATTTTGGTGTCAGTTTCATTGTTTGTAAAGTGGGAACAGTAATTGTATTTGCTGCATAGGGTCCTTCGTTTGGCATTGTTCTTAAAAAAAATGACCAGGTTTAAGGCCTAAGGGAGGCCTATAGCCTGTCTGGTGAAGTGTGTGAACTCATTAAGTCATATTATCCGGATTTCTGTTTTTCATGATGAAATCAAAACCTACCTCTTAAACTCATTCTTTTCTTCTGTGAATTTCAGATTTCCTAAACCTTGAGTTGTTTAGGTAGAAATTACTTACTCTTCTTATCCATTGACTATATTTTTCTCTGTGCTTTATTCCAAGAGGAAACTTCATTCTTAGAGCAAGATGTTCCATATACAGATTGTCCCCAACTTACAGTGGTTCAACTTAGGATTTTTCAGCTTTACGATGGTGTGAAAGCATACCATTCAGTAGAAAGTGTACTTCACATTTTGAAATATGGTGCTGTCTGATGATGCTGGGCAGCGGCAGCAGCTTCCAGTAGCTCCAATTGGCCATGCCATCATGAGAGTAGACAACCAGTACACTTAAAACCATTCTGTACCCAGACAACCATTCTGTTTTTCACTTTCAATATAATCAATAAATTACATGAGGTATTCATTACATTTTACTATAAAATAGGTTTTGTGATAGATGACTTTTCCCAACTACAACCCCAGTATAAGTGTTCTGAGCATTTTTAAGGCAAGCTTGGCTAAGCTATGATGTTTGGGAGGTTAGATGTATTAAATGCATTTTTGACTTAGGGTATTTTATCTTACAGTGGTTTATTGGGCCTTAACCCCCATGTAAGTTGAGGAGGATCTGTGCTGGCTCCTAAAAGCTTGCTTTCTTGGTACTTGGCTTCTGGTAATTTTTCTTTACCTCAACATAAGAAGATGACACATTTCTTGTGTGATGCACCAACTTCATTATTATTATTTTTATTCTGTTTGTTGGTGAGCTTTCCATAGGCTTGTAATTGAATTCATACACTTGATCTCCAAAATCCGTTAATTTAATTAAATAGACTCCCAATGAAATGACAAAAATAATGTAAAATTTGGAAAAAAAATTCCTTGTGAATGCTGTAAAATAGACAGTTGATTGACTGAATGTGATCAAATAGGGAAATGAGAGACGGAGATAAAAGAGAGAACTGTCCAGTGCTATCCAGTAATATGTGGCTCCCCCCACCAGCTTGTGACAGTAGAGGCCAGAGGAAACAGCAAATAGTGGGGCCTTTGGTATGTGGCCAGTCTCATTCTGGTTGGTGCTTCCTGAAAATACCCTAGGTGTGCAGCAGAACCAACAGAACAGAGATTGTGATGTGACTGTTAAACCTACATTAAAAATGGCATGTATGGCTCTGCATGAGAGCATTCCTTTCATTGAGAGAATGATGGTATGACCCAAACTAAATGCAGCCTGTCCCAATACCCAGAGGTAAGAAAGTCTTCTGAATAGCTCAGCTGTACAGTTCCAGCTGTAGCTTCCTCATGATTTACTGCCTCACAGGCCATTACTCTTAACAAATCATACTTACGAACTTTTACCTTCTGTTTGGACTTGAAAAATTTGACAGAGACTTCTTTATCCATTAGTAAAACAGCTCTCTGTTGTAAATACTGTAGGTAGAGATGAATAATGAGACTACATAACATGAATTACCATCAGTTACATGGTAAGATAAAAGGTGGTTTTTGTTTGTTTGTTTGTTTTAAGGATCAGTTATGTTCTTGCTGTGGTTGAGTCTCAAGTATCTTCCATGAAACTGAAGTGAAATTTAAAAGAAAGGACAACCTCAAGAATGTATGGAAGGAAAATACTGTATGGAGAGGAAACCACTAAATTAAAAGTATAGTGAAGGCTATCAACAGCAGATTAGCTTTAAGAAAAACCAAACCAGTGAAGTAAATAATTTTTAAAAATTAATTTTCAATTCATAGTTATATACAGCCATATCTTATTACAGTCTTTGATTTTAGGATAAAAAAAACTCTTACAGATGCAGGGCTCATAGAAAAACTAGGATTCTCACAAAGGAATAAAATCAGGTCTGCAGTGAACTTCTTCATTGTAACAAATGCCAGAACAAATAATATCTGGAGTTTTTAAAGGGAGAAAATATTATTTAATAATACAGATGCCAAGCCCTATAGTTTATGAGAGAGGGCAACAGAAATAAATAGTCCAGATATTTAGAAGACAAACCAGCTACATCTTTTATCAGGAAAACAAAAGAAAGAAACCAGCTGATTTAGAAGTGATCAAAGTAAAGAATTTACACAGAGTAGTTATAGGAAAAAAAAATAGGACTGATCTGAAGAAATAAGTAAAAGTAAGCACACTTATTGTTAATATGTTGTTATGAAAATCCTATTAATATCAGAAATGATTCTGAAAAAAGAAACCATAAGTTTTAAATAAAAGTACACACACAATAATCAACAACTAAGATCTCAGATTATAGTACTGATTGGATGGAAGTAAGGAAAATAAGGAGGAATCAAGTATATTCTTGGGCATTTAAGTTGAAGTAATGATGTATGTGCTAAGTGACTTCAGTCCTGTCCAACTCTTTGCAACCCTGTGGACCATGGCCCACCAGGCTTCTCTGTCCATGGGATTCTCCAGGCAAGAATAATGGAATGGGTTGCCGTTTCCTTCTTTGAAATAACCACATAGAGTAGTACTATTCACTAACTGAGCATTGATCATATGGGGAAGAGGAGGATCTAGAAAGAAGGTAAGTTCCATTCTAGACACAAGAGTTTTAAAGATCTTTGGAATATCCAAGTACTAATGAGGCCCAAAAGCAGAGACATTACTTTACCAACAAAGGTCCATGTAGTCAAAGCTGTGGTTTTTCTGGTAGTCATATAGGGATGTGAGAGTTGGGCCATAAAGAAAGCTGAGCGCCGAAGAATTGATGCTTTTGAACTGTGGTGTTGGAGAAGACTCTTGAGAGTCCCTTGGACTGCAAGGAGATCCAACTAGTCAATCCTAAAGGAAACACGTCCTGAATATTCCTTGGAAGGACTGATGCTGAAACTGAAGCTCCAGTACTTTGGCCAGCTGATGCCAAGAGCCAACTCATTGGAAAAGACCCTGGTCCTGAGAAAGATTGAAGGCAGGAGGAGAAGGTAAAAACAGAGGATGAGATGGTTGGATGGCATCACCAACTCAATGGACATGAGTTTGAGCAAGCTCAGGAGTTGGTGATGGACAGAGAAGGCTGGCATGCTGCAGTCCATTGGATTGTAAAGAGTTGGACACAACTGAACAATTGAACTGAACTGAACTGAATGATGCCCAATAATGGTAGATTTATGGGTTTTTATGTGTATCTCCCTAATTTGTTTCTTTTTAAGTCAAGATCATGTGTCATTTTATTAATCAAGAGAAAAATAAATGTTATATAGATTTTTGTTCAATTATTTAATTTGGGGAGGGGGAAGAGATTGACCCTGGAGTAGTCAACAAAATCCCAACCTGTAATCTAAAAGCATTACGGCTAGAGTTCTGTCGAGATGCAGGTTCCATGCCAGGGTCAGGGAAGGTCCCCGGGAGAAGGAAACGGCAGCCCACTCTGGTATCTTGTGTAGAGAATCACACGGACAGACGAGCACCGCTGGCTAGAGTCCACAGGATCATAAAGAGTCTGACACAACTGAGCGACTGAGCATAGAAGTTGGCCTTAGTTAAGATTTTTTTTTCTTGGTACTCCACCCTATTTTTCCATCTGTTTGACCTTCTTTGTGTGAGTAGGGAAAGGAGGTGGAGGAAATAGGGGACAAAAACTCCCAAACAGGAGGAGGCCCAAGGCTATCTTACTGCAATAGCATTTTGAAGAGCAAAAAATAATCAGAAGTAAAAGAACCAGCCACAAGAGAGGAGTTTAAATAGCTTGTTATGTCCACCCTGTTTTACTGGGGCAAGTGTTGATTGATCTCCCCCGAGAAGTTAGAGGGGCTTCCCTGGTGGCTCAGATGGTAAAGCATCTGCCTGCAGTACAGGAGACCAGGGTTCGATCCCTGGCTTAGGAAGATCCCCTGGAGAAGGGAATGGCAATCCACTCCAATATTCTTGCCTGGAGAATTCCATGAACAGAGGAGCCTGGCAGGCTACAGTGCATGGGGTCACAAAGAGCAACTGACACACACACAGAAAGAAGTGAGAGTATATATTCATCGTCTTCACAAGACCAGTGTGTCTCCCAGATTTTATTATTTTAGCTAATAGGAATATGTTTAGAATTACTGACATTTCACTAAAACCTTCTCAAAACCTGGATCATGTCCCCTCCCTAGACTACATGGAATAAATTTCCCAAATGATTTGGCAAATTTCTCATCTTGGTATTCAAAATGACCTTTGTAGCTCTGGTTAAAAGGTTTTTAAATATAACTCCAAGCAAGGCTTCAAGAGTACATGAACTGAGAAATTCCAGATGTATAAGTTGGACTTAGAAAAGGCGGAGGAACCAGAGATCAAATTGCCAACATCCGTTGAATCATAGAAAAAGCAAGAGAATTCCCAAAAAACATCTACTTATGCTTCATTGACTACACTAAAGCCTTTCTCTGTGTGGATCACAACAAACTGTGGAAAATTCTTAAAGAGATGGAAATACCAGACCACCTTACCTGCCTCCTAAGAAAGCTGTATGCAGGTCAGGAAGCAACAGTTAGAACCGGACATGTAACAACAGACTGGTTCCAAATTGGGAAAGGAGTAGGTCAAGGCTGTATATTGTCACCCTGCTTATTTAACTTATATGCAGAGAACATTATGCGAAATGCTGGACTGGTGAAGCACAAGCTGAAATCAAGATTGTAGGGAGAAATATTAATAACCTCAGATATGCAGATGACACCACCCTTATGGCACAAAGTGAAGAGGAACTAAAGAGCCTCCTGATGAAAGTGAAAGAGGAGAGTGTAAAAGCAGGCTTAAAACTCAGCACTCAAATAACTAAGATTATGGCATCTGGTCCTATCACTTCATGGTAAATAGATGGGGAAACAGTGGAAACAGGGAGAGACTTTATTTTCTTGGGCTCCAAAATCACTGCAGGCATAACATTAAAAGACACTTGCTCCTTGAAAGAAAAGCTATGACAAACCTAGATAGCGTATTAAAAAGCAGAGACATTGCCGACAAAGGTCCGTCTAGTCAAAGCTATGGTTTTTCCGGTAGTCACATATGGATGTGAGAGTTGGACCATAAAGTATGCTAAGTGCCAAAGAGTTAATACTTTCTCAAACTGTGGTGTTGGAGAAGACCCCTGAGAGTCCCTTGGACTGCAAGGAGATCAAACCAGTCAATCCTAAAGGAAATCAACCCTGATTATTCATTGGAAGGCTTGATGCTGAAGTGCCAATATTTTGGCCACCTGATGCAAAGAGCCAACTTACTGGAGAAGACCCTGATGCCGGGAAAGACCGAGGGCAGGAGGAGCAGGGGACGGCAGGGGACGAGACGTTTGAATGGCGTCACTGACTTCATGCAATGGACGTGAGTTTGAGCAAACTCTAGGAGGTGCTGAAGGATAGGGAAGCCTGGCATGCTGCAGTCCATGGGATTGCAACGAGTCAGACACAACTGAGCGACTGAACAACAAATATCAGCTTACGAGCAAGGCATTCTGTGAGAAGCAGTTTCAAAATATTGTTCCCATATTATCTGAACATATTAATACTTGAAGTAATATATATTTTCCCAGATAAAATATTTCTAAATAAATGATTAAACCAAAAACCTGAGAAATTTTATTCATTCATTCAACAATATTTATTGGAGCTTAAGTAACTTGTCAATTTGTAGCATAACCCATATTGTGACCTGTTCTCTTGACTGACCTATTCACAGAGTCATATTTTATGTTTAGCTTGCCTGGTAACCTGTGCTCAAGTAAATCTTGCAGCTACCTTAATTCTGCTTCAGGGTCTATCTTACAGGTTAGAACTGTAACAATAGCACTTCTCTGATGGCCATATCATTTCATTACTTATTTTAAATTATTGATAGTTGGGTAGGTTGTGCTTTCATACTCAGCACACATAGAAATATATTTCTTTGTAATCTTCAGACTTTCTATGTAAAAATAATTTTAAACTAAATTAGAAGTAAATGTTTCTTAATAAGATATCCAGAAATTAAATTTTCTGTCTTTAAATTGAAAGTGCTGTGCTGTGCTGTGTGTGGTTGCTCGGTCATGTCCTACTCTTTGTGACCCCATGGACTATATATAGCCGCTAGGTTCCTATGTTCATGAGGATTCTCTAGGCAAGAATACTGGGAGTGGGTTGCCATACCCTCCTCCAGAAGATCTTCTCCACCCAGGGATCAAACCCAGGCCTCCCATATTGCAGGTGGATTCTTTACCATCTGAGCCACAAGGGAAGCCCATTATCATGGCAACTACCAATTAATTCTGAAATCTGATTACACTCTGAGTTGGTGGCTTTACTTTATTTATGATTGATTTCCCCTTCAGAGAAAAACTAAGTAACATTTACATTGTTACCTAAAAATTTTAAATGTTTAAAAAGGTAATCAGGTTTATTAAATAGGAAACAATAACTCATAAATATTTTTATTTTTTCAAAAGCCCCAATAGTTCACTTATAAGTACATGATTTCTAGTTATTTTTAAAAATGAAATATGGATAATTTATATGCAGTAATGAATTTTTTATAATTTTAAGATGAGACTCACCTTAGAAATTTAATCCAATAATTCCTTATTTTATGGATCAGAAAATTAAGCTCAAATGAGTTGAGGTTTATAGAATCCTATTCTCAACTCAGCCTTCTTTCCAGTGTTCCCTAATCTACTAAATGGTGCAACCATGTGTTTGAAATAATGTATGGGTCAAAAGGATAGGTTTAAAGAAATGTTTTTATTTATACTTCTATCTTAAATGCTTCATGGTCTTAACATTTTAAAGCCTTTTCAAGACCACCCTAATGGGGAGAGGGAGAAATAAGAAACCTTAGTGCGACTATCTGACTAATAGCAGCTGAAGGCATCGACTAGAGTGCAAACTGTAGGAATGGCAAGGAAGAAGCAGACCAGGAGATGTTGGAGAAAAGTGCCAAGCCATTAGGATCAAAAGAAGAAGATGAGTTTTATAACTGATACCAAACACAAATTAAAAATGAGTAACACCTAAAACTAGGAATCCTTAGACTTCTGATATCATACCCATTCAGACTTTTTTTTTTAAGTTTGAACATATATCCCCAATATGTGTATAGTTGTTATTTTATGTACATGTACTAATACTATAGTATTTGGAAATATTCCCTGTGGCTCAGATGGTAAAGAATCTACTTGGAGTGTGGAAGACCCAGGTTCGATCCCTGGTCCTGAAGATCCCCTGGAGAAGGGAACGGCAATCCACTCCTGTATTCTTGTCTGGGGAATCCTGTGGAGCGAGGAGCCTGGTGGGCTACAGTCCATGGGGTCACAATGAATGGGACACGACTGAGGGATGGACACTTTCACTTTCACTAATACTATATGGACTCCCAGGTGGCTTGGTGGTAAAAAAATCTGCCTGCCAATACAGGAAACATGAGGAAATGGCAACCCACCCCAAAGTTCTTGCCTAGGAAATCCCATGGACAGAGAAGCCTCATGGGCTATGGTTCATGAGGTCGCAAAAGAGTTGGACATGATTTTAGCAACTAAAGAACAAAAATATGTAGTAAAATAATATTTTAACAGCGTAAAACTTTAATGACACCAGTATGACTGAGTGTGCTTTATTTTTTTTTAATTTTAAGGTATTATTGAAAAATTTTTAATAAAAAATTTGCAATTTTCAATTTTTTTTCAATTTGACTAAATTTGTTGTTTCTGAAATCACTGTTTTCTTGAATAGTAACTGTTTTTTAACAAATTAACTGAAAACTCATTAAAGTGCTCCAAATGAAGGATGTTTTAAACAGAAAATTCTAATTATGACATAGCTACAAGCATTATAGTTGGTATTGATTTGGGGCAACAACAGTCATGTAATGATGTAAATACATCCAAACATCTATTTTAAATGATCATCTCCTAAGAACTTTCTTTTACAGAGTAGTAACTTTCTCACTGTATACTATTCTTTATATATTAGAAAACTCAGAATGCTAAGTTTTTCAAAAACATCAGATAAATACTTCTGAGAAACCTATCACAGAAAAGAATAGCAAATTTGTGAGAACTGTTTTTGTAAAAGAAAACTGCATAACATCTTTGAATTTTACCCCCTTTGAAGTACTTTACCATACTAATGAAAATATATTGATAAAAGATATGATCATTCTCATTTCAAAGTGTTAGAAAGATTTTGCTGTATTTTAAAGTCTTTGTTTTTATAAATCAACCACATTGAATACCTTTTATATTTTTGCTTTCATCTGCTGCAATATCTTGCTTATGAATGAATTTGATGTGGTGGTTTATACTTTTATTCTGGAATCTGATTTCATTCAAAATAAGGCCTATTTCATAGTGCTTCTACTTTCACAGATTTCTGTGAAATCCTAATTTGATTTAAAAAGTTATTTATTATTTAAGAATATGTCTTCTCTGGTATACCTTTCCTTTTCTGACTAAAGAAACTTAACTACCTAAAGTAGTTACTACCTAAAGTAGTAAGATGGCAACACCTAGTCAGTAATGCAGGGCCTTTCTCCTATGTAATGAGTACCAGAAGAGTGGAGTTGTACAGATTTTCAATACTGCTGGAGAATATGTGGATTGAGGTAGCTAGTGGAGGCTTCTCAGTGGGAAGACAGGAGAAAGTTGTAGGAGAGAGTGGTAGGAGAAAAGGCATAGGCAAGAAAGTAGGAGATAAGTTTGGGAGACATTAAAAACCAGGCTGGAGAAGAGGAGTCGTGGTGTTCATTAATAGGTGAATCAGTTAAGTTGGTAAGTTCAGAGGTCCTTAAACATGAAGTTTGGGTATTAAGAACTTTTATACTACGATAAACGAAAGGATTCAGATTAAGTTTGTGTAATGGCCAGAACACTGACATGCAGCTACAGAGACATGTTGCGGTGGCCAACTCTAAAGTGGCAGCAAGTTTGGGAAAGAAAAGTCTTCTGGAACTAAACAGATTATAAAAGAAGAGTGAGGAAGTTATGCTTTCTCTCTCCTTTGGCAAAAACACAAGGCTGAATGTAAGTTTCCAAGGGAAATATATTTAGCACAATGCAGTGGGTAAATAAAGGATTAAGTTAATATATAGGTCCAAGTTTTTAATTAAATAAACCTCCTAAAAATGCAATGTAAATATACTCTAGAAAAGATAAGTTGTAAATCTAGAGTGATTTAAGTATTTCCTTTTTCATTTGAGAGCTTTTAAATTGAAAACCATTCAAAAAAGCCACCATACTATTTAAGGAGAAATGAGCCAAAAGACACTTAAAAACTTTTCTTTCATTCTGTTTCTTATTAAATAGACCAAAGTGAAATCTTTATTTCATCTCTATTTCCTATCCAGACTTACATAGAAGCAGTCTCCAATATATGTTGTATTTGACTCGAGTGCACACACCAAAAAACAAAACTTTCACTTAAATGTAATTTTATCTTAGAAAATGAACTTAAGCTAATTTACTAATTTTAATAGAAGGATTGGTAGGAAGGAGTACAAGTATATACTTTATAGTATAAACATTTATGACAGTACACTTTAAATGTAGGAGATACAATCAAAACATATGCCAGAGCTGACTGAGGGGTGCTGTTGTTAAACATACAGATTATTAGGGTTTTCCCTTAGAAACTTTGAATTATAATAATTAAATAGTAGGTTTAATAATTATAGGTTTGAATTGGGGTCTGGGAATCATCTTTTAACAAGACCTCCAAGTGTTTCTTATTTTCTGCCAAGCTTAAGATATTAGCAGTAGATGTGTTTCATCATCTTTTGATTTTAGGCCCAAGTCCTGTTTTAGGTGCCACAGTGCTAAGTATTGTATTATTGGGTCTCACCAAGAGTTCTGCAGCAGAGTGAAAGCCTCACCGGTGATTCATAGACTGGCATCCCGCTCACTTTATTTCTTGTGCTTTGGACCAAAAGCCAACTTACAGTAGCTTAATTTGTATGGGCAACGATATGTATGTCTAGAGTAATTTAGGAATTTGTTTGCCTTGAGGTTTGAAACTGATTATAATTTTTATCCGTGAAGTCATTGCCCAGATCATTACTGTGTTCCATGTGTTAAAAAAATCATGACTGATCAATAACCTTATACCTTATTTTTATGAGTGCTATAACATGCTGACACATGGAAATATAGAAATTAATTTTACGCTAAGCAGTTGGGTGTCGTAAAATTAAATATTTATTCAGAATCTGTAAAAACACTAGGCAGAAAGTAGCTTGCATTTATCAGCATTTGTTCTGTGCCAGGCGTTGTCCCAGGTACATTCCAGTGCTATGTGTTGTTTAACCCTCCCAACAACCCTATGAAGTGGGTGTTCTTAGTGTCCGTTTTGTAGAGGAGTTAACTGAAAAAGCAGAAAGGTTAAGTAACCTGCCCACTGCTTATAGGGTTTTTGTTTGCTTGCCTGCTTATTTTAACTTGGGAATTCCATAAATAACTTTTAGAAGTTATTTTCATGTTTTGACTTAATGATACTTCTTTGAATGGTTCTTTATCTTGAAACTTGATTTCTTCTACTGCCTTGTTCTCTTAAAAGACAAAACCTCTTTCATGTATTTTAACAATGAATGAAAAGTAGCATAAAGATACCACTTCGGACTACTGAAATAATGAAAGAACATGACAATTTAATAAAAGCAAAATGTTAATTGCCACTTTGAATATGTAGTCTAATGATTAAGTAAAATTTGTAAATATATATGGTTTTATCCTGAAGCTTTGCTTTATAACTAAGTTTTTCATGTCTGAGGGATTTTTTGAGCACAGAAAAAAATTTTGACAGTCTGTGTTTTAAGTAATGTGCATTCTATTCCAGTTTTTAGCATTGCCAATGTCAGTATCTAGTTTTTTCTTAAGGCCTTAAGTTCAATTTATGCATTAAAAAATAAATCTATCTATACCTTCACTAAGGTCTTCAGTTAATCTTTTTAAATTATCAAATTCCATGAAACATTTTTAAAAACACCTAACAAAGTACATAATGAATCTAAGATGCATAATCAAATGATTAAATCATGTAAATCTAAGTAAACCAAGTTATCTTAACATTGTTTACAAACTTATGTTATATAACTTATATTTTAATCACCAGTCTATAAAACATTTCAAATATCTTTTGTAACCCCCACAAATGCATAGGCAAATGATCAGTTAATGCCCAACTTATCAATAGTATCTTTATCTTAAATCTAATGCAAAGTCTTAATATTATAGGCTAGATTCATTCCTTCAGCCTTTCATTTCTCATCTCAAGACTATAAATCTACTTATACAGCAATGTGGAATGGAATTTCCATCTTCCAGCCTCTGCTACAAGATGTTAAGATTCTACATCTGGGATCAGGGACAAGGACCTGTACCTACCTGCCAGCCAGAGTCTGCACTGGACAGGGACCTCTTTATTCCCTTCTTATTGTCAGGCCTGCCATTGTTAATGGAAACTTAATGAGCCCTCACATAACTGAACATACATGTTTTATATTTTTGCAACCCGGTTCTTTTCCTAGGAATGATGCATCCCTTATGTTTTTTCCTTAGGTTACACTTTATCCCTGCTATAACGGGATTTTCTAAGTCCAGTTATGTACAAACTGTGTAACCTTTGGCATTAAAGCCTATTTGTGTACTAATGGGGTTTTGACACCCTAATTAGGTTACTAAAGCAACCCTTTCTCTTTCATAGTTTTAACAGCTGCCTCATTGACCATCAGTCATTTTATTGACAATGATGATCAAGTTTAGTTTTAACCCCTTTAAATTCACAAAGCCAAAATGATTTTTCTCTCCTAGGAATGCCAGAATCACCTCCGCAGATATGGAAATGTGAATCTGGAACTGGTGACTCGAATCATTAGAGATGGTGGCCCATGGGAAGATCCTGTGTTGCAAGCTGTTCTAAAAGCCCAGCCAGCATCTCAGGAGATAGGTACTACAGGAGACTCAAATCTAAACCTACATTTGTGAGAAACAAACACAATTTCATTTTCTAACTAGAGCAGTATTAGTGTTTTTTATTTCACAATACTGAATGAGAGTAATGTATTTTCACATGAAGTGTGTTTAATTTGCTATATTAACCCAACCCAAAAGTGATTTGACACAAGATTTAGGTAAAACTATCTCTAGTAATTTCCTATTAAAATGGGAATTCAGACTGTTAATATATTTAGTATCCAGATGCTACTTGTTTACAAAGAGTTTGTATTTGTCACTTCAGTTATGTTTTTAAAATCTATTTAAGTAGGAACACCCTTAAAAAAAAAGAAAAAAACACCTTGCTTAAGCACATGGAATCTCCCTTATACAGGAAACTCTGTGAAGGACGGAACTCCTTTAGCTTTTGTTTTGATAAACACTAACGTATCCTACACCTAGCCCAGTGCCTGGTACAGAGTAGTAGGTGTTCGGTATCAGTACTTGTTTATTGAATGAATGACCACATGAATGCATAAGTGAATGTATGACTAATTAAATGAGTAAGTAAATTTCAGTTCCAAATACTCTAGAGCAGTATTTCCCAAGCTTCCTTCATCAGTAGGAGTTTTGCCTCATCCCCTTACCACCTGCATACCTTTTTGACATCACTTTCTCTTTAATCTAGATTCCTATGAGCCAAAATCTCCTTTTGAAGGCAGGAAGCTCTATCAACTATTTCTAGTTAATTCTTATATATATATATATATACATATATATATATACTTGCCATATTATTTCTGAGCCCCAGAACATTTGGATCACCAAAACTTAGAATAAACACAAAGGTCTGGACACTGGAGAGCATGGAGAGCGTATGGAGTGCAGTTATAACATGGCCAAAGGTTGAAAAGACCGACCTCTCAGCTGGAAACATCCAGATATTGGTCTGGTGAGAAAACGTTGCACACCACTAATTGCCTGAGTGTGTTAGGATCTTTCTGTTTGTCCCAGGTAAAGGGGTGGGAGTGGGTTGTGAGAAGAACTGAGTGGGGAAGGAGCTGTGATTCTGAGCAAACTGACCCCCAGATACAAGTGCAGGGGACAAGAAGAGATGTGAGAGAAGATGAAAAAAGAGATAAGACCAGGAGAGATAATGCAGAGTGGTGGAATGAGATGGGAAACAGGAGAAGACTAGAAGGAAAGAGCTAAGGTACATGTGGCAGTGGTATCGTTGTATAAATATAAAGGACAGAAAGGAGAATTAGCACTTGATGTGAAGTTCTCAGAAAGGAACTGAAAAAAAACAAACAAACTGAAGACAGAGGCAGTAGTTACATCCGAGGAGGAAGAGTTGGATTATTGAGGGAACTATGAACCATCACATACAGGGAAGACGGGGGTAACAACCTTGAATGAATCTGAGGAAGCTGGGGAATGTGGCCAGAGGGGACAGGAGCTAGGCAAAGACAGATTCATTCGGAGTGAGAACAGGAGAGGAATTTGGATTTTTCGGATAACTTTTAGGTTTCTCTAAGTAGAAGCTGGAACAAACCTGTTGTTGGTTGATGTGAGGCTGACAGCCTTTGTATACACAGTTCATAGGCTTGCCTGGTGACTCAGATGGTAAAGAATCTGCCTGCAATGGTTCAGTCCCGGGGTTGGGAAGATCCCCTGAGGAGGGCATGGCAACCCACTCCAGTGTTCTTGCCTGGAGAGTTCCCGTGGACAGAGGAGCCTG
This sequence comes from Muntiacus reevesi, assembly GCF_963930625.1. NCBI lineage: Eukaryota > Metazoa > Chordata > Mammalia > Artiodactyla > Cervidae > Muntiacus > Muntiacus reevesi. The sequence continues at coordinate 18,951,176 of NC_089269.1, read as the reverse complement.
GTGGGCTGTAATCCATGGGGTTGCAAAGAGTCGGAGGCGACCGAGCGGCTGAACACAGCACAGCACAGCGCACACCATGCCATGCGTAGCCCTTCATGCACACCTCTCATGCTTAGCCTAGCACACTGCATTGTGGGAAAAGCTGCTCTAGAAGCTCATTAGTGTGGATGACTCAGCTCTTGTGATCATTAGGGTAAAGAGCAGTCTGAAGTTTATTTTTGCATTAACTATACAAATGAGTATCTGCTGCTCATATATTATAAACAGAGTTGCAAGGCAAATGCTGAAGCCCAAATAAAACATCATTCATAGGCATTTCAGAAGCTATTGATTAAATATATATAATTAACTAAAACATTTTTGGATTTGAAATCATGAAATATGGGTTCCATTTCCTGCTCTGCCACTTATTTAATTAATTCTTTGTCCTTGGGCAAGTCATTTGACCTCTCTGAGACTCAATTTTGTGATCTGTAAAACAAGTATATCTGTCATGACGTTGTTGTTAGGTCTGAATAAACTTATGTAGATAAAGGTGTTTATATATTTTAAAATTGTGTGAAAACAAGTATTAAGTTTAGTAATTATCCTTGGGCATATATTAATGGACATATATTAATAAGCAGTCCTATTTGACATTACATTTAGATTACTTTTTTGTTAGAAAGTAATAAAATGTATTTTATGACCAAACTTTTCATTAATTCAGATTATATTTCTCTATAATTAATCTGAAGTAATATGGTTTTAATGACAGATTAGCATTTAACCTTCTAATCTTACAGTAATGAAAATATGGTAAGAAGACAAAGTACATAATCTTAGACTAGAAAGAAATGCCAGATCCTGTGTCATTTGAAACATATTTTAACATTAGAGAACAAAAAAAAAGAGTATTTCATGGTGTTATTATTATTATTTTTTTAATTTTGCTTCTTTCTTTAGATTGAGAAAGAATCAGCAAATAGTTCTTGGGCACAGTTTTGTTGTCTTTTTTTATTGCCATTTTTCCAATCATTTAACTGATATTTTCTTTTCACAAACACCTAATAAGGAAAATGCTATTTAATTAAATAGTTGATTTAATTAGATACTACGTGTCAGTGCTGAAGTGTCAAAGAAAAATGTTTGAGACAGTCTTTTCTTGAGAGTAATAAGAGTCTGTTTTCTTTTTAATATAGTGAACAAATATTTAAGTTCTGAAAATCCACTATTCTTTGAACTACGTGCCAGATACCTAATTGCTTGTGAACGCATACCTGAAGCAATGGCTCTTATTAAATGTTGTATAAATCACCCAGAAATCAGTAAAGACTTGTACTTCCATCAAGCACTCTTCACCTGTTTGTTTATGTCACCTGTAGAAGATCACCTATTCCGGGAGGTATTATTTGAGATTATGTTTGCCTATTAAACTTACCAAAAAATATGTAGCCCATTTTTGGTAAATTCCTTTTACAGTACTATCAAAGGCCATAAGATTAGATTATCTAGATGTATTCCCTTTGACACCATTCTTTAAGCTCATATTGAATTAGCTCATATTAACAAATGGTGAAATTAAAATTTTTGTTGATAAGCATTATTCATGTTGAGCGAGTTTCTGGTATGACAGGTTAAATAGAAACTGAGAAGCATCAGGATTTTGTATCTTAATTAAAATACTAAGAAATTAAATTCCAATGTTTGTTACTTTGGTCTTTTTTTAAGATGAAAGAATTAATGTTTTCCTAATATGGACCCTATGTACCTACAAGCTATGGACATTGAGGTTAAAAGTAGTCATTATAAACTGTAGGTGCTATATAGTGAAGCTATGGAAAAACATATAGTTCTGTATAACTCACTGTCTTTGTAGAAGAAAAGTAGAAATCTAAATTCTTCTGAATGCTTAAACATTTATTACAGCTATCTTTCTAGATATTTTTAATGATATGAACTGAGTTTTCTTTTCATCTTATAGCATTTACTGAAAACTGATTGTAAGAGTGGAATTGATATCATCTGTAACACTGAAAAAGAAGGCAAGACTATGTTAGCCTTGCAACTCTGTGAATCCTTTCTTATTTCACAGCTCCAGAATGGGGATATGTACTGTATCTGGTAAGTGTTCATAATGCAGACAAAGAAATGGTGAGATGGGATGCAGAAGGAGAATTCGTCAGCAGAATTTATACCTTATTTTTTTTAAAGTTATGTGAAAATGTCAAGCCACTTACCCCCCACCATACACATTTATTGTGCAAGAAACAATGAGTTTTAAGACCTAAGGGTTAAAAAAGAAAATGATCATGTGCCAGTAATAAACAGTGTTAATATTTAAGAAATGTGTTATAATGAAATAATTATGTTTTACACTACGTTTAGAGTGCTATTTGTAAATATTTTAAGAGATTATTTTTCAGAGAAGTTTTAGGTTTACAACAAAATCGAGAGGGAAGTACAGACATTTTCCACATACTCCTTGTCTCCACAAATGCATATCCTTCCCAATTATCAAGACACTCACCACAATGGTACATTTTTTTTTTTTAACCAAAGATGAACTTATATTGACATGTATTAATCACCCAAAGTCCAGTTTATGTTTAGGGTTCACTCTTGCTGTTAATTATTTTACGGATTTGGACAAACATAATGATATATATCATTATGATATCACACAGAGTATTTTTGCTGCCCTAAAAATCCTCTTTGCTCGACCTATTCATCTCTTCCCTCCCACCCCTGCCCCTTATCTTCATAGTTTTGCTTTTTCCAGAATATCATATAGTTGGAATCATACAGTATACAGCATTTTCAGATTGGCTTCTTTCAGTTAGTAATAGGCATTTTAGTTTCCTCCATGTCTTTTCATAGCTTGATAGCTCATTTCTTTTTAGTGCTGAATAATATTCCATTGTCTGGATGTACCACAGTTTATTTATCTGTTATCTACTAAAGAACATCTTGGTTGCCTCCAAGATTTGGCAATCATGAATAAGCTACTATAAACTTCTGTGTGCAGGTTTTTGTATGGACATTAGTTTTCAATTCCTTTAGGTAAATACCAGGGAGCATGATTGCTAGAACTTACGGTAAGAGTATATTTAGTTTTGTAAGGAATTGCCCAACTGGCTTCCAAAGTGTCTGTACTGTTTTTCATTTCCACCAATAATGGATGAGAGTTCCTGTTGTTCTACATCCTCACCAGCATTTGTTATTTTCAGTGTCCCAGATTTTAGCCATTATAATAGTGTGTAGTGGTATCTCATTGTTGTTTTAATTTAGTTGTAGTTTGCATTTCCCTGATGACATATGATGTGGAGCATACTTTCACATGTTTATTTGCCATCTGTATACCTTCTTTGGTGAGGTATCTGTTAAGGTGTGTAGTCTGTTTTTTAATTGGGTTATTTGATTTCTTATTGTCCAGTTTTAAGAGTTCTTTGTATATTGTTGATAACAGTCGTCCATTGGATGAGTCTTTTACAGATATTTTCTTCCAGTCTGTGACTTGATACTGTCTTTCACAGAGAAGTTTTCAATCTTAATGAAGTCCAGCGCGTCAGTTATTTCTTTCATGGATCATGTCTTTGGTGTTATATCTAAAAAGGCATCACCATACACAAGATCTTCTGTGTTTTCTGTTTAGACCATGATCCAGTTTTAGTTAATTTTTGTGAAGGGTGTTAAGGTCTGTGCCTGGAGAATCCCATGGACAGAGGAGCCTAGCAGGCTACAGTCCATAGGGTTGCATAGAGTCAGATATGACTGAAGCCACATAACACACAAGATCTGTTAGATTCATCTTTTTTTAAATGTGAATGTCTAGTTGTTTGAGCACCATTTCTTGAAAAGATATTTGCTCCATTGCATTGCCTTTGCTCCTTTGTCAAAGAACAATTGTCTGTATTTATGTACATCTATTTCTAGGCTCTCTGTTCTCTCCCATTGATCTATATGTCTATTCTTAAACCAGTACAACACTGTCTTCATTATGTTAGTTTATATTAAGTCCTGAGGTTAGATAGTATCAGTCCTTCAAGTTTGTTCTTTTTCAGTATTGTATTCACTATTCTGGGTCTCTTGTTTGTCCATAACAACTTTAGAATCTGTTTGTCCATATCCATAAAATAACCTGCCAGGATTTAGATTGGGGTTGAATCTGTAGATTAAGCTGAGAAGAACTAATAACTTGATAATATTGAGTCTTCTTGTCCATGAACATGGACTATCTCTTCATTTATTTACTCCTTTGATTTGACTCATCAGAGTTTTGTAGTTTTCCTCATGTAGATCTCATACATATTGTGCTAGATTTATAGCTAAGTAGTTCATTTAGGGGGTGGGGGGGTGCTAATATAAATGGTATTATGTGACTGTTAGTGTTTCTGAGCATTTAAAAAACCATTAAAAAGTTGTTAGAACATAGGAAGCGTACAATTACATGATCCAAGTAATCATGTAATTCAGAATGTGGTTTGAGATATTTTAATTTAAGAGTATTTAATTTAATTTGAGAGTATTTTACTATTAGATAAAATTAAGAATAATTAGAAAGAAATCCTAATAACTTTTTGCCTCCCCTACCTCAGTACACACAGACACAATGCTACCACTCTGACATGTCACCAATTCTCCAGAGAAAACTAGGTCTTATTTACCTAACAAAATAATATGAAATGGTGTGGGCTATAAATATTTTTAAATGAATGTTTTCAAATTTTAAGTTCTTAGATACTTAATAGTTTGAAGGAGGTGTAAAGATAAACTTATTTAATATAGATGTTATAGATTAAAATATTTAGATTCAGAGATGAGTCAAAAGCTAATTAATAGAGTTAGGTCTAGAAACTAGTGGATTTATCTTCTGTGGGACTATACTCTTAAGTTAGATTATACAAATTTTTATTCAAAAGTGTACTATGTAAATTGGAGTTGCAAATAGAGAAGAGGATCAGGAGACAGTGGTTAAGACATACACTTTTAAGTAGTTTTGAAAGTATTATCATTTCTGATAGATAATTATTTTGAAACAATGTATAGTCATTACTGTTTAATATATCTTTTCTATGGTGATAAGAATGCTCTCTACCCTTGGCTTTATTAAACTATGTAAGACTAGTCTTTCATTTTGACATACTCATAAGTAAACTGGAATCACCTATAAACAAACCAAAAAATGACCGGGAAAACATTTTATTTTCTTCTTCTCTTAGCTAGGATTTCTACTCTTTAGAGAGGAACTTTAAAAATAGAACAGAGCCTATCTTTCCTGCTCCTGGCCACAGTCACCTTCTAAAAATAGAAGGTGGGTGTGTGCCTCTCAGCTGCCTAACAAAAAAGGGCTCCTTAGCCTGCTTCTTTGTCCTTCCTTCTGAGTAGGCTGAGTTCTGATTGCCTGAGCTCTTATTTCTTTTACCTCTATACTTTGTATTTCTGAGTGCTAGGGTCTTCTTTCTTCTAAAAGTTGGTTTTCATGGGATTCTTCCAGCTTACAAGGTCTGTGTTGTCTCTTTCATCTTGGTCTTCAGCTTGTTCTTCATCTCCCCTTTCTGAGGATGAAACTTGATGTACAGTCCAGTTTTACTCTGTCTCAAACCAATGAAACAAGCTACTAATCTAGTTCTCTCACCATCAATAATAATATAATAGTAACAGCTGCTTATATTAAGGCTGAGTGCTTTCATTAGTCTGCTTTATGTATTTATTATCTCATTTACTCCAGCAATCTCATGGGGGGATTGCTAAATGAAGCCAAGATTCAAACCTAAGCAGCCTCTGCTATTAAATATTACTTACTATAAAATGGGTATAGTATGAAAAAAATCTATGTGGTAAGGGTGGCTATAAATCATTTTATAGTCTCTCTGCAATTAGATAACTTGATGGTTATATTAGCAGTAAGCTACCTGGGAGATGTGTTTGTACACCAAGTCAGTGCTGTGAGGCTTTTTGTTTGTTTTTTATTTGTTGCACTTGGGTCTACATTGAGGTATGTGGACTCTTCATTGTGGCATGCAGGCTTTTCTACCTGTGGTGTGCGGGCTCTTAAGGGTGCGGGCTCTCTAGCCTGCAGCATGCAGGTTCTCTTGTTGCGGTGAGTGGGTTTAGTTGCCCTGAGGCATGTGGGATCTTAGTTCCCAACCAGGGATCAAACCTGCATCTCCTGCATTGGAAGGCAGATTGTTACACCACTGGACTATCAGGGAAGTCCCAGTGCTATGTTTTTTGTAAGGACCCTTTTTGGGAAAAGAAAACAGAAGCTTCATTAAACTTTCCCTCTGGTCTTCACAAAGAAGACTATCAGTAAGCGATTTATTAAAAATCAGTATATACTAGACATTTTACCTAGGCGTTTTCACTTATCTTTCTTAATGCTTTTTATGTGTAAGAAAATTCTGGATAAAAGAGGTAAAAGCCACACAGCTATTAATAATAACAAAATGGAGTTGGAATTTATTCTAGTCAGTTTGCAAGTGATGTCATTCTGTGTCTAACTGGTTCAGGAAAAAAGTAGCGCTTACTGAATGGATCTTGGGATATTACACAAGACACATAAAGGGCAAAGATATGGGTAGTCCTCAGAAATAACTGCTAACAAGAACGTTGAGATTGCTGGGGTTTTTTAAAAGTATCTCTGATCTGCCAGTTGGCTTCAGTCTTTCTTCTTGTAGACCAGAAGAATGCCAACACTCCCCAGGCTTCATAGTTTAGAGTTGAGACCATTCCAGGGGTTCTAACTGAACTGAGGTCAGTTTCCCATCCTTAGATTAATATTTTAGGGACAGTGACGAGGGTCATATAGAAGGCATGGCCACTGAGGTTCCCGCCGTGTGTATTAGGGCTATTCTTAGAGAATGCTGGTTCACTGTGAACTGGGTAGCACCATCCCAGTTGGTACACAATGCCTGATTGAGACGTGGGCCTCCTGAGTAGGTCGCATTTATTCTCAATCCCTGTTCTTGTCCATTAGTTCCACTAGATGGTGTGTCATTGAGAAGATTTACAGTGTATTAATACGTGAGGAAACAGGCCTTATAAAACAAGCAAGTTTATGAAAGGCATGAAATCAATAAGAGATAAGATCTGTTCTGACGTAATTATCACTTTAGTTTGGGGTATTCATGAAAGTTTTCATGAAGAAGGTACCTGATAGGGACTTTGGCAGATAAGTTCATCTTAGAAATAATTATTTTCCAAGTAGAGCAATCAACAAGCGAAAAAAGAGAATAAATAAAGCACATTAACTGACACTGAGGAAACCAACCTAGAAGAATGCCCAGGATTCAGATCCTGATCCTTCTGACTCCAAAACCCATGTTTCTGTTGCTTTTAACACCATAAAGCATACTGAACAAGTACTAAATGAAATAATCTAGGAGACTGGTAGCAGATTAGTTTAGCAACCCCTACAGAAGTACATGGAAAATTAAAGGGTCTAAGGTGGTAACATTGAGAATGATAACATTGTGGGCAAAAGTATAATAAAAATACAGAGACTATGAAAAACAAACAGGTTAGAACCGAACAGATTAGAGGAATATTTAGTGTCTTTGGGCAACAGAGGATGAGATGGTTAGTGGCATCACTGATTGAATGGATATGAACTTGGGCAAATTTCGGGAGATGGTGAGGGACAGGGAGGCCTGGCGTGCTGCAGTCCATGGGGTCGCAAAGAGTTGAACATGACTGAGCAACTGAACTGAACTGAAATGGATTAAAGTGATAGAAACCAATCTAAACTGAAATAACCAGTTATTCAAACTGGAGAATAAGTCAGAGCTAGAGATTTGGGAGCATGGTATGAAACCTCATGAGCTTCCCAAAGGAATTCTGTGTGCAAACAAAAGTGAGCTGTGGACTGAAACAGGAACACCTCCCCAGCTAGTGTGAGATGGAGGGAAACTGGTTTCACTCTCTGCGTCGCTTGCCCTTTCTTTGTTTTGTGTTTTCTGGGTTGTCTCTCTAAATAGAGTATGTGCACCTTCATGATAGTAGTCAAACTGTCCTTAGATGTAATAGCTTTATGTGCTTCGCTCAAAGTACATAATCAGTATATCGCTTTTAAAAAATATATATTTTCACCAGTTATTTTAATACTTTTTAGACTATGATGCTTTATGTAACTTTTATGACACTTTTCAAGGAATTCTAATTTGCTGAAATGTAATACCCAAACATTACAATGATACCTTACAGTTTCCTTTGCCTCAAAACCCATCACTCGCTTCCGTTGTTGTCGTCCAGTCACTTAGTCATGTACAACTCTTTGTGACCCCATGGACTGCAGCACACTAGATTCCTCTGCCCTCCATATTTTAGAAGAGAATCTACCTGTGAAATATTTTAAATGGTCCATAGCTTGTTCCTTTAAAAGCACTACACTGTAATGGAGAGTAGATGGTGTAAAACATAAAATTCCAGACTCAGAAGTGACACTTCTAATGTGTAGTACTTTTGGTATCTTCATAGATTGAAGAGTATGAACCATTTCTTCCTTGCAGAAAGTACAACATTGATTTCTAAATTTGCAGGTGGATATTAATTTAAAGGTCAAAGTTATTTTTTTTAAGTAATCTCATTAATATTGGTACATTGAAATTAGAATGTGTTTTGATCAAGTACTAGAGATGCCTTAGGTTTGTTGGCATATGATTGGGATACATTCTGTACCACTGCAAGTCATAATTTCTGATCTCTCCTTTTCCCCCAGCTTCTGTTACTCCCAAACAGGTAGCTTCGGAAGTAGCTTGGAGTTAACTTAATATCCACTTACACCCACTTTGTATACATCCCAGCCAGGGCACTATAGAATCAAGGAGAGACAGCTAATATCTGTATTTGAATAAACTGTATTTTTGATATTTCTCTTTTTTCTCATTTACAGGGAGTTGATTTTCATATGGAGTAAACTTCAGCTAAAGTCTAATCCTTCAAAACAAGTTTTTGTAGATCAGTGCTACCAGCTCTTAAGAACAGCAACTAATGTGAGAGTCATATTTCCTTTCATGAAAATCATTAAAGATGAGGTAAATCGTATATATTTATCCCTTCATTTTAAGTTAAATTTAAATGACAGTTCACTGAAACTTGCATCTCTTATACAATTTATTTGATCATGTAATTGAAGTAAAGAAAGATTTTAAGGCCACTTTCTCCATATATTAAATACTCCCCTCCCCCTAACCTTAAACTCCCAAGACACAAAGCTTATACATAAATTAAAATAACTGAAAAAAAAAAAGAGATTAAAAAGCCAATTTAGTGTTACATAAAGTTTAATGTGGGAACAGCTTGCTTCTCCAAGAAACTGTTATCTCTTTTCTTAAAATAAGCCTGTCACTTTTAACATTATTCTAAATCCTGTTTATATAATCTTAACTAATTTGCAAATGATCTTTGTGTAACTTTAGGTAATACCTAATTCACTGTCATAGAGAAATACAGTTGATAGTTTTAAGTTTGATGTTTAGATGAAAAGGAACAATGAATTCTGAGGCATTTTTGAAACCTAAGGACAAATTTTTAAAGTGTTTATTTAAAATAAGAGTAAAAATCCATTACCTGTTTTTAAAAATAGTTCTGAAGCAAGTTTTTCATGGGCTACTGGCAAGTGTGTAGAATTCTACATAAGATTCTTATATAGACATGAAAGTAGATCCTACAGATCTTTTTACTTTTTCTCCTCAAATATTAACAGAACTTTGAATACAAAAATAGGAAAGATAAAACTACCTTACATTTTAGATAGCTCCATTTAACTAAATCTTTATGTGGGTTACTTTTAAATACATAAGGAGGCATCCATTAAATAGTATATTTTAATTTTTTATACATTTATGCATTTGTCATATTTATTATTGCATCACTCATTAGATGTATGACCATGTAGTGATCATATTCCCCTGATAGGAAGTTTGGTATCATGTTCCCATGATATAAAGCATTGTATCAGAGAACTTTTTTAGGTTCTTTTTAGCTAACTACATTAATAGCTTCATTATTAAATAGTGAAATGTCATTTAAATGCATCATCAAAGTTAACCTCTCGTGCCACCAAAAAATGGGGGAAAAAAATCTATGCTGTAGAGTACAAATTTTGCACTTAATATTTGAAGTGTATCAGAATCACCTGTAAAACTTTTTTAAAAATAAACATTTCTCTCTATATGTTTTAAACAAATGATTCTCATCTCAGATGGTAAAGAATCTGCCTGCAGTGCAGAAGACCTGGGTTCAATCCCTGGATCAGGAAGTTCCCTGGAGAAGGGAATGGCAACCCCCAGTATTCTTGCAAGAAAATCCAATGGACAAAGGAGCCTGGAGGGCTACAGTCCTTGGGGTTGCAAAGAATAGGACATGACTGAGTGACACTTTCACTTTTCACCAAAAATTGAGAGACTCTTACAGAAAGTTTAAAATATAGGTGAAGTTCAGCCAATTATCTTAGAACTTTCTCAATCTCACATGCATGGTCAACTTAAGAATACATGATCAGAAAAATTCAGAGATGAAATAAGTATTTTAAATATGCTTAGTTTCTTATACACTCTACTAAACCCATTTCATCTGATGGAGTATATCATTCATATGCCTCAGTGCTGTGACAGGAGGCACAGGTAACATTGTGAGTTCAGAAGGAGACATTACAGATAGTGCGTCTGAAAAGGCTTCACAGAGGAGGGTGCTTTCAACCGGGTGTTAAAGGATAGAATAGGGTAATACTGATATTTGTAGAGGACTTCTTCATTTTATTATTTGGTTCTCGTAACTGTCCAGTGGCATTAACAGGAGAGTGTGGATGAGGAAACTAATCAAAGAGTTTAGTTGCTGTGGGGTTCGGGTTGCTACAGATACAAAAGGGACTGAATATTACACTAAAAGCTGAAACAATTCCTAAATGTAGTGGAATGGTTAAGGGCTTTCAGGTTAGAAAGTAGCCTTAGCCTGTTCCCTTTTCTGATGATCCTGAAATTTTTTTAAACCTCAGCAACTAAGTACATTATAATTCATGAAGAAAGGTAGAGGATGTAGATAGAACTTTGGAGAAAGAGAATGAATTGTCTTGAAGCAGTGGATTTGAATTTGCTGTATCGGAAAATTTATGCAGATTTTGTAACTGACCATTAGAAATTATAAGTAACAATAAGAAATAAGAAATTCAAATTCAGAGAAGGATTCCAAGTTGTAAATGGTAGATTTACAGAAGACTAAAATTGGTATAATATATCTGATCTCATTCATTCTGCAAACACTTATTCAAAGGTCTTTATATGCCAAGTCCTATGATAACCACAGAAGATGCTAACCACATGAGATACTGTCCTTGTGATTTAGGATTCTCAAAGAATGAGTAGGAGATAGGAATTTACCAGCTAGGTAAAGTGATACGCAAAGTTAAGGTCTGCTTGTGGAACTGTAAGGGTTACATAGCACATAAGGAACTCAAAGGACATAAGGCTGGCAAAGCAGTATTCCTCCCTGTCATCCATAATTTACCATATGCAGGCAATATGATACACACACATAACTGTTAAAAACATATTATTTTATCTCTTTCTCTTCAAACGAGCAAATCATTCCAAATCACTAGAGGCATTATTTACAACTTGAATTCAGGTGGATAGTCAACCAATTCCCAACTAAAAGCTTGATGCAGTTATATTTGAGTCATCAGTAAAAGTTTCAAAGCTTGAACACTTTTCAGATAACTTTCAGTACGTTCATTATTCTGATACCTTATTTGGAAAGTTTGTAATTGCCTTCTTCATATGGGTTACATTTCTCTGCTTATTTTGATAAATAATATTACTTAATAAGTAAAATAAGTAATATTATTTAGTGCAGCTTTATGAAAGAGTTTCCATAAGCCATCCTTTTTTAAAAAAAATCTAGATTTGTAATAAACTTTAATCACCATAAGTTTATGAAGCATTTATATTTTAATCACCATAAGGTTACAACATTTTCTATTATGGTTAGTAAGGCTTGTAAACTTGAAAATTAAATAAATTGAAGCTAAAATGCAATCTTTTCCAGATTATTCTCAAGTAAAAAAAAGAAATTTATTTACATATTAAAAAAGAGTAAACAAGGCTACCCATTGAAGAAAACTGCATGTTTAGAATACTATGTTTATTCAGCTTTCGTTTCAGAGTTGTATTTGAAAAAGATAAACTAGTAAGTGTTAATGATTTTTTAGAAGGTATTCAGTGGTAATATTTTTCTTTTACAGGTTGAAGAAGAAGGCTTACAAATTTGTGTTGAAATATGTGGTTGTGCTCTACAACTAGATCTTCATGATGATCCCAAAACTAAATGTCTAATTTATAAAACAATTGCACATTTTCTACCAAATGATTTGGAGATTCTCAGGATTTGCGCACTCTCAATATTCTTTCTTGAGCGCTCCTTGGAAGCTTATCGTACTGTCGAAGAGCTTTACAAACGCCCAGATGAGGAATACAATGAAGGCTCAAGCAGTGTTCAGAATCGCGTTCGTTTTGAATTACTTCCAATTTTGAAAAAGGGATTGTTTTTTGATCCTGAATTCTGGAACTTCATAATGATTAAGAAAAACTGTGTAGCATTACTGAGTGATAAATCAGCAGTTAGATTTCTAAATGAAAGTGCACTGGAAAATTCTACAGGTAATGTAAAAAAGGCATTGGATCAGCACGGTTTAGAGGAAGGGCTTGACTCTCCTACAGATCAAAGCCCTGGAGAGCTTGATCCTGATGATAGATCTGGAGTGCAACCAAAAGGCTCTGTTAATGCAAAGAAAAACCTTACAGCTCTTAATGCTTCCAGAGTAGACCACAATGTCCCAAGGCATCGGTGTATGTTATGTAACAAGGAATTTTTAGGTGGTCACATTGTAAGGCATGCCCAGGCTCATCAGAAAAAGGGCAGTTTTTCATGTGTGATATGTGGCAGGAAATTTAGAAACAAAGGACTTATGCAGAAGCATTTAAAGAATCACGTTAAGAAAATACAGAGACAGCAAATTGCTGCAGCTCAGCAAGAGGATCAAGAAAGTCCTGCTTTGGAAGAAATGAATTGTTCTGATACTTTCATTTCATTTGAAAATGGGAATTCTGATAATAAGGATTTGGAAGTAGAGACTATTACTGGTTCCAGTGACGGAAAAAAAGACGTCATCCCTGCACATGTGGGTGAGTTCACTGAAATTCCTGTAAACGTATCAGAAGATGTTAGTGAAAACATTACTGAAAATGGCAGCCCTGATGCTTCTTTAAATAATGTCTCAGAGCCCTTACCTATCTGTGTGGATGACTATGAGGAGGAAGAAGATGAGGAAGGTGATTATGAAGAAGATGACTATGACCTGAATCAAGAAAGTTCAGTACTTCATAAAATCAATGGAGCCGTGTGCCATCCAAAAGACATATATGCAACAGATCAAGAAGGAAATTTTAAGTGCCCTGCTCTTGGCTGTGTCAGGATATTTAAAAGAATTGGATTTCTGAATAAGCATGCAAGGACTGTACATCCAACTGATTTAAATGTGCGGCAAACAGTAATGAAGTGGAGCAAAGGAAAATGCAAATTTTGTCAAAGGCAATTTGAAGATTCTCAACATTTTATAGATCACCTTAATAGACACAGCTATCCAAATGTGTATTTTTGTTTGCATTTTAATTGCAATGAATCATTTAAGCTGCCATTCCAACTTGCTCAGCACACAAAAAGTCACAGGATATTTCAAGCTCAGTGTAGTTTTCCAGAATGCCATGAGCTTTTTGAAGATCTTCCTCTGCTATATGAACATGAAGCTCAGCACTATTTAAGTAAAACACCAGAATCATCTGCACAACCCAGTGAAACAATTCTTTGGGATGTTCTTACAGACCCAAAATCTAATCATCAGGAAAAAGACTTATCTGGTAATGAAAGACAGACTATTAGTCTGCCAGTTTCTACTAGCAAATCAAGGAAAGATATTACAGAACCAAAGACATGTATAGAAAGTATGGAAAAGAAAACAGACTGTTTAATTCAGAATGGAAATGAACATTCTGATGACACTGTTTCTGATACAAGCTTGACAGACCAAAAGATGCCTGACATAGAGCCAAATTCTGAAAATAATTGTAGTATTAATGATTTAGTCAATGGACACAGTGGAATAGAGCAAACACCTTTAGTTTCATCAGATCCTGCTTTCAAAATTGATACAAATAGAATCAGGACAGAAAACGGTTCCATTTTACCCAGTGTTGTACCACAAGAACACAGTACCCTGCCAGTATCTCAGGCACCTTCCAAACCAAATCCGACGAGCGAACATACTTCATATGGCTTAATTTTAACAAAGCCATATGTCAGACCATTGCCTCCCAGTTACCTTGATGAACGGTACCTTAGTATGCCAAAACGCAGAAAATTTCTGACTGATAGGGTAGATGCCTGTTCTGATCAAGATAACGTTTGTAAAAAATCAGTGAAAAGATTAAGATGTGGCAAATGCCTGACCACCTACTGTAATGCAGAAGCACTTGAGGCTCACCTTGCACAAAAGAAATGTCAGACCCTCTTTGGATTTGATTCAGATGATGAAAGTAAGTCTGCTGTCTTCTCAGTAGGTATATCTGTAGAAGTAGAAAATGCCATAAATCGTCATAAGGTTAAAAAAATTGACATTTGTATAACACAGATAATAAAGCACTACTCCGTACATTATTTCCTGTAATCCATACAACCACCATAAGGTTCTGTTCCTGTTTTATAGATCAGGCAACTGACATTCACAAGTAATTTGCATAGGCATAGGCCTATGAACTTGTGGAAGCCAGAACTTAAACACAATTTTTTCATACTTTTGGATCATACATTTTAACTACCTGAGGCTTTTCTTCATCCCATGTTTTTATGTAGTAAGAAATCTGAAGACAAACTAATTATGATGAAAGTGTTTTTCATCTGCATGCCAGAATATAAATCAAGTGAAGCTGAGCCTCTATTACAAAAACAAAAATTAAAAAAAAAAAATAATAAAAACAAAATAATTGAAAAACAAACTGAGCTAAAGAAGAACATGCTTTTCTACTAATATTAATATTCTTTGAATGAGTAAGGGTATAAATAAACAGGAAATCTAACTTAGAATACTAGATGCACATCTATAAAATATGAATTAACAGACGTGTTCTGTTTTACAGGTGCCTGATAAAAATGTTTCAGAAAGATCTGTCGATCAAGCAGTAGTGTGCAAAAAGCACTACAAGAAAATGCATCATCAGTTTGCTATTTCCCTGATGGCCTTAATTTTAGAGCGATCTTGGATTACTAAAGATAAAGACAAAGCACATTTTCTAGAATGAACCCACAGAGGAGATGTGCTGGTTTAGACTCCAAAAGGGTTATTACAAAACTCCCAAAGTACCAGTTATCCAGAAAAACCACATTTTTTTTTTTTTTAAAGAAGTTGATGATGATCAATAGCAGCATGTTCAGTTTCGCTTATGTGAGAAACATGTTCAGGCAACTAGTCAAAAAGGATAACCAGCTATGGCCTTACAGAAAGGGAAAGACTAACCCATTATATATATATATATATGTACATATATATGTACATATATATATATATATAAGAAGGAGTGGTTTACAATAAACAATTTACAGTATTCTACAAATAGGATTCTTGTCATGCGTAATCAGATTTTGTCCTCCTTTTGGGTCAAACATGCTTCAAGGAACCATTTCTATTTGGTTTATTATTATTTAGAAACTGATAGAATCAAACTTGACTTATCACCATCCTAGCCATAAAAGATTGCAACTTGTTTCCCGGGGATTGATTAGGTCAGAGTTCAGTGAATGGCATGCCAGCATTGAAAATTAACAGGAGACAAAACAGTAGTGCTCTTTGCTAATGAGCTCTTGACAGAACCTCCCACTTTCCATTTTTATAATACCAACGAGCTGTAAAGCAGCAGCCTCGATAGAAAACATACTATCAGTAACTCTGGGGAGAGATGGGAGGAATGTAAGACCATTAAAGGCTGTCTTAGATGTCTTAGTTGAAAGAAAACACTGAATTGCAAATTTTTCAATGTGAATAATGGTATAAGCACACTGGGATATTTCTATTTGTATATAGAGTAGTGTCAGGACATTGCTTGATGATTCATAGTAAGGTCCTTTAGACATTAATGTGAATTATCTAAGTACAGTCCTATGAAAATAACTGGCTGTAAAAAAAAAAAAAAAACATGCAGCCAAGAATCAGGTCAAGAATTCATTGGTTTTATTCAATTAGGAGAGTTTATTCTAAAATAAGCCATATTACTCATGCTTTCTTATTTATTTCTGATAAATTTGGCCTGAATAGTAATTTTTATATATAAAAGGAAATATTTACACAAAAACTTGCACAGCAAGAACACAGTAAGATATATTGATGCATTTATTTTCTTTGATGACCAGTAATTTTCCTAAGGAAGATTTTAACTTAATAGCCAATAAATTGTTTAAAAAGTTTTTAAAAATACCCTCTCAGATGTGTTCCACTTGTATAGTCTTTAAAAGAAGAAGCTTAAAGACTTCCTTTTACCTAATAGGGTATTAATCTATAGCAGGGGTAAAATGAACAAAAGCTGCAAAGGTAGATTCTTTAAAAACAGAGCTATTAACATACAAATATGTCAACCACATATTCCAGTTATTCCAACTGGTCTATTCTTGTTCAAAGTATATAATCTCATCAGGCCCTACATTATAAATTTGGGGATATTAAAGTTTATTGAATGAAGCTACTAAGGAAGTGAGACTTTTCTTCATGGACAGGATCCAGACTTTATTAAATTAGGATTTCCAGGTCATGATAAATCAGACATCTAAAATAATGTCCCAATTTTATTAGTTTATTTATCACAGGCATTTACTACTATGCAATTGATAGTCGGCAGTCCATTTCAGTCAAGTCAGGTTTTTGTTTTGTTATGTAGCCTATATTAGGCTATGGATTTTACATTTAAATAACATAAGATAAACAACTTGATCAGATGTTTATGTCTTTTAAGGATATAAAGAAAAAAACATTTTCCATGCTTCCTGATACTAAAATATAATACTTGAGTTCTATTTCAGTTCAGTCATGTATTAAAAAAGCCTGTTTGGAAACTAGTTCATATGGGCAGTGAAGTTATTTTGAAATATTTCTGCTTTGTATGTTTTCCAGAAGTTTAAAACCACAGCTTAACATTTTATCACATTTTTAACTTTTTATTTTTTTATAAGTTGTAACTATTGACATAAATCCATGTCTGCAAATTGTTTTCATTCATTCTGTAGTTCATACCAAAATGTTTTAAACATATTCCACATGTTATTTTTTTGTCTTTAATTTGAGGTTTTATTTCTACTTTTGTTTTGCTAAGGGAAAACTTTCTGAAAGACTGAGCTCAGATTGGTTTATACATCAAGGGATTGTTATATAAAATTCTGTTGGACCACATTGTTCTAATTCTAACCTCTTTACTTATCAAATGATTGCTATTGAAAGAATATGTGCATTTTCTTATGTATGCCTTATAAAACTTACATCATTTTGCTTTTACGAGGTGCGTAAACTTCCAACAGTATCTAATGTGAGATTCAGAAGACAAGGAAGCTTTCTTCTTATTCCTCAAAATCTTTTTCTTCTCTACTCCTTCTATTTTAAGGATGTGTTTATCTTACATGGACCAGGTTTCAATCCTTCATTGTCAAATAAAAATTTCCATTGAAATATTAAATACTAGCTTTCTGCTATGTTTCAGTAAGGTCAAAAGAATAGCAAATCTGAAACTTTGCTGCTCAGATATTATGGAGAAGATAGAAGAGGAGACCCTTTGTGGACAAGGACACTGGTACTTTGGGCTTTAGCCATATTTTTTATTTTCTTTTAAACCACCAATTATATAATGGAAAGATAACTTATAACATCAAACTTGTGATTCTTTTCAAATCACACTTGAAAGTACAGCCGTACTCCTTTCATATTTGGTTCAAACTGTAGTATGGGTGAAAAACCTAAAAAGAATGGTAGTGTTTATTTTTTAATTTATTTGGTACTGTAAAACACCTTTTCAGAATGACTAAATGCTGCATATGCATTTTGGAATTGTTAATATGTGAAAGGTATTACAGATTCAGCAAGAAAGGAAATTTGTGCTTCCTTGTTGAACATTAAATTATTTTACTTTGCATTTTATATGAGTACAAATTAAAACTGAGCCATTGAACTGCAATAAATCAACAATAGTGTCTCATTTCAAGAAATTTTTTGTATTGTACATAGATTTGTTCAATAAAACATTGTCCTTGTTGGTAATGAAGTGTTCAGTTTTATGTAGCACATTACTTCAAAAGGAATTAGGCTTAAGGTAAATGTTAAATAAGAAATTTATATTATGCTTCATAAGAGAATGAGGTATTTCAGTTAATATTAACTATATTCATATTATTGAGTGATAATACATGGAAAACAGAAAACCCTAAAAGTTTATATAAAATAGATATTTTTAGACATTGTTTAAACTAATTCCATATGCAGGAATTACAAGTTGATAGAACACTGTTTACTAAAGTTATTTCAGGTAAGTAGTTTCAGTATGAAATAGTAGCCTCTGCAAACTTAGTACATGGAAGACAAATGTCAGAACTCTCCAGGACAGTGGATGGACTGATCTACATTGGTACTTCTTCAGAGATGAAGAGCCTCTGGTGGAACTTAAAGACTGTGAAGTCATTTTGAAATAAGATGCACATTATGATAATTGCTTCCTACAGAAGCACCTCAGTGGGAACATGTTTAAGCCAGTTAGTAATCTGTACCTGAAAGTGAGGTCCTTGGTCATGAGGGCTCCTACTCTTTTGGCTCACTAACAAAGGTATACCTCCTATACTTTTTGCTATAATTTGCAACTTGGAAAAGTTAGAAAAGTAGAAAGAGAAGCTCTTTGATGTGATGATAGCACTGCAAATCAAAGAATAGATATTCTGTTAATTACAGTGATTTGCAAATATTACAAATGTTATGCTTTGAAAAACGCTATGAGAAAGTTATTAAAGCATTCCAGAGCTGAGATCTAGGATTCACCATCTATGATTCGTGGTCATGTGATCTTAGATGATTAAATAAATGCATTGAGGTATTTAGATATAAAGTTACTGGGGTTATCTCGACTTTCTATTTTTTCTTTTCTGAAATTTGAGGAATGCTGGGAAGCAATTGAATATTAAATACATTTCCAAGACAAATGAGTTAGATTGCTTTCATAGCATAAAATTCATACTGATTTCAAGAGTCATCCGATAATGAGGCCAGAAATTTGGGCTATATAGCCATCGATACCTGAAATGGAGGCAATCCAGTATTACTTGGAATAAATACTAAAGATGGGAGAGAGATTCATGCCTTATTTTTGGGTACTGCAAATGGAGAAAAAATTATTGTGTACCAGCTTACTTTATGTTACCTCTAATTGTTAAAACAACCCAAAGATGGTTAGCAGCAGTGCTTTTTAGACACGAAGGCTCAGGAAGGTTAAATAACCTGACTAGTCACATAGCTAATAAATGCAGAGGTGGGACTGAAAAATCTGCTGTTTCCTCCTAAAATCATGTCATGTAGTTTCCATTCTGGCATGCAGTTTTCCCTACAAATGTGGGGCACGAGCGGATCTGATAATATCCAAGTGGAAAGGGTTAGACTTGCCTGAGGATCAGTGATTTCAGAGACAAAGGAAGAAGTCTAGTACAGACAGGGCTGGTTGATGTTTCATTCTCTTCTACTAGCAGTGATTCTTAAAAGTGTGGTCCCCAGAACAGCAGCATTATCACCTGAGAACTTATTAGAAATGCTAAATTTGGGGGACTGCTCTGGCAGTGCAGTGGTTAGGACTTGGCACTTTCACAGGATTCCGTAAGTCACAAGGATGTGGTTGTGCCCCTGCCCCCAAGAAAACAAATGCTACATTTTTGATCAACCGAGGGACCAATCTGTCTAAGTCATCTAGGTGGTTTTGATACACACTAATGTTTGAAAACCACAGATCTAAATCAACAAGGTTTTTCATATCTCCCTAGCAGTTAAACTATTAAATGTATAGAGTCTTCTTAGAAATCCAATTTCCAGGGCATTCAAGGAAGACACCTTTAATAGGTTTTAAACAACTGTTGAATGAATGAATATTCTTACCAGCTCTTATACCCCAAATCTGCTAATCTAGAAAAAAAATTTTTCCCCATGAAGTATTCAGTGAAACTACCAGAATGTAGTTTAATGAAAAGAGCTCAAAGATGTGCGATCAAATATATTTAAATTCTAGCATAATAGCTTTAATGCAACTAAGCCCATCCCACAGAATTCAGACTCCCTTGTCTGTTAAAAGGGGAGAGCCAATCTTGAAAGTTTAAGAATTAAGTGCCTGAAGGGCCTAGTGCTGAGCCCTTCCTGTTAAAATTTTATTGACTTGACTTTCTTTTCATGTTATGTCTCCTGTCCTGTCCTTGTTCTAGCCAAAAACAGCCATGCTGTTCCATGCATTTTTCACTGTGGCTCCCTCTACCTGTACTTCTTTTTCTGCTTCACTTATTCTTTGCTTAATCTTCTTGAGCATCATTACACTCTCCAGAAAGCAGATCTCTCTTGATAATTCTGGATTTCTCTATTGAAACCTCTCTCTCCCAGTCTTCCTCCTCAGTAAATAGCAACTCCAGTTGCCCAAACCAAAACTTGCCAGTCATCCCTGACTTGTTAGCATGTTTTCCACTCTCACCTGGACTATTGTATTAATCTTCTAGTTGAGTTCCCTGCCTTTATCCTTGCCTTTCTGGCGGTCTGTTCTAGACAACAGCAGCCAAAATGATCCAGTTTGAAACAAGTCAGATCATACCATTCCTTGGTTTAAAATCCTCCAATGGCTTTACAGTTCATTCATTTATTCAACAAATATTTATTGCATACTATGTGCCAGCCTCTGTTAATAGACAATGAAAAAGAAAAAAAAAAAAACATATAAAAATCCCTGAATCTCAGAACTCACATTCTACTGGGGGGGAGGTGCAAAAGTACAATATAAATGGTATAGAGAAAAGTAGGTAGAGACGTATAAGTAAGTATGGCATCGTAGGTGGTGATTTTAAACAGGATGATAAGAGACGATGATAGCACTTCTGATAACTGTTGGGCAGGGGAAATAATGAAGTAAGGGAAAGAAAGCCACTCGGACCTCTGAAGGAAGGATGTGCCAGGTAAGAGCAAGGGCTCTAAGGCAAGTACCTGCATGGTAAGTTTAAGACACAAAAAGCAAGAAAACCACTGTGACTAGTCTGGAGAGACTGAGAATAGGAAATGCAGACCGAGGTAAAAGATAAAAGCCAAAGTCTTTACAATAGGCTGTAAGACTCTAGACTGCACTATTTGATACAGTAGCCACTAGCTACAAGTTACTGTTAAAATTCAAGGAAAATTTAAAATTCACGGATTCAATTACACTAGCTGCCTTACAAGAGCTCAATGGCACAGATGCAAAACAATTTCATCTTAGAAAGCACCTTTGGACAGGTGGTTCTGTATCAGTGGTTCTCAACTGAGGGAATTTTGCACCCTACCCCCAAAGAAATATTTGAGGAAGGAGATATTTTGGCAGCCCAACTAGGGGAGAAGGCTAGGATCCATTGGGTAGAGGTCAGGGATGCAGCTGGGCATCCTATAATGCACAGGGCAGACCCACAAAAAAGAATTATCCTGGCCAAAATGTTAATAATGCCTCTGTTAAGAAACCCTGCTCTAGATCAATCTTGACTACGGCTCTAACCTCACTTCTTATTGCCTCCTCTTTGCACAAGCTGCTCCAGCCTCCTGGCCTGCTTCCTATATGCCAAGCATTCTGTTCTTTCCTCAGAACCTCTATTGCTGCTTTTTCCTAGAACACTCTTCTGTGGTTCAGTCTCTTACTTTTTTCAGATCTTCCCTCAGTGTCATTTAAAGAAGCCTTTCTTCACAGCCTGTATAAAATAGCAACATCCTCTCCTCCATCTCTCTGACTTCTCGCCACAGAAATTTCCTGGCATTATTACATTTCTGTCTCCTTCTACTAAAATGCAAGCTCCAAAAGACCTGTAATTGCTCCCAGCATAAAAAACAGTGCCTGGCAAGTGAAAGTGAGAAAGTAGTGCTCAGTAAATACGTTACACACACACACACACACACACACACACACACACACACACACACACGAGTTTGAGCATGTCTTTCATGTGGCTCCACACCAGTATTGTGAGCATTTATCTCTTTATTTGCAACACTCCCAAAAGCTTCTCGGAGAAGGGTCTGTGTCATTCCTCATGGTAGGCGATCAATGCTTAATGAAAAATGAAGAATTGGTATCTGATAAGTAAAATGTACCCTAAATGACATCCACTGGCAAGTCAGTTTAAATATGCTTTGAATGCCTTATCTTTAAGACGACATTCACAGTACGTTTTGACTGATATTTAGCTGTGATATTTACATAAAAGTTAAATTTGCTTATCTGGATATGCAAGTGTGCACATTTCAGCTACTAACTGGCAATAATCTAATTAATGTTAATAAATAAACTGGCTCAAACAACGGAAGGAGACAGAAGGCAGTGACTGTGAATTTAAGCCTGAAGTTTCCCTCGTAAATGTTGACACTAACAGTGATAACAAGAGCTAATACATACTGGGCTCTTTCTAGACGCGACGGTTCTTCACCCTCCTCCCCCGCCCCAACAACCCCATCAGGTAGGTGTCTCTACTGTATCCATTTCGAGACAGAAAACTGGGAGACCAAAGAGCTTGCTCAAGGTCACAGTTAATAAATGACGGAATAAAATCCTGGCAGTCTGGTTTTCAGAGTCCCCAACCTTAAACCATTCGCGATATAGCCTCGACTAAAGCCAGGCCGGCGAGGATCAGAAGAGAAGCAATAGCGGACCCCAGCTTGTTGGCGAGTTAAGCTGAAAGGCGGACAGGCGTGGCATAGGGTAGGTGATTTTCTTCCTAAACTTTTTTTCCAAGTACAATGTTAAACAACGCCAGATTGTTTCAACACACAACTATGTAACTTAATATCAAACTACAGGTGTACCACCCAACTCTCAAGTGGCCACAGATAACTTTCGTGCGCTGCCGAGGGGCTGTGCCCGCGGGCGGGGAGGAGACGCCTCCATTGGCCTGCCCCGCTGCATCACGGGAGCTCGCCGTGCGCGGGGGCCGCCGGCCGCTTTCCACGCACCTGTACTGCGCAGGCCTCCCAGGCGCTCTTTTGGAGGCGGGACTCCTGAGGAATTGAGGGTTTCGTTTTATCTTGTGGAATGCCGGCGTTCCAGTGTAAACGCGGAGCTTCCCTAAAGTGAGATGCGAGAGACTTCTCTCAGTTCCCAGCAGCCCGGAACCACCGATCGGAGCACCGAGTTTCCTGAGTCCCTCGTTTACTACCACTTCCGCCCACGGGTCTGGAATACCCGAGGCTCTTTGGCGGCGAACGGCCCGGAAGGCACTTCCGGTTTCTGTTGCCAAGGCGCCGGCCCGGTGGGCCTAAGGAAGCGACATTGTTGGCCGCGTCCTCTCCCCCCATTCTGGGGGTCGAGATGACGGGGCTCAGCTACACGGAGATGGAGGGCTGTCGCAACCTGCTCAGCCTATTGGACAACGACGAGATCATGGCCCTATGCGACACTATCACCAACCGTCTGGTGCAGCCTGAGGACCGTCAAGGTAAGGGTAGTCATTTCTCCTCAGGCCTCACTCGGCCGCCAGCTTGCCGGAGCGTGTGAGTGGAGGCCGTGGTAGGTCTCACTCACGGCCGGTCCGCGACTGCCCGCGGAAATCATGGCCACTGTAGCTGCTGTCTTGCCTCGTAGCCACGGCTCACCCCCGCCTCGCCAAGCACTGGGGGAAACGGTGGGCTGAAAATGGCGCTGCTTTCCAGGTTTTAATCCTTTAAATGTTATGAGCAAATTGCTGCTTGTTTCGTTTCGAAAATTCAAGGTACGTGAATAGTGATTTTTTTTTAAAAAATTTGGGAAGTCGGGTGTTCTCCTTTTTCAGTTTCGTTCAGGGAAGGAGTGTCAGCTGCTGCTTATTTTCTTGAGCTTGGGGAAGATATCATAAACACGATCAGTCTGCTGCTTTATGAGTTTAAAACAACTGCTGTGATAAAAGAGCAGCAGGTAGTTTGAATCCACGTCTCTCCTTGGATCCACATTTTTTCAGAGATGATTCTGCGTACTAGGACTACATTACTTTCAGAGCCAAATAAACATTTCGGTAGAGTAGATATCATGGGTTACAAATATAGTTTGGTTGTAATGTAATGAGTAGCTTAAGCATTAAGCATTTATCATTTTGTATATTACCTGACTAGTTTTATTTTAAATTTGCTGAAACTTACTTTAAAGTGGGAAAATTTCTGACTCTTACATTAGCTTATGACTTAAGTATCAGAGTCTGCGTTTTATAACTGCCTTTCTCTTTTGAGTCCTTTTACGTTTTCGCCGTTTAAGATCATTCATTTGAAAGTGAACCATGGACACCAAATGAATTTCTAAGACGTTAGACTGAAAATAATTTTAGAATTAATGTAGTTCTTTGGCATTTATATATTTTACATGGTAATCACCTTCTAACACTATTGATGAATAGATTAAAATATAATTGATGATGGATCTAAAAGCAAACAAGAAATTAAACTACCCCGTACAAAAATGTTAGGTGATTTGACAAGTCATTTCTGGGGTGGTGGGGGTAGGGGGAGAGCATAGGAAAAGATAGTCAACATCTTTACAAAGCAGTGAAATAAAATCCTGAAATATATGGTCTCTTTAATATGTACCAAATTTCCAAAAACTAAACATATAAACTTCAAATATTGTTTATCTTGTGAAGTAAGTCTTTGACAACTACTGGAGAGTGTAAGTTGGAACTACTGCTTTGGAAAACAAGTTTGATATTACCTCCTAAAATGGAAGATTGCTTACCTGAGAGTTTCAAACTTCAATGTGCCCGTGAATCTCTCGGGGATTCTGTTAAAATGCAGATTCTGATTGAGTAGTTTTGGAGCGGGCCCAGAAATTCTCCCTTTGTAACAGGCTCCAGGTGATGATAGTTCTTGCCCTTCTGGGCTGGGAGACATTTTTGTACTGGGTAGTTTCATTTCTTGTTTGCTTTTAGATCCACCATCAATTATATTCAGCATTTTAATCTATTACAGTTTTAGTCACGTTCACCTATAGTGTGGGAATGTTCAAAGCAATAGTATTTGTACTTGGATACACATAAGTCTATAAAACAAAAGTAAATGCCTTGTGGTATAGTCTATAATTACCTTAGGTACAGTACTGAAAATCAGTTGACTACAGCTGTGTTTATCCTCATAGCTTAATCTCAGAAACAATAAAAATTAAAATTACAGTAATATAATGATGGTTTAGGTTTATAGACCATTCACAGAAATACCAAACTATATTCTGTAGGGAAACATGGTTGTGTTGTACTATTATAAAGAAAATTGAGGGAATTCCCTGGTGGTCCAATGGTTAGGACTCTGCGCTTCCACAGCTGGAGGTCTGGGTTCAATCCCTGGAATTCCTGGTCGAGGAACAAAGATCCCACAAGCCCCGAGGGGCAGCCAGAAAGAACAAAAATCGAGGAAATGATAAATAGCAACCTGTTAGGAGAGTATCTACATGTAAGGTAAAGAGAGAGAGATAATAGCATTATGTAGGGAAAGTTAAAATGTGGATCAAAGATACTAGTTATTTCTATGTCTTAAGCTATGTTGTGTGTATATAGGAGTTCATTTTATTGCCATTCTGTATACTTCATATGGGCTCTCCTGATCGCTCAGTTGATAAAGTATCCACCTGCAATGCAGGAGACCCCGGTTGAGTTTCTGGGTCAGGAAGATCCCCTGGAGAAGGGAAAGGCTACCCACTCCAGTATTCTTGGACTTCCCTTGTGACTCAGCTGGTAAAGAATCTGCCTGCAATGCGGGACACCTGGGTTCCATCCCTGGGTTGGGAAGATCCCCTGGCAAAGGGAAAGGCTACCCACTCCAGTATTTTGACCTGGAGAATTCCATGGATTGTATAGTCCATTGGGTCGCAAAGAGTCGGACACGACTGAATGACTTTCATACCTCACACATGTAAAAATAATGTTTAGTCTGTTTAACAGAAATTCTTTAAAATTAAAAAAAGAAATGGTCTTGGCTCTACCACTTCTTACACGTATGATTGTTGATACCTCATGTATCCCTGACTTTCATTATTTCTAGAGTAAGGAGATTGAACTGAAAAGAATTGTAATTTTGTCTATTTTTAGGGATTGTAAATGAATGTAGGTCTATTGACCCTATTCGAAAGAAATTTTTTTTCTCTAAGTTTTTTTTTAAAATACAACCATTCCTTAAAATACTTAAATTCACAATCTCTTATGAGAAGTAAAAGGAGGAATTTTAAGTAGGGAAATTAAAAAAAAAATTTTTTTTAACCCAAAACCTGACAACCCACTTTCTGGTTTTTAAAAATGATAACCATCTCATACAAAAGCAATAATGCCATGAGAAGAGTTTATAAAATATCATTTGATTTTGCTAACCCTGGACAAATTTACAAATGACTCATGATTTTCTGCTAATCTTTACAATTTTCTTTTAGATGCCATTCGTGCAATATTAGTCTACAGTCAAAGTGTAGAAGAACTTTTGAGGCGAAGAAAAGTCCACCGAGAAGTCATATTTAAGTATTTGGCAACACAGGGTGTTATTATACCTCCAGCTACTGAGAAACACAATCTTATTCAGCATGCAAAGGATTACTGGAAAAACCAGTTACAACCAAAATTGAATGAAACACCAGAGCCAGTTAAGACAGAGGACATTAGACTCTTTGAACAGGTAAAATGGATTTCATAGTGATATCCTAAACCATAGTTCTGTGTAAGAATCTTTAGATAATCGTAGATCTGGGGTGACATGGTTAATTAATGTTTATTTTTTTATAATTTTAGCTTTGTATCTTTTGCATCCTAAAGGAAGAGCAGTAAAGCACCTAAGACAAAGTATTAAAAAATTTTTTTTTTATTGAAGCATATTGCTTTACAGAATTTTGTTGTTTTCTGTCAAACTTCAACATGAATCAGCCATAGGTATACATATATCCCCTACCTTTTGAACCTTTCTGTTTTGTGGGCTTTTTTTTTTTTAAATAATGTATATGTGATATTCTGTTGATTTGTGAGAGAAAAATGTTTTGCAGCCCTTTAGCAAATGGAGACTTGATTTTTAAAGACAGTAGATAGACTGCATGCGTGCATGCTAAGTCATTTCAGTCGTGATCCTATGACTGTAGCCCACCAGGCTCCTCTGTCCAAAGGATTCTCCAGGCAAGAATACTGGAGTGGGTTGCCATGCCTCTCTACAAGATAGACTGCAGGGTCAATTTAATTTTAATTTAGCCTCTGGTTCTCTAATTTTTTTTTCCCCCTTCTTTAAAAGAACGCTGTTGTAAGCCCTTTCTTTGGCATTAAATTGCAAAAATGAAAGCAATTTTTGTTATCTATAAAAAAGTCCCTGTTTTAGTAACTTCCTCTAGCTGACATTGGCTGTTCGTATTTCTTTGTATTTCCACTGTGCATTTTAAATACTGTGTGAATATTTAAATACCTATTGACCCTTTAGATAGCTTGAAGTTTTTAAACTATACACTCAGATAAAATTAAGTGAGAGATGTTTGCCTTCACATTAGGAAAGGATCTTCTAGGTCTTCTTTAATGTACTGAAAAGAGTGTTAACTTTGAAATCATATAGATGTGACTTCAAATTAGGGGGCCTTGTTTTCTTTATAAAACAGGCATATGCTTATGTAAATCATTATTATTGACTTAATTCATGCTGATATTTTAAGAGACTTGGTTTTGAACCTTAATTTCTTAGACGCGTCACAAGTTTAAACTGAGAATTTCTTAAATGACCTCCCCTTTGTGAGAAAGAACGTACTATCATTGAGTTCATAGGTGGTTCATTTTCTTTCTGCTATAACTAGTATGTTAAAACTTGACTCTGAAATAGCCTCGATAGAAAATAGATACGAGAATTAACCTTGGTTTTATTAATCAGCAGGAGAAAGAAGACAAAAAGGCCGAAAAGGTTGATTTTCGTCGATTAGGTGAAGAATTCTGTCAGTGGTTCTTTGAACTTCTGAATTCTCAGAATCCTCTTCTGGGACCACCTCAAGATGAGTGGGGGCCACAGCACTTCTGGCACGATGTCAAGCTTAGGTTTTATTACAACACATCTGAACAAAATGTGATAGACTACCATGGAGCAGAAATCGTGAGCCTTCGTCTGCTGTCACTAGTGAAAGAGGAATACCTCTTCCTCAGTCCCAACCTCGATTCCCATGGACTCAAATGTGCTGCTTCTCCCCATGGTCTCGTTATGGTTGGAGTTGCTGGGACTGTCCACAGAGGAAACACTTGTTTGGGCATTTTTGAACAAATCTTTGGACTCATCCGCTGCCCTTTTGTGGAGAATACTTGGAAAATCAAATTTATCAACCTGAGAATTATAGGAGAGAGTTCCCTTGCTCCTGGAACATTAATGAAACCGGCTATTACATTTGAACCAAGTGACCTGGAAGCCTTTTATAATGTAAACACTTTATGTGGTCCGGTGACGTACAACTCCATGTAAGGCAGGCATTGGACAGTGGGATTGGAGACCAAGATTCATCTGCTGGAAGTTAGGCACTGTTGAGCAAAAGAGAACTAATTTTACCTAGCCCTTGAACCACTGAGTGCAATGTCAGTCTGAAAAATCTTCTATACAGAAATTCATCCAAATACTACATCAGTAATGTCCGAGTGATTTCATATTGAGGGGTTGACATATTTTAGTTGAAATGTCTTTCTTGACTACACGCTAACATTATGTGAACACTTGCCTCTTTTCTACTTGAGTTGCAACAAATATACTGAAAATTTCATGCAATTTGTCAAATAAATCCCACTTCAGATGTTGTAACTAACAGTGTGCCTTAAAAACCAGTTAATATTTTCACTTAGTGGGTATTCTGCTGCTATCTACTTTTCATGTGGGGAAAAAATTAATAGTGTTCAAGGCTTCCCCTTTAAGTTTTTCAGTTACTTTTGTCTAAATCTAGGTAATTTTACAAATGCATCTTATGACAGTATTGCTTTAAAAAGAAGTACATATTTTAGAGATGTTTAAAGTCCGATTATTTTAGAAACTTGAATGACATTCTCATACAAAAAGTCCAGAAATTTAGCTGGTGAAGAAAAATTTAATTTGCTTTTTAAAATATTTAACGAACATTTTTCAGAGTTATCTATTGTCCAAGCTAAATATCTTATAATATGCAACGTTTGTGAAGTATTTTGGGTAATAAGTGCTGTTCTTAGACTTTTTTCTTTAAGCTTTCAGCTAACAGTTTTATAGAGCATGTATTATACTGTTAAAATTTTATAAAAGGTATACCCAGTTTCCAATTTAAATGAATTTTTTCTCTTGAATGATCTTAGGTGACCAGTACCCCAAATTAAACATATATTGAGATATATTCCCACATCATAAATTATTAGAATTTTTTTCACTTCTAATTTGTTTTACTGAATTTGAGTTACAAGATTAGATTGCCAGATTACACAGTTGCTTTCAAGTTTAAATTCTCTTCACCCAGCAGCTGCTTGCTGAGTCTGAATTTATTTAATAATTTTAATTTACAGAAATGTTGTGATGAGGTACTAACTTTAACTCAATTCATGATCATCTAAGGTGACTTACAAAATTTTGGAAACAGGAGGAAAAGACTGATCTTTGTAAATTTTTTTTAGTGCCATGCCTCTTATGAAGGGTACAAATTGATACATCCCCAAATAAGAACTTAATAAAGGAGGGAAATCCTTTTAGTCTGCTGTAAGAATAGTGCTTTGTTTAGGTTTTTTCTTCTTTAAGTTTGAAGTGTCATTTTATCATGTAATTGATAATTTAAAATTATATTAATAATTTAAAATTATTCACATTTTCTTTGTTCTATTGCTGTCAAATACTGTAGAAATAATACTGAAGGAAGATGCTCGGGATGGGCAGAAGTTACCTGTAGGTATGTTCAGTATTGAATTTTTGAATGTGTAATGTTCAAGTTAGGCTGCAATCTGTATGTCCCTTCAGTCACCCTTTAAAAATGTGAAATCTTTCTGATCTACTAAATGAGAATTCCCCTGGAGAAGGAAATGGCAACTGCAGTATTCTTGCCTGGAGCATCCCATGGACAGAGGGACTTGGTGGGCTACTGTTCATGGAGTCACAAAGAATTGGGCACAAATGAGTGACTAAGCGCAATTGAGAATTAGAGCTATTTTTATTTCCTTTGAATCCCCACAGCTGGCTACACAGTGGGACCTAATGTCCAAGTGAATGGGTGAATGAATGAGTAAAAGACACTTAACCTACTGTATAAAAGACTTTTTTTGCATCTAGATTTTGTCTTTGGTTCTGGTCATTAGTGGTGGTCTTGGGATTATAATCTCTTGGAATTTGATATGTGAATGCACAAACTTTTAGGCCCCAAATTAGGATAAAATTTTAACTTCCTGTTAAAATTTACTGACATAAAGGTCAGAGTAGGATATAATGGAGGGCCTTAAGATGCTTTGGGGAAGGAAATGGCAACCCACTTAAGTATTCTTGCCTGGAGAATCCCATGGGCACAGAAGCCTGGCTAGCTTCAGTCCATGGGGTCACAAGAGTTGGACATGACTTAGTGACTAAACCACTACCACCACCAAGATGCCTAGAAACAGTTTTGCGGAAGTGTGTACTTCTGTTCAGAGAAAGATCTAGAAGAGTTGAAATTTGTTCATGACACTTAAAGCTTGGCCAGGCCTTTGAGAACATCCAAAAGCACACTTAATTCATAGTAATTCAGTGGTCAAACCAGGGGATACCTGGTCTATTTACTGGAGGCTGATTTGCTGCAGCTGACAGTGACACGTCAGTATCCTTTTTTGTTAAAATGAAAACATGTTCATTGTTTTGGGATGTTTTACTAGTGTCCGGAATGCCAAAAAACCTTTCATGTGTCTTACTAAAATATCAAATAATGGAGAAAAGCCCTCTCTGGCTTTATTAAATCAACTTGAAAATGGCAAACACAGGAAAACATTCTTGGGCTATCAGAAAGGCAACATTTTTATGCCAAAGGAAGGCTAGTTAGTTAAGCCCGGTTAGACAGTGTAATAGCACTCCAGAAAAGGATTTAGAGAATAGTGGTATAACTAAATAAAAAAGAATCAGAAACATTGTATTTTAACACAATGGCTCTTATGACCTAAAAAGTCATAAAAATGAGTGAAAACCATTTCTCAGCAGTTATTTTCACAAACTTAGATGCCCCTTTTAAAATTTGGATTGTGGGGGACCTTTGAAAAAAGGGAGCTATGTTCTCTCTCTATAAAAATATGTTTGCATATGTTGTTGTTCAATCACTAATTTATGTCCAACTCTTTGCAGTCCCATGAGCTGTTGCACACAGGTTCCTCTGTCCTCCGCTGTCTCCTGGGGTTTGTTCAAATTCATGTTCATGGAGTCGGTGATTCTCTAACTAATCTCATCCTCTGCATATAGTATTGTAATTTTTGCATAGTTCAGTGAATTCATGGACTTCCCTAAAGCACATCTGTGAGTCCTGTAGGGATCCTTATATTTGATATCCAAATTCTGCCATAATTTATTTCCTGCAGACTTAAATTATTTTTAGAAGATTTTGTGCTCTTACCAAAGTCCTTAAGCCAAAAGACTAAATCTTACTAAGAATAATCTCAAGAAAGTCTGTTAGTTTATGATAGTTAACTTGTGAGTTTTTCTTTTTCAGTGTTAGATGTTATGATAAAACCTACTAAAATAGCATGAAGTGAAACAAAAATATTAATGCAGAATTCATTTTATTTTGACAAAATAGTTTAATTTAGGCCATGCTTTGGAGAAAGTGATTAAATGTGTATCTAGCCAGTTTGAATGCACATAGCACAGCTGTGGTGCTGGAAAACAAGACTTTCTACATCTGGGTTTATATGCATGTATTTATTGAACATCTGCAATCTGTAAGTCAATGAATCAAGCATAAGAGAAAACAATACATCAATAGATTGATGTACCTCAACTTATTTTGAATTCAGATCTCTGGTTTTAGATGTCTTAAGGTGAGAACTGCATTAGGCCCTTTGCTAGAATAGGAAGGAAAATATTTCTGCATTAAGAGAGCACTAAATCCTTTCAGCTTTATTTTTCCTAGTTTGAACCTTTCCTATAGTCTTTCAGTAAAGTGTTGAGTGATATTTACTGTGAGTTATAATGTGCCCCACAATATTAAACCAGAAGCCCCAGAAATCCTTGTGTATAGTCATGAAATGTTACTGGAATCCCTGGCCTAATCTCATTTGCCTCTTCAGTGAGTCACTTAGTGAGGGTTCTTTGGTTGGCAGTTTTCTTCTTAAGTTTTAAAACAACTTAAATCTCAAGTATGAGATCAGTTATATTTGAGTTAATGAGTGTAAGGATTGCAGGAATCTCTTGCTGTTCACTGCCGACTGTGTTACTTATCTGGTGGGATGTTTCCTGAACAAAGCGTCATAACCACTTAAAGTCTTTTTGCTTGAAGCATTTCATAAACTGGAATTAATCTTTTTTATTTCTGATCTTTTACTCTGCTAATTGTTCTCAAATTGTTAAAGGTACTTTTGTCTCCCTAAGTAGTTCCTGGAATTGGTAATTCTTCCTTATTTCACAATCATTCCCACCTGTGCCTTGCACAATATAAATAATAGCTAAATTAGGGTATTTATTATATGGCAGTTACTTTTTTGTGCATATTGTGTGTTTTAATTCATTTAATCCTGTGGACAGCTATCACTTATTGGAAAATAGGGTTGAGTAATTTCCTGAGCTTTCAGAGTTGATGGTAGAGTCTAGGGTTAAACCCAAATTTTAGAGGTTGAGAGCCAGTGTGTGGTAACTACTCTACCTAGTGTCTTGTATCTACAGTAGGTTGTGGGTTTTGGGTTTTTGGCTGCATTGAGAGGCATGTGGGATCTTATTTCCCAACCAGGGATCGAACTCCTGCTCATTGCAGTGGTAGCATGGGGTCTTAACCACTGGACCACCAGCAAAGTCCGTAAAGTAGTTTTTGGTGAGTCTTTTTTGACTGTCATTTGCTGTCACATTTTCAAAGCAAACATGCCTTTGAATTGTTCACCTGGATTAGGCGGGAGTGTTAATGCATACTGTTTCCTCTTGTAATCATATTATACCTCTTAAGTTGCTTGTTCAGTGGTATAAAACCACTTGGAAGAAAGATAGAGAATGTTAATGTATGACAGTTTTACTTACGAAAAAGGACAAGTTGGATAATTGGGAAATTAAAATTTTAAAAATGTAAGGATTTATATCAGATTTCTTGAACTCCCTGTGTCACAAGCTCTAGTGCTCTTTCCTTCCTGTTTGTGACACCATTGTGTTTTCAGCCGTGGAAATAGTCTTTGTTTCATACGTGCAGTTTCTAGCCGTGTCTGGATGTAGCATATCTGTAGTATTGTTTTCTGTTTTCAGTTCAGTCGCTCAGTCATGTCCAACTCTTTGCGACCCCATGAATTGCAGCATGCCAGGCCTCCCTGTCCATCACCAACTCCCGGAGTTTACCCAAACTCATGTCCGTTAAGTTGGTGATGCCATCCAACCATCTCATCCTCTGTCGTTCCTTCTCCTCCTGCCCCCAATCTCTCCCAGCATGAGGGTCTTTTCCAGTGAGTCAACTCTTCACATGAGGTGGCCAAAGTATTGGCGTTTCAGCTTTAGTATCAGTCCTTCCATTGAACACCCAGGACTGATCTCCTTTAGGATGAACTGGTTGGATGTCCTTGCAGTCCAAGGGACTCTCAAGAGTCTTTTCCAGCACCACAGTTCAAAAGCATCAATTCTTCGGCTCTCAGTTTACTTCACAGTCCAACTCTCACATCCATACATGACCACTGGAAAAACTAGCCTTGACCAGACGGACCTTTGCCTTGAGAACCCCATGAACAGTATGAAAAGGTTTTCTGTTTTAGCTGCTGAATTTAGACCCTCTTTACCTAACCCTTGACTTATGTAATAATTTCTTATTTCTTTGCTTTAGTATTTCTTGCATATTTGTGACATTAGGATTTCCTTAAAGTACTACAGCTTTCATCATAACTTCCGCATTCAGAAATTTCACTGGTGTTACATTACCTACAAAATAAAATCCGGATATCACAATCTTCTTTTTATCACTGTCTAGCTTTGATTCCATTTCATTTTCACACAGTTTGATCCCAGCGGACATCTATAGCTAGGTGGTCTTTGTATTTACCTTGCACTTACTTAGCTCTCTGCTTTTACTGGCAAGTATCCAGAGTTGTAGAATTTAATTTTTTTGTTGTTGCAGACAGTCTTATTGTAGAAAGAAAAGGACTCTAATAGAAATGGCGTTTAAAAACTGAAAATTTCTCTGTAAGTCAAACTTTATTTTCTCTTGAGGAGTTTTGTGTACCTTGTCTTACCACGAATAAACTTTCCACAGCTTTTTGTATGGCTCCTTTTTCATCTTTGAGGATTTGGCTTAAATCTTTTCTCAAAAGTGGACCCTCTTTATAATGTTGGTATTTGTCAGAGCACTTTGTTTCAGTTTTAGCACTTTAGATACTATTGTTAGTTGAATTTCCCGTACTAAGATTTTAAGCTGAAAGCAGGGATTGTTTTACTTTTCCATTGTATTTCCATTGCTTTGCACAGAGACAAGATATTCAATAATGTTTATTAAAGATATAAGGGAACAAATGCTAGTTTTTATTCAGAGCCTTATATGGTCCTAGTTCTTTGTGTATCTGCTGAAGACATTGCCTAGCACATATATTAAATACTCAGTAAATATGTAATGAGTAAAGCCAAAGTTATTTTCCTAAATAATATATGAATTCAAATTAGCAACACTGTTTGGTCAACAGAATTATTAAAGTCTATGCTTTTGTAAAGATGAAGAAACAGGCCCCAGAAGTTAAATAATGTGCTAAAGTTCACATAGTTTTGTTGTAGAGACTTTTTTTTCCCCTCTGGCTTTTTACTTTTTGGTTTATTTTCTTTTTAAGTTACAAAGCCTATTTTTTCTTGCACTTTAAAGTCCAGTCTGACTACTGCTACTTCCTTATTTTGAAGGAATTTAAACTCAATTGCTTCACATGTAAAAGTGAACCAGATGATTTCTAAGGTCTGCTACAGTTTTTTTTTTTTTAAGTTACACATGATTTTGTGATTGTATGCCTTCTCAGCAACTTACAAATATTTTAAGTGAATTTGCAGTTCATTGTTAAATTATTATTTTGCTTCATAAATCATGCTCATTGAAAAACACTTTGTTTTTTCCAAACATTTTTAAGGATGTGTATGCAGTGTGTACTTGTGTTTACAGAGGAAATATACATAAAAAGATTACAGATCATATCTAGAAAAGAAAAAAAGTATGAAGACTTTAAAATACTGTCCTACTTTCTAAAATCTATAAATGCTTAAATGTGAAAAAGTGGTGTTCTGTACAACTTTTTGCTTTGTTGCATATGGTTAAAATGTAAGTCCATGTCTTAGTCAAGAAAAGTGTGAAGTGGTGACAGAAGGCCAAATTGTAGACTGCCAATAATCCCCAGTAAAAATAAAGATGTTGATAATTAAGGATTTGTGACTCTAAGAGGTTGAGTAGTAGGAGTGACATTGTAGACGAGTGGCAGGTTTGAGATAGGGTTTTGCTGAGGGGAGCATGGCCCCGGATGGGTACTGGCTCCTGCTCTTAAGTTATTCCAGGAAGTGTGATGGAAAACATTTGTAGAGCAGATAGGTTTTGCTGTACTGATTGCACTTACTAGAGAAGTACAACTTTACGATAAAATGAGTTTAGAGTGCAGAAACTAGATAACATTAGAAAAATTTAGCATGTCAGGAGCTTTAATGCTGGAACTAGTAATAGGACAATCAAAATTAATGAATAGTAGATGCCTAGGAATTAACAGAAATATAGAATAAGCCATTATTTTAATTCTGAGAGCAACCTTATGCTAGAGCAAGAGTTTAGGACTGAGGGAAAAGGTTGATTTGAAATAACATCAATGTTTTCTCTTAAATGCTCTTTGAATTTGGTGAACTATTGAGCTCTTACTATGTACCAGGTATTTTGACAGAAGACAGTACATAAAGTAGCTTATTGTTCTAGTTTCTTAATGTTTTTCTCACTTTAACTTGTATAAAGTAATGATTACTAGTTAATAGTTTATTATTATTAGAAGGTGATTCTCTGTGATCTCATTGATGCCCTTACTACTTTAACTACTGACATGTTTTGGTGCTTAATCTGAATTGTAGGTAAAATCCTCATTTTTAGATTGGAGCAATGCTGCTAAAAGAATGGAGACCATAGTAAACCGTTTCATTGTTCAGAAGGAAAAAAAAGGAAATATTTTTTCAAATGTATTTTTACAAGTTTTTGCACATAATTCATATTTTCCAAATTTTAAATGTAAGATACGGTTTTCATAGGAAATCTCATTTTTAACTATGTTCTTTCTAGTTATTAGATACATATGTATACAAGGAGTGTTGGTCGGTTTACTTTAGCCAGCATGAAGTCAAATGTTCATCTTCACTAAGGTACTTTCTGTTAATTTTCATGTAAATTAATTAGACATGAATCCTACAGTTGATGCTTCTTTATTCCCAATTCACAAAAATAAGTAACTGAAAAATGATTGAATAATAATGAATACCACTATTCACAGAAACTTCATAATGTAAATAGTAGAAAGAACTTCAGTGTGAATGGAGTTAGAATCTGTATGTTCTGTGCAGGAGATTTTGTGAGTGTGATGTCTTCAAAACATCAACTAAACCATATAAGGAAGAACAGTAATAAGCATCTGAAAAAACTTTTTGGACTGAATCTATTTACCATTGGTCAGTAGCACATATATTTGCATGTTGCTAAAGTTTTCAGATCCTTTTAAAACATTGATTTCTCTAGTAAATGAACTTAGGTAATTTTATTTTTTCTGAGTAAAAGTCTGTTTAAAACATTATAAAAGATGGAGGAGAGTCCAGAATTATAGAAGCATCATCCTGAATTGCATTCCTTAAGGCCGAGTGTAAGATACTGTTGTCAGTTTCTGTCCCAGGCGCCTGGCTTACAGCTCACTCAGCACCTAGTGGTGTGAAGCCGCCTCACTTAAGAGTCATTTTAGTCATGCACATTTTAGCATCTCTTAATGATTATATCCATCTGTCCTGTGTTTTCCTGCCATCAGATGTAGTCCTCAGAAGTTAGTTATGTATAAAATTATATATAATAACGCTAGCCTCCCAACAGCCATGAAGCAGTCCATTACATGTGGGTCTGAACTTACAGACTCAGTTCAAACGTCAAATCTGTAACAGTAATAGCAATAATAATAATATTAAAAAAAAAGACTTGTTGAAAGCTTGTTAAAAACAGTTTCAACATTAACACTAATCAGGACAAAATTGGTACTGGGAAAGTTGTATCGGAAAGTTCTGTAATTTAGTGACAACACAGAAGAGTAATTCCTTTCATATGTGTTCTAGAGGATATTTTCAGACCCATTATTGGGTATATGTGTGTTACATGTATGTATTGAGAGAGAAGTCCTTAACTTGTCCTAATTCATCCCTGAAAATCTGTGTATATAGGAAATAGTAATATACTGGAAAATAAATTTTGGTGAAGACTGAAAAGGATGTCTTCACCAAAATTTATTTTTCAGTACAGGATGTGGGCTTTCCTGGTGGCTCAGTTGGTAAAGAACGCCTGCAATGCAGGAGACCTGGGTTTGATCCCCGGGTTGGGAAGATCCTCTGGAGGAGGGCATGGCAACCCACTCCAGTGTTCTTGCCTGGGGAATTCCACAGACAGAGTCTGGCAGGCTACAGTCCAGGGGGTCACAAAAGAGTCAGACACAATTGAGCAACTAAACAGACACACACACAAAGTGTGCATCATGATCTTCTAATGATGGAAGACCTTCTATTAGGGCAGCCATGAAGGTGGTGGCTAGGTAAATTAAAGTGTTATGCAAAAAAGTCAAACAACTCATCTTGTTAAAAAAGAACAGTTAATTATCAACTATGAACTGTCTAGATGTTGATCCAATGCTGAAGGGGAAAGAAAACAGCGAGTTTTAAGTCTACACCATTTTTGTAATGCGAGCGCTGGGCATGAGGTGAAAACTTTCTCCTGGATCCTTCTGGTTTGAGAGGAAAGGTGTTCGCATGAGGTTCTGAAATCAGAGCAGAGATGAATATTTCTTTCAGACAATGTCAGTAAATGGCTTTATCTTGATTTTAGGTGCCTTGCTCATGTGGCATACTCAACCTGTTGACCTCATTTCTTGAACACTCATCCCTCCAGGTCCATAATGTTAATTGTAATACAGAAGTCTTCTGCAAGTGGCCTAGTTGTAGAGAGCTTTATCCCCACCTAACCTCCATCTCATTTTCTTGCCTTAATACATAAACATCAGGTACATCAGGGTACTGCAACATAACATGAAAAAATTCTTTCTTGAGCTGCATGCAAAGGACAGATTTGGAATCCATTTACCATTATCTGCAGGTAGATTTTTCTTATGATGACTCAAGATTATTGTGAGAGAAAGTATATGACTAAAAAGAAATTTGATATGTGGATTCATAAAAACAGGAGGTTTGGGGCCTCACATGTCTATTAGAATACCAAAGCAGTGACAAGCTTCCGCTTTCATATGAACATGGTAATACAAAACAGATTTATGGGATAAGATAAAATTGCTTATACATCATTCTTATAGAACAAGTTGTACACTAAAAGCTTATGCTGACCTGATTTTCAGTTCAGTCGCTTAGTCATGTCTGACTCTTTGCGACCCTGTGAACCGCAGCATACCAGGCCTCCCTGTCCATCACCAACTCCTGGAGTCCACCCAAACCCATGTTCAATGAGTCGGTGATGCCATCCAACCATCTCGTCCTCTGTCATCACCTTCTCCTCCTGCCCTCAATCTTTCCCAGCATCAGGGTCTTTTCAAATGAGTCAGCTCTTTGCATCAGGTGGCCGAAGTATTGGAGTTTTAGCTTCAACATCAGTCCTTCCAATGAACACCCAGGACTCATCTCCTTTAGGATGGACTGGTTTGGTCTCCTTGCAGTCCAAGGAACTCTCGAGTCTTCTCCAACACCACAGTTCAAAACGCATCAACTCTTCGGCACTCAGCTTTCTTTATAGTCCAACTCTCACATCCACACATGTCCACTGGAAAAACCATAGCCTTAACTATAGTGTTTTAAAATAAAACACAGTAATCACCTTTTCTCACTAACAACTGGAATCATTATCGTTTTTTAGCAACTAGTCAATGTTCTTATTTTCTGTCCTTTTATAACCCATATTCTGGCAATTTGTCAGATCAATTTAACTGTCTCCTTTTACTTTCCACCCAAATAAAGCTGCTGCTGCTGCTAAGTCGCTTCAGACGTGTCCGACTCTGTGCGACCCCATAGATGGCAGCCCACCAGGCTCCGCTGCCCCTGGGATTCTCCAGACAAGAACACTGGAGTGGGGTGCCATTGCCTTCTCCACCAAATAAAGCTACTTTGAAACATTTTCAGTCCTAGAGTGAAAAAATTTTAAAAGAACCTATTTGCAGGGTTCAGATCAAGATGGTGAAGTAGGAGAATGGAGCTCACATCCCCACACAAACACATCAAAAATCCACATACAGAACAACTCTCATGAAAACTAACTGGAAATTGGCAGAGTTTGTTCACAACGGAAGCTTCAAGAAAAATCATATACTGGTAGGATGGAAGAAAGGGCGTAAGGTTGGGACCTCCGACCAAGGAAAGTGACCTACACAAATCAG
This sequence comes from Muntiacus reevesi, assembly GCF_963930625.1. NCBI lineage: Eukaryota > Metazoa > Chordata > Mammalia > Artiodactyla > Cervidae > Muntiacus > Muntiacus reevesi. The sequence continues at coordinate 18,911,165 of NC_089269.1, read as the reverse complement.
TCAATGTGATACATCATATTAATAAAGGGAAAGACAACACATGGTCATCTCAATAAGATGTCAAAAAAACATTTGACAAAATTCAACACCTATTCCTGATAAAAATTCTTACCCAAGTGGATACAGAGGGAATATACCTCAACATAATAAAAGCCATTTATGACAAACCCACAGTCTGCATAATACTCAACAGTGAAAAAAAAAGCCTTCCCACTAAATTCAGGAACAAGACAAGGATGGCTACTCATAGCTTCTCATGGTGCCTACTCTCATAGTATGGGAAATCTTAGTGACAGAAATCCAACAAGAAAAATAGAAAATATCCACCTGGAACAAAAGGGGTAAAACTTATTATTTGCAGATGACGTGTGTGTGTGTGTGTGTGTGTGTGTGGTGCTCAGTTCTGTCCAACTCTTTGCTGCCCCACAGACTGTAGCCCATCAGGCTTCTCTGTCCATGGAATTCTCAAGACAAGAATACTCAAGTGGGTTGCCATGCCCTTCTCCAGGGGATCTTCCTGACCCAGGGATTGAACCCAGCTCTCCTGCATTGCAAGCAGATTCTTTACCAGCTGAGTCACAGGGAAGCCCTGGTGATATATACAGATATATAGAGAACTCTAAAATCTCCACACAAAATCTATTAGATGAATTTAGCAAGGTTGAAGGATACAAGGTTGATATACAAAAATCTGTTGCATTTCTTTATAGTAGTAATGAAGTTTTAGAAACACAGTAGAACAATCCTGTTTAAAATGGCATCAAAAAATAAGTAAACCTAGGAATAAACTTAAACAAGGATGTGAAAGAGCTATATGCTGAAAATTATAAAACACTGATAAAATTGAAGATGATTCAAAGAAATGGAAAAATATCCTATGCTTTTGGATTGGAAGAATATTGTTACAATGGTCATCCTATCCTAAGCAACCTACAAATTTAATGTAATCCTCATCAAAACACCCATGATATTTTTCACACAGCTGGAACAAATAATCCTAAATTTATGTGGAACCACAAAGGACCCGGAATTGCCAAAGCAATCCCAAGGAAAGAAAAAAGCTGTAGGCATAACCCTTCTAGACGTCAGACTAAAAACATTAATCAAGACAGCTCATGAGGCTTAACATCATCAAAACAATCCAATCCAAAAAATGGGCAGAAGACCTAAATAGGCATTTCTCCAAAGAAGACATACAGATGGCCAAGAGGCATACGAAAAGATGGTCAACATTGTGAATTATTAGGGAAATGCAAGTCAAAACTGCTTCTCTGACAGCTCAGTTGGTAAAGAATCCGCCTGCAATGCAAGAGACCCCGGTTGGATTCCTGGGTTGGGAAGATCCACTGGAGAAGGGATGGACTACCCACTCCAGTATTCCTAGGGCTTCCCTGTTAGCTCAGCTGGTAAAGAATCCGCCCGCAATGCAGGAGACCTGGGTTCGATCCCTGGGTTGGGAAGATCCCCTGGAGAAGGGAAAGGCTACCCACTCCAGTATTCTGGTCTGGAGAATTCTATCGAGTTTGTAGTCCATGGGGTCACAAAGAGTTGGACACGACTGAGCAACCTTCACTTTCAAGTCAAAACTACAATGAGGTATCACCTCACACCAGGCAAAATGGCTATCATAAAAAAAAAAAAAAATCCACAGATAATAAATGCTGGAGAGGGTGTGGAGAGAAGGGAACACTACTGTACTGTTGGTGGGAATGTCAGTTGATACAGCCACTATGGAGAAGAGTGTGGAGGTTCCTGAAAAAGCTAAAATACATGACTCTGCTATACTACTCGTGGGCATACACCCAGAGAAAAACAGGTACCCCAAACGAAACCTGATTCCACTGTTCACTGCAGCGCTGTTTACAGTAGCCAGGATGTGGAAGCAATCTAAAGGTCCACCCCAGAGGAAGGGATAAGGAAGATGTGGCACATATGTGTAATGGAATATTGTATTCCATTAATACTCAGCCATTAAAAAGAAATGACAAAAATGAACATATTTACAAAACAGACTCACAGACTTAAGAGAACAAAATTAGGGTTGCCAGGGAGGGGAGAGAGAATGGAGTAAAAGACAGGGAGTTTGGGATCCACATGTTCATACTGCTTTGTTTAAAACGGATAACCATTAGGTCCCATTTGTTTAGTTTTGCTTTTATTTCCAATATTCTGGGAGGTGGGTCATAGAGGATCCTGCTGAGATTTATGTCAGAGAGTGTTTTGCCTATGTTCTCCTCTAGGAGTTTTATAGTTTCTGGTCTTACATTTAGATCTTTAATCCATGTTGAGTTTATTTTTGTGTATGGTGTTAGAAAGTGTTCTAGTTTCATTCTTTTACAAGTGGTTAACCAGTTTTCCCAGCACCACTTGTTAAAGAGGTTGTCTTTTTTCCATTGTATATCCTTGCCTCCTTTGTCAAAGATAAGGTGTCCATAGGTTCGTGGATTTATCTCTGGGCTTTCTATTCTGTTCCATTGATCTATATTTCTGTCTTTGTGCCAGTACCATACTGTCTTGATGACTGTGGCTTTGTAGTAGAGTCTGAAGTCAGGGAGGGTGATTCCTCCAGTTCCATTCTTCTTTCTCAAGATTACTTTGGCTATTCGTGGTTTTCTGTATTTCCATACAAATTGTGAAATTATTTGTTCTAGTTCTGTGAAAAATACCGTTGGTAGCTTGATAGGGATTGCATTGAATCTATAGATTGCTTTGGGTAGAATAGCCATTTTGACAATATTGATTCTTCCAATCCATGAACACGGTATGTTTCTCCATCTGTTTGTGTCCTCTTTGATTTCTTTTATCAGTGTTTTATAGTTTTCTATGTACAGGTCTTTTGTTTCTTTAGGTAGATATACTCCTAAGTATTTTATTCTTTTTGTTGCAATGGTGAATGGTATTGTTTCCTTAATTTCTCTTTCTGTTTTCTCATTGTTAGTGTATAGAAATGCAAGGGATTTCTGTGTATTAATTTTATATCCTGCAACTTTACTATATTCGTTGATTAGCTCTAGTAATTTTCTGGTAGAATCTTTAGGGTTTGCTATGTAGAGGATCATGTCATCTGCAAACAGCGAGAGTTTCACTTCTTCTTTTCCTATCTGGATTCCTTTTACTTCTTTTTCTGCTCTGATTGCTGTGGCCAAAACTTCCAACACTATGTTGAATAGTAGTGGTGAGAGTGGGCACCCTTCTCTTGTTCCTGATTTCAGGGGAAATGCTTTCAATTTTTCACCATTGAGGGTGATGCTTGCTGTGGGTTTGTCATATATAGCTTTTATTATGTTGAGGTATGTTCCCTCTATTCCTGCTTTCTGGAGAGTTTTAATCATAAATGGGTGTTGAATTTTGTCAAAGGCTTTCTCTGCATCTATTGAGATAATCATATGGTTTTTATCTTTCAATTTGTTAATGTGGTGGACGAAACTGGAGCCCATTATACAGAGTGAAGTAAGCCAGAAAGATAAAGAACATTACAGCATACTAACACATATATACGGAATTTAGAAAGATGGTAACGATAACCCTATATGCAAAACAGAAAAAGAAACACAGAAGTACAGAACAGACTTTTGAACTCCGTGGGAGAAGGTGAGGGTGGGATGTTTCAAAAGAACAGCATGTATATTATCTATGGTGAATCAGATCACTAGCCCAGGTGGGATGCATGAGACGAGTGCTCAGGCCTGGTGCACTGGGAGGACCCAGAGGAGTCGGGTGGAGAGGGAGGTGGGAGGGGGGATCGGGATGGGGAATACGTGTAACTCAATGGCTGATTCGTGTCAATGTATGACAAAACCCACTGAAATGTTGTGAAGTAATTGGCCTCCAACTAATAAAATAAAATTAAAAAAATAAATAAATAAAACGGATAACCAACTAGATCCTACTGCATAGCATAGGGAACTCTGCTCAAATGTTATGTGGCAGCCTAGATGGGAGGGGAGTTTGGAGAAGAATGGATACGTGTATATGTATGACTGAGTCCCTTTGCTGTGAAACTATCATTGCATTGTTCATTGGCTATACTTTAATGTAAAATAAAATGTTTTTAAAACGATGGTGTGATATTGACACAAAAACAAATATAGATAAATTTAACAGAATAGAGAAGCAAACCCACACACGTAGGGTCAGTTAATCTATGACAAAGGAGGCTGGGACAGAGAATAGGCAATGGAGGAAAGACGGCCTCTTCAGTAGTTGATGTCGGGAAAGCTGGGCAACTACATGTAAATCAATGAAATTAGAGCACTCCCTCATATTATATACAAAAATAAACTCAAAATGACTTAAAGACTTTTATAAGACATGACACCCTAAGACTCATAAAATAGAACATAGGCAAAACATTCTCTAATGTAAACCCATAGCAATATTTTCTTAGATATTAAGGCTAAAGAAATAAAAGCAAAATAAGCAACTGGGACCTAATCCAACTCAAGAGTTTTTGCACAGCAAAGAAAACCATTAACAAAACTAAAGACAACCTATGAAATGGGTGTAAATATTGGCAAATGATGTTACAACAAGGGGTTAAAATCCAAAATATACAAACAGCTGATACAATCAATATCAAAAAAAGAACCAAGTCAAAAAATATGCAGAAGACATAAATAGACATTTTTCCAAAGAAGACATACAGATGGCCAACAGGAATATGTAAAGATGCTCAATATTGCTAATTATTGAGGAAATACAACTCAAAACCACAATAAGGTATCATCTCACACCAGTCAGAAGACTATCATCAATAAGTCTTCAAATAATAAATGCTGTTGAGGGTATGGAGTAGAGCGGAACCCTCTAACACGGTAGGAATTAAACTGGTGCAGCCACTGTGAAAAACTGTTGGAGGTTCCTTTAAAAACTAAAAATAGAACCTACCGTATGATCCAGTAATCCTGCTCCTGGGTATGTATCTGGAAAATATGAAAACTCTAATTCAAAAAGATACTTGCACCCAATGTTCATAGCAGCACTCTTTCAATATCTAACACATGGAAACAGCCTAAGTGTCCACAATAGGCAACTGACTTAGGAAGAAGTGGTTCTACACACACACGATGGAATATTACCCAGCCAAGAAAAAGAAGGAACTATTCCCATTTACAGCAACGTGGATGAACTTAAAGAATATGCTTAGTGAAATAAATTTGAGAAAAGACAAATATATGACATAACTCATATGTGTGATCTAAAAAATAATAGCAACGAATCTATATACAAAATGGAAATAGACTCCAGACTTAGAAAACAAATTTTTGGTTACCATAGGGGAAAGGGAGGGGAGAAAGAAGAAATCAGGAGTATGAGTTTAACAGATACAAACTACTATACACAAACTAGAGAAGCAACAAGGGTTTACTATATAGCGCAGGTCATTACACTCAATACCTTACAATACCTATAATGAAATATAATCTGCAAAAGAAAAATCCCAAACCTGAATCACTTTGCTATACAGCTGAAACTAACACAGTGGTGTAAATCAACTATACTTCAGTAAAAAGTTAAGAGATGACATAAAAAAAATCCTATTTTCTTTCATTCACATTTTATGATTTACAATTATCAACATTTTCAGATTGTTATCACTAATCAGTATATATTCTTTTTAGATGTATGTTGAGCAAGGGTGTGTTTTTGCATGATACATGGATGAGGGGGATATTTTCATCAGATGATTTTCATATTCTTTGTTATTTCCTAGCCAAAATAAAGCATTCATTCATTATCATAATTAGTCAACAGGCAAATTTATGTTATTTATATCCCTACATTCAGATGGCTTGTTGTGATACCTTTCTTCTTTTTATAATTTAGTCCTTATAAAAGCTGGGTCTTTTGAAACTCTTGGGTTTGCACGTTAGAGAAAGTCCCAAGAACTGTACACAGGTAACTAAAATATGCCTGTTCCTAATTGCTTGACTTCACATAGTGGTTAGTTTAACTTTTACTGGTAATAAATGTAGCATGCCAATAAACAAGTTCTCAAAATACCTAAAGTATATAGTGAGTGCTATAAATATATGTCACTCTTGAAAAGCTAAGCAGTAGCTAAGTTTTCAAATATGAGTGGACTTGCATTATAAAAAGTTTTAGGGGCTGCACAGCTATGTAGATGGATAAACAGATTTTCTAAGGTAAATCTGATTAAATGGATAGGTTTATTTTCATCCACAAAATGTATTAATTTTCTAGGAGTTTTAATAAAATACTTATTTTTACAAGATGTTCCATTTTAAGAGTACCCTACTTTAAATAACTAAATTTTAATTCCATTTAAACAGTTTATTAGATTACATTTTGCTAGAAGCAAATTAGTATAGGCTCAGATAGCATAATACTGCAAAAACTATCTTGCTTGTCTTCATCATCCTTTCTTTCCCATCACATTTTTTTCTTTGAAATTAAGAAGGCATTAAGAATGCTTTATCCCCCTCTTGTTTAAAACTCAAATGTTGCTGTTGATTATTTTGAAGTAAAGAGGCTTGCAATAACGTCTTATAGTAGAACATGGAATTTTAGTGACATCTTGTGGCCAAGGCTTTTCTCTGATGGTCTATGTCTATCACAGAATGGGCTTTGTACTAGTGGACTTCCAACAGGAGAATGTACTTCTGAGAGTCCCTGAAGACTGTGAAAATTTAAACTGCTATAAAGGGTTCTGAGGCAATCAGTTTCCTTAACTTCAATACCTGCCCTCTTCCGATACTAACTGGACCGGGCCCGTGGTCTAGGCACTATGCCATTTCCTGGTTTCCAAGCTGCCTTTTACAGTTACTCTTACACCTCCTGTGCCTCACTGTACTGCATTGCTCTGTGGTAACAAAACCTCAAATTTTAAAAGTCAAAAATGTTAATTAATTGGTGTAGGGAAAGGGAATCACTACAATTATCATTCAACAAAAGCTTTGCAAGTCAGGTGGTTGCTAAGCTTTCATTAAAAGTATTTGGTTTCAACAAAATGAAAGAAAAACATCATCAGATGATGATCTATCATCTGATCATCTATTAAAATGAATCTTGGCAATAAATCACTGTTTTTTCCTTTTGATCTAAAATTTATATACACTAAAATGTACAACTCTTAGAAAATGTCTCAACTATTATAATTTCATTCCTCTCTACTTACTAGTGTAAGCATACTTTCTCATGATTATTTAAAAGACAAAATTGATGACAAACTGATTTATATAAGAAATAACCTACTTCATTAAATCATGGGTTTTCAGTGAAGTATGTGAATTAGTTACAGAATTTTTGTCAATTATATAAAACTAAAAATTATAATAACCAGAAGACATGTTTAACACTTTAAACATAGTAAAATTTTTAAAAATTATGAGTTTTTTCCTGCATAGAATTGTTATACAGTGATTAAGTTTTTTTAAAAATAAAATATATTAGGATAAAATTCTGTGGGACAACTGGAATACAAATTAATACATATGCAATGAAATATTACTCAGCCATAGAAAGAATGAAATAATGACATCTGCAGCAATGTGGATGAACCTAGAAATTATCATACTAAGTCAATTAAGTCAGAGAAACATAAGTAACATGTGATATCACTTATATGCAGAATCTGAAAATATGATACAAAAGAACTTATCTACAAAACAGATGTAGATCACAGACATAGAAAACAAACTTATAGTTACAACAGGTGGAAGGGAGGTAGGGATAAATGAGGGATTTTGGATGAACGGATGTTGTTCAGTTGCCCAGTTGTCTGTGACTCTGCAACCCCTGGACTGCAGCACACCAGGCCTGGATGAACAGATACACACTATTATATATAAAGCAGATAAACAACAGGACCTACTGTATAGCAGACGGAGCTATATTCAGTATTTAATAACCTGTAATGGAAGGTAATCTGAAAAAGAATATTTATATATAACTGATTGCTGACACCTGAAACACTGTAAATCAATGTTCAATAAAAGAAAGCGGGGAAATTAAGTACAAATTAAAGGACTGCAAGTAAAATTTCTAGGTGTAAAAGTCTACAAATGCTTAAATAGATACTGATCGGTAGATAAACAATTAAGTTGGATACGTTTTTATTAATTAACACACTTAAAAATAGAAATTACTTCTTTTCAGCTATTTAATAATATAATATTTCAGATGTCAACTCAAAATTTGTGAGGGAGTAAATTTTACAAGCATTCTTTCAGGGGATATATAGGCAAACAAGTTTGAAGGGCAGGACTCATATAATTTCTACTTGATTTTTATTTCATGGACTCAGATATTTGGGAGGAAAATCACTTTCATTTGTGCTTTTGATTATGGTAGTATTTTCTGAAACTAAAAATCGGACAAAATCTGAGTGCTGTATAGAATATTTCAAATCAAAACCATATTCCTAGATCTAGGAAGCTGTGATCTGCTAAGCTCAAAATCAAAAGAAAAACTTATAGAAAAATTATTTTTCCTTTTTCTGATTAGAATTGAAGTGTCCTGTATTTGTCTGATTGTAAGATTCCATTGATTGTAAGCTGCAGCACTGATTCAATTACTTCTTGGTGCCAAAACCTGGCATCACACTCAATGTGGCTAAATAGAGTTAAGAAAAATCTAATGTCAGAAGTGTTAAATAGCAGTGTATGTGGAGGGGGTACGGAAATATCTTAGGATGAAAGAAATAAGCTAATATAAAAAGTTTTTAAAAAATAACAGGTCTTTAGTTTTTCTTTTTATAAGGTATGGTCAAATGTGAGATAACTAATGTTCATCAAAGGTATTATCAGTAGTGATGGAAAACAGCAAACGCTGAGTGTCCAGCATTGGCCTAATGTGCTGCTGGGGTTACACAGAAGTACAGGATATGGTCATTTTTTTTATATAAACAGAGGAAAGTTTGATAGGGAGAAGAGGGCACAGTTGGTGTGAACAATTTGGAAGCACTCACAGAACAGACTGAACTGTAAATGAAGAGCAGGATTTACATCCATGTAGAACAAAGGGTGGCAAATTGGCCCGGGAGTCAAAGTTCATGCAACATCTGTTTTGTATAATACATCGAGCTAAGATGGCTTTACTGTTTTTAAATGGTTTTAAAAATAATATTTGGTAACGCATGAATATTATGTGAAATTCGTATATTCCTGGAGCACATCTATGCTTCTTCACTTACTGTTGGGCTCATTTTGTATCTACAGGGCAGAGACTGTATGACTTGCAAAGCCTAAAGTACTTGTTATCTGGTCTTTTTTTTAAACACAAAATGGTTGCCTGTTTCTGATGTAGAGGATCATCTTTATAGGTGAGCTGGTGACACTCACAAAGGCTCAGTGGTGGGAGCACAAGCTGATGAGGTAGAAGTGGTAGAAGGAAAGTCTGTAGAGGTGGATTAGGGCCAGCTTGAGAGACTTTTGCACTAGGCATCGAGATGCCACCGTCATTTCCTGGGGCATGACTGTCATAGTGCTCTTTAGAAAGATTAATTTGGCAGCAGTTTGTAAAACAGATTACAATACAGTATTAACAACTGGAGTAGAGAAGCAATTTAGAAGATTAAAGTAATGGTATAAATATAAGGCCGTGTATATATAGAATTCAGTGGTGATTTGGGAATGGAAAGAAACAAAATTAACTCTAACAATTATTAATAATTGATAGCAATAAAATGTTAAATATATCTTAATCTGAATTTTATCCTAGGTCTAGTTCATATAACTTGACCCCAATCTGTTATACAGAACCTTGTTTATAATAAGGCATCTCTCCAAACGTGAAATTAAAGCAATCACAGCATGCCCACTTCAGTGCAATGTTGTTAACTTAATTATCTATTAAAGCATTTATTCACTAAGAATTTATTCTGTGCCTACAATGATCTCAGCACTCTTCTTGGTGAATGCAAGAGCAGTGAACAAGAGAGACAAAAAACTGTCATTAAGATTGCAGACAGCGCTCACCTCCCCCTGCGAACACATTCAAAGTACATCTACCTGTGGAACAAATTCTCACAGAAAACTAACTAGAAACTGGCAGATCTACCACATACCACAGTTGCAAGAAGTATCTCCATGTAACTGGGCAGGACAGAGAAAAAGGCCCTAGGTTGGGATTTGCACCTCTGGGAGGGATCACTAAAGAAGAGGTGGTCTCCATGGGTGGACCCTTGCCCAGAGAAGGGGGCATGTAGACTCACAATCTAGGCATCCCAGTAATAGGGTACCCTGTGGAGTAACGAAGCCCTTCCTTGGCCTGCTGAGAAACCTGCTGAGACGGACAGAGGTCTGCAGAACCCCAGACTCTACTTGCGAGGAGTGTGCGCTCTGGCTTGCTAAGTCAGCAGAGAGAGCCTTGCACTGGTGGCTGCCAGCTCACCACACTTCTCAGTCTGAAAAGCCAAACACCCCAGCTCTGCTCATTCCATCCCACAGGCTGGTGCTAGATCAGGGCAAAGTTCAGTCTAGCTGCAAAGAGAGACTGTGGCACCTGGGTGTGATCCAAGAGAGCCCTGGAGACCATGGTCAGCACGGGGGTGGCGGGCTAGCCAGGCCGAGCCATGTCAGGGCATGCCGTGGGTGGCGCCATAGAACATGCAGTGGCCAAGCACGAAATCTCAGGCAGAGAGCATTCTGTCTAGCTCCACAGAAGCAGCCCCGAGGGCTGAGTGGAGCCACAGCAGTGTCCCAAGAATGAGCTGGACAGAAGCACTGACTTGCAGCCTGACAGCCCCTGGGCAGGGGAACGCAGAGGTTCATTTCCCAGAGAACCCTGGCTCCACCCATCACTCTGCGGCTTACCCCAGCTCTGGGGCAGACGGGTTCTGGAAGAAGTCTGCACAGGGGCACCCCAGAGTCCAGGCAGCAGGATAGCCGCCTCAATTGCTGCAGCCACAACACCCTGACCCTCAGCCTAATCTACACCACAGCCTTGCACTGGACCTGGGGTGAACACAACTGAGAAAGGGATGCAACCTTCTGCTGCCTCTGGGTGGAACCGCCAATGCCTGTACAGGTGGTGCCTAGGTCTGCTGTGACATCACGGGTCATATTTGCTTCACTGATCACCTTCTCTCGGGCAGGGCATGCACTCAAGGGCAAGTTTAATCCAACCCACCCACAGGGCTTCTACCCCAACAATTGAGGAGTAGACTCTGCCCTGGACAGGGCAGTGACACCTTGGAGCAAAGATGAAGCCTGGACTCACATCCAGCTTGGGTTCTAAACACTGCAACACCAGTCACCCATCAAGGGGACAATGTCCAGCATACTCCAAGGAAAGAGATGGCTGACATCCATACCAAAATCAGCCCTCATATCGAAAATATTGGACACACAGCAATACAGAGATGCTCCCACATAAAAACTCTCCTTCAAGACCAAAATAGGTAACTGTTTCTTCTAAATTCTTCTAAATTCATAAAGACACAGAAATTTAAATAAAATGAAAAGGCAGAAGAGCTACTGCCAATTGAAAGAACAAGTGAAATCCCTTGAAAGAACAAATAATGAAACAGACCTCACCAGTCTACTACACTCCAAGTTCAAAAATGAGGTAATAAAAATGTTAAAGAAATTAAGAAAGATTACTCAAAGAAGTGCAGATCATTGTGACAAGGAAATAGAAACTAAAAAGATGAACTGAATAAAATTAAAAAATTGAACTGCCAAGATAAAAACCAATTTAGAAGCAATGAATAGGAGACTAAATGACACAGAGGAATGAATAAGTGATCCAGAAGACAGAATAATGGAAATCACCCAATCAAAATATCAGACAGGAAGACAAATGAAAGAAGAAAAGGAAACCAACATACGTGGTTCATGGGGTATTATAAAGCTTGCCAATCTATCCAAAATATGGGTATCAGGAGAAGAGAAAGAAAAGAGGATTGCAAATATATTTGAAGAAATTATGGCTGAAAACTTCCCAACCTAAAGAAGGAAACATATTAAACTACAGGAAGCACAGAGGGCCCCAAACAAGGTGACAGCAAACATACCCACACCAAACTTACTGTAATTAAAATGACAAGAGTTAAACAAAAAGAAGATTCTAAAGTTCACAGTCATTTACAAGGGGACCTGCATAAGGCTATTAGCAGATTTCTCTGCAGAAACTCTGCAGGCCAGAAGAGAGTGGCATGGTTTATTCAAAGTTCTGAAAGGGGAGAATCTGCAACCAAGATACTTTACCCAGTAAGATGACAATTTAGAACAGAAAGAGATAATTTCTCAGGTGAGCAAAACCTGAAAGAATTCATCAATACTAAATCTACGCTAAAAGACATATTAAGGATCTCTAAATAGAAAAGGAGCAAAAATCTACAGGAAAAGGAGAAATCACAACAGGATAGGCAAATACATAAAAGAATTGAAACACAACCCTTTAAATCAACTATACTCCAGTAACTTTTTTTAAAAAGGATTGACGATCATTTAAATAAGCCAGTACATAGATTTTAACATAACCAATAAACTCTGTAAAAGCAAAACATAAACAGACTCACAGAAGATAAATTTATGGCTCCCAAAGGGGAAGGGGGACAGGATAAATTGGGAGTATGGCAATAATAAGAACAATATATATGTATAAAACAGATAACCAAGAAAGATTTACAACACATATTCAAAATCTTGAAATAACCTAAAATGGAAAATAATCTGAAAACCGAATATAATATAACTGAATCTCTTTGGTGTAATAGCTGAAACTACACGATACTGTAAATCAACTACTTAAAAGTTCAGAGATTTTAACTGGCGTTAACAAGAAAAAATCAAAGTGATTGTAACTACAATTGACAGTAAAAGAATAAGAATGAAAATATAAAGTAGACAACAAAACCACAAAATGCGCAAGGACTACAGAGGGTACTGGGGCAGATGCCGACAGAGGGAGTTAGCAGCTGCAGTTTCGCTGCAATAAGGGGAAATTTTAATCACTATTCAGGAAGAGTCTAGGGACATCATGGGACCCAGACAGAAGAAGGGACATTGAATCAGCAATTTTTTTTTGGGGGGGGGTACTATGATTATCCACATCATTCTGGTTTCTCTTTTCCAAAATAATGTTTTCTGTTATACTGCTGATGGATGAAGGGTATCTGCTGAAAAGAAGCTGGAATGCCACCCTGTTTTATGCACTCTCAAGATTTTAAAAAAAAAGAAAGGATTCTGCCCACTCAAAATAACTACTACTTTGCTGGAATAGGATGTATTCTGAAAGAATGGCTGGCAATTTAAATATTAGTGAGATTTTATAGCTAGTCAAAGCGGTAGAGGTGGGAAGAAAAAGATTTGTGCAGAGTCAATGATTAATAGTCTACTACAGGATTAGCAAATACTTGATTCCAAACTCATCCACCCTCCATACCCCCAACCTGTGGTGGACACCAATCATCAATCTTCCCATCTTTTTCCCGCTGAGCTCAAAGAGGGTCACACATTCTTCAGTGCATTTTTCCAGGCACCATTCCTAATCAATTGACATTAGAAAGAGAATTAAAATCCAACCATCATCTCAGATCTAGATGTCTTCTGTTCTTCATGGTAAATGCAGTATCTGTTCTATGTTCTTCAATGGGGGCCATGTCCTTTAATCATGAAGCTGACATTTGTGAATACTGTCAGTTCTTCAGTTACATTTATTTTATATTTGAAAATTAAATTTTACTATGTTTCATGAATGAGGGATATATTCTTCAATAGTTTGTAATGCAGATATATTATATAGTGCCTCTGGTATTGGGAGATGATTATTTATGTAGAAAATCCTCCATAGTGATTATATGTAAGGGTTTGGTTTAATAATTTGCAAGCTGTATTTCTAATATCATAATTATGATATATAAACAGACTTTTAGTTAATGACATTACTCATGTCTATCATTTATATATGAATAGATATTTGCTTATGTTTTTATATTACTTGTGATTTCAATGAGAAACTATTCTTGGAAGTTTAAATATCTTTAATTAAAATCCCATTTAATAAAAATAATGCATTTCATCATATAATTATATGGTTTAGAGTCTGAAGAGATCTTAGAGATTATCTAGTCCTCATTTGAATGCAGAGTTCCAAAGAATAGCAAGGAGATAAGAAAGCCTTCCTCAGCAATCAATGCAAAGAAATATAGGAAAACAATAGAATAGGAAAGAATAGAGACCTCTTCAAGAAAATTAGAGATACCAAGGGAATATTTCATGTAAAGATGGGCTCAATAAAGGACAGAAATGGTATGAACCTAACAGAAGCAGAAGATATTAAGACGAGATGTCAATGTATGGCAAAAACCACTACAATATTGTAAAGTAATTAGCCTCCAATGAATAAAAATAAATGGACAAATAAATAAAAAAATAAAAATTGAAAAAAAAAAAAGAAGAGGTGACAAGAACACACAGAAGATCTGTACAAAAAAGATCTTCATGACGCAGATAATCACGATGGTGTGATCACTCACCTAGAGCCAGACATCCTGGAATGTGAAGTCAAGTGGGCCTTAGGAAGTATCACTATGAACAAAGCTAGTGGAGGTGATGGAATTTCAGCTGAGCTATTTCAAATCCTAAAACATGATGCTGTGAAAGTGCTGCACTCAATATGCCAGCAAATTTGGAAAACTCAGCAGTGGCCACAGGAATGGAAAAGGTCAGTTTTCATTCCAGACCCAAAGAAAGGCAATCCCAAAGAATGCTGAAACTACCGCACAATTGCACTCATCCCAGACGCTATGAAAGTAATGCTCAAAATTCTCCAAGCCAGGCTTCAGCAATACATGAACCCTGAACTTCCAGATGTTCAAGCTGGTTTTGGAAAAGGCCAAGTAACCAGAGATCAAATTACCAATATCTGCTGGATCATCGAAAAAACAAGAGAGTTCCAGAAAAACATCTATTTCTACTTTATTGACTATGCCAAAGCCTTTGACTGTGTGGATGACCATAAACTGTGGAAAATTCTGAAAGAGATGGGAATACCAGACCACCTGACCTGCCTCTTGAGAAACCTGTATGCAGGTCAGGGAGCAACAGTTAGAACTGGACATGGAACAACAAACTAGTTCCAAATAGGGAAAGGAGTACACCAAGGCTGTATATTGTCACCCTGCTTATTTAACTTATATGCAGAGTACATCCTGAGAAACGCTGGGCTGGAAGAAGCACAAGCTGGAATCAAGATTGCTGGGAGAAATATCAATAACCTCAGATATGCAGATGATACCACCCTTATGGCAGAAAGTGAAGAGGTACCAAAGAACCTCTTGATGAAAGTGAAAGAGGAGAGTGAAAAAGTTGGCTTAAAGCTGAATATTCAGAAAACTAAGATCATGGCATCTGTCCCATTACTTCATGGCAAATAGATGGGGAAATAGTGGAAATAGTGGCTGACTTTATTTTTGGGGACTCCAAAATCACTGCAGATAGTGATTGTAGCCATGAAATTAAAAAATGCTTACTCCTCGGAAGGAAAGTTATGAGCAACCTAGACAACATATTAAAAAGCAGAAACATTACTTTGCCTACCATGGTCTGTCTAGTCAAGGGTATGGTTTTTCCAGTGGTCATGTATGGATGTGAGAGTTGGACTATCAAGAAAGCTGAGCGCCAAAGAATTGACGCTTTTGAACTGTGGTGTTGGAGAAGACTCTTAAGAGACCCTTGGACTGCAAGGAGATCCCACCAGTCCATCCTAAAGGAGATCAGTCCTGGGTGTTCATTGGAAGGACTGATGTTGAAGCTAAAACTTCAATACTTTGGCCACCTGATGCGAAGAGCTGGTTTATATGGATTGAGGGCAGGAGGAGAAGGGGATGACAGAGGATGAGATGGTTGGATAGTATCACTGACTCAATGGACATGGGTTTGGGTGAACTCTGGGAGTTGGTGATGAACAGGGAGGTCCGGCGTGCTGCGGTTCATGGGGTCACAGAGTCGGACAAGACTGAATGACTGAACTGAACTGAGAAGGTACATACTTGGGAAAAATCTTTACTATACCATCTATAGAATCTAATATAGAAAGTTGTCAGTATTGGATGAAGTAAGAATGCAGAATGATTTTAGGTAACAAAATGCCTTTTTTCTATTGCATAGTAAAAGTATTAACAGACAAGCCAATCAAGAGATTTTATAGATTAATATTTTTGAAGCAAAGTAGTAGAATTCATTATCCAGTGCCAAATGCTTTGAGATTTCACGTCAACTCAATTTTTTTTGTCATCTAAAAGGCTTGACCAAGCAGAATTGGGAAATTTAGATAGATTTTTCTCCCTTTTCCCTTCATTTCGGAAATCTCTTTTTACTTCTCACTCAATACTTGAAAAAGAGAGGTGTACACAAAGGCACTTTGAAGTGGGTATATATTGAAGACAGGCGATCTTAAATATTCAATGAAATGGCATAAAATTTTGAAGTAACTGTAGAATTTAAGGTTAAGATTAGAATTCAGATTATTGTGTATTAGAGAAATTTGGGGGAAAGGAATAATGGTTAATAAAGGAAACTTCTGCTAAGATAGCAGAGGAGAGATACAACATAGTTTCCATTTTTCCTAAACCATGCATTTGAGTTTTTAAAAAATTGCTTTTGGATATGAGTAGGGTGAAAAACAGAGGAGTGAGCCGTTAGAAAAGCAACCACAGTGAACTGTGCTAGCATGAAATTAAGCCATGATGATTAAGGGGTACTAGTACAATTCTGAGAGATTAATTTTCAAGAAATTATTCAAATTAGTTGCATTTAATATTAAATGGATGCTTGTGTACTTTACCCTTACTTAAGACCGGAAAAGCTTGTGTTCCCACAGAGAAGTAAATGATTCTAGATGTGGCCACAGTGTGGAGATGTTGCAACACAGATTCACCTTGTCATGCTGGCGGAATGCTGAGTTCTCATATTGAAACAGGGATTCAATGCCTGCACTGATTTTCCTTTCCATTTTATACCGTCTTATCATAAACAAGTGCTTCCATTTTCTAGTACAAGTTCATACACGTGTATGGCATTGGATTTTTTGGAAGGAACATTAGAATTTCTATGCATCTGTTACCTCTAAATGTTCACATATGATGCTTTTAACTGCCCTTCCATATTACAACGAGGAATCCATGTAATGCCAAACGAATCAATTTCAGTATATGGTGTTCTTGAAAGACCCACTAAAGCATATAAAATAATAGCAAATACCACCACAGTTTGTGGGTTTTATCTAAGAATGAAATGGCATTTGTGGTAAAAAGCATTCATAAATTCATGTGCAAATCAAGCTGTTCACTCCTTCCACAAACATGAAGCTCCTACTCCATGCCAGGCCCTTCCTGGACATGAGGAGAGAGACCAAATAAACATGATATTTCCCTACTGGAACAGTGTCAGTGCAAAGATATAAAAAGATAAAATTACTATGTGAAGTAAATACAGTGAACAAGAAATAAAGAATATAGTATTTTAAACTGATACAGGTGAGAAGAGGAGGAGGAGGGAGAGGATGTTAGAAGGTAGAATACATTCCAGGCAGAAGGAACAGCGTTTGGGGAGGTCCTCAGGGGGAAGAGTTTGGCAAGGTCAACAGGGGGAAATGATGTTACTAGGTTAACAGGCCTTGAACCTGTTTAGCACATTGAGCACAGTGGGCTGAGAAAGGCAGGAGATGACCTGTCATGTCAGTTCAGCTCAGTCGCTCAGTCATGTCCGACCGTTTGCGACCCCATGGACTGCAGCACGCCAGGCCTCCCTGTCCACCACCAACTCCCAGACCTTGCTCAAACGCATGTGCATCAAGTTGGTGACGCCATCCAACCATCTCATCCTCTGTTGTCCTCTTCTCCTCCTGCCTTCAATCTTTCCCAGCATCGGGGACTTTTCCAATGAGGTATTACGTGGCCAAAGTATTGGAGCTTCATCTTCAGCATCAGTCCTTCCAATAAATATTCAGGACTGATTTCCTTTAGGATTGATTGGTTTGATTTCCTTGCAGTCCAAGGGACTCTGAAGAGTCTTCTCCAACACCACAGTTCAAAAGCATCAATTCTTTGGCACTCAGCTTTCTTCACAGTCCAACTCTCACATCCATACATGACTACTGGAAAAACCATAGCTTTGACTAGATGAACCTTTTTTGGCAAAGTAATGTCTCTGCTTTTTAATATGCTGTCTAGGTGGCTCAGAGGGTAAAGCGTCTGCCTACAATGCGGGAGACCTGGATTCGATCCCTGGGTCAGGAAGAGCCCCTGGAGAAGGAAATGGCAACCCACTCCAGTATTCTTGCCTGGAAAATCCCATGGACAGAGAAGCCTGATAGGGTACAGTCCATAGGGTTGCAAAGAGTTGGACACGACTGAGCGACTTCACTTCACTTCACTAGGTTGGTCATAACTTTTCTTCAAAGGACTAAGAGTCTCTTAATTTCATGGCTGCAGTCACCATCTACAGTGATTTTGGAGCCCAATAAAATAAAGTCTTTCACTGTTTCCATTGTTTCCCCATCTATTTGCCACGAAGTGATGGGACCAGATGCCATGATCTTCATTTTTTGAATGTTGAGCTTCAGGCCAACTTTTTCCCTCCCCTCTTTCACTTTCATCAAGAGTCTCTTTAGTTCTCCTTCACTTTCTGCCATAAGGGTGGTGTCACCTACGTATCTGAGGTTATTGATATTTCTCCCTGCAATCTTGATTCCAGCTTGCGCTTCCTCCAGCCCAGCATTTCTCATGATGTCATCTGCATATAAGTTAAATAAGCAGAGTGACAACATACAGCCTTGACATACTCCTTTCCCTATTTGGAACCAGTCTGTTTCCCATGTCCAGTTCTAACTGTTGGTACTTGGCCTGCATACAGGTTTCTCAGGAGGCAGGTCAGGTGGTCTGGTATTCCCATCTCTTGAAGAATTTTCCACAGTTTGTTGTGATCCACACAGTCAAAGGCTTTGGTATGGTCAATAAAGCAGAAATAGATGCTTTTCTGGAACTTTCCTGCTTTTTTGATGATCCAACGGAGTTAGCAATTTGATTTCTGGTTCCTCTACCTTTTCTAAAGCCAGCTTGAACATGTGCAAGTTGTCGGTTCATGTACTGTTAAAGCCTGGCTTGGAGAATGTTGAGCATACTTTGCAAGTATGTGAGATAAGTGCAGTCATGCAGTAGTGTGAGCATTCTTTGGCATTGCCTTTCTTTGGGATTGGAATGAAAACTGACCTTTTCCAGTCCTGTGGCCATTGCTGAGTTTTCTAAATTTGCTGGCATATTGAGTACAGCACTTTCAAAGCATCATCTTTTAGGATTCGAAATAGCTCAACTGGAATTCCATCACCTCCACTAGCTTTATTCCTAGTGACGCTTTCAAGGCCCCCTTGACTTTTCATTCCAGGATGTCTGGCTCTAGGTGAGTGATCACACCATCGTGATTATCTGGGTCATAAAGATCTTTTTTGTATAGTTCTTATGTGTGTTCTTGCCAACCTCTTCTTAATATCTTCTGCTTCTGTTAGGTCCATACCATTTCTGTCCTTTATTGAGTCCATCTTTGCATGAAATGTTCCCTTGGTATCTCTAATTTTCTTGAAGAGATCTCGTCTTTCTTATTCTTTTCCTCTATTTCTTGCATTGATCGCTGAGAAAGGCTTTCTTATCTCCCTTGCTGTTCTTTGGAACTCTGCATTCAGATAGGTATATGTTTCCTTTTCTTCTTTGCCTTTAGCTTCTCTTCTTTTCTCAGCTATTTGTAAGGCCTCCTCAGACAACCATTTCTTTTTCTTGGGGATGTTCTTGATCTTGTCATGTTAGCAGACACCAAAACATTCAGTTGGGTGAGTGAAATGACAAAGACTATAGACTTTATTCCAGAATTTGTGGGAAGCCATTGGAGGGTTTATAAGAAAGTACAAGATTAGTTTTGTGCTTCCTGCTATACTATGAAAATTCCAACTGTAAACATTAAAAACTTAAGAATTTTTTATTAGTTTTCTTTTTTCTTTAATTTTATATTTATTTTCACAGAAAATACCTTGCACAGGAGATGCTTAGAGTTTAAGGAATAGAGCTTTTTGGGTAAAAAAATCCATTAAAAATGTTTGAATGTGGTGATATTTCACTAGTTTTTTGCAACGTAATTCTCCAGTCAGCCATGAATTTGATAATTTGATAGTTGAAAGGACTTTATTTGAAAAACATTTGGATCATTCAGTTACTAAACTGTGTTTTAGCAATAAATCACTGAATTTATTATTCAGGGAGAAAGAAAGAATAAAAAAATCCCAACGATTATGTTCAATACATAGTTTGTAAGAATGTAGGTCCTTTAAACTGTGCTGAGTATCTTTTGGCAGACAGTGAGAAAGACTAGGCTCTTTCCTATTGAGTGAATTTGCTATGTCATTCAATATAAACCATTTACATTCGTTTTCAGGCTAAGAATTCCAGCACCAGTGTGTCCTGAAGAGCAATTGTTATATGCTGAAATCACTGAAGGTGCTTCAGAACTGGCTAAATGTTCTTAAAATAGTTAAATGTCATCCACACTCACCAGCTACAAAGCTGCAATATAAAGTGAAAAGAAACCAAATGATAAAGAGTAATAATTATAGCAATGAAATTAAGATACAGAGTTCTTTCACATTTACTGTACTTGCAATCCACCCTTAGGGTAAAAAAAATGGAAAATTTACAGAAATAAATGCATGGGAAACTTGTTTCAAAAATATACAGGTTTGGAGGGATTAATTTATGTAATTTTTTGAAAAATGACATTTTAAATAAATTAAAATTGGTGATGAAGGGATTTTTTATTTGCCCACATACCATTTTTGAGATGCTCTTCTCTGCTTCATACAGATTCATTTTCATCTGGTATCATTTTTCTTCTGCCTGTTCTACTCATTTTTCCTAATTCCTGACTGGAAACTATTAATATGACTTCTCTCAGCTTTTTTGAAACGTTCCTTTCAGTTTTAGTTTTAAAAGATATTTATACGAGTAAAACATCCTAGGTTGACTTTTTGTTTTCTTTCAGGATGTTAAAGTGTAGTTTTCCTTCTGTTTTTGACAATGAGAAGTCTGAAATGATTCTAATCATTGCCCTCTATACAAAACAAATCTTTCCTCTCCTTTGGTTGGTTTTAAGGTTTTCTTTTTATTACCTATTTTCAGCAATTTAACTATAATGTCCTCAATATAGTTTTCCTTTTTTTTTTTTTTTTTTAAATCTGGCTTACATTTTTTTAGTCTTTGGGTTTACAGTTTTTATCAAATTTGGAAAAAGTTATTTCTTCAAATATTTTTTCTCTTCTACTCTTTTCTTTCACATCCCATCCCCCAACTCTGAGATACCATAAACACAGGTTAGACTTCTCCATACTGCCCACAGGACAGTGAGATTCTATTTATTTTATTTTTTTATTAACTTTTCTCTGTGCTCTTTGGGGGATAGTTTCTATTGTAGTATCTTCCATTTACTTCTCTTTCTCCCTCTTGGATTGTTTAATTTACTGACAACCCATCCAGTGACATGTTTATGACAAATAGATTTTTCATTTCTGGAAGTCTCATTTGAGTATTTTCTATATCTTCCAATTCTTTCCTCATTATATTTATGTTCTTTTAAATTCTGAGCCTATTAAAATATTTATTGTAGTTGTTTTAAGGACTTTCCATCATCCCTGTCATTTCTTGGCCTGCTTATATCTTTTTTTTTTTTTTTAAACAGCTTAAGATTCATGTTTTCCTACTTCTTGGCACATTTAGTAGTTTTTGATTGGATGCTAGACATGGTCAATTTCTTGTTGAGTGCTAGATTTTGTTGCGTTCCTTTAACAAGTTCTATACAGTGTTCTGGCAAGTTACATTAGTTACTAATAAGTGCGGTCCATTCAAACCCTGCTTTTCAGTCATTTGTGGGTGGGTAAATGGAGCTATTCTTCAGGACCAGTTTATTCCCCAGTTATGCATGGGGACTCCATGCATCCAGTGAGGTAGTCCTCTCGGGCTGTGATAGCAGAATACCACAGACTGGGTAGCTTAAACAGCATAGGTTTATTTTCTCACAGTACTAGCGCCTAGACGTCCAAGATCAAAGTGCTAGGAGGGTTGTTTTCTGGTGAGGGTTCTCCTCCTCACCAGATGGACACCTTCTCACTGTGTGGTCATACTGCTTTTTCTGTCCACATTCTGAGAGAGATTGAATTCTCTGGTGTCTCTTCCTCTTCTTATAGATAAACACACCAGTACTATTTGATTAGGGTCCCACCTTATGACCTCATTTAACCTTAATCATTTACTTATATTTCCTATCTCCACATGCAGTCACATTGGGGGTCAAGGTTTTAATATATGGATATTGGGGAGCACAATTCAGTCCATGAAAGCAGTATATTCAGTGAGGTTTCTCCACTCTGGTTGGTGTTTTTTTGCTATAGATGTTTATATTATTCTTCAAAGACGTCATCTGTCTATAACCATATGTAGAGTCTAGATAGATAGAAGGCAAGTCTAGATATATCTAGAAGGCAAGATCTATCTGTTTTGTTACTCTAAATATGTTGGGTCATACTGTGTTTCCACTCACCAGTCCCAACACATAAAAATTACAATTAAAAATCTGACATAAAATCCTTACAGATACAATTCAATCTCACAGTAGTGCAAATGTTGTAAAATATATTGTGGAAAATCGTCCCCTGTTGAGAACCACTGCTTTAGTGTATCATTAGATTGACCAAACATGTGAAAATAATGAAGCTCTTTGTTTAACTGAATTTTGCTGCTCTCATGAACATCTTGTAGCAATGTCACACAACCTTTTTTGCAAGTGAGAATTACACGTATGCAATAACTGTAGGGAATGTATCCGAGTTTGCAAAGTTGTATGGTGATAATGATGCACCATCAAATGTTGAGAATTCCTATTCTAGAGCTCAAACTTGAATGTGTACCAGAATCAGCTGGAAACCTTGTTAAAACAAGATTGCCCAGGCTCACTTCCTGTGACTTTGATTCATCAGGACTAGAGTGTAAGACTATTTTAACCATTTCTCAGGTGATACAGCTGCTACTAGTTAGAGAACCCCACTTTGAAAACCACTGTCTGTGGCATAGTTATTTTTGCTATTTAACTCTGGCAATAGTAAGTTTTCAAACAAAAATTTTATTAATAATGTTATAAGTTTGAGAGGACCATGTGTTATTACAGTTGAAGAAGTATGGGAACTGGAATTTCAAAATGAAAACAGACACCTTGGTTTAAATCTTCCTCAGCCCTTACTGGAAAGTCATTCTGTGTCTCTGAATCTCAGATTCATCATCTGTAAAAAGGGAATTATCCTATATGATTAGCTACCTTGTATAAGTGACATTTTTACATTAACTAATTTTCAGTTAATAAACACTACTTTCACTCCACCTCTTTCCTCATACACACTTCACTGAAAAAAAATTATACTGAATATAATGTATAGATCCTTTTAATTAAAAAAGCTCTAAAAATCAAGGCAAAAGCAACTGCAGGATACTATGTTCCAGATACCCACATAAAGGAATCATTTTAATCTTCTTGGCCAATTTTTGTATAGTCCTTAAGCAGTATGGTGGGCCCTGCATTCTTATTGGATAGACTACATCTTGGATCTCTTTAACCCCCTCTTGGAATACACAAGTTCTGGATTGACTTTAGAATTAACCTGAACTTTTGAGATTCTAGTAATTTGAGGAAGAACTAGAAATATACACATTATGATTATTTCAAACTGAACTGAAAACATTTATATCTACCTTATTGAACTTTCTGGTTTACTTTTGATGATTTATGAGAAATAAACAGGACTTCACTTGAGAGTTTGCTTGAAAGCTTTGCCAGTAAGATGCATGAGTCAATAGGAGCTTGCTTCTCAAGACAGACATGTTACACAATGTTCTTTACTACATTTTCCTACTGGAAGGATGTGTAATGTATGTTACCACTTCTATCATTAAGGGTATGGATCTTGCTTAGCATGACATTTTGTGGGGTCCTAGTTGTGTGGTATATTTACAGGCATCTAACCAAATGAATAACATCTGATGAGTTCAAAGCACACATATTAATGGTAATATGGACATCCTTCTGAATAAGCTACAGAAACAAACCCAAATTCTGTGGTAGTGCTTCCATCTGTCCTACGATATTCCTTATTATAGAATATCATACAGTGGTGGTGTCACAAATGTTATGTCTCTAGAGCATCATGTAACCTTGGGAGCAGAAATATCTGAAGAACCAAAAAAGAGTAAAGGCTATAATTAAAAATAAGCCCCAAGAAATAGTTTCCATGTGGTTGCGAGGAGCCCTTGAGCACAGCTGGAAAATTTCAGCCTGAAATATGTTGGAACAATAGTTTACAGAGGAAAGTAGCTGGGTTTGTGGTTATACTTGGAAGTGAAATTTCCTTGCTTGATCATAATGGTAAACTAGCTTTAAAGTTTGGAAAAATATTTCCTAAAGGAGACTGTCAATCCCTGAATTACCAAGAGAAATATAGTAGGAGATGATTTCTTACATGAGAGTATGGGCTTACACTCACATTAAGTATAGTTTATTACATACAAATGAAATTAAGTTCCTAGGTATAAAGAAAAGTACAGATTTACTTAATGATAGAGAGATGAAGAATCCAAAATTTGAGAGAGGAGATTAGGATTTAGTATAAAGTTGTAAATCTTTGTATAAAATTTTAAATCCTAGTACAAATCTCTCCTTTCAGTATTTGAATAAATATTATCTAAAATCTACTACTCACTGTTTCCTTCCAGATTTGCTTCTTCTTCTGTATTTTTGTTGTTGTTGTTGTTACTGTTCCTGGCATCTTCCTTTAGGTCATCTACTCAAAACTTTTGTGTTATTTTTTATTTCTCCTTTTATTCAGATTAAATCACTTGTTAATTTCTTTCAACTGGACTGCTAATAAGTCTTTCACATCCATATCAATTTTTTAAATTGTTTTAAGATGCTGGGATTATTGAAAATAGTCTTAAAAGAAATGCCAGGCAAGCAGAGAAGTACTGTTAAGTTGTAAAGTCTTCAGGTGTGGATAATCATTTGGAAATGGGGGGGGGAAAGGTGGTTAATTTGCAGTTGATGAAATTTTAAGAAATCACTGCATTGAAAAGTTAGAATAGAATCCAGGAATAGGGATAGAAAAGCTGAAAACAGATGTGTAGCAGGCACATGTGGGCAATTGTGAATAAAATTTTGGATGATAGAGGTACATTTTAGAACAAGAATGTATATTGCTGCTGACAAGCAGTATTATCAAACTATTAAAAATGATTCCTAATATGGATCTATCTGGGGTGAAAATGGAACCTTCCTTCTAAGAAAGTAGCTTTAATCAATATTTTTTCAAATTTTAGTCACATTATTAGTAAATTGTGAGTTGTTAAGATATAGATTTTGTTCAATTTTTAAAAAATAATGATAAGAATTTTTATTGTTGCTGCAAAAGGAACTTAAAAGACCAGGGCAAACTATAGTTGTCTTAATGTGTATGCTCACTCAGTGGTTAGGATATCAACATATGACAAATTGAAGTACTTTGTTACAGACCCAAATCATCAAATAAGTTCAGTTAGTCATTTGGTAAATGTTAGGATTGTTCCTAGTTGTATTAGTTTTCTGTTGCTGCATAACAAAATATCCCAGTTTAGCAGTTTAAAACAAAACCCATTTACCACTCACAGTTCTGTAAGTCAGAAGTCTGGGATGGCCTGGCTGGTTCTCTGCGCAGGGTCTGAACAGAGGGTATTTACAGGCTTTGTAATTAACCGGACCATGGTGTCTTCCCTGTTTATTGGCAAAATTCAATTCCTTGCAGTTATGTTAGAGAGGCCTCTGTTTCCTTGTTTGCCATCAGTGGGCTTCTGGTTGTATCTCTAGAAGGCCATCTGCAATCCTTCTGAGGGTGGCTCCTTCCATCCTCATAGCAGCAAGTCCTTCTCAGACTTCAGATCTCTTTGACTTGCCTTTCTGCTATCAGCTGGAGAAAGCTTTCTGCTTTTAAAAGATTCATGTGATCAGATCAGGCCCACCTGGATAATCTCCTTGCTTTAAAGTCAACTTTCACAGAGCATAACATAAGCGCAGGAATGATATCATATCACATCTCATCTGGGGTTATGGGAGACATCTCTGTGCGTGTATGTGGCAGGGGTGTGGGTGGGGGTGGGGGCAGGGATGCATTTGAGAAATTTTGCTTGCCACACCTGCGTGATGTCAGCAATGGCATAGTGAGGTGGTGGGTTACAACGTAAGCCAGTAAGGAAGACAGGCAGGATAGGATTTTTCTTCCTGTTGGATCTGCAGCTACAGTTCCATCTCCTTCTCAACTGATTTAAATAAAAAACCAGATTGCATCAGAAAAACTAAATAAATTCTGTTTGCAAAGCCAGAAAGCCCTGATTAAGTGAGAGTTAACAATGTAGGAATCAGGAATTTTCAAAGAATTAGAGTAAAATTCACTTAGGATGATATTTAGCAAAGTGATCATAGAAACATTTTCAGTAAATTTGAAGACAAAGAAGCCACCAGTATCTTGTGCAACTTTCTCATGACTGCAATAAACCCCATACACGTTGGCCAAAAGGCTGCAGGTAGATAAAATCATTTATCATTCTTAAACAAGGAAAGGCATAAGAACAAAATTGTGAATTGCCATGATTTTCTATGGTTTAAGAGAAAAGGAGTAAATTGGCAAATACTGCTTTCTTAGGAAAACACTTCCTAAGAAAATGAGTGGCCTTTTCTAGGATTTCCTTACCAAAATGAATATATGCTCCTTACCTACTTCTCTGCCCCACACCTTGTGTTCTTATGAATGCTGTTAAAAAACTCTCATAGAAAGAATTTTTTTGCAACAAAGTTTGAGCAGATTATGGTTAATTATATAAACCATTATAACTGAACAAAATTTCATTTAGACATCTTCAAATTTATAACATGATTCAATCCCCTGAACATGTCGTTCAGAAATATTAATGGATTTAATTCTGAAATAAAATACAAAACTGAATTACTAAAAAAAGAGAATAAATCTGACTAAAATATATATGAGTAAGTTTGTTTCTGGATTTTACCATAAATAGAAATACTATTTTTTTCTGCTTAGCAATGGATGAATAACTGATTTGGAAATTTGTAAGATGTCAAGCTGTAATTTGAGTAAATTTTCATTTCTATTTTCTCATAGGAAATTTGGTGGGAAGGGAAAAGGACAAAATTTATATTGTTATTATACTGGTCCCTATAAATCTAGTATGATTATCACCTATGAATCTTTTCTTAGAATAGTAAAGCCAAACCATATTATAAATTAGTAACTATATTATAATTATGTTATAGAGAAAAGAACCCTTATCTTTCCCTTTTCATTTTAAATAGGTAATTTTTCTTTTAATTTCAAAGGTCAATTTTTATCTTATAATAATAATTCCACAAATATATGCTTATTCATGAGAAATTTTATTCAATTATTTCATTAAAATGCTTATATGAATCAAATTTAATGATTTATCAGCAGGTATAATTTACTTTTAGTTTAGAATAAACCATACATACAGAAAAACTCATTAATCAGAATGTCATTAATTCAAAATATGTAAATATTCAACTTGGACTAATTGGAATTAACCTTTATATGATCTGTAAAGAGATAATTAAGACATATTTTAGTTTAATGCAGAGAAGGCACTGAGGCAAGGGAAATGTTAAGCCTTACATAAGAATAATTTTCCCTTAGTTCTTTCATATACTATTACCTTATATTTCAAAATATATCTTATAAAATATATAAAATGTATATAAAAATTAGAACATCACATAGAAATAAAGTACCTTTCTCAAGCTATGTTTAATTTTCACCATTCATCGAATAATTAAATGTTTACTGGGCACCCAAACCTGGTGCTCTGTGACAACCCAGAGGGGTGAGATGGGGTGGGAGGTGGGAGGGAGCTTGAAGAGGGAGGGGACATACATATACCTATGTCTGATTCATGTTGACATTAATATATGGCAGAAGCCAACACAATATTGTAATTATCCTCCAATTAAAAATAAATTTTAAAAAGAAAAAAAATGTTTACTGAGCACCAACTATGTTCCATGCACTGCATCAGAAATAATAATAATAGAAATACCAATGGAAAATATTTAATGAGCATACAATGCATGTGGTAAGACTTTTTGCTAATCTAACACATATTATTTCATTAAGTCCTTGCCACAACCCTATTAGACATATTTAATTATTATCCATATTTTTGTGATAAGAGGACTGAAGCATAAAAGATTATGTAACTTCCACAAAGTTATAGCAAGTCCTATACTCAGAATATACATTAGGTAATCTAACTCCAGAGAGAAAAATTATCACTATTATATCGACAAAACTGATTTAAAAAATAGTATTCCTGCCCTCATCAAACTTACAACCTACTTATTATAGACAATGTTAAAGAAACAAAATAAGCCAATATATAATTGTAATTAGTAATATATTTTATGAAGAAAAATGATAAAGAATTGTGGGAAGACCTAATTTAGGTAGAGAGATGAGGTTGTCTCTGAGGTTGATGGTATTTAAGCTGAGACTCTGTGTAGGGTCCCTGGATAAGGAAATGGCAACCCACCCCAGTATTTTTGCCTGGAGAATTGCATGGACAGAAGAGCCTGGTGGGCTACAGGCTGTGGGGTTGCTAGAGTCGGACACGATTTAGTGACTAAATTCAACTCTGAGTAGGGTGAGAGTTAGCCAGGACACAGATGGGAGGGAGGGAGGAAAGGCATTTTCCATCTGGAGAGATGAGTGTGGAGAAAGATGCTAAGGGGTTAAGAGCATGGTAGCTGAGGAACTGAAAAAAAGTCAGGTGCTAGAGAGTTTGGGTTTTGACTGGACTCGTAGCAGTAGAAATAAAGATAAATGAAAGGATTGAGTACTGGTTAAAACAGAGGTGACAAATGATGGGGGTGTTTATGGGGGGATATAGTGGTGGTGATAAGGAAGAGGGTGGAAAAAAAAGAGGAAGTAGAAATGCTAAGAAGAAATAGCCAGAGAAACAGAAAAATCAGCAAGTAAAGGTGTCAAAAAACCTAGAGGAGAGAATCTTTAAAGAAAGTGTTCAACTGTGTTAAAAAAAAAAACCCTTTGGAAATCAAAATAAATGATACTGAAAAACTTCCAGTTTATTTGTGAACATGGAGCTCATTAACAACTTTTTCGAGAAGCGTGTAAGTGATATAATGAGGGGTAACACAAGATTGGAGGCCATTAAGGAGAGAGTAGATACAACCTGGTAAACAGTTCTTTTGAGAAGGTTAACCATCATGGGCAGTAACTTGAAAAACTATATATATATTAAGTCGATGACATTGACTTGAGATGGATTATAAAACACAAATTATTTGCTTTTCTTCCCATTTCTAATTTTCTTCCCCTTGATTTTGTGCTAGTTTTAGTGACTTACAGGTCAATAGAATGTGGCAAAAATGATGTTTGGGGGCTTCTGAGATAAGTCATTAAAAGCTCTGCAGGTTCTAGCCTAGGTTCTTGGAACACTTGCTCTTGGAGTCATGAACCATCATATGAGAAGTCTAAGGATGAGAAGTCCATGCTCTGAGGAAGCCCAAGCTAGTCACATGGAGAGGCTAGGTGAAGAAAGAGATACCTGGGCTGCCCCATCTGTTCCAGCCACCCCAGTCCTGGGAATAGGACTCGAGGAAGAAGCCATCTTGAACACTCCAGACTTAGCAGATGTGATATGGAGAAGAATCAAGAAATGCAGCAGCCACCCAGAAATGAGGCTCCAGACATGTGGCCTCAGTTTTGCTGTTTAACCATCTCAACCCAGCTGTTCACTTCAGTTCAGTTCAGTCACTCAGTCGTGTCCGACTCTTTGCGACCTCATGGACTGCAGCACGCCAGGCCTCCCTGTCCATCACCACCTCCCGGAGTCTACCCAAACTCATGTCCATTGAGTCGGTGATGCCATCCAACCATCTCATCCTCTGTCATCCCCTTCTTCTCCTGCCTTCAATCTTTCCCAGCATCAGGGTCTTTTCAAATGAGTCAGCTCTTCGCATCAGATAGCCAAAGTATTGGAGTTTCAGCTTCAACATCAGTTGAGACCTCAGTTATCATGCAGCAGAGAGAAACTATGTTCTGCCCAAATTCCTGATCCACAAAATAATGAACATAATAAATTAGTTACAATTTTATGTCACTACGTGTTGGGGAGGGTTTTCCCATAATAAATGATTGGAATAACTTTACACACAGTAGTTGTTCAATAAATACTCATTTAATTGAATAGTACAATTTGCAAAAACAGTGTTTAAAATTTAACAGAAGCACATGTCAAAAACTGGCCACAATTATACTTGTTAAAAATTTAATATAATAAATATATAATTCAGCATTTCAATCATTTAATTGCTCATTTGCCTCCTAGTCAAAATTAGTAAAACTTTTTGTATTCATAAATTATTGACACTCAAATTATTTAAACTTCATGTGTATATCAAGTAACATTTTTATCCTCTATTTTGAAAAATGCTTTGTATTGACTTGATATACTTACTTTGTCTCAGACATTATTTTAGGAACTATATATGTATCAAATATTTAAGAACAACCATGTTAGGTAGGTATGATTTTTCTCTGCATTTTGCAGAAGAGCAATCTGAAGCACAAAGAAATTAAATAATATCATCAAGGTTGTACAGATAATATTGGGTCAAACATGGAATTTGAATCCAGGCAACTACATGAATTTGAATCTACTCAACTGTAAGACAAAAACTGTCTGATTACCTTAAAATAGGGCCAATCCTTCCTCCTGCCTTCAACAACCCCTCCCCCCACCCCACCCATAATGTTTGAGTCCTTTCTTCTTAACTTCTGGTTGAATGAGGATATGGTAATTGGAGTGCTTGACTATCAATATGGGAGGAACGTGAAGGAAAAGAGCTGAGGGCACTTTCCAGGTGTGACAGTGAGAAGCTGTAGGGAGGAAGGTGGTTGCTCAGAGGGATGCACAAGGAAGCTTCCCCTTTCCTATCTCAGCCTAGATCTGACCTTCACCTCCTCCTACACCTGGGAGATCGAGGTGCTGAAACTGAGTTAGTTAGAGGATGAGTTTAAGATTCTGTATCTGTTCCAATATAAAGTCTCTAAGCCCAATTTGACTTAGAGTTGACTGTACGTTTCAGCTATGTGTTAAATGAGGTTCGACTATTAAGTCACACATCCAAATAGAACTCCATTGTTAAGCTTTGAAGTCTCGAATATACTTAATATTCAAAATTTGTGAATAACCACAATTCCTCTTCTCCCAAAGAAGGCATAGTCACCAAAATAAAGATGCCATTCTGTTCTTCAGGAAGGTCTTGGCAGCTTTCAAATATTTCTCAGTGACAACGTCCCACATCAGCAAGTGAATGACATACTAGCCTGCTACCAAAGCTTCGTTACATGTCACCCAGAAATATGACTCCCAGTGGTAAATTCTTGTAATGCTCCCTAAAATGGACGATCCCTATCATGTTTTAGAGGTGACTACTGATTGGGCTGGCAGGAGATAATTCTTTAGTGGGAAAAGCAATTTGAATTTTTTATTTTAATGTTAAGGTTGACTTTATCCCATTAAAAGTGATGGTATATTAAGTTAAAATATCTTTAAAAAAAATGAAATTGTGTATGGACTACAATGTCTGTCTTCCATATATTTACTTATATTTTGCAGATAAGAAAAACTATTCACCAAATAATGTTTCTGACTGAGCAGATGTAATTTCTAAATTAGTAGCATTGTGACCAAGACCCTGATGCTGGGAAAGATTGAAGGCAGGAGGAAAAGGGGATGACAAAGGATGAGATTGTTGGATGGCATCACTGACTGTATGGACATGAGCTTGAGTTAGCTCCAGGAGTTGGTGATGGACAGGGAAGCCTGGTGTGCTGCAGCCCATGGGGTCACAAAGACTCGGGCACAACAGCGACTGAACTGAACTGGCCAACAACACCTTCACCATCAGGCATACCTTTGGCACAACTCCCTTTGAATGGAGAGAGAAGGTGTGGCTATTAAGGTGTATGGTGGTAAATGTGAATTCAGATTTATCATATGGAGAAAGCAGGGCAAGGAAGAGGAAGATGAGATCATTCAGATGAGCGTGCAAAAGAGCAGAGACATCAGCAAGTAATAAAAGGAAAAGCCAGGTTCTATCAGAGGGCTAGGATGACAGTGGTTCGATAGTGAAATAGTTTCTGGAGACTTCTCTAAGTGAGGATTAGAGACTTTTTTTGATGGATACTTGAAGTTTTCCCCCATTCTCCTTTCATAGCAAGCAAAATGAACATTTTCCCTTCTTATAACAAGCTTTTAGTTTCTAGACAATGATAATTTTCACATCAAGAAAAACACTCAGCATCTTCTAACTCAGCAACTTAAATATTGTAAGATTCTGCTCTCTGGTATCATCTGCTTTCCAATGCTTTTGGTCAAGTTTCAGAGACTTAAAAAAAATTTTTTTAGGAGAAAATAGACTGTAGGTTTCTGCCATTTTTCTGACCTGGGGTATTCCAAACCACTGAAACAGAAGCCTAGGTAGCACGTACTGTGGGTTGTCTGCCCATGACCAATCTCAGGCTTCTTCCTGAGGGCAGAGCCCTGACTGGTCTTGTGGGTCGTGTGCTCCAGAAAGAAAGCACCTTTCCAGCCCTAGGGAGGTAAAGCTTGATTCAGTTCAGTTCAGTTCAGTCGCTCAGTCATGTCTGACTCTTCGCGACCCCATGGACTGCAGCACGCCAGGCTTCCCTGTCCATCACCAACTCCCAGAGCTTACTCAAACTCATGTCCATTGAGTCAGTGATGCCATCCAACCATCTCATCCTCTGTCGTCCCCTTCCCCTCCTGCCTTCAATCTTTCCCAGCATCAGGGTCTTTTCAAATGAGTCAGTTCTTCACATCAAGTGGCCAAAGTATTGGAGTTTCAGCTTCAGCATCAGTCCTTCCAGTGAATATTCAGGATTGATTTCCTTTAGGATGGACTAGTTGGATCGCCTTGCAGTTCAAGGGACTTTAAAGACTTTTCTCCAACACCACAGTTCAAAAACATCAATGCTTCAGCACTCAGCTTTCTTTATAGTCTAACTCTCACATCCATACATGACTACTGGAAAAAAAAAAGCTTGATTAGTCTAAGCCAAATATGGTGATTAATTCCACCCGTTATTGGTTTAAGCATGTGCATGTCATGCACTTCTGGCCAGGGAGATATGAGGGAAGTCATCCAGGGCTATGTCAGCTCTTAATGTATTACCTCTCAGCTCCAAAGGCACCCCTGGACATACACTCTATGATAAATAATGAAACTCCTGTAACCATTTCCCTTTTGCATTTCACTTTTTTCACTTCTCATGATGCTAAAATTTTCAGTAGGGGGTGCTGGAGGGACATTGTAGGGGGAAGTTGTTCAGTCTCTGAGTAGTGTCCAGCTCTTTAATGATCCTATGGACGTTAGCCCACCAGGCTCCTCTGTCCATGCAGTTTTCCAGGCAAGAATACCGGAGTGGGATGCCATTTCCTTCTGCAGAGGACCTTCCCAACCCAGGGGTTGAACTCACGTCTCCTGAGCTGGCAGGCAGATTCTTACCGCTGAGCACCTGGGAAGCTCATACTTTTTCAATGTGCAGCCTGAACTGTGGGTGTGGGGACCTCGGGTGAGACCTGCCTGACCCGGGGCCCAGGACTCGATCTCTCTGTGACCTTGCAGTCTCGGCCTGGCCGTAACCTGGCTGCCCCGTGTGCAACCTGGGACCCAAAGGCGGGGTGGGCAGAATCCACACGGAAAGCTCCCTCTGCAAGCCCCTCCCTGCAGTGTTGCCCCTTTGAAGGTCTTCTCTAGCTCCCTCTCCCCACCCCACACAAGGCAGCCAGGCTCCCACTGGACACCCCTACCATGGGTAGCTGACCCTGCTCCCGGGCCTG
Source organism: Muntiacus reevesi (assembly GCF_963930625.1). NCBI lineage: Eukaryota > Metazoa > Chordata > Mammalia > Artiodactyla > Cervidae > Muntiacus > Muntiacus reevesi. Next base: position 18,877,174 of record NC_089269.1, on the reverse strand, counting down.
CCCTGGGCATGGCTGCTGGTGATATGACCAGAGACTCCAGATGGGCCAAGTTCCCTGCTCTGCTGCAGCCGAGGCACCCTCTTCGGTGAGGCTGGAGTTCCTCCAGGACTCACCCTTAGGTCTCAAATACCATAGAGAGGTTCTTTGTATTCTATAGTTACTGTTTTATTGCAGTTAATAATTCTTATATAAAACTTCCATGTTTAACCTGCTGGGTGATTTCTCTTTTGAGTAGGCCCCAACTGCTACTGGGGGTTTCTGAGATGCCATATCTTCACTCATAAAAAGCAAGGAATTAATCTGTGCTTCATTTTTCTGTCTCTGAATGTTAATACATGTAACTCTTGGAACTGCAGCTGTCATTTCTGGCCACTGCGAAAAAACAAGTGAAAAGAACCTAGAAATTATTTTTTAAATGTATTTAGTTTTAGTTGAAGGATACTCGCTTTATAATATTGTGTTGGCTTCTGCCACCTATCAACATGAATCAGCCAGAGGTATACATATGTCCCCTCCATCTGGAACCTCCCTCCCACCTTCCACCTCATCCCACCTCCCCCCTCATCCCACCCGTCTAGGTTATCACAGAGCCTCAGTTTGAGTTCCCTGGGCCATACACTAGATTCCCACTAGCTATCTGTTTTACATACGGCAACTTGTATGTTCCCATGCTACTCTCTCCATTTGCCCCACCCTCTCCTTCCCTCCCCGCTTCCCATGTTCATAAGTCTGTTCTCTATGTCTGCATCTCCATTGTGTGAGTGCTAAGTCACTTCAGTCGTGTCCAACTCTTTGCAGCCCTATGGACTGTAGCCTGCTAGGCTCCTCTGTCTATGGGATTCTCCAGGCAAGAATACTGGAGTAGGTTGCCGTGCCCTTCTCCAGGGGATCTTCCCAACCCAGGGATCAAACCCACGGCTCTTACATCTCCTGCACTGGCAAGTGGGTTCTTTATACTAGTGCCTCCTGGGAAACCCTGAGTCTCCATTGCTGCCCTGCAGATAGGTTCATCAGTACTATCTTTCCAGATTCCACATATATACATTGAAAGTGAAAGTGTAAGTCACTCAGTAGTGTCTGCCTCTTTGTGACCCCATGGACTATACTATCCATGGAATTCTCTAGGCCAGAACACTGGAGTGGGTAGCCTTTACATTAACATGCAGTATTTGTTTTTCTCTTTCTGACTGACTTGACTCTGTGTAATAGGCTCTAGGTTCATCCATCTCATTAGCACTGACTCAAATGCATTCCTTTTTATGGCTGAGTAAATATTCCATTGTATATATGTACCACAGCTTCAACTTCTTTATCCATTCATCTGTTGATGGACATCTAGGTTGCTTCCACATCCTAGCTATTATAAATAGTGCTGTGATGAACACTGGAGTACATGTGTCTTTTTAAATTATATCTCAGGGTATATGCCCAGTAGTGGGATTGTTGGGTCATATGGTTTTTATGGGTTTTATGTATAGTTTTTTAAGGAATCTTCCATACTATCTTCCAGAGTGGCTGTATCAATTTACATTCCCACCAGTAGTGCAAGAGGGTTCCTTTTCTCCACACCTTCTCCAGCATTTATTATTTATAGATTTTTTTTTTGATGATGGCCATTCTGACCTGTGTGAGGTGATATCTCACTGTAGTTTTGATTTGCATTTCTCTAATAATGAGCGATGCTGAGCATCTTTTCATGTGTTTATTAGACATCTGTAGGTCTTCTTTGGAGAAATGTCTGGGTCTTTTGCCTACTTTCTGATTGGGTTGTTTCGTTTTGGTTTTTCTTCTGGTATTGAGTTGCAAGAGCTGCTTGTATATTTTGGAAATTAATCCTCTGTCAATTGTTTCATTTGCTGTTATTTTCTCACATTCTGAGGGTTGTCTTTTCACTTCTATACTTTCCTTTGCTGTGCAAACGATTTTAACTTTAATTAGGTCCCATTTGTTTATTTTTGTTTTTATTTCCATTACTCTAGGAGGTGGGTCATAGAGGATCTTGCTGTGATTTATGTCACAGAGTAAGAACCTGGATTTTTGATGACATCATCATGTTACCGAGTTAACCAACCTATAGACTACTTATGAGAGGTGGCCTCAAAAAAAATCCCTCATATTTAAGCTACTATGGTTGAGATTAGTACTACTATAGCACCAATTGTTCATAAAGATACATAATATTCCCTTGTTTAGAGTCATTGTTATTCTAAAGGTTTGTTGTTGTTGTTTTTCCAAGTAGTCACATTGTCTCTTGGCAATCCTAAGTGATAACGTTGACTGTTACTCCTTTTAGTCATTTGGTCATATTACCCATCGTGCTTAACAAATTCACTGTTATACTCATGAGGTCCTTTCCTTTCACTGCTACACATATTTAAGTCCCTCATATCATAAAATTATATAGGCATTTAAATTTTTTAAATTTTCCTTTCTGATTATGTTGTTTCTATCAAATTTTATGGCAGAAAAAAAAAAAGGCCAATGACATGAAGGCCCTTTGTGTTATTATTTTTTGGAAGGCTAAGACCCCTCTTAAATGTCAGTCCTTTCTCAGAAATCTAGAATCATCTCCTGGAAAGGCAACACTTCAGCAGATTTCCAACTTCTTTATAGGAAGACATCTGGGTATAATGATTTGTTGTAAGTCTGTATTTAGAATTAATATGTACACACAAAAGAAATAAGAAAGAAATACAGCACTCTAAATTCTATTGTCTCACAGCACCTGTGTCCCATAACAAGTTCTTACAAATTTCATCCTTGATTAAAAGAAAATCTTTCCAGAGAGGGGTGGGCTGCAGGAAAGAGACTGGCCACACGGCTTCTGCAAGTGTGTTCTGCTCATTATCCTGCCCTCACATGGCTACTTTGCTCTGAATTTTCCACGTGTGGTTGCCGGAATTCCCTTCGCTTACTGTGACTCCTTTGAAACTTCCTCCAGAAACATGTACAGCACTATAGGTATCATCAGTCCTGTCCAATGGAGCCAGTGATTATAACACTTTCTGTGGAAGTACAAAGATCTTGAAACAATTCACCTACCCCACCCCACCCCACCCAGGAATAAGGTAAAAGATCTGATTCTCACTCTCTGTCTCTTAATGCGAAGATCTTCTCTGTGCTCTGGTTCTTTTTGACTCCTCTTTTTCTTCACAAAGTGGCTCCCTCCACACTCCTTTAGAGTGCTGCTTCTGTTCTGGGCTTTGGGAGACCCAGAAATAAAGAAATACAGCACTCTACAGTGACCCATTCTGGGCTCTGGCATTTCTGAACCCTTTCCCAGATGGATTTGGTGACCTGCACAAATATATCAGTACTTCCAACCTGAGTAACATCTTCTAGTGAATGATGACATACATTCTTTCTCGTGGAGCTACTGAGGCAATCTGGCAACTACCAGAATTCACCGCTCCCTTAGAGGAAAGGAAGAGGCAGACTCTTAATGGGGAAAATTAACTGTTTGGGTTTACCCTCAAAAGAAACAGGATTAAGTACTTAGACAAGATTTGGGGGCAGAAGTGAAGGAGAAAAAACTGAACCTCCTTTTACTACCCACTTTCAATGCCCCTCCCCTACCAGTACTCAAGGAAACCTGTTAGCCTAAGAAAATGAAGGCAAGACCTTGGATATCTAGTGGGGGGCGGTGAGAGGAAGGCCCTCCTCAACATGGGGTCATAAACCCTAGAAACCAGAGCTCCTCACCCAGCCCCCTCCAGGTCAATGGGACCCTCTCCATTTCCACTCTCAACACTGCACTGCAAAATGTTGTAACCGATGACCATAACTGATGGTCAGGAAATGTCTTGATATTTGATTTTTAAGAATCAGGAAAAAAAAAAAAAATTAGTGAATGCAACCCTTTGAAAGTCATGGCGGTCTCCAAAGATGAAACACTAGGGACTTCCTTGATGGTCCAGTGGTTAAGATTCCACTCTTCCACTGCAGGGGTGATGGGTTTGATCCCTGGACAGGAAAACTAAGATTCCACATGCCTCGTGGCATAGCTTTAAAAACAACAACAACTAAAAAAATAAGCCTCCACTGAACTCTGAGGCTGAATTTGAGAAGTTATTCATTTTACAATGGGAGTAAGGACTCTGGAAATTAAATATCAAGAGTGTAGCTTCCTTTTGTGAATTTACTGAAAAACCTGTCTACATTCTTGCAGAATTCTTGCTTCTGGTACCTCTGTTACTTTCGTCTTTGGAAGAAATGAAGAACTCCTAAAACAATTTTGTAGACTGGTCTCTGTTGCCCTGTTCTACTTGTCCTGACTCCCTTCTATCCAGAACTGAAGGAGGATGAATTAGATGAGGATGGCGGCTCTTGCCCTGTATCAGGACATCTCACAAATGATCTCAAATTCTTACGCCTCACACACCTATCCTGAAGCTCTCATTAGGAAAACAAACCTCTAATCTTAAAATCATTCAGATCAAGATAGAACAGGAGTCTTCCTCACATCCCCCTTCCCTTTGCACCAGGGATGGCATCATTTTATCCTAATAGTGCCTCAGGTCCTTAATAAGGCATTCATTAATGCTTGATTTATGACTTGTCAAGTTTTAAAAATTTTACACAGCACTCTCATACTGTTTTTATGTCTTGGAATTTAACCTAAAAATTATGAACATAAATTATAACTTAGTTATAGGATATTTATTATAAAATTACATAATTCAATATATATACATATATATATACACTCTGGAGAAGGAAATGGCAACCCACTCCAGTATTATAGCCTGGGAAATCCCATTGACAGAGGAGCCTGGCAGGCTACAGTCCCTGGGATCACAAAAAGTTGGACATGACTTAGCGACTATACAACACAACAATATACACTCTTATGCACATATGGAATATATCTATGTATAGCATATATCTATGTGTAGCATATATATGCTTACCAGTTCTTAATCATGTTGCTTTTGAAACATATTTAATAACCTAAGAAAATATTTTTAAGTGTCAAATCAAGTTAAAAAATGATGGTCGTATGCTCTGTCATCTTATATCATTTGTGTCTATACATGCCATAGAAAAGAAAGTGAAGTTGCTCAGTCATGTCTGACTCTTTGCAACCCCATGGACTGTAGCCTGCCAGGCTCCTCCATCCATGGAATCTTCCAGGCAAGTATACTGAAGTGGGTTGCCATTTCCTTCTCCAGGGAACCCTCCTGACCCAGGGATCGAACCCGGGTATCCCTCACTGCAGGCAGCCTCTTCACCGTCTGAGCCAAAAGGGAAGCCCCTATATGTTTCATATGTATATCCATATTTATACCAACTATATCATTTATTAGCTTTATTGCCTTCATCATCTGTCTCTTTTTTATCCCACCATCTCCTCCACCGTACTTCCATCCTCTTCTCCTCTTGTATTCACTAAAATTTTAAGAATGTTACTCTTTTGGAGTTAAGATGATAGCTGGTTTATAGTTTCCTTTTTCTTCTTGGCTGTAATTTGTAAATTTTTTCTGTAATAATTATATATAATTTGGCTTTCTGTCTGATTCCTACATGACTTCCTGTAATGACTCATGATTAGAACTTCAGAAGTCTCAGAAATAATCTCAGTCATAAAGATGACAATAAAAAAAGACCATTCTGCCTTAAATATCAGTGGTTTCATATGGATTGACTGGTTCTCAGTTTACACAGACCCTGAGAGCTGGAAAAGCCTTTAAGGTTACCTAAACCAAGTCCCTCATCTCAAGGTGAGTAAACTGAAATCCAGAGAGGCTGACACTCAATCGAAAAGTCACAGAGTTGGTGATGAACCCAAGATTCTCACTGCAGAATTGCTTTCATAACAACAATATGAACTTACCTGAAATATCACTGTTTAATTCGGTGGCTGTTGGAAAACACATACCTAACACACACATACTTAATGATGACCACAGGGTTGGCATCTCCGAGTCAGAATGGGAGAAAAAGTCTTAACTCCAATATAATTGTGACAAACTTAAATATGTTGTGCACAAAACAGCTTCAAATTGTGGGTTGAATGCTATTTTCATTTTTAAAGGGGAACTAAATGTCCATTATAAGAAGAGACACTTCCTAAAGATACTATGCTAATGAAACTCAAGCTATAATTTTTATCCCCTAAGAAATGAATGCCAGTACATCAAGACATTCTTCTAGAAAGTATTACATTTTAAATCAAAATTTATTGCAAAAATCAAATACAAGCTTAAAATCATTCTTATGCTTATTATATATAATATAAATATTATAGGTATGCGGGTGAAGATAATTGTCATGGTTGGAATGCAGTAGCAGCTTTATCTTACCTGAGCTACATCTTTCATCGTTGAAAAGAGGACTTCCGTGCATCCAACCTTCCTCCTACTACTCAACACACAAATTGACAACCTAGACCAGGCTGTGTTCTGTGAAACTGCGGCAGAGAAACTTGCAACAGCCTTCATTTGAGTTCCTGGTTCCCTGACTCCCTGTTATTTGATCTAGTTCTGTCTGGCGTGTTGTTTGTGTTTGTATAGCGTAATAAGACGTGAGCTGCCCACCACAAGCCATCATGATCCGTGGCACTTCCCAGCTGACTGCCATCCTATTTATATTAATTGAACGCAGGATATTCTGCACACACCGCTGATTACCCTCGGTTATTTCAGTTCCTAAAGACCCAAGATTTCTCTTCGTGCCCTTACATTGCTCTACTCATTTGGCTCCAATTAGCTTCAGCTAACAAAAATACATGACAACAAAGCTCTGGTTAGCTGTTGCTTTTTCTAATGACATAACTGGTGAGTTTTTAGCCCATGAAAGTTAAGACACTGGGAATTAAGTTAAAGTATTTTCTGTGGGTCTGAGAAATATTAATTGCAAGCATCTGGGCTCACATCCTTAAAGAAGATTTGTGATTTCTATTTAACTAATAAATGTTGACATAATTGAAGAGCTATAAGCTCCATATGCTAGACTTTCTGAAGAATTTTTGATTAAACCCTTGTTTGGTTAAGCAACAAAATACTTTGGCACTAACACTATATCATGGTTTACTAGCACTAATTTAATTTTTATAATGACATTGAATGGTTAGCGATCTTACCCAAAAGAGCTTCTTTAGGATTTATTTAAAACATGCAAATTTATCTCAAAACTATAAAAGTATCATTAGTTTAATGAATAACTATATAATTTTAACTTAAATTTTTCTTCTCAGTGAACTGATTTTTCTATTCTAGTGTACTATTTTAGTTCCAGAATCTGGGAAGAGATTCTAATGGTTTATGTTTTAAAGGTAATACTCTTTGCAGTGACATTTTGGAATAATGATGACAACTTCAAAGAATCTTTTTAGATGTATTCTAGATGAAAAAAATTGAATGGATCACAATAGTTTCTATAACAAATTACATTACCTTACTTCTTAATAACAAGGTTATAACCAAGAAGTTCAGCAATTTTTCTGTCTCTTTGACTAGGTGTTAGTATATTGTACAACTGTCCTTCATGGTATAAAATCTGCATTTTATATCTGCATTTATATCTGATTTGTTTTGAAATATAATCAATTATCATATACTAGTCTGAGGAAATTTCACTGCTAAATTATAACCTCAAGCAGAAAGTCTTTCTACTTATCACTCCTTTGAAAGTCTTACTTTTTAAATGGTGTTCTCTTTGCATTTTATGCTTTTTTCCCTCCTTCCATTCCAAACTTGAAAAGACAAGGCCAATCATAGTCAAATACCGTAAAAGCTGTGCTCCCATGGTTTTTATGTAAAGTTAATAAAATAAATAAGAGGCAGCTGTGCATTTCAGGAAATCACTCTATGGAGGGGTTCTGGGAATACTATAACCACAAGTGTGAAGCTGGAGTCGCGAGAAACCCTCAATGGAATTAGAGCTCAATAAATCAAAATTTGCTCTTTTACCTCTATGGTATACCTCTGTGCTCACTGTGGTGCCTACGCTTTGGAGCATTCTTGCTGCTGCCTTTTTAATTACGGTGGGACTTCTTGTTTCCGGTTCCGGCAGGTTTAGATTTGGGGGGGATCTTTGGCTGTATGCTTGGTTGTGGTGTGTCTCAAACACTTAGGGTCCAGGAACTGTGCTGTGGTAATAAATCCCTCTCACCTGCCATCACCAAATGAGAAAAGAAAGAATGACTATGAAGAACTGTGAGGCATTTTGACACCATTTTGTGGAGGTACATAATAAATACATCCCTGCCACGTTGTTACATCACACATATGAATGTTAATAGGTTCGTGGATTGGCAATGGTCCACCTAGAAGACTCTGCAGGCTACTGAGTCTTGTAGCTGACTGATAGGCTATGAATTACTCTTTCTGACAATCGCTGCAATACAGTTATCATTCTTCTCTTTAACTTATGCATTCCTCAATTGAAAACCTGGTGAATTATTTTATCCCAGAATTTCTTGTTCTTGTATGTCTCCTCCACTCCCATTTTAAAGTACTAGTAAAATCTTAATTTCTTTAAATGAGAAAACACTAAGCAGATTTATCTTGCCAAGCAGATCAAACCCCTTCAAAACCTACATCCGTCTAGAGTATGGGTTCAAATTCTGGTCTTTATCATTTGTTAGCTCTATAACCACAGATAGGTTACTTAGTCTTTAAATGTCTCTCTTTTTTTTTTTTTTTTCTAAAATGGCAAAAATATTAGTACCCATCTCCTAGGATTGCAGTGAGGTTTATCAGTAAGCTTCTGCTGTGTCACAAACCATCAAGAACTTAGTGGTCCAATACAATAAACATGAATTATTTCTACAACTCCAAGGATCGGCTAGGAGATCCTTCTGATCTGGAGAGGCCTGGCTGAAGATGGCTAGCTTGGGGTGGTTTCATTTACATGTCCGAACGTGTCTCATCATCCAACAGGCTAACCCAGGCTTCTTTACGTGGTGCTCTCAGAGCTACAAACGAGAATAAGCCCATTTTCAAGCCTCTATTTGCTAATGCCTTCTGATGAAAGGAAATCACATAGTCAAGTCCAAATTAAAGGGGAAGAGAGACAGACCATATCCCTTGATAGGAGAAGTGGGAATTCACACCACAAAGAAGCTACAGTCAAGGCTGGGTAGAATTTGTGATTTGCCATGAGGATGAGATGAGTTACTAGTGCTGAGAGGCAAGTGCTTAGAATGAGAGATGGTGTATATAAAGAGTTAAATGTTATCTACCACTTTCACCAAGTGTATAAATAGCACCATCTTCACACACAGCTCTCACCAATAGAGCAAGTTTTGTGTTATCTCTTTTATGTGTAAATTTAAAAGTATATCAATTTGGATGATGCTGAAATTCTGATCTTCAACTTCTGAGTCCTTTGCAATATCCTCCCAGATGGACTCAATTTTTAAGAAGGTAATATGGTCATTACAGAAAAAAAAAATATTATCTCTTCAATTCATTCTTTATACTGCTTCCAGAGTGATAAACTTTTACAAAAAATCCGGGTTCTTCTTTTTTAATTTCTAGCTTTCTGGCCCTGTTTTCCACAATATTCTCATCCTGCCCCCAAACTCAACCCACATGCCTTGAATTGCTGCTTAAATTTGCTAAAACTTTTTGCAAATGCAATTCCTCCTGCCTATATTGTTCTCTAGTAACAGAGAATGGGAACTTTGTGAAACATCATGTTTTTAAAACCATCCCGCACATCTCCTGTAGAGATAAGGACTTCCTTCTTCTGAGTTCCTATAGCATTCTCTACATGCTAGAAACCGAATCCACATTTCATTCACAAGAGAATCCTTTTCAACACAGTACTCCAGGTAGCTACTAACATCTAACTGTTCAGAATGTGAACTTACAATATAAGGGTGGATTCTGACTCTTATGAACACTTCCTCTTTTATATATTTTTATTTGCTTTCTGTGCTCACGGTTTCACAAAAATATAAACCAAAAGACTGGTGCAAAGCAGGGGAATCACTCTTCAGTGGTGAAAAGAATCGAAATCGGTGTATGGTCAGGAAAGCTCGGTGAGATTAAGGGAACTGTAGGGTCAATTCAAGTAGGACTGAGATATCAGAAAAATGAACTCTGTCTTTCAGAATGAATGGACAACTACCACAGGAATATGTGTATGTTTCCCTGTGTGAGGCCAGGATCTATCAGAGCAGGGCAGTGGAGAGTGTAGGTTAGCAGGAGTGATGCTGAAAGGAAACCATACCAGAATAGCTCAGGAGTTGATTACTAGCTTCTTGAAGGTAGTGACAGTTTCTGACAATTTTTCTGTTTTTCATTTGTTTGTTGTTAGCGATTGTACAGTGCAAGCCATCTAAAGAACACTGTGAACTGCTCTGTGTGACGAATGAAAAGACTCATAATGCAGTATTCAGCTTTAGCTCACGGAATGAATGTACATTCTTCTGCCCATTAACACAAAGTGTAAGAAAAACTTCTGATATGGCGAATAGCTTTCGTCAGAAGAAGTAAGTGTCAGTGTTCTCTAACTCTGCCTTGGAGGAGGGGATCTCGAACTACACCTTCCTAGAGTCTGTTCAAACCAGTAAAAGCAGTGGTATGTGAGTTGGGCTTGGGTGAAAACGTCTAGATTAGCCAGGGGATGCAAGTGTCTACTCCAGGATTGCTGAAGCACAAGGGCACTGCTCATGCAGATGACCCCATTCCTACCCCGAGATAATCCTAGCTCTTTCTTTAGACAGGGCTCTTGACTGTGGGTGATGCTAACCCCTCAGGGACACTGGCTAATCTCTGGAGATATTTCTAATTGTTACAGTGGGCAGGGGATGTTACTGGCATCTAATGCATAGAGGCCAGGGCTTCCCAGGTGGTGCTAGTGGTAAACAACCCACCTGCCAATGCAGGAGACATAAGAGATGTGGGTTCAGTCCCTAGGTTAGGAAGATTCTTGGGAGGAGGGCATGACAACTCACTCCAGTATTCTTGCCTGGAGAATCCCAGGGACAGAGGAGCCTGGTGGGCTACAGTACAAAGAACTGCAAAGAGTCAGACACCACTGAGCGACTTTGCATGTATGCATGTGATGCAAAGAGGCCAGGGATGCTGCTAATCATCTGCAATACACAGAACAGCCCCTCACAACAAAGGTGTCCACGCTGCTATTGTTGGGAAACCCTGCTTTAAAGCAGATCTAGTATTGGTCCGTATCAGATTTAGGGGTTTCCAACTCGTTATAGGATCACTCCTTAATAGGGAAGGATATTTTGTGATAGACACTACTGTAAATAGAGAGGTGGACCATAAAGAGCGCTGAGCACTGAAGAATTAATGTTTTTGAACTGTGGTGCTGAAAAAGACTCTTGAGAGTCCCTTGTACTGCAAGGAGATCAAACCAGTCAATCCTAAAGGAAATCAGCCCTGAATATTCACTGGAAGGACTGATGCTGAAGCTAAAGCTCCAATACTTTGGCCACCTGATGCGAAGAACTGACTCATTAGAAAAGACCTTGATGCTGGGAAGGATTGAAGGCAGGAAGAGAGGGGGACGACAGAGGATGAGATGGTTGGATGCATCACTGACTCGATGGACTTGCGTTTGAGCAAGCTCTGGGAGTTGGTGATGGACAGGGAAGTCTGGCGTGCTGCAGTCCTTGAGGTCGCGAAGAGTCGGATACGACTGAGCAACTGAGCTGCAGTACTCAGTGCTCAGTCGCTTCAGTCGTGTCCGATTCTTTGTGACCCCATGGACTGTAGCCCACCAGGCTCAGTGTCCATGTGATTCTCCAGGCAAGAATACTGGAGTGGGTTGCCATGGCCTCCTCCAGGGAATCTTCCCAACCCAGGAATCGAACTGACTGAGTGAAGTATAATTCTTCCCTTCCCCTAATTTTACTGAGACATAGCTGACATGCAGCACTGTGTAAGTTTAAAGTGTATAGTATAAGGATTCGACTCACATAAACTGTGAAATGATTACCACGAATAAGTTTAGTTAACGGTGAATCATCTCATATAGATACAAAAAAGTTAAGAAATGTTGTTTTCCTTGTGATGAGAACCCAGGATCTACTTCCTTAACAAATTCCAAATATGCCATACAAGCAGTGGTAACTAGAATCATCATGTTGTACATTGCACCCCTAGTAAAATGTCTTGTAACTGAAAGTTCATACCTTTTGACCGCCTTCATCCAATTCCCCCTTCTATATTCTAATAATGTTTTAGAATAACAATAACTTTATTAACTATATCATTACCATTTTCTTTTCTTGAAAATAAGATCTTTAAATATTTTAACTTAACTGGTTTTGAAGAGATTTTATTTTAAATGAAGCAGAAACCGCTCAATCAAACTTAAAATGGCCTTGAAATAAACTAAACTGATTTCTCTCAAATTGGAATCTAACCGATAGTAACTAGGCCGCAATTACAAGCAGTATTCACAACCTGGGCCTTCAGAGTACCAAATGGAGCCCTTGAGGCTGATATAGTAGATGAACTCGTATTGGTTTGGATTTCATTATACTTAATAACTATGATAAATGCCAGTCACGGATTCTTGCAAATTCAATCCTGGGAAAGTTTCCATAAAGATGTGACTCAGGTAAAACGAATGTGTTTTAAGTATCTAATCTACAGTGAACAATTTGTCCTATCCCCAAGGAATGAAACAGTAATTTCAAACACATGTTTGGATAACCGGACAGTAAAGGCAATCTGAAGACTGCCATAGTAGCTTGTTTGAGAAAACGGTTTTCATGTGCAGTCTCACTGGCAAGATTCTGCTCAGATAGTAAAAATGATCCTGTCCAGGGAGGAGAGGCACAGTTAGTTTTCAATGGTGCCCAACTGGGAACCACCAGTACTTTGCTGGGACCTCTCAGAGCCCCAGATGGTCAATGTGTACTTTCTCATTCACAGGAGATGTTGTGCCTCAAGTCAACCCTTTCCTCCCCCTCTCATCCTTTCTTTCCCCTGATGTTCATGGGGCGATCCTAGTGGCTTTGACATGGAAACCATGCAACTGTTTGCAGACAACTGACAGACGGAAAACAGCACAGCCTGACCCAGTAATTGAAGGTACATTGCAAAAAAATCTGCATCAATGCCAGGGGTCATAAAACTATTACCCTTCCAAATATTCATGATGATTTAAATGCAGAACATTTCCCTTATATTTAGACTTAGAGTAACATCACCTGAAAACCTCAGTTTTCCTTTGAGTTCACAAGGCTTCTTTATCTGGCATGGGAGAGTGAGGAAGCCTGATGGCTAAAGTTGGATTTAGAGGGTGAGGGCCGAAACCCCAACCCCGACCCTGGCCCTACGCACGTCCTTGGGGAACAGTCTGATGGTGCCACTACTGGTACCTTGAAACGGTTGGATCTAACAGGACAACACAATTTGATAGGACAAAAGAAAGATTTTTCTCCTTAAATGTAACAACCGAAAGCTCCTTGGGAGCATGTGTTTTGAGTAACCTCAGGTGATGGATACTCTGGTAAAAATAACTACCTCCTTCGATCCTTACAATAACAGTAGAACCAAGGGCAGGGACCTGGTGTAGAGGATGTAAATCCCAGCCAGGAGAAGTGATCTGAGGCTCCTGCCATGCAAAGTTTGTCCTTGGGGAACAGGTAGACGCTCAAGAATCCCCCACTAGTATCAGCTGTGGTGGGAGGGCTGGCCATTAGGTCCACTTTTCTACCTTCCCCGTCATGGGGTCCTATCTTTCACCTCTTTCCCTCCATCTTGTCCATCTCTCATCTACTGTATCTTTGTTGTACCAGAGCGTAAGAAAAAAATCTGCCCCTTCCCTTCCCCTAGAGGAGGGTGGCTAGAGGTGAAATCTGAGGTTCGGCCTGGAACCTACTATTCACTCTCAAAGACAGGAAGCCTGGGGAGACCAGAGCTAAGTCCTTTTGAGCAGGGCTTCTTTGAGATGCTCCCCCTCCACCTCAGAAGGACTTTGCTCTGAGAGAGTCTGAGGGCCAGGTGCTCTGGATTCGCTCAGGCACCCTTGCGGCTGAGAAGCTCCACTGGGCAAGCACAGCCCCTCCGCAGTCTCTGATGGACCTCCGCGTGGAAGCCCCTTTCACTTTTTGTCTACTCTTTACTAAATTAACAATAGAGACAGTAGTGGCCATTCCACTTGGAGGGGATGGAGGGAATGATTTCTTTTTCTAAAGGAAAAAAAGAAAACCTTAAAAATTCTGCATTACTTTCAAAAAATATAAAAAGAATAACCTTTCCAGTGACCAGTGGATTGTTTTAATTTCCCCAACTTTTTTTTCTTTGCCTTGTAAATAGGATTCAGTCATTGGCAATTTTGTTCACTTCAGATAGTGCACTATTCTAATAGGTTCAGCTTTTGGGCTATCCATGGCTTGCCTCACTCTAACCCCACCCCTCTCTCCTGGGTCCTGGTGCACACAAGGATCTCTTTTCCCCAGTCCTGTGTAAGTTCTGGGGGCTCTATGGTGGGGTTAATGGTGACCTCCTCCAAGAGGGCTGATGCCAGGCCCAGGTCTACTGCACCCAGCGCCGCTGCCCCTGCGGCAGCCCACTGCTGACCCGCACCTCTGCAGGAGACGCTCAAACATGGTTCTGCCTCAGTCTCTGTGGGGTCTCTGGGTCCTGGCACACAAGGTATGTTTGAGCCCTCCGAGAGTCTCTGGCGGGAATGGGGTTTGGTTCTAAACGCGATTCCGCCCATCCTACCATCTTGCTGGGGCTTTCCTTTTGCCTCCTCTTTTGGTGTCCCTTGGACGCAGGGTATCATTTTTTGGTGGGCTCCAACATTCTCCTGTTGATGGTTTTTCAGCAGCGACTCAGGAGAAAGGAGCAGTGACCTCACAAGAGACTAACCCAGACTTGCCCATCAGTATCCAGGAGTGTCCAGCAGAGGCGTAGGTCGGTGGTGGCCTTCTGCAGGGTTGGGGGCGCTGAGTGTAGCAGTGTCTGCATGGGACCTTTTGAAGGAGGTCATCATTATCTTCATCACCTCCACCATAGTTTGGCCTCAGGTCAAACAACAGGGAGGGAACACAGCCCCGCCCATCAATAGAAAATTGGATTAGAGACTTACTGAGCATGTCCCCGCCCATCAGAACAAGATCCCTCAGTCAGTCTCTCTAATCAGGAAGCTTCCATAAGCCCCTTATCCTTCTCCATCAGAGGGCAGACAGACTGAAAACCATGGTCACAGAAAACTAACCAGTCTGATCACATGGACCACAGCCATGTCTAACTCAATGAAATTATGAGCTATGCCAAATATGGTCACCCAAGACGGATGGGTCACGGTGGAGAGTTCTGACAGAATGTAGTCCACTGGAGAAGGGAACAGCAAACCACTTCAGTATTCTTGCCTTGAGAACCCCATGAAGAGCAGGAAAAGGCAAAAAGATAGGACACTGAAAGATGATCTCCCCAGGTTGGTAGGTGCCCAATATGCTACTGGAGATCAGTGGAGAAGTAACTCCAGAAAGAATGAAGAGATGGAGGCAAAGCAAAAACAACTCCCAGTTGTGGATGTGACTGGTGGTGGAAGCAAGGTCTGATGCTGTAAAGAGCAATAGGAAAGTGAAATGTTAGGTCCATGAATCAAGGCAAATTGGAAGTGGTCAGACAGGAGATGGCAAGAGTGCAGGTCGACATTCTAGGAATCAGTGAACTAAGATGGACTGGAATGGGTGAATTTAACTCAGATGACCATTATATCTACTACTGTGGGCAGGAATCCCTTAGAAGAAATGGAGTAGCCATCATAGTCAACAAAAGAGTCCAAAATGCAGTACTTGGATACAATCTCAGAAACGACAGAATGATCTCTGTTCATTTCCACTCGATATCACAGTAATCCAAGTCTAAGCCCTGACCAGTAATGCTGAAGAAGCTGAAGTTGAACAGTTCTGTGAAGACCTACAAGACCTTTTAGAACTAATACCCCCCAAAAATGTCCATTTCATGTGTGTCTGTTAGTTGCTCAGTCGTGCCCTACTCTTTGCAACCCCATGGACTACAGCCCACCAGGCTCCTCTGTCCATGAGATTTTCCAGGCAAGGATACTGGAGTGGGTCACCATTTCCTTCTCTAGGGGATCTTCCCAACCCAGGGATCGAACCCGGATCTCTTCCATTGCAGGCAGATTCTTTACCGACTGAGCTATCTGGAATGCAAAAGTAGGAAGTCAAGAAACACCTGGAGCAACAGGCAAATTTGACCTTGGAGTACGGAATGAAGCAGGGCAAAGGCTAATAGAGTTTTGCCAAGAGAATGCACTGGTCATAGCAAACAGCCTCTTCCAACAACACAAGAGAAGACTCTACACACAGACATCACCAGATGGTCAACACCAAAGTCAGATTGATTATATTCTTTGCAGCCAAAAATGGAGAGGTTCTATATGGTCAGCAAAAGCAAGACTGGGAGCTGACTGTGGCTCAGATCATGAACTCCTTATTGCCAAATTCAGACTTAAATTGAAGAAAGTGGGGAAAACCACTAGACCACTCAGGTATGACCTAAATAAAATCCCTGTGACTATACAGTGGAAGTCAGAAATGGATTTAAGGGACTAGATCTGATAAGAGTGCCTGATGAACTATGGATGGATGTACGTGACATTGTACAGGAGACAGGGATTAAGACCATCCCCAAGAAAAAGAAATGCAAAAAAGCAAAATGGCTGTCTGAGGAGGCCTTACAAATAGCTGTGAAAGAAGAGAAGCAAAAAGCAAAGGAGAAAAGGAAAGATGTACACATTTGAATGCAGAGTTCCAAAGAATAGCAAGGAGAGATAAGAAAGCCTTCCTCAGTGATCAATGCAAAGAAATAGAGGAAAACAATAGAATGAGAAAGACAAGAGATCTCTTCAAGAAAATTAGAGATACCAAGGGAACATTTCATGCAAAGATGGGCTCAATAAAGGACAGAAAGGGTATGAACCTGAGAGAAGCAGAAGATATTAAGAAGAGGTGGCAAGAATACACAGAAGAACTGTCAAAAAAGATTTTCATGACCCAGATAATCACGATGGTGTGATCACTCACCCAGAGCCAGATATCCTGGAATGTGAAGTCAAGTGGGCCTTAGGAAGTATCACTATGAACAAAGCTAGTGGAGGTAATGGAATTCCAGCCGAGATATTTCAAATCCTAAATGATGATGTTATGAAAGTCCTGCACTCAATATGCCAGCAAATTTGGAAAGCTCAGCAGTGGCCACAGGAATGGAAAAGGTCAGTTTTCATTCAAATCCTAAAGAAAGGCAATGCCAAAGAATGCTCAAACTATCGCACAATTGCACTCATCCCACACCCTAGCAAAGTAATGCTCAAAATTCTCTAAGCCAGGCTTCAGCAATAATGTGAACCGTGAACTTCCAGATGTTCAAGCTGATTTTAGAAAAGGCAGAGGAACCAGAGATCAAATTGCCAACATTTGCTGGATCATCAGAAAACCAAGAACATTCCAGAAAAACATCTATTTCTGCTTTATTGATTATGCCAATACATTTGACTGTGTGGATCACCATAAACTGTGGAAAATTCGGAAAGAGATGGGAACACCAGACCACCTGACCTGCCTCTTGAGAAACCTGTATGCAAGTCAGGAAGCAACAGTTAGAACTGGACATGGAAAAACAGACTGGTTTCAAATAGGAAAAAGAGTATGTCAAGGCTGTATATTGTCACCCTGCTTATTTAACTTATATGCAGAGTATATCATGAGAAAAGCTGGGCTGATGGAAGCAGAAGCTGGAATCAAGATTTCCGGGGGAAATATCAATAATCTCAGCTATGCAGATGACACCACCATTATGGCAGAAATGAAGAAGAACTGAAGAGCCTCTTGATGCTCTTGTGAAAAAGTTGGCTTAAAGCTCAACATTCAGAAAAGGTCATGGCATCTGGTTCCATCACTTCATGGCAAAAAGATGGGGAAACAGTGACTGACTTTATTTTTGGGGGCTCCAAAATCACTTCAGATGGTGATTCTAGCCATGAAATTAAAAGACATTTACTTCTTGGAAGGAAAGCTATGACCAACCTAGACAGCATATTAAAAGCAGAGACATTACTGTGTCAACAAAGGACCATCTAGTCAAGGCTATGGTTTTTCCAGTAGTCAAGTATGAATGTGAGAGTTGGACTATAAAGAAAGCTGAGCACCAAAGAATTGATACTTTTGAACTGTGGTGCTGGAGAAGGCTCTTGAGAGTCCCTTGGACTGCAAGGAGATCCAACCAGTCCATCCTAA
Source organism: Muntiacus reevesi (assembly GCF_963930625.1). Classification (NCBI taxonomy): domain Eukaryota; kingdom Metazoa; phylum Chordata; class Mammalia; order Artiodactyla; family Cervidae; genus Muntiacus; species Muntiacus reevesi. Next base: position 18,858,978 of record NC_089269.1, on the reverse strand, counting down.
AGGAAATCAGTCTTGAGTGTTCACTGGAAGATCTGATGTTGAAGCTGAAACTCCAATACTTTGGCCACCTGATGTGAAGAGCTGACTCATTGGAAAAGACCCTGATGCTGGGAAAGATTGAGGGTGGGAGGACAAGGTGATGACAGAGGATGAGATGGTTGGATGGCATCATCGACTCGATGAACATGGGTGTGGCTGGACTCCGGGAGTTGGTGATGGACAGGAGGCCTGGTGTGCTGCAATTCATGGGGTCACAAAAAGTCAGATACAACTTAGTGATTTAACTGAACTGAAATATAAGAAACCATGCTTAACATTGTTAATGATTAGGTAAGTGAAAAGTAAAATTACAGTAAGATACCACTTCACACATATGAGGATAGCTAGAATCAAGTCAGATAATAACAAAAATTGGTGAGTATTTAGAAAAATTGGAACACTCATACCCTGGGGGCAGAGATATAAAATGATAAAGCCACTTTGTAAAGCAGTCTGGCAGTCTCTCAAAAGGTTAAATATAGAGTTACCACATGATATAGCTGTTCTCCTAAGTATATTCCCAAAAGAAGTGAAAATATGTTTACTCAAGAATCTGTGCACAGATGCACATAGCAGCATTATTGATAGTCAAAACGTGGAAATGACCCAAGTGTCCGTTACATGATGAATAGATAAATAAAATGTGTTCCCTCACAAATGGAATACTATTTTGCAATATAAACTAATAAGTACTGATATATGATAGTGTGGATGTACCTGAAAACATTATGCTCAGTAAAAGAAGCCAGTAACAGATGAATTCACATGATACGATTCCATTATATGAATAAGCAAAATAGTCAAGACTAAAGAAATTGAAAATAGATGAGTAATTATCTAGGTCTTCGGGGAGAAGAAGGGAATGTCTGTTGAAGGGTGCAGGCTGCTTTTTGGCATGGTAGAGTTGTTCAAAAATTAGAATATACTAGAAAACAATTGTGTGGGACACACACACACACAAACACACACATTTCACTTTTTAAATATCATCCACAGTTCTACTCAGTCCTCACAATAACTACCATTTTTCAGAGTCTCCGTCCTGAGCTTTTTCCCAAATTTCAGACGTGTGTGTCTAGCTGCCCATTTGATGTCTCCACTCACTGTTTTCTAGAAACATCTCAGAACCTTAACAGCACCAAAACAAAACTTCTGATGAGCCTACTGACAACTGTCACATCCAAGTTGAGGAAGGATATATTCCTTCAACTGCCAGAACCAAAAACCATGGCGTCATCCTTAACCTTTCTCTTTTTCTTCCTCACCTACAACATCCCAAAATCTACTTGGCTCTTCATTAAATATGTACCTAGAACCCCAACTTGTCTACCATCTCCATGGCCACAGTTCTGGTCCTTCAACACTCATCTGGACAACAGCGGTGATCTCCTCCTGGACTCCTGCCTCCTTCCTTAACTCCAAAGTCTTTTCTCCCCAGCCAGATGGAGCCTACTAAAACTGGTTAACACCACCTACTTCCTTTTATCCAAACCTCTCACTACCTCCAGAAATGATGCCAGACTTCTTAGATAGCCTCATCACAGACCTGATTACTGATCCTCAGTCCTTGTTCTTAACATAAAGATGGAGGCCTCCTGTATGTACCCTGTTCCCACCTTAGTCACATGTCCAAACATCTGCATATGCTGGGATCTGTTCCTGAGATCACCTTCCACACCAGTTTACACTGGTTGTCAGGAGTGGGAATACCTGTCCGGCCCCTAGGACCCAGGGCTTGGGGACATCCTCAGGACCCCCCCACTCAAGCCCTGAGAATATACAAAAGGAAGAGTCTCAATACCCCACAGCACCCAGACACTTTAACAGCAGTGTCCTTACCGCTGAGGGATGGAGACACCCTCTCCTGCCGTGAGTGGGATCCCTCAGTACTTTAAAACCTCCGGAACCTGTGGGAAAAGGAAGGGAACTATGGCTGGGCTCCAGGTATGCAGGAATCTCCTGCATCCCCACCCACGCTTGGGACCTGGTGACCTCTGCCTAACTTCTGTCTGCTTCAGCCCTCAGAGCTGCCCCGCAGCGGGTCTCTGCTCTTGAACAAGGCCTCTGGTTCCCTGTGCCTCGGCAGCACCCACACTCCAGCCTATTCCCGCCTCCAGACGTATCTGGCTATCTTCTAAACGATGGCTCTGACAGTCAAGACTGCCTGCGATGTGGGAGACCCGGGTTCAATCCCTGGACCGGGAAGATTCCCTGAAGAAAGGACATGGCAATCCACTCCAGGCTTCTTGCCTCCAGAAGCCCATGGACAGAGCCGCCTGGCAGGCCTACAGCCCATGGGGTCACAAAGAGCTGGACACGACTGAGCGACTACCAAACGCTAACAGCCTCCAAGGCCTCAGCAAGAGGGAGCCACCCTCCTGCCCATCCTGAGGCGCTCGGCCGCACTGCGGACTGGACACACGACGAACCCAGACTCCCGAGGCCTCCCGCCCGGGGCTGACCGCCAAGCCTCTACCCGGGCCGGGCCCTCCGCCCGGGACCCCTGCCCACGTGCCGCCGTCACACTGTTCGTCAGAAACAGGGCCCCACCCACGGCCACCCGAGGCTGGGCCTGGGCTGCAGGCCCGGGAGCGGTGCCCGGCACCGTGGGCTTCAGCGTCCGCCGGAGCGTTTACCTGCGGCGCGTCCCACCGCGCGGCCTCTGCCTCCCGAGTCGGCGGGCGCGGCGTGGCTGGAGCGGCCTGAGAGGACGGGGCGCTGGGCACGGGGTCCGCATTCCGGCCTGGTCCGGTCGCCTCCAGGGGTGTCGCCAGCCTCGGGCCTGTCTTTGTGGCGGCGAAAGGAGAGAGGCCCCTCCACTGGCGCTTCCTCAGACCCATCACCTCGTCCTGAACCAGCACCTCGTGAGAACAGATCCAGCGCGGGCAAAATGGCCGCCTAAAGAAGGCTGGCAGTCCCTGCTAGACAGGTTTGCTCGTTTGTTAACTTTTTTTTTTTTTAGAAATTGAAGTGTAGTTGATTTACAATGTTGTGTTTATTTCAGGGGTACTGCAAAGTGATTCAGTTATATATATATGTTTTGTTTCAGTTTCTTTTCCTTTATAGAAATAAAGAAAGGGAGGTCGCTCAATCGTGTCCGATTCTTTGCAACCCCATGGGCTGTAGCCTACCAGGCTCCTCCGTCCATGGAATTTTCCAGACAAGAATACTGAAGTGGGTTGCCATCTCCTTCCCCAGGGGATCTTTAAAACCTTGCGTATAGTTCTTGTGCTGTGCAGTAAGTCTTTGTTGGTTATCTATTTTATATACAGATCTGTATGTTGATCAACATCTTGTATGTTGATCCTCGACCCCTAATATACCCTCCCCTCCAGTAACTATCCGCCTTCCTCTGTGGCTCAGCTGGTAAAGAATCCGCCTGCAATGCAGGAGACCTGGTTTCGATCCCTGGGCTGGGAAGATCCCCTGGAGAAGGGAACGGCTACCCACTCCAGTATTCTGGTCTGGAGAATACCTCGGACTTGTATAGTCCATGGGCTCGCAAGGAGTCAAACAGGACTAAGCGACTTTGACTTTCACTTCCGGTAACCATCAGTTTATTTTTCTATGTCTGTGGGTCTATTTCTGATTTGTATGTAAGTTCATTTGTATCATTTTTTTCTTTTTTAGATTTCACATATAAGTGATATTGTATAACGTTTGTCTGCTTTACTTCACTTAGTATGACAGTCTCGAGGCCCATCCATGTTAACGGTGCATGGCATTATTCTATTCTTTTTTAAGGCTGAATAATATTCCATTGTATATAGTACCACATCTTCTTTATTCATTCCTCTGTAGATGGACATTTAGGTTGCTTCCATGCCTTGGCTATTATAAATAATACTGTATGGACATTGTGGTGCATGTATCTTTGAAATTATGGTTTTCTCCAGATGTGTGTCCAGAAGTGGGATTTCTGGATCCTATGGTAGCTCTATTTTTAGGTCTTTAAGACCTCCTGGAGAGTTTTGATCCTAAATGGATGTTGAGGGAACTTCTTAGCCTTCTGAAACCAGTTTGCCAGCTCTTATCATCGACTATTATTTTTGTAGTTAATTTGGACAGTGTTAATGAACTGTTGAACTGAGTGACAGAGTTTCAACATATAAAGCACATAAGATTCTTTTATTTGGGTCACATATAGAATGCTTTTATCTGTACTTGAATGTAAATTTTCAGAGCATGACAATAAATCTGAATGACACGTCTCATTTACATTATTGAAGTTGTTACGCTGATTAGATATGTTGGTAATGGTAACTAATCAAACACCTGTCATTGATTACACATGATTTCAGGAATGCCAGCAGTTTTTCAGTTTTAAGATTGTCCAAATGCCAAGATTGAATCGAGAGTCAGACGGTTTTGGCAGAATTCTGGGGAGAAATTGACAGAGTGCTGTGCATAGAGGGGAACTCAAGAGATATTCACATTTTGACTAGTTGAGGATATTAATTATTATTTAAAAAACATTAAATTGTGTGTATGCGTGTGTGAAAAGAATGTATGGAGTCTCAGAGATATATAACCTGTATCAGCAAGTACTAAAGTTAAGAGAACTTCCTTACCCCTGTCTTGATTATAGAAGGTTTGTTTTAGTTTCCGTCTGAAGTTCATTGAAAGGTGCTGTTTGGAAACTTCTGTAATTAATTTAACATTTTGCAATTAGGATACTTGACACACTTGTCATTTCATGTGGAAAAAAGTAGACATTTGAAAAAATGGAATGTGTTCTCATAAGTGCCTTTCCAGGGTCATTCAATAGTAAATGGAAAGTTGCTTTGCATTAGTAAAATACATTTTCATTTATAAGATGCCAGAAATGATACATTCTTGTTTTCAGTTTCTGAGTCATCTATATGTAACAATTCTGCAGGTTTCCAGAGAAATGAATTATAATCTTTTGGCAATATAAGTTTTGTCTAGAGAACCTTTATACTATTGTTGCAGAACTTGAGAGACAAAAGTCTCAGAAGAACACATGTAGGAACATACCAAAATTCTAAAGACTTTTTCCAAATCCTTAGGATAAAATCTGCTAATCTGTCGTCCAGAATGTAGTCAAGATGAAAAGAACAGCATTTTTTTTTTTTTTTTTTTACTTTGGTCTGCTGCAAATGTGTTTAGTGAGTGACAACTGATGTGCTCAGTAATAGAACAAAAAATCAACATGATTACTTATGGAAATGTTTGCTCCCAGGCATTGTGGGGGCTAGCAGGGTCCTACTACCAAGATTGTTTTCCTTAAGGACCTAAGCACTAAAAAAAAAAAAAAAAAATGGTGCAGATACATTAATCACAAAGAAAAGTTTTTAAAGAGTTTATTTTTGAGTTTTATTGTCACTGTTCTTAGTGAATTGATAATCTTAATTGGATATATTTGGAATTGATCCAAATTCTTATTTGGAGATTGAATTGTTCTAGTGATTAAACAAAGTAACTGAGGTCACCACCCTATTCAATAAGATATTTTTGGCGTGTAATTAATTATAATCTCATTGTAAATCCTTTTGATTTGAAGATTAATGTTGATTCTTTGCTTCCATTATGCTATTCATTTGGTTTTTTAATTAAAATTAAGGCACACAACAGATCATTGTGGAACTTCTTCAAGATGTTGATCCTACTCATTTAAAAAGTCTGTTTTATTTTTAGTCAAAAGCAATGGATTTGGCATAGCTACATTGATTCTGTTATATTGCAGAAGAAAGATACATAGGGATTATTTTATAACAGTTCATTTATAAATGTTCATTTTATTATTTCAGTTTTTAAGGTATGATCAATTTCTTTAGATTTTTCTCCAAGGTTTTATGAATTTTTTATTCATTTTCTTGACCATGCCTTCTTTTTACATACACACACACTATTTAAAAACTATGTTAATATGAATGGGAAACTTCATAATTCCTCAGGCTCAGCTTAAGTACCCATGGGAAACATTGCCATGGTATTTCCAACCAAATGAATGATTTTACATATTTTCTTATACACAGAGTTACTGTTCTATTCTATTTAATAGCTATGACTCATAGTCAAGTATAATTTTTGTCATGAACATCTAGAGGGAAAATGTTAGATATCAACAACTTAGGACAGGATGTTGTTTTGTTGTATATGGGTTTTATAGATTTTAACATTTTATTTATCTGCTAAATGTAAAAATCTTATAACACATACTGATTTAATGTTTTCATGTATATGAATTAAAAATGACATTTAGGTAAATCATTCATCTTAGAGATCATATAGATAACATGCAAGAAAGATGCTAGTTTTCTGAAACCTAAGTGACATACTGTTGACAAATAATAACTTACTTCTATAAAGCTAAAAATGACTTAGAGGTTACTTCATTAGTGTGTAGTCATATTTAGCCCCTGGCCTGCCTTGAATGGAATGGATATTAATTTGTGCTCATGGTGAAATTGAAGGCACTAATAGTTGAGAGACCATAACAATCACTTGCCCTTTCCCTCTTGGAATGGGCTGTTTGATTTCCACCAATACAGTGAACGCGAGGGACAAAGTTAGGTCAAGAAACTAAGGGAGAAGATGTGCCAAACAACTGAACAGGAAGACAAAAAGTAAAATCTGGCAATTATTCCAGCTTTGGAGTCAGTAGCACTAGCACTGAATTTTATAATGAGGTAGGTATCTGGCCAGAAGGACTTTGACCCAGGAAACTAGAGGAGCTTCTAATCCTAATTCTCAGATAACATCTTCCCTACTCCTAGAGGTCAAAGCAAAAGTATGAGAGTTAACCTTGCCTCCAAACCCAGACAGAATCCAAAACTATTTTCTGTTCCTCACAGGGGGCCTGGGTTGAGACTAAATGTGTAATTAAATTAATCACGTGTAGATTATTACAGAGATAATGACATTTATCAGATGATTCATGAAGGTGAATCTTAAATGTGGAATGTTTTGCAGTGAGGAAGATAGCATAATTCCAAGCCTACTGCAAACTATTTAATCAGCAGCCTATTTAAACTCTGAAAGTGGGAGGTGGTGTCCTCTTTGGTGAGGCCTTGAAGTGTTTGCTCATGTGATGAGGGTCTTTGAGTCTTGCAGTACTCCTCTGTAACCTGTCTGTCTTCCTTAGGATCCGTAGGATCACACAAATTCTTTAGCTGTTGATTATATAAAATAAATCTACATTCCTAACACAGTGAGAGCTCCAGAACCATCTAAATGGAATATGAAATCCCCACTTTCACATCTCTGTGTCTGTTACTTTGTCCCACACAGAAATTTTCCCAACTGGTGCCTCAGTTGGGAGCTGGATTTTCAACATAATGTTAGAGCTCAGAACTAATCTTATAATTTACTCTCTTCCATATGAAATCTTCTATTTCAAGGGTATATCCAAAATAAGATTAAAGAGAGGTACTTCACAATGTCCATTTTATATTAGCTCAACAACTGTTTCTATTCAGCAAATTTCCAACATCTTAAATAAGATATTAAAACCGATAGCTTGACAACTTGTTTCTAAACCAATTATCTGGGAATCTACTGCCATATCTCTTTGTTATATATGAAGATTGCCACAGTGTTCACCAGGGTCTCAGTTTTAATGACAACTTCAGGGGGAAAGAGTATTACATTCACCACATAGAAATTTTCTCTGGTCCCCAATGTTTTGCAGTTACTTGAGGATTTCTGGAGTCCTGAATGTGGCCCAGAGAAATCTGTTTTGCCAAATATCTAGTTATTGAACAGAAGTCTGATCTTCTAGTTAAAATGGAATTACCTATTTCCATATTATATAATCCTATGTTAATTTTGATTAACCAGAATACATCATTCTAAGATACTTTTCGTTGATCAAAAAGGCAGGATATTTTCTACTGACAGTACTCACATAAGGAAACTCTTAATCCACCACAGTTCTAAGGAATGGCTAACATATCTTGTTTAATCAGACATTTGATGATAATTAAGTAAAAAAAAATGTAATATGAGGTAAGGTGTAAGTAGGATCATGGACCATGACCTCAGCTAATACTCACCTATAGAAACTATCAAGTTGGGATCTTAATTCTGAATTTACTTATGTCTAAACTTACATATGGAAAATATATCATTTTCACTTTTTTCTCTAGTAGTTGAGAAGGTCAATTAATTATAATGATGAAACTTGATTCACCAAATCTATTTATCCTAGGTTTTTGAAAAGCATTTTACCAGGGATAGAGATAATTAACCTCATTATTTCATCCCACCTGCATACCTACATAATGTAAGACATTTGTGGAAGGCCTATAGTGTTACATGCTTTGTACCATGTTCTGGAAATGTGTGAGGTGATATGTCATTGTGGTTTTGGTTTGCATTTCCCTCAATAATTAGTGATATTGAGCACCTTTTCATGTACCTCTTGGCCACTTTGATATGGATGTCTTCTTTGAAAGAATGTCTATTATGGTACTTTGCCCATTGTGTTATTTGGTGTTTTACTGTTACTTTGTATGAATTCCTTGTATAGTGTGGATATTAATCCCTTATTGGATATGTGGTTTGCAAATATTTTCTCCCATTCCACGGGTTGCCTTTCATATTGTTGATGGTAGCAGACACTATTTGATTGCTGCCCCCTTCCCCCAGCACCCAATTGTCTCCACTCTGTTCTTAGTACTTATTGGTAGAAAACCATGATGTTTGGTGAAAGCTGATGTTAAACTCACCATTGTATTCATTCCGTCTTTCTGGTTTAGTTGTGGGTATGGGACCTAGATTGGTATGGTCAGAATAAAGATCTGGATTTTTTTTTTTTTTTTATTGAAATTCAGTTAATGGTGCTAGCTCTTCCATTACCATCTTCCATGATAAATACTTTCATGGGATAGAAAAACAACTCAGGTGACATCTCACCAGTAAATGGGCCAGATAACCTGGTATATTTAGTCAATCTATCATGAAGTTACCCAATAAAATGTTCCCTAGACATTCTGGAACTTACTTTTTAAAAAAAAACTTTTCAAAACAAAAAGAGGCTTCCCTGGTGGTCCAGTAGTTAAGAATCCACCTTGCAGTGCAGCGGACACTAGTTCAATGGCTGGTCTGGGAAGACCCCACATGCCTCAGGGCAGCTGGGCCCATGGACCACAACTACTGTGCCATGTGCTGTGACTACTGAAGCCCACGTTCCCTAGAGCCCTTGCTCTGCAACGAGAGGCCACAGCAGTGAGACACCCATGCACTATCCCTCGACAGTAGCCCCCGCTCTCTGCAACTAGAGAAAGGCAGATCCAGTACAGGCAAAAATAAATATATAAAAAAAATTTTTTTTTAATGCAAGAAGATGGAAGTCAATTTGCCTTGTGATGCAAACTCTGCTGGCTTTCAGAGCTAGGTGATTTTGGTGGCACACTTAAAAGTTGTAACACTAAAACGAGGTACAAACTCTTAGCTCCCCAGGGAGAATCTGGGAGTGGGAGCTCCCTTCCTACTGTAAGGCACTGTGCCAGAGGTATTTTCTCGGTTACCAGATGTGTAGGAACCACTCAAATAGCTTCCGGATTTCTCTGTAGGAAATTGATTTGTGTGTAACTGTATACTCGGTGTATCCATGGAAGGAGGGGAATTCAGGAGGCCCTTATATTGTCATCTTGGTGACATCCCCAGAAAGACTTAATATGAATAAAAATTCTCTTTAATCCAGTTGAGAGGTTTAACTTCTGAGGAGGAAAACCCGAAAAGGACTCAAGCAGCATGACATAGGTAGTTGAGTGGGTAAGTGAGAATTATAGTAAGACTCAGCAGTCATTTGGAATGAAAAAGCCTTACATTTTTTTTTTTTTTTCTTTTTAAGAATAGACCACCTAATACTGGTACTTGTGATGATGACCGTTGCTTTTCAGGGCTAGAATTACAAATTCATTTCACCAGATTATCCCTGCCAGTAGTATGCAGGACTTGGAAGTTAATGCCATTCCTTTTGGTGGGAACTGACATGATTCATCACAGTTGGTAAGCTCTTCTGCAGCTGTGGGGGACAGCCTGAGCAACCCTGATCAGCCCTTCTGAGGTGGGCTGTCTGTGGAGGCCAGGATTGGGCTCATGATGCATAGCACCTAAGACTTTTGGACGGCATCTGTGGTGGACACTGGGTGACATGGGAGTATCAGTGCTAGAAACTCAACCATGGAAGAGACCATCCTGGAGAGGTTTGGTAGTAGATCAAAACAAATGCTAATGGTAATTGGGTGGATGCAAAGTCAGACTCTAGGTGTTTGGTGTGTTGGCAGAGTTAAAAAGTATGCTAGAACAGACCTTCTCAAACTATCTTTGGTAAAGTCCAGATTTTTTTTTTTTATTCAGTCTTGGACTGATGCTTTTGTAAAGTACAAAACAAATTAATTACTAGAAAATTTAAAAACAAACTTTCATTTAAAATTATATTAAACTTTCAAATGGATATATGTGTTTCAAAATGTCAACAGTCTCTATATATAATTTTACATATATATATGTGTGTGTGTGTGTATATGTATATGTATGCCTTAGGAAGCATCACTACAAATAAAGCTAGTGGAGGTGATGGAATTCCAGTTGAACTTTTTCAAATCCTAAAAGGTGATGCTGTGAAAGTGCTGCACTCAATACGCTAGCAAATTTGGAAAACTCAGCAGTGGCCACAGGACTGGAAAAGGTCAGTTTTCATTCCAATCCCAAAGAAAGGCAATTCCAAAGAGTGCTCAAACTAACGCACAATTGTACTCATCCCACACGCTAGCAAAATAATGCTCACAATTCTCCAAGCCAGGCTTCAGCAATATGTGAACCGTGAACTTCCAGATGTTCAAGCTGGTTTTAGAAAAGGCAGAGGAACAAGAGATCAAATTGCCAACATCTGCTGGATCATCGAAAAAGCAAGAGAATTCCAGAAAAACATCTATTTCTGCTTTATTGACTGTGCCAAAGCCTTTGACTGTGTGGATCACAATAAACTGTGGAAAATTCTGAAAGAGATGGGAATACCAGACCACCTGACCTGCCTCTTGAGAAACCTGTATGGAAGTCAGGAAGCAACAGTTAGAACTGGACATGGAACAACAGACTGGTTCCAAATAAGAAAAGGAGTACATCAAGGCTATATATTGTCACCTTGCTTATTTAACTTATATGCAGACGACATCATGAGAAACGCTGGGCTGGATGAAGCAGAAGCTGGAATCAAGATTGCCAGGAGAAATATCAATAACCTCAGATATGCAGATGACACCATCCTTATGGGAGAGTGAAGAAGAACTAAAGAACCTCTTGATGAAAGTGAAAGAGGAGAGGGAAAAAGTTGGCTTAAAGCTCAACATTCAGAAAACTAAGATCATGGCATCTGGTCCCATCACTTCATGGCAAATAGATGGGGAAGCAGTGGAAACAATGTCAGACTTTATGTTTTTGGGCTCCAAAATCAGTGCAGATGGTGATTGCATCCATGAAATTGAAAGACACTTACTCCTCGGAAGGAAAGTTATGACCAACCTAGACAGCATATTAAAAAGCAGAGACATTACTTTGCCAACAAAAATCCATCTAGTCAAGGCTATTGTTTTTCCAGTGGTCACGTGTGGATGTGAGAGTTGGACTATCAAGAAAGCTGAGCACTGAAGAATTGATGCTTTTGAACTGTGGTGTTGGAGAAGACTCTTGAGAGTCCCTTGGACTGCAAGGAGATCCAACCAGTCCATCCTAAAGGAGATGAGTCCTGGGTGTTCATTGGAAGGACTGATGCTGAAGCTGAAACTCCAATACTTTGGCCACCTGATGCAAAGAGTTGACTCATTTGAAAAGACCCTCATGCTGGGAACGATAGAGGGAAGGAGGAGAAGGGGATGACAGAGGATGAGATGGTTGGATGGCATCACCGACTCATTAGACATGGGTTTGGGTGGACTCCAGGAATTGATGATGGACAGGGAGGCCTGGTGTGCTGTGGTTCATGGGACCGCAAAGAGTCAGACATGTGATCTGTGTGACTGATCTGAACTGAATGACTTAGTGGCTATCCCTATTTTTTTCAGTTTAAGCCAGTATTTTGCAATAAGGAGCTGTAGCAAACCTAGACAGCATATTAAAAAGTAGAGACATCACTTCGCCAACAAAGGTCTCAATATTTAAGGCTCTGGTTTTCCCAGTAGTCATATACGGATGTGAGAGTTGGATGAAAAAGAAACTTGAGTGCCGAAGAATCGGTGTTTTCTAATTATGGCACTGGAGAAGGCTCTTTGAATTTCTTGGACTGCAAGGAAATCAAACCAGTCAATCCTAAAGGAAATCAAGTCTGAATGTTCGTTGGAAAGACTGATGCTGAAGCTTCAATACCCTGGCCACCTGATGTGAAGAGCCAACTCATTGGAACAGACCCTGACGCTGGGAAAGATAAGAGAGCAAGAGTAGCAGTGGGAGATGATAGAGGGTGAAATGGTTAGATGTCATCACTGACTCAATGGACAATGAGTCTGAGCAAGCTCCAGGTGATGGTGAAGGACAGGAAAGCCTGGCATGCTATAGTCCATGGGGTTGCAAAGAGTTGGACATGACTTAGTGACTGAACAACAACAAATCTTGCTTGTAAAATGAAGGACTTGGGGTTTCCCTTGTAGCCTAGTGGTAAAGAATCCACCTGCCATTGCAGGAGATAAGGATTTGATCGCTGGTCTGAGAAGTTCTTATGTGCTGCAGAGCAACTAAGCCCGTGTACCACAAATATTGAGCTTGTGCTCTAGAGCCTGGGAACTGCAACTACTGAAGCCCTTGCACCCTAGAGCCTGCACTCTGCAACAAGAGAAGCCGCTGCAAGGAGAAGCCTGAACACCACAACTAGAGAGTAGCTCCTGCGCACCGCAACTAGAGAAAAGCCCGTGAAGCAATAAAGACCCTGCACAGCCAAAACAAATAAAGATAAAGGCCTTGATTGGCAAAACTTTTACTAATAACACATTTGAATTTTGCTAATAAATAGGATCACTTATTTATTTTGTAATCTGAAAGGATAAAGGCACCATTCCTGAACTTTGCAGGTTTCTCTATAATGGTGGATCAAGAATACAAATGAATAATAAATGAATGTTGAGACTGAAGATGTAGTGGCAAAATTATGAAAGAGTCCTCACTATGCTGAAGAACCTGGACTTGATTCCATGTGAAATGGAAAACACAATTCAAGAATTTTAAATAGAATTGCATGATCTGACTACATTGCTTGTTTGTTCCTTTCATTTTTGATTTTTTGAAAAACTTCTTTTGCTCTTGGGTGGGGAATGGATAGGGAATGGGATGAGGAAAATGTCTAAATATTCGAGGCAAGGAGGCCATGTGCTGATGTTAAAATACAGTCAAGAAACAGTTAAGACCTGAACTAAAACAGTAATCTTGGGATTAGAGGAAGAGAACAGATTTAAACTCTTGAAATCGTGTTATCAGCATTTATTGGTGAGTGATTTAGTAAGGTGGTAAGGGAGAGGCAGTACCCAGCAATTTCCAGTTTTCTGTTGTGGTCAAATGTAAGAGGTGATATGTTTCACAAGCATGGGAACACTGGAAAGGAATAAGGATGAGGAGGCGTGAGATTGATTCAATTTTGGATTTGAGATTACTGTGGATTCTGGAACTAATTATGAGTAATTGGCAAAGGGGTGCTTCTTTTGACTTTTGGGGTGTGGTAGCTAGGAAAATTATAATTGTATAAGCAGTTTTTAGCAAACTTCTTGAGACATTTGGTCTACAAAAACTGCAACAATTTAAAACAGACTCAATGTTTTTTCTATAAAGCCTCTTTATGAAATAGACATGTTTCAAAATCAGAGAGAATTGGGAGGCTGGCTAGGATATTTGTGTCAGACTCAACTGATACTAAAATTCAGAAGGGTAAAGAAACAAAAATTAAATCTATCAGGCAGTTTTCTCTAAAGTTTCAGTATTGAAATTAAAAAAACATACAGTTGGTATTTATTAACTGTGATGTATTTTGGCTAATCAAAAATTTGCACTCTGATTAAAGAGGAATGTGAAAATTGAACACTTTAAAACAAATAACAAAAGTGAATATGGAGAAGTAGATTTGGGATCTGTAATGACTTGAGGAAGTTCCGTCTGTCTGTCCTAAGTCACTTCAGTCATGTCTGACTGTGACCCCATGGACCGTAGTCTGCCAGGGTCCTCTGTTCATGGAATTTTCCAGGTAAGAATACTGGAGTGGCTTGCCATTTCCTTCTCCAGTGGGTCTTCCCGACCTAGGGATTGAACCTGCGTCTCTTATGGCTCCTGCATTGGCAGATGGGTTCCTTACCACTAGCACTACCTGGGAAGCCCACCCTGAACAAGTTAGAATTATTAAATACATAGGAATATATAGGTATATCTCCTATTGGTTCTTTCTCTCTGGAGAACCTTGACTGATGATAACAGGTCATTTAATTAAAAAAATGCTAAGGTTGGCCCTGAAACTTCTGCACTTTTGAAGAAAAGCAGAGTAAGAAAGCTACTCAGACCTTCGAAAACCCAAGCCTAGATTAAGCAGTGATTGATAATGCTTGACATTTATAAAGACCGTTTTTGAATAGAAGAGGTTCCATTTCATGTGAACAAATTTAATGGTTAATATTTAAATATTTGTACAACTATTAAGGCTTCACATTTTCAAAGGAAAAAATTAAGAGTTGTAGAAATATGTACCACCACGGTTTCAGTGGAAATGTTGGTAGTGTATACTCCTGCTGTCTGGTCATAACTTCATAGGTAGTGTGCCTGGCCTTGAGGGTCAATAAACATTCTTAAATATGGGGAGAAGGAAGTAGGAGGTGTACATTTTAAAATCAGAGTGCAGAAATGACTGATCAGATAATTTCATTTGGAGGAATCAACCTCTGCTTACTCTATTTTAGGACAGGAATTTATACAGTGAAAACTTTAGTCTGCTTCCCAAATAACCTAAGAGAATATTTTCAGTATTTGTGCAATCAAGATATTAATTGAAGTAAGGACAGATTAAAAATAAATTATACAGCTATAAAAAGTGATTGGGTGAATAAAGAATCATAAAATACTATGCAGTCATTAAAAATGATGCTCTTGATCTCTATAACAGTCAAGCACTGGATGGAGCAATGCTTTACTTACAGAGAGAAGAGACAGAACAAAATTGGCTTTAGTGGTGGGGATTGGTCCCCCAAGGCAAGCGTTTCTTTCCTAGCAGTTCACATAGGGCAGTTCACCTACACCTCCTGAACTCTCGTGCAAGAGCCTGTCCCTTCCCTGTGGAGGACAGATATAGATTGGGTGGGTACAATAAGATGTAATGCTTAAGCAGAACGAAGGAGCATACATGGAGCTTACAATAGGGAAAGCTATTTCCACTTAAGGGAATCTTCCTGGCACAGGCTATAAGGGTTTATCATTTTTTGGTGAGGAAGTGTTTCATGCCCAAGGTCCATTCTTTTTTTAAATTGTATTTCACTTTATTTTATTATTGAAATATAGTTGATTTACAGTGTTGTGTTAGTTTCAAGTGTACAGAGAAGTTATTTAGTTATATATATATCCAAGGTCCATTCTCGAGTGGCCCAGTGGGGTCAAAGTCTGCACACAAGGAGACTGCCTTTTCCAGCACTAGGTTACTCCAAGTGGTACTTTTTTGTCCAAGTTTGGGACTACACTCTGGCATGCACATACATCCGCACATACACTGGAAGAGTTAAAACATCATACGCTGATACGTAAATAATTTTGTTTTAAGAGGTTGATTTAATTTTCTAATTTATATTTTCCTGTGTTTTTGTGAATCTTTTTACAATAAACATTTCTTGATCCTTGAATCAAAATAAAGATATTTATGTTTTGAAAACAGAATTTTGTTTCTCGAACAAAACTTCATCATGCAGAAGCTGAGCTTTGCACAATTTTTTTCAAGACTGGAGCCATATGAAATCACCTTCTGGATTCTTTGTAGATTCTGCAGAGTATTTGATATTTATTAGACATGTTATGGGCACGTCAAGTCTTTTTTCTGTGTGTCTCTTGTTGCTTTGCTTTAGACAGGTAAATTATAGCCTTGGAAGATTTTATGAGGTAGACGATATCCTGCTCATTCAAGCTGTTCTTTCACTTAGGGTACTGTCTGCTTTTCCTAGGATGTCCCCCTTCCTCATCCTTTCAAATACACTCTGAATGTCACTTCCTTCTTGGTAAAGCTTTATCCAGCTCTAGTACTATCTAATTGCTTTGTCCCTGTCCCTCAGTTCAGTTCAGTTGATCATTCGGGTCTGACTCTTTTTGACCCCATGAACTGCAGCACGCCAGGCCTCCCTGTCCATCACCAACTCCCAGAGTCCACCCAAACCCATGTCCATTGAGTCGATGATGCCATCCAACCATCTCATCCTCTATCGTCCCCTTCTCCTCCTGCCCTCAATCTTTCCCAGCATCAGGGTCTTTTCAAATGAGTCAGCTCTTCACAACAGGTGGTCACAGTATTGGAGTTTCAGCTTCAACATCAGACCTTCCAGTGAACACCCAGGACTGATTTCCTTTAGGATGGACTGGTTGGATCTCCTTGCAGTCTAAGAGACTCTCAAGAGTCTTCTCCAACACCACAATTCAAAAGCATCAATTCTTCTGCGCTCAGCTTTCTTTATAGTCCAAATTTCACATCCATACATGACCATTGGAAAAACCATAGTCTTGACTAGATGGATCTTTGTTGACAAAGTAATGTCTCTGCTTTTTAATATGCTGTCTAGGTTGGTCATAGCTTTCCTTCCAAGGAGTAAGTGTCTTTTAATTTCATGGATGCAGTGTCACCATCTGCAGTGATTTTGGAGCCCAGAAAAACAAGTCAGCCACTGTTTCCACTGTTTCCCCATCTATTTGCCATGAAGTGATGGGACCGGATGCCATGATCTTAGTTTTCTGAATGTTGAGCTTTAGGCCAACTTTTTCACTCTCCTTTTTCACTTTCATCAAGAGGCTCTTTAGTTCTTCTTCACTTTCTGCCATAAGGGTGTTGTCATCTGCATATCTGAGATTATTGGTATTTCTCCCGGCAATCTTGATTCCAGCTTGTGCTTCTTCCAGCCCCTATGGTGCCTTATATTAATACATACCTGAAACAATGTCCTTATCACGCTTTTGTGTGCTTATTCCTATCTATAGTTGCTTTTCCATTGGACAATTAATTCCATAAATTCCTGTTTCATTCTTTGTAGAAAAACCATTGGTGTTCCTAAGACTTCTGTGAATTCTCAAGTTCACTTAATGCCCAGTTTCCTGCCTGTACTGAATCTGATAAGAGATCTCCTTGCCCTCTGGCATGGTCTCTCCTGAGTTACCCAAGGCGCAGGGTAAAAAAAAGTTGATTGTGTATTTATATTCCTTCTACTTAGCACAGTGCTGGCACAGAACTGTTTTTCAATTTGTGTTGTATGGAAAATAAGCACTGGGATCTAGTGCTTAGAGTAAGGAGCCCACTCTTACTCAGTCCGGTCATAGCTACACCGTGTTTCATCATACGAACCCACAGAACAGATTAGAATAGACTTTTAAGTCATATATAAGTACATCATTGAGAATATTTTAAGAATATTTACATGATTAGTGTAACTATTAATGTAACTAATTATTTAAATATTAATAATTCATACTTATTAAGAGTAAGTATATGGGTTACACTATCATCCCCAACATTGATATTTATAAAAAAATTGATACTTTCTCTTACCTCTCTAATGTGATATTTACTTTGCAGCACATTTACGGTTGTCCCATCTGTATTAAGTTTAACTTCAAAAATCTTTGGTATCTGTTCTGTATCCAACTCCAGGAGAAAGCTGCTCTGTCTTACTATCATCCATTATTATTATTATGTTTTCTGCAATGCATTAAACCATGTGTAACTAATATTTTAGAATTATAGAGAAGCATCTGCTTCTGTTTTAATGTCTTGATAAAAGCGTTGTAAATATTGTAGCTGTATAAGATTCTTTCCTTTAAAGAATCTGTTTCATTTCACCTGGAAACTATCTTAATTCTTAAATCCTTCACCCAGATGTTGCATCTAGTAGATGAAGTACATAACTTTTAATCAGGTTCTTTGTTAATTAGTTATGGAAAATATGCAGCTTTACCTTTTCAAGAAGTGGTGTTAGCCTTCTAAGATAAACAAAGAGCTAGTGATACAACATTTACTCCTGTACCGTACAATTAACCTTTTAGAACATAGTGTTCATATTCATTTAATCACTCAAGGCAGGAAGATTATACGTACAAGGCAGAAATCACTGGCTAAGGCCAGCAGAGCGTACTGTCCCCAAACCTTTGTGGCTTGATTATGGGAGCCCTGTCTCATGAAGAGCTGCCTCCTGATTGTGATTGCCTCCTGTTCCCATTTCACTCGGCGATAATCACTTTAAACAAGCTGACGGGGACAGCTGGAGAGTGCCCTCTGTCCATTAAGGCATATATCCCAGTGGGAGCAGGGAGCAGTGAAGGATGTAGCCATGAACTCAAGTTAGGTTACATTCAGTTTGTTGCTTTTTGGTTGGGTGTAGCGTCTTAGGGTTAGTTAACTGTGTTTTCCTGGAAAACCTTAGTTTCACAATGTAAGAGCTGAAAGTGTGCCTAAGTATCTAGTTTAATACCTTCACTTTGTGGGTCAAAAAAACCAGTTTCATAAATGTTAACCATGCAGCTCCAGGGAAGAATCGTCATCCTGGGTGTTATGACACTTATATGATTAACATAACTGTCATTTCATTCTTTGTAGGAAGACCACTGGTGTGCCTGAGGTTTTTGTAAATTATCAAATTCACTTCTGGCTCCGATTTTCTCCCCATAGTAGCTGTGATGAGAAGTCACCTTGCCCTCTCACATATGTGCTTCTGAATCACACAGGACTTAATCATTTTTCTCAATTTTTCCACAAAATAATAGTTTTTCCAACCTACTGCCCCTCAGTTCAACTTTGCTCTTTCCTTTGTCCCCAAATTAGTGTTTTATTTTCTAGCTATTTTAACTCTTTTTGTACTTCCCTTCTTCCTCATGTGGTGTATTAATTTTTTTATTTTTCTGGTCTAGACAAAGTTCCCTCATACACTAGGAGGTATCCAATGGCAACCAAAAATAGTGTTACTATAAGCCAATAAATAAACATATACTAGAAATACAATCAATTTTAATTAATGTTTATTAAGTGAATTTACACATAAATACCAGCACTGTTCCTTTCCATTTAAAGGACACTTTACTTATATATGGATTCTTTATTCCTTTCTCCATTTGTGGTACTTGTCTGGCAAAACCAAAATTCTGGTTAAATCTGACTGGCTCTCTGTGCCTGCTCTTGAATGACTGAATGTAGCTGGACGAAAGAGCCCAGTCATGCTGAATGATTAACTCATGCCTCTGTGGGTCCTTGGCACTGCCGAGAGTTGGACTTCATTTCCTCGTCATTGACTCTTTCACTCTCTGAGATGGCTGTTTCACACTCTCCTCTCCCCTAAACCTTCAGTACTCCACCTCTCTTCTTTCAGCTGATAAATCTGCCTCCTGCTTCACCGAGAAAGCAAAGACAAGCTGAAGAGCTATATCTCTACCTGCCTAACCAACCAGCCTTCATGCATCTGTGTAAACTGCACTGTCCCTCCTGTTGATAGAGATGAACACTTTGTGTCCCCGCCTAAGGCCAGTGCTTTCAATTGTGCATTTCTGTGTCCTCAGTACTTAAAGCTGTGCTTGGTGTGTGATGGCTTTGCAATAAATACTAGATGAATGGATGAAAGCCACTCTTTCCTTGGTTGACGTAGATTCAAGGGCTATCCAGTAAGCAACAGGTTGAGCTTTAAGAGTGATGTTTCTGTGGCCTCTATATGGCTGCAGTGATGATGCGTCCGTGCTTCCTCTCTGGGTTCAGGTTAGAGGTGACTGCCGTACACCTGAATTTTCTTTAGTTGCAACAGAGGTTCCAAGGGTTGTGCTGTGGAATGAGGCTAGACAAGGAAACATGACAATATCTCTGTTCTCAAGAAGTCTGTGAAGCATTATTCTATTAAAAACTTGATAGGTTTTGAGTTATTTCAAGTCTTTCCCTAAGTTCATTCATTAATTAAAATAAAATTAAACAAATAAAGGTGGAGATTTTCCCCTTCTACTTGTCTGACTGCCTCCTCTTATAGCTCATCTATTTGACTGGATGAGAAGTGCTTTTCTTTACAATGCCTTTACTGCTCTTTCACCTGAGTTCCAACCACGGCAGCTGCTTCCCACTGTACTTTACCCCATGATGTGTAATTAAGCTGCCCATTTTCCTGTAATTAAAAAGGTTAAAGAATTGATTGTAATCATCACTCTCTGAGGAAAAGCAGCAGGAATAAAATTACAGATGATAGTTTTATTTTAAAAACCAAACATGTTTAATATATGTTTCTTTCAAGTGGATTTCAGGATTTACAGAATAAGGCTTCTTACCCTTCCCCAGGCTTTTAGGCACAACAGGAAGTGCTCTTGTTCAGATAGTTATTCTCTTGAGTAGTTTTAAAAGAAGAGAATCTTTGTCTCTTTCTCAGTTTTGTTTTATAAATTTATATCTTTATGCATTTTTCTTTTCTGCAGAAAATTAAGTTCAAGTTTTCATCAAATTTAACAGTCGCCTTATTTATTTCATCCATCTCACTCCCTTTCTTTAGTCTAAATTATTTAATTTCTCTGAAACTTTCCTTATGGGCCTTTTTATTTTTTTTATGACTTTCTCTTTCTCATTATTTTTCTATAAACTTAACTATCAAATAGCAAAATATGACTTTGTATATATTACTAAAGAAAATTTTTATTTGTGCCAAATACAGCCAATAAATTATCCTTCCCAGTTTTTTAAAAGCTAAAGTTTACTTAAGTGACCTAGTAAAAGTACTATAATGTCTAGAATGTTTTTACTGTATTAAAGCATTTACCACTTTATACAAAATGCAGATTTAAACACATAAATATAAAAAGAGAATGGATTTTGGAATCAATCTATTGCTAAATTGCTGACTCTTCTCTTAAACTTATAGTTTAGTGGAAAGATAATATATGTACATAAAATGATAAATTATCAGTATTTGACTGTGCATTGAATTATGTGTTATGGTGTATTAGAAATCTTCACAGGAAGAAATAATTAAAGTGGGCTTGAGTAATTGGGAAAGTAATTATGTCACAGGTAGGAGACTGGCCTTCAAAGTGGGAATGGGATCGCCTAGGGAAAAGAGAGAAGATATTGTAGACAAGGGCAATTTCTGAGTGGAGACAAGGGGACTTGGGATTATTAAACTCTATGAGGATACTTGGAATGTTGGCTAATATCTTCTGAGAAGGCAAGGTGTTAATCTGTGTTCTCTGGAGAAATGAAACCAATAGGATCTATCTATTGGAAATCCCCAGTGACTCAGTGGTAAACAATCTGCCTGCCAGTATAGGAGACAGTGGTTTGATCCCTGGGTCAGGAAGATCCCCTGGAGAAGGAAATGGCAACCCACTCCAGTATTTCTTGCCTGGGAAATCCCATGGACAGAGGATCCTGGCAGGCTACAGTCCTTGGGGTCTCAAGAGCCAGTCACAACTTAGTAACTAAACTACCATATTCTATCTATCTGTTTGTCTATCTATCTATCTATGAATGAATGAGGAGATTTGTTGTAGGAAATGTTTCGTACAATTATAGAGGGCAGGAAGCACTGCTGTCTGTGCTATCTGCCAGCTGAAGGACCAGGAAAACCAGTAGTTTAGTTCAGTCTGAGTCCAGAGGCCTGAGAACAGGGGTCCAATTATGTAAATCCTGGCCTCCATCTGAAGATACACGAACCAGGAGTGCTAATATCCAAGGGCAGGACAAGATGGATATCCCAGCTTAAACAAAGAAAGCAAATTTGGCTTTCCTCCACCTTTTTGTTCTATTCAGCCTCTCAGTGAATTCCATGAAGCTCATCTGTGCATTAGTGAAGATCTTTGCTCAGTTTACCAATTCAAATGCTGATTTCTTCTTGAAACATTCTCACAGACACACCCAGAAATAATGTTTTACCAGCTACCTTGTTACCCTTTTAGCCCAGTGAAATTGAAACACACTGCTAGGAAAAGAAATGTTTAGTTGATTCCTCCAAAAACAATGCCATTTCTGATTATTACAGGAAATAATTGGGGGTTTTGAAGAGCAAAACACTTGACTAATTCTTTATGCTTACTTGGTTCACTTAGGGCTCCTTTTCAGTCATCTGTCCACACCCAGTCTTAAACAAATGTATTTTAATATGTGTTTTCTCTGCTTATGGTAATAACTGTAATAAAAAAGAGAATAACTTCACATACTTATTGTGTGCTAGGAACTGTTCTACGTGCTTTATGGTGTTAACTCACTCAGTCTCTTAGAACCTCACAACATAAGTACTGACATCATCTCCATTTTACATATAGGCAAGTGAGGCAGAGAGAGGACACAGGAGAAGTTGGTCAACACTATAGATTTATAATCAGCAAAACCAGCATCTGAGCCCTAGTTGCCTGGTCTCAGAGATTGTGCTCTTAATCTTTTTCAGAGCCTGTGCCGTGGACTTGGTCATTTAGGTACTTTTGTTGGGCATCTTGTAAGTGCTGGATACTTTGGGGCTAAACAAATGTAAGACTTGGCTCTCCCCTTGAAGGGCTGACAACTTGTTGCTAAATTTTGAGGGGTGGATTCATAAACTTTAGCTGTTGAGAAGAGGCATAGTTAATGTGATCAGAGAGTCAATGAGGTCTGCACTGAGGTTCAGAGAGGAATTGAATGGATCCACTGGGGGCCTTCCCAGGTAGTACTAGCGGTAAAGAACACACCTGCCAAAGTGGAGATATAAGAGACTTGGGTTCGATCCCTGGGTCGGGAAGATCATCTGGAGGAGGGCATGACAACCCACTCCAGTATTCTTGCCTGAAGAATCCCATGGACAGAGGAGCCTGGCGGGCTACAGTTCATGGGGTCGCAAAGAGTTGGACAGGACTGAGCGACTGACACTTAACACTGGGATAGAGGGGAGAGTGTTTAAGCAGGATTCCAATGGGAGTGAGCGTGCAGAGGTGGTGTATTCCTTTTCTGGGGCTGCCATAACAAAGCACCACAAACTTGGTAGCTTAAAACAACTGGAATATTTTGCCAGATCAGGAGGCTGAAAGTCTGGAATTAAGGTGTGGGCAGGGCCGCGCTCCTTCTCAAGCCCCTGGGGAAGAATCTTCCCTGTCTCTTCCAGCTTTTGGTGGCTCCTGGCTCTCCTTGATGTTCCTTGGCTTATAGCAGGATCATGCCACTCGGCCTCTGTCTTCACAAGGCCTTCTTTCCAGTGCATTTGTGGGTCCTTTTCTCCTTTTTGAAGGAGACGAGTCATTGGATTTGGAGCCCGTGCTAATCCTTCATGGCCTCATCTCAACTAATTACATCTGCAAGCCCCTATTTCCGAAAAGGTCACACTCTGAGGTGAACATGAATCTAGAGGTGAGAGGGGCCTGTTCAATTCACTGTAAATGTTAACAGCACATGGAATGGTGTAGGTACCATGCTTTTTGGGAAAAGGGAGTAAGTGGGAGATCTTTGTGGGAAGAATATGTGAGTTGTACTTTAAACTACATGAGTCTGAGGTGGCATTTTTGGATATGTTTCAATGACAATATGAAACTGTTTTATTTCCTCAGATGTATTACCCATTTCTAGGTCCTGTAAAGCACTTAGTTATTGCCATACCAAAAATTAAGTAGGTCATGGCTCTGTTGAAATGTTCTTTCTTCTCTTTCATAGATTTATATCCTGCAGCTGTTTTCCATGCTCTTCTGCATCCTCCTTTTCTGTCTCATAATTAGCATTGTCATGGAACAGTACACATTTATTGAGTACCTATTACATGCCCAGCACCATTCTAAATCTTTACACTTAATCTTTATAACAATTTGATGATAACTACCCTTCAGCATTTTATAGGTGAGGAAAATGGATTTTTATAAATAAAATGATTTTTATTTCAATGCTGCATTTTAGTGAAAATTAAGTATTCTTGAGGTAATCTCCTTATAATTAGTAGTGCAAATTTTAGTTAAAATGTAACCATATGTTGTGCTACCCAAGGCAAGAATCAGATGCCTCTGATACTGGGTAAGTTCTCAAGAGCTAGAGAAATATCCTGCCTGGAAACAGGAGGTTTCTTTGACTTTGATCACAAGACAAAATACAGAAAATGCTGGGGCTTAAAAACATATGTTGTAGAATCAAGGATATCTCATATATCTAGTTTATCAATTCATAAATTATACTATGCATTTCTTTTGGTGATATAAAGTTACTGGGAACTTGACCTGCTAGTTGTCACACATATATATTCAGAAAGTGTTACCTTTCAAACAGCTATTTTAAGTTTCTGTTTCTCAAAATCTCATGTGAGAGATTCTAGAAGGGTGACTAAGAATATCATTGTTGGAATCAATCTCCTGACTTCCCGCTGTGGTTTGCTACATGAATGCTGGGAAAGTTGCCTACATTTTCTGAGCCTCAATCACCACACGGAGATAAGCATAATTATCATAAGAGACTATTTTAAAAATTAAATAAAATTATATTTATTTGCCTATAGTGGAGTAAGTGCTTAATTTATGGACTAAAATTTAGTAGTAAATAAAGAATACATTTAATTCATTATTTATGAGATTATGCTTAATGCCTGTTTTTAATGCATGGGTTTGTTGTTTCTATTATATTTCATTAGTTGGTAGATGCATTTTAGCTTACCTTTTAAGTCATAAAATTAAATGTAAAATTCTTTCAAGTTTCAAATGTAGATGTAGATGCTCAAGTGAGAGGAAACTTGAAAGATTTGACTCATATGATTATTAAATTGCTTATATTATATGCATAATTGTTTTTTGGATTGCTAGTTAGGCTTTTAAAATATATAGTTCAAATTAGAGTTTGATGTAATCGAATGTTTTGGCATTTCTAAAAGTCTTTGAAAAGTTGTCAATATTGTTAGAATAATTTCCAGGTTAGGTAGATCTTTAAGCTCTGGTTGAAGTATTAGTAGATAATGATCCTATAATCTCCAAAATCCCAAGATAATTTATCACTTTCTGATGCATGTAATACTAGTTTATAATTTCAAAAATAAGATGTAGCTACTTTTAGAAATAGTAATTTTATATTTAAATGGATTTTATCTGTTGCAGATTATCAAACTCATATATGTTTATATCTTCTTTTGATTACATTTTCCTGTTTGCCACATATATCAATATTTTAAATAAAATAATATTACGCATACTTTCTTTACCTTTACAGAAAAGTGACTAATTTGCAGCTGGGTATCTTAAGTACCACCTAACTCAAGATGACTTATTTCCTTAATGGCTGGTTTAGTTCTCAGTATGAAATTAGAGGAAGTGAAATTCTATTAGAATATTTATTTTCATTTTTCTCATAAAGCAATATGAAAACTGTGGACATGTCTTGGATCAGGAAGCTCAAAGCATGTACAGATGGAAGCTAGAAATCAATGGGGATAAACATTTGTTGAAAACTTCATGTGGCTAATGATGTTTTGATTCTATCAGAGTTTGGGCTTGTAAGCTAGTAATAAAATTATCTACTTCTGTATAATAAGCTTAATGTAGACTATGAAAATGTCACACATAGTTTAGGTTTTGAAGTTTCCGTAAATCTCCATCGTCATATGTTGGATGGCATCAACATGTTGGATGGCATCACCAATTCAATGGACGTGAGTTTGAGCAAACTCTGGTGGGCAGTGAAGGACAGGGAAGCCTAGTATACTGAAGTCTGTGGGGTCAGAGACAGCTTAGTGACTGAACAACAGCAAATTATTTCAATCTGACATCTCATTTATAGGAAAAGAACTGAGTAGATTGTTTTCTATAGCTAAATAATATAAAAATCAGTTGCTTTATTCTAATTTTGATTTTTTTGTATATCATGTTACAGACATTGCAAATTACTTATTTTTAACCCTTATTTTTTTAAGTTGCATAATTGTTAGCTTACATTTTAGACCCCAACAGTAAACTACTAGCAGTTAGATTTTAGGTCATTTAAATGTTTGATTCACTTATAATAGAAGAATCTGATTAAAATAAACTTATCAACATCTGCTTTCTAAGGTTTGGCTTTCTAAGGTTTAGTGCTAAGTATAGCACTATACTTTTCCTTTGTTTCAGCAAATATTCATAGGAAGTGAAAGAGTAAACATGACTCATTGACATGACTTTGGCATATACAAAAGGTGTTGCTTTGCTGAATTTGGGTACAGGAGCTGGCGATAGCTGAAATACTCTGTAAGAAGATAGGCGGTGTTTTTTTTTTTTTTTCCCCCTTTTCTGAAGGGTGGGCAAAGAAAAGAGCAAGGGGAGAGGAGAACAGACAGTAGAGAGGCGGGTTGAGTCACATAATAGGGTGCATGAGAGGCACATATAAGGATCTAACATTGAATTTAAAATTTTTGATTCTTCAAAATTTCTCCTAGCTTTCATCCATGTCTACAGCACCAAAAGTCTTTTGCTTGTATGTCTAAGTCAAGGAAGAGATGCTGGAGGTGTGGTCAGAGTTATTATTAGATTTTAAATGTGTTCCCTTAGTCTTTTTAATTAATTAGAATGGAAGTATTCTCATTTTTCTCTCCCTTAAATTCTGAAATAATCACTAACTCGACAGTGTTCTCAAATAGAACATTGTGATCATATGTCATTTTCAAGTGACGCAGGCATCATTTTAAGGTCTCCAAGGAATGTGTGGCCTTGGCAATATAGGAGATCTGTGCACAGTGTTTATGTAGCTGGTCATCAGCCTCTGCATGGTGGCATATGTCAAAGCCCACAATGGTGTTAATAGCCCTGAGTGCATATTTACTTAGTACCATAATGATGGGAAAGTATGACCCACTTGTGATTTATGCACTGAGTTTCTGTCGCTAAGGAGTACCTCACTGATTTGTAATGTGTGCTATCATTATCCTGTGTCATAGGAGTCAGGCATCCATATGTGTATAGGGGTTATGCAACCATTTGACATGCTGTCAAACATTTAAAAAGAACAGAGGATTTCAAGTGATATTAATGGTATTAGTGGTAATATTATGTTGCACAAATTGTTCTTTTATTTGGTTTTTAATGTATTAAGCAACAATCATAGGAATCTCTTGAAACTGGGGCTTAGTTGTGGTGAGGTCAACACGTGTCCTTCATATGATGTTGTACAAAGTTCACCTCAATTGCTACGGTCTAGTGAAGTTATAATGGGATTACTCTTTCTCCTCTTTCTCATACAGAATCCAAGGATTTCTACTTCTTTTCAGAATGCAAATCTCAGGAGATTATAATTAAAGTCTATGTTATTGACCTAATTTCTCTGATGGTTTAAACTCATTCATGTTTTCATCTGAGGAATTTTATCCTTGTTAATTGTCAGCTCATGCAGTGCGCCCTATATTCCAGTTCATGGCAACTTTACTTCACACAATCCCATTAGATGACCTAGTGGGCTGTTTGAATATTCAGAGGATTAGTTATATGAAAGCTTGCATATACATGTATGTGCATATTTAAAACTGAATAAACAGAGTACCAACTTTAATTTATACAAAGTGGAATGAGTTTATTATAGATTAGTTTTCTACCATTAAATAGAATATGCCGTGTCATATCATGGTTTAAGATTAACAGAATATTTTTAGGATCTTTGTGAGAAGAGAGAACATACAGAAATACTTTAGAAGAAAATAGTTAGATTTGCCATAATATTTAGTATCTGTACAATAAGACAGAGGAATTCAAACTACCTACAATATAATATTAGATTAATTTGCTTCTGTTTCCTGTTACTCAAGTTCCAATGTTAATTATGTCAAAGCTATGTATTATTCATTTTTCTGAAGTTAAGGATCTTTTTCCTTTTCATTAAGGTATCCACAAAATTTTGTTGATAAGATGGTATTATTTTAGATCTATTTATTACTATTTTGTTTTGGAAAGAGATAACTGGGAAGAATTATAAACTATTGTGAGCAGCATGTACATTGTGATTCTTGGGCTTCCCTTGTGGCTCAGCTGGTAAAGAATCTGCCTGCAGTGCTAGAGACCTGGGTTCGACCCCTGGGCTGGGAAGACCCCCTGGAGAAGGGAACGGCTCCCCACTCCAGCGCTCTGGGCTAGAGAATTCCATGGACTATCCATGGGGTCGCAAAGAGTCAGACACAACTGAGCGACTTTCACTTTCACTTTCATACATTGTGATGTATTAAAATGAACATTGACATTAGCAGCTCTAGAGGAGTTTGAGTAGATAGTGTTACATTTGGTGTTCAGTTGTGTGCACTCATGTATTCATGAAAGGTTCTCCATGGAAAGATGTGGGGGAAAATGAGGTCAATACCTTCATCTTCAGAACCACTCTTCTCTCCAGATGCTTTATTCCTTATATTCCATCTCTCTCTCTTTTGGAAAATGGTATGAGTGAACTATATAGGTATTATTCTGAAAGGAAGACTCGTTTGTTTATTTAGTTAAATAATATATAAATATTGCAGAAATGAAGCAGAGTGTATTTATGTAATTTTTAGAATGTCTTTTTATTTAAAATACAGTCTTTTTGTTTTTTTAAATTAATACCTATGGCTGAGCTAGCCAGTTAGTAAATATATTTCTATTTCCAACCCCTTTACAGTAAACCCCCTACATATGAACCTTCAAGTTGCAGACTTTCAAAGATGCAAACATGCATTCGCATGTCCAGTCATGTTAAGTTAGTTCACATGTCTGATGTTATCTATAAAAATTGGGTACCTAGGTTAACGTTCTTGGATTTATGAACAAATTGGGCTTATGAATGTGCTGTTTGAATGGAACTTATTTGTATATAGGAGACTTCTTATACTTCCACTGAAAATCAGAAGAAAAATTTAATTTTTCCACTTTCCCAGCCCGTCTTGTGATGAAGGGTTATGTTGGGACATAGCTCACAGATGTAAATAGAGGTATTCTGGGAAGGATTTTAGTAATGGTGCCTCTTCCATTTTCTTGCTTTGGATATGATGCAGTGTCTGGTATTTTGGTAACCATTTTGTCAATCTGAGGTGCTAAATATGAGGAGAAAGCTCTGAGAACTACTAGGAATCTAATTCCAGCAGTAACTTCTCTTACCCTTTGGTCCAGTATGGTAGTCACTAACCACAAATGGCTAAGAGCACTTGAAATGTGGCTAGTCTGAATTGAGACATACTGTTAACACAAAGTACATGCTGGATTTCAAAGACAGTATAAAAAATAATACAGAAAATTACATCATTTATATTTTTAATGTTGATTGCATGTTGAAATGATAATATGTTGGATATATTGGGTGAAATATAATATATTATTAAAGTTAACTTTACATGTTTCAGTTTACTTTTTTAGTGTGGCTGTAGGCTCTAGACTTCGTTGTGTGTGAGAAAGATGTGTTTTGGCCAGTAAAAATTGGACTGTTACTTATGGCTGAAAACTTTCCTTAGTTTGACAATATGCCATTTACAATCACTGAATATGAGATCTTGGAAGTCATTAGTTAAGTTTCTTCTGTAGACATGTGGATGTTATGTTAATGTAGTTTTTGATCAAACCATAGTACTGGCTTTATCACTTTTGTGCTCATCCAATACTACCTCCTGGCTATTATTCATTTTACATAAATACATATTTTAAACAGTGGGACAGAACTGAGTATGCATCTAACCTCAACTCTGTATTGTCTTTGGAGATTATGCAAGTTATTTAAACTCTCCAGTCTCAATTTCGCTAGTTTTAGAGCAATCAAGGCCATTCCTGACCTGTAAGACTGTCTAAGGATTGAGTGATAAAATTTATATGAAATGGCCAACTCAGTGCCTGGTATATAGCTATAAAGGACTGTAGCTCTTAGGCTAAACGGGTGAACCTCAGTCTCCAGCAGTGGCTGGGTCAGTAAAGGGGTAGGAGGAGAGAAGAGTTGTTAAGAAAAAGTGTAAGTTGGTTGTTGTACAGAGTGGTAAAAGCCAGGTATAAAGATGCAGGAAGGCTCTGTATCCAAAACAGAGCTTCATCATCCACTGGGAGCCCTCTCTGCAGCCCTTCTTCCAGCCTCTGCTCCCACCGTTTCTACTTTCTCTTCCCAAGGCCAGTGGAAATTGGGATCCAGATTGAGTGAAATTTGAGAGTACAGCCAAAACGCCAGTCAGTAAAGGGAAAGCAGTGTGATCATGAATTTATAGGAAATGAACCTGTTTGACTTAATGGAATCTGCACAGTTTGATTTCTTTTTTCTGTGCTTTTCTAGAGTTTGTACTGACAGAAGTGTTTGGGAAGACAGTTTTGCTGTTATCTTAAACGTTTTAAAAGGGAAAGGGAAAGATCGGATGAGTAAGAGCATGTTAGTATTGATCCTCATATAGGGCAGAAGTGAGCCTCTGGCAGGCGCTCTTGGAGGGAAAAGGGAATCCACAAAAACAATTTATAATCATATTAATATATTTTCTCTACCCCACTACACATTCTCCATGTGACCCAGAGAACATCCACGTGGTAGCAGTATCACTACTGAGATCCGTGATTTAATAAGAGAGTCTGTACAATTGCAGTCAGTATTTCAAATGCGACCTTCTAAGAGGAGCACAATTGGGAGAAAGAAGGGCTTAAAATGAATTAAAATTTAAACAATTCCCAATCAAATGAAAATGTTCTGGGAATCGTGCCAGAGAGTATTGTTGAATTGGTTTTAATATAAGCATTCTAAATTTAACCAGCTGGAATTATTTGCATTTAAAAAAAATTACATATGCAGTTATATTATATGGATATGTAAAATACAGTATTTATCCTTTAAAAAAATCAAATCTTATTCTTGGTGGCTGAGGTGTCAGAGTATATATTCTATTCAGAATATAGAGCCACTGAATTTTAAGGCGGGACAGAATCTTGGAGGTCTGTGAGCACAATTCTATTGAGTACAGTTCTGTGGGTAGAGTGAGTCTTTGATAAAAAAATGAATCTGGGGAAGCTGAGGCTTGTCCTCAGCAAATGAGTAGCTGAGATGGTCCTGGGACCCAGCTCTGTTTATGACCAAGTCAGGGCCTCGGCTCAGGATGCCCTGAACAGAGCTTGTCTTGAGCTCTTGTCAGGAGCTTGGTGTGAGGCTGCTACTGGCCAGCTTTCTGAACCAAACAGATGGGCTCTTGTGTTACTCTCCTAGGTGACAGATGTGCATTTTAACAAGGGCCTCAGGGTAAAAGCTTCATCTAAAGTATGGAGGAAGGAAGACGACACCGCAAGCTTTGCCCTAGGCTGGAGAGATCCCACGGCATTGTCTATAATGCAGGGGTGAGGGGTGGTGGCAGGGAGGGGAAGCGGGGAGCCCTGATCCTCTGTGGAAAGAGCCTGAAGGCTGTACAGTGGTGTCAAGCTCCCTCTATGTGCTGTCCTTGTAAGCTGACTGAGTGATGTTTAAAAAATAAAAGTATTCCACTGCCTAAAATCGTTAGCACTGTCTTCCTATCACGCAGTATAATAATGATATATAATGATAATAACAATAATAAAGACATACCTCTTTCCCGCTTCTCCTTTTATATAAAGAGAAGTTGGATTGTAAAGAGGGGCACACTTGACAAGAATGCAGACTACATGAGCTCCAGGTATGAAATATTCTCTGGGTCTGGTTGGTGTTCCTAGCTTCTCTAACTTTATCAAGTCCTGGTTCAGAGTCATCCTTCCGTCTGGCTGCACTAATCCTCCAGAGCACAGCTAGAAAGGGTAACCAGGGTCACTCACCTCCTGAGATCTAGGTCTACCTATTGGATTCCTCTCTAGAAAAGCTGTGAAGGCCGACCTCAGAGGTGCTGGGAATGGCATCTTCTGTGCCCGCTGATGGCTAAGGGTTTTGATTTGATCTAGTGCTGGTTTTGAGGCTTCCCTGGTAGCTCAGCTGATAAAGAATCTGCCTGCAATGCAGGAGACCCTGGTTCAATTTCTGGGTTGGGAAGATCTCCTGGAGAAGTAGTAGGCTACCTACTGTAGTATTCTTGGGCTTTCCTGGTGGTTCAGGTGGTAAAGAGTCTGCCTGCAATTCAGGAGACCTGGGATCAATCCCTGGGTTGAGAAGACCCCCTGGAGGAGGGCGTGACAACCCACTCCAGTATTCTTGCTTGGAGGATCCCCATGGACAGAGGAGCCTGGTGAGCTACAGTCATGGGGTTGCAAAGAGTCAGACACGACTGAGCAACGAAGCACAGCGCAGCACTGGTTTCAATTTCAAACCCAAATCCTGAGTTCTCAGAAATTTTTGAATCAATTTTTTGACTCTCATTTTCTCCAGCTTTCTTTTTTTTTTTCCTGGAGCTCTTAACTATTTGTTGAATTCTTGTATTGATACTCTTATTTGTATTTCCTTATTTCCATCATTTCCCCCTGCACTTCCTGAGAGTCCTGAAACTTAAGGCATATTTTAAATATATTTTATTTCTCATCCTGTTTTTTAATGAGCTTTAAAAATTTTAGTTTTATTTTTTTCTCTGAATTTTTTTTCCTTTTCTAATTTCAAAGGTCTCTTCAGTCTCCAAGGATAGTATAGTTTATTTATGCTTTCTGTTTTGTCTCCCAATTTCTTCTTTTGTTAGAGGCTTTTCACCAGTGTCAGGTGATCTTTGACTGACTGTTCATATTTGAGAGTAGTTTCATATTAAGACATATTCATATGTTCATATTAAGACAGTTAAAAATTATATACTTTTTCCCCCACACATGCATAGCCTCCCGCATTATCAAGATCCTCACCAGAATGGTTCATTTTTTACCAAGGATAAACATACATGGACCCATCAAAATCACCCAAAGATACAGTTGACTTCATTCTTAATGTTGTACATTCTGTGGGTTTGGACAAAGGTATAATGACAGATATCTATCATTATGTAGTAGATAGTATTTTCACTGCCTTAAACATATTTTGTCCTTCGTCTGTTCCTCCTTCCCCCTAACCTCTGGCAACTGCTGGCCTTTTATTGTCGTCTTAGTTTTGCCTTTTCTAGAATGTCAGGTAGTTGGATTCATACAGCATGTAGCCTTTTCAGATTGTCTGCTTGCACTTAGTAAAATGCATTAACATTCCTCCATGTCTTTTCATGATTGATAAGCTTATTCCTTTTCAGTGTTGAATAATATTCCATTGTCTGGATGTAACACAACTTATCCATTCACCTATTGAAGGACATCTTGATTACTTCCAAATTTTGGCAATTATGAATAAAGCTGCTATAAATACCCCGGTGCAGGTTTTTGTGTGGACATAAATATTCAACTCCTTTGAGTACACACTAAGAAGTACCATTTCTGGAACTCAGGTAAGAGTATACGTAGTTTTATTAAAAAAACTGTCAAACTGATTTCCTGACTTCCAAAGTGGCTGTATCATTTTTCGTTCCCACCAGCACTGAATAAGAATTTCTGTTGTTCCATATCCCCAACAGCATTTAATGTTGTCAGTTTTCGAATTTTGGCCATTCTAATAGGTGTGTAGTAGTAGCTAATTCTTTTAATTTGCTTTTCTTTGATAACATATGGTGTGGAGTGTCTTTTTAAGAACCAACTTTTGATTTCATTAGCTTTTCTCACTTGATTTTCCATTTTTAAATTTTATTGATTTATGCTCTGATCATTATTATTTCCTTTCTTACTTTGGATTTTGCTTATTCTTTTTCTAGATTCTTAAGATGGAAGCTGAGTTTATTAATACAGGAACATTCTTCTTTTCTAATTCAGGCATTTAATGCTGATATTTTCCCCAAAGTATACTGCTTTGCAACATCTCACAAATTTTAATTTTGATTTCTTACTTTGCTATTTTTAAACATATGAATTGCTTAGACTTTTAAAGCATAAAAATATCTTGAATTTGTCTAACACTTCACACTCTCCAGAATTCTTTTGGTCTCATTTTATTCTCAGGATAAGTTAAAATAAGCCCTTAGTATATCTCCAGTTTGTCAGCCATTCAGAAAATATTTGGTGAATGTCATACTTTGTGCCAGGTACTGGGGATATGGTAGCAACAACAAGATAGTTTTTCCTCTGTAAAGGAGTTTATTTTATTTTTAGCAGAATAAGAGTTTTAAAGATGAGATTGGAGATGCAGTGAAGTTAAGTGGCTCCCTGAAGACTACACAGCTGTACATGCTAAACTCTGATCTTTCAATCATGATGTTAAGGGCTGTTTCTTATATCAGGGTTTTTCTTTTTTCATTAAATATAAAAATATAAGGGTATTAGTAAAACATATGCACATTATTAAAGCAAAGTCATAGAAGGAAACCTTCAATAAAGTTATAGACTAGTGTTTGCTCATGTTGATGTGAAATTAACCAAGTCTCTCATAATAAACTCAATGAGAAGACGTATACTGCAATATTAATACTACCTGATTGGGTAGAAGAGAACTATTCTGCCAACACACATTCATTTTGTGCAACTAGCTTTACTTCCTATTTTTGAATTTCCACAGTTAAAAACATGAAGTTGGGTCAAATGATCTTTCACATTCCTTCTAACTTTTAGATACTAAGCATTTAAGTTTTGGGCTTCCCTTGTGGCTCAGCTAATAAAGAATCCGCATTCAATGCATGAGACCTGGGTTCAGTCACTGGGTTGGGAAGATCCCCTGGAAAAGGAAAATGCTACCCACTCCAGTATTCTGGCCTGGACAATTCTGTGGACTGCATAGTCCATGGGGTCGCAAAGAGTCAGACACGACTGAGTAACTTTCACTCACTCATTTAAGTTTTAAGTACTTATTGAGTATTCACTACAGTGCTCTATAAGGGATTCAAAATAAAGTAAGACACAATACTTATACTAAAACAATCTAGGTTAGGAAGTAGGATACATACATATGAGATACTTTTAAATGCCAACATAAATGATACAGGCAGTAATGGTCTGGAACAAGCAGGGAAACTTTTGCCCCCATTGGGGACATTTCACAGTGTCTGGAGACACTTTTGCTGGTCATTGCTGAGGGGGTGACTCCTACTGGTAGGGCCACCAGTAGAGCAGAGGCCAAGTATGCTCCGAAACCTTCTGCACAGGACAGCCTGCGACACAGGAGTTCTCAGGACCAACATGCCAATAGTTTTCTGGTTGAAAAAATGGCTCAAGATTCAGAGGAAGATCACTGTGGGAAGGAAAGAGTAGGAAAGTTTCGTCAGGGATCTGTGTTTTTCCGTGAACGTCTAACACCTGGAGAATTGACAGCGTAAACAAGGTTATGGAGAAGGGAGTCAGCATTGTTTATCTGGGGAACAGTGAAAAACACCATGCAGTTGGAATGGAGGGCTCACATGTCAGAGTGTGAGATCAGTACCATATTGTGGAGAACCTCAAATGCCAGGGTGATGACTTCTTAATTTATTAGACAATGGGGAGTCATTCAATGTTTTAGTTAGATGAATCCGGCAATGGTCTGAAGTCTATTATAGTGGAGAGACTAGAAGACGATCCAGAGGTTGTAACAATCCAGGCTTGAGGTCCTGACTGTTAACTCAAGCAGAACTTAACCTTGATGCATATACCGAATATCTTTGTCTAAATACAATTATAGATTAGGGTGGAGCATTTTACAGCAGTAACACTGAATTGTTTTCAAGCAAGTGCATGTATGCTAAGTTCTAGTTTATAACTGGTGTGGGTTTTTTACACCATGTAGTTTTGCTCATGTGTTTGTTTATATCAAGTATGTTTGGTATGTTTAAAAATTAGTATTTTGTTTCGTAGACTGAAGCAATGAAAAGCTCTTATTTGAGAATGTTAGCTTATGTCACTATAAATTTGGGACCTTACTGATGACCTTTAATGTTCTTTAAACACTGGGCTTTGTGAATTTCTGCACAAATACATTACTTTGTAAATTTGCACCATATTTGTTTCTACTTGCCTAGGCAAAAATAACCACCAAAAAGTTCACCCTCAGAATCACAGTGAGAGGTGAGGTGAAAATATTAGGATATTGTTTCAATGCTTTTAAATTTCATTGATTTTATATCAATAAGGTCAGTGCAAGCAACAATTTTTCCTTCATCCTCTGGTTTCCCACTGCTCTGATGAAACAACTAACCCAGTGTCAATTTCAGTTCAGAGTTATAGTTGAGCATTAGAATCATTCCTTTGAAGTCATAAAGAAGGAGTCTTGTTACCATCACTATGAGTAAGTTGTTCTACCCAGTTGTCATAATCACTTTGTTATGCTTTATTTATAGCAGTACCTCAATAAATATCAAAGGTGTGGAATAAGTAAATGAAAGGTACCCAATATATCATGGCAAAGATCCTGGAATTGATTTTTGGTTTTTAGAGAAAACAAGAATTTTTAAAAATAAAAAGTAAATTCTTCTTCCTCCTTTACTTTTTATTTTTCTATTAGAAGAGACCTTCCAGGAAATATTCATTTTCATCAGTTGCTTTCAAACACTAACTGACTTAGTCTTTTTAATTGAAATTTTCTTTCATGTTGAATGTGCCTTTTAGAAAATTAGATAAACTATAAATTAAGTTTTCTGTGAAGAAAAATATTGAAATAATTTATGTAACTAATCAGCATGTACTTTATAAACTAGTTCAAATTAAATCACTCCTTAGTGATAAGATCATTTTGCTGATAAGAGCACAATCCAGTCTAGTAGATCATTCTCTTGATGAGAACACAGTCTAACTCTGTGCTTGGCATTGTACCGATGGATGAGAAGACAGCCTCTCTCCAACAACCTGAGCAAAGATAATGAAGCAGATACAATGTCAATTAATGGTAACATCACCATTTTGGTTTCTAGGTGCATAGGATGCTCTAAGTTACTTCATAAAAGAGATAATCTGAATGAAAGGACAATTTCCTTTGCAACAAAAGGAATACTGGTGGTGAAGACACTTAAAATGCACTTGTCTGTGATCACTCAGAACAGCGTTAAAGTTGCTTGGGATATTTTCTTAAATTATTGCTGCAGGTAATTAGGATAGCCTGGAGCTGTCCTTGGATATGATAATACCATCACTTTTGATGACACTAAACTATCTTTTGGGGCAACTTCTTAGTAGAGATTGCCTGCCTCCCATCCAGCAATGCCCATTATGTCAGGAGCTTTCTTCCTAGGGCCAGCTAGTGTTGCCTGGCTCATACCAATTACTGTCCACCATCTTGGCACCTTATTTTAAAGGTTCTATCGTTGACTTCAGTGCTTTGCAGGTCAGTACTTTGGCCACTTGATGCGAAGAGCTGACTCATTAGAAAAGACCCTGATGCTGAGAAAGATTGATGGCAGAAGGAGAAGGGGACAACAGAGGATGAGATGGTTGGATGACATCACCGACTCGATAGACATGAGTTTGAGCAAGTTCCAGGAGATGGTGATGAACAGGGAAGCCTGGCATGCTGCAGTCCATGGGGTCACAAAGAGTTGGACACGAGTGAGCGACTGAACTGAACTGATTGTAGACTTCCGATAAGCTACCTCAAAACTTTTAAAAGGAAGGAAGCTGTTAGATCAAAATAATGGTTGACAAAACCTTGAAATATGGTTCACTGTGCAGAACCTGATTTAGGAGAGGCAGTTGTAATCAGAACACTGTGGAGATTGTTCAGGATGGTTTGATCACTCCTGGCCTGGAGCAGCAGGCATGAGTAAAGGTTGTTTGACTTTCAAATCCTCCTTAGATGACTCTGCTTCTCTTAGACCTGCAGATGGGCAGTGTTTTCACATATGGAAAAGCTAGTTATTAAAAAAAGGAAATGAATTCTGCTGCTCCCACATTACACAGGAATGTGATAATCCATCTCCTTGTTGTTTAGTAAATTTCTTTTACAGGACTTTTTGTTATATAAAAATAAACGTTAGCACTTTGTCTTGAATAGAGAATAAAATAAATGTGAGATAGATTATGATTCATGATTAAGTAAGAGGAAGTTGGGGAGTCTAGTATGGCATCTGGAAGGGATGATAGGTTGTAGGGATCTGGAAGTGGGTAGTAGAGAGGAGACAGATATTGGGACAGAAGATGATAATGGGACCCAGGACATTTTACTAGACTAGGGACAAAAAAGACAAGTGATCAATGAGAAATTCCCAGTGGTGGTGCTAATTATGAAGCTTAGAAAGAAAAATGTCTAAACATTTATTTTAAAGTCATTTTTTATTTGGTCCTGTGCCATTATTTCCCATAATTATCCCTGTAAATTTACTAAAAATAGACGCACTGTCCTTAGGTTAGTGGTGCTCTGGGAAATGCAGGACAACTTCTGTCTTCATTTGGGTAAATAGAGCAGGCAACAACTGAGTGAGCAAGACTGTGGGGTAGGAAGTTGAGACCTAAATCTGGCCGAAAGACTTGGACCTAGAGTTAGTAGTCTAAGGAATAGTAAAGAGATGCTGAATTTCCCATTGTAATGTGCTCTCATGGGAGCTCCTGGGTTTTCTTTTTTTTTTTTAATTAAAAAAAAACTTTTCTAAAAGGCTTTATTTCTCAGCAATTTTAGGTTTATAGAAAATTGAGAGGATAGTACAGAGATCTCTCCTATAACCCCTACCCCTACACATGCATAGCCTTCCCCACTATCAGTATCACTCACCAGAATGCTATTTATTTATTTTTTTTACCAAGGATGAGTCTACGTTGATATATCAAAATCAACGGTTTATAGTTGATCTTAAAGTTCGCTCTTGGTTTGTACATTCTGTGAGTTTTAAAAATGGTGTAATGACAGATATTTACATTATAATATCAAACAGTAGCTTTACTGCCCTAAAAATCCTCTGTGCTCTGCCTATTCACCTCTATTGCCCACTTTCCCTGGGCTAGGCTCTTGTTAATGTATACAGATATTAAAGGGAAGGAAGATTATTTTCTCCAATGTTTAAAATATTCATCTTTGATTGGAGGACAATTGCTTTCCAATGTTGGGTTGATTTCTACTGTACAACAGCATGAATCAGCCATAAGTATCCATATATCCCCTCCCTCTTGACCCTTCCTCCCATCCATTGCCCCATCCCACCCCTCTAGGTTGTCACGGAGCACCGGGCTGAGCTCCCTATATATATAACAGCTTCCCAGTACTAGCTGTTTTCATGTGGTAATGTATATGTCTCCATGCTACTCTCTCAATTCATCCCACACTCTCCTAAAGGGAAAGAAAACTCTTGAAGACTGGATGATTTGGATGAAATTGCTTATATTATGGATTATGGATAAGCCCAGAGAAGAGAGAAGTGAAAACAGAGGGAAATAGAGCCCCAGATTCATAGCATTTTAGTCTTTTACTTCCTCAAATAGTTCAGATATACATAAAATCAGGTTCAAATGAAGTCAGCACAGCCTTAAGAAAAGAAAACGTAAGACAGCAGCAAGTAAGCAGCAAGCATTCTGAGTTCAATGTGATGCTAGCTAAAAACAGGCTGAGTGCATGCACTTGATCCCTTTCAAAGGAGCTGTGTAACACTGCAGGCTTTTATTTAGCATCTGGCAAAGCCACATCTTCTCCCTTAAGGTGCAAGACCTTTCTCAGCCTTCTAGTTTTGCTGTCCCCTAAGAACGTCTCTGAGTGGGATACTCTCTGACAGAAACGATGCTTGATACTCTTCTGAAGATAGGAGAGAAGACAGAGATGCAGTCACCCACCATGACTCATTCCCTAGTGGTGCAGAGGGAGGGAACATCCTTACAGGAGCGAAAAGTGTAGAAGACAGTCTGGACCAATGTCCTTTCTTTGTCCAGTTCTCAAAAGGAGTTTGAACACTAAGATGGGATTTGAGAGAACAAGTGAGATGCGCGTGATCTATTAAGTATCTCTGTTGTTTCAGTTCATGAGACCCAGCCTTCAAAAGGATACCTGCCAGTAGAACCCTCAACTTTTAGAAGATAAAGTTTGGAAGGAAAACACAACTGTGAAGACTTCTGTGTGACCTGGAAAATGTATCCCCCTGGGCTTTAGTTTCCTTGTCTATGAAATAAAGAGATCGGAATAAAAGACTGTCTAATGCTTCTAGTTCAAAAATTTTATAATTGGATAATGATCATCAAACAGAATTCATTAACACTGAGTCATCCAGGGCCCTCTGACAAATTCTAGTGATATAGGAATTTAAGACTGGTCTTTATCTTCAAGTGTCATACAAGTAATTGGCAAAACAGGGTGCAGGAATAAACTAAAAAAGTAGAAATCCCACTCCACAAACTCAACTGTACAATAAATAAGACAACTTTTTTCGTAATCCAAAAAGTAACTTAATTTAGTGTGAAAAATTGGATGTCAGTTACTTTGGAGGGTTTCCTGTCCTTCTCCAGAGTCAGCCACACACAGTTCTGGGTACTTGTAGATGCTAAGTTTCGGTGGACCACGGTGCCCGTGTAAGTAAATGAGGGATCCAGGTCAGGGCCCACTCTGCTTGGCATCCTCGGGTCCTGTGATGGTCTGTGGCTTCCTTGTCATGGCTGGGGATGTGAGGGACTTCTTCATGGCTGCCTGTTGGCAGCTGTGACACCACCTCATAGGCAACACTCTTTGGATGGATGAGGTTTTGCCTTCAGGGACCTGTGTGCTCTGAAGAATTGCAGATGTTGTCTCTCTGCCTCTGCATAAGATATATCTTTAGTCTGGGGTGAATCATCTTCCCTTTGTGTTCCTTCAAAGATAGTATGTTTATGTTCGTGAATTCTCTATGTTCTACATTGGGTTTTGGCTTTAGAAATTTCCAAAATAAAAAAGGCTTTCAAGCCATCTCTTGGTCTGCCTCCCCTGAAGCAGTTGAGTCACAGAGGCCACTGTCATCTTTAAATGGAGCAAAGAGAAAGGGGATATATAGCAAGGAAAAGAGTTAATATCTCAATTTGATTAATGATTAAAAAATAATAGAAAGCATAGTAGAATGATCTTTTCTTCCTAATGTGTAGTTTTTTATAAGTGCATTTTAACACTACCTAATTGTAATGTGTAGAATTTTGCAAAGCCTCTTGGAGGAACTGAGTAAGGAAGAATTGTCAGCCTCTTCTAAGAAGGGCCAGGTATCAATCTTCTCTGCTTACAAATTAACAGAAAATTAAGAGTATCCTTTCCAGGAAGTAACTCAGTGAGAGTCCGGATGGTGATGGGTGTCCTAAGAAATCTTCCCTTGTTGGTGCTGGGTGAAAAACAGGGGTTGTGGGGGGAGAATCTGGCAGAGAATTACATAAGGAGAGAGACTTTTGCAAAGTGGGGCTCCCCGCCTGAGGTAATCAGGTCACTAGACTAAAAAACATTGGTTCTGAAGATGAGCTTCATGAGTCTGTGAACACCTGGAGAGAGCCTGCAATATTCTTTGTGTAAATGCTTGGTATTCCTTAGAATCTGGTGAGTATCTTCAAATTTCGGGAGAAAGATGGGGAGGGAGTTGCCAGAGGCATGGCTTTTCCACGAGGCACAGGAAGTCAGAACCTGGGTTTTTTTTAATAATCCAG
This sequence comes from Muntiacus reevesi, assembly GCF_963930625.1. Classification (NCBI taxonomy): domain Eukaryota; kingdom Metazoa; phylum Chordata; class Mammalia; order Artiodactyla; family Cervidae; genus Muntiacus; species Muntiacus reevesi. The sequence goes on along the minus strand of NC_089269.1, from coordinate 18,817,401 downwards.
GAGTAATTAACCTGGGGTAATTGTCCAGATGAAAGAACAGTGTGAACATCAGAGGAAGCATGGAGATGGCCCAGGACCCAGAGAAATGACCAGCCCGAAGGCTGCAGCATGACTGTCCTTCAGATTAGACTTATGGTATCTGGGCCTGAGTTTGTGAAGACAAAAACTAAGGGCCTGTATATTTAAACCAGCCAAACCAGTCTGTGGTTAGACCAAATTTCTGTGACGGTTAAAAAATGTGCACCATAAATAAGACGGTTTCTGTGATTTTGTTGCTATGTCATTGTTCTTGTTTCTTCAATTTTGCTCACTCCTTTAGCATTTTAGGAGAACCACTGTTGAGAATTCCAGTGTATCTTAACTAAGACATGTGATGAAAAAACGGCTCTCTCTTCTTCCCACCTGAATTTGGCGAACAAAAGGGTCAGTGTGAAGACGGGAAGAAGTGGTAGAACTCAGTGCGCACTGGAGTTACCCCGAGCTGAAGGCAGGGTGTGCTTGGAGTTACCCCGAGCTAAAGGCAGGGTGTGCCAAATGCTGAACATGTCGTTTTTAAGCTGAGCACTATAAAATGTCCCAGGAGGAAGAAATCACTGCGGTTGGGTTGCTGGGAAAGAGTTCATGAGATAGTTCTCATTTAAAATAGACCTTTAAATGTGGGTAAGGATTCAAATACATGTACGTGGGTACGAGTGTGTCTTATCTATACACAGCCATAGCTCATTCTGTTGTGATTTGCTTTATTGCATTTTTCAGACACTGCATTTTTTTTTTTTAAACAAATTGAAGGTCTGTGGTGACTCTTATGTTGAGCAAGTCTTTTGGTGCCAGTTTTCCAACAGCATTTTCTCCCTCCCTGTCTGTGTCACATTTTGATAATTCTCAATATTTCAAACTTTCAAACTGTTAAAATGTTATATTTGTTATGGTGATCCATGATCTTTGATGTTACTAATAACTACTCACTGAAGGCCCAGTTGATGGTTACCAGTTTTTAGCAATGAAATATTTTTAATTAAGGTATGTTCTTTTTTATACATAATGCTATTGCATACTTAATAGACTACCGTGTAGCATAAACACAGATTTTCTATGTGCTGGGAAAGCAAAAACTTGATGTGACTTGCTTTATTGCAGTGGTGTGGAACTGAACCCACAGTACCTCCAAGGAATGTCTGATGCTGAAAGCTCATCCTTTGTGCACCAGTGCCAAATAGAATCTCAGAGGCAGAGTTTGGGGTGAAGGTGCAGTAGTGAAGAATCTGCCTGCCAATGCAGGAGATGCCAGAGACACAGGTTTGATCCCTGGTTTGGGAAGATCTGGAGGAGGAAATGGTAACCCACTCCAATATTCTTGCTTGCAGAATTCAATGGACAGAGGAGCCTGGCGGGCTACAGTCTATGGGGTTCCAGAGAGTCAGACAGGACTGAGCGACTAAGCACATAGTTCTGTAAAGAGCTCAAAGGTACTGTGATGTGTTATCCCTTGAGATGGAGCCAGGACCCTGCCCAAGCCTGCACTGCTGTTTCTGGGCTGCTCCTCCCGTGTCTCTGTATCCGCCCCCCTTCCTGATTAGCCACTGTTTGAAAGGCTTCTACGCCCAGGAACCCCACAGAGTCCTGCTCAGTTTTATGCATGTATTAGTTTTTACACTCACTTCACTAAACACAGCCTGTTGCAGGAGTGGTCTAAAGTCATGTTTTTCATAATCTGAATTCTCTCAGTTGGCTGTGTTTTAAACGAGGAAGGTGTTTTAAACGAGGAAGGTGACAAGTTACTTTCAAAGTTACCACTATAAAGTAAGTTGATAGCAGATTAAATAAAGATATATAGAATGTTGTACAGAAGCTAATTTTTAGGAAATCTGGAAAACTGGATGAATCATGACTTAATATATTCTTATATGAGTTATGAGATGAGAGATAAATATTAGCAGGGAGAAAATTACTATGCTTTAGCCTTTGGTTAAGAGAACTCTGACCTTGTCCTTCATAGCTTTATGTGCACTGGCAAGGTAAGAAAATCATTTGATTAATTTCTTATGCATATGTATATTTTGCAGGATTTCAACTGGGAAATTGATCATTGAACTGTAGATGTAATAGCTTTAGATGATTTGTTTTGGGAGAGGGGCTTTCACTTCAGGAAGACTGCCTTCTAGATCTTATTACTAACTAGCACTGTGACCTTGGGCATGATACTTAATATCTTTTTGTATTTCTTCATTTTGAAAGTTAGATTATGTCAGGGTCCCTGATCATTCTCTGAGTCGGATTTACTTACTTTCTCTCCCTCTAAAAGCTTATGGTCTGATAAAAAAAGAAATTCTACGTGCTTTTTCAGTTCAGAAGAAGGATAACAAAGAACTGTTGTTATTAATTTAATTTCATAACTGGATGTATCTTGTAGTATAAAACTCTAACCCTTCCGTCTATGTCAAAGTCTTTGGGATTAGAAGAATTTGAGATTAGTAAAGTTGAGAGTGTAGTTCAGTTTAGTCGCTCAGTCATGTCCGACTCTTTGTGACCCCATTTACTTCAGTACGCCCGTCTTGCCTGTTCATCACCAATTCCCAGAGCTTACTCAAACTCATGTCCATCAAGTAGATGATGCCATCCAACTGTTGCAGGAAGGGGGACGCCTTCCAGGGCCCGAAACTGGGCTCTTGTCTAACACTCGGAAATGAATTGTCCGAGGAGACACATGCTGACAAAGCAAGAGATTTTATTGGGAAAGGGCACCCGGGTGGAGAGCAGGAGGGTAAGGGAACCCAGGAGAACTGCTCTGCCGCATGGCTCGCAGTCTTGGGTTTTATGGGGATGGGATTCGTTTCCGGGTGGTCTTTGGCCAATCATTCTAATTCAGAGTCTTTCCTGGTGGCGCACGCAGCGCTCAGCCAAGGTGGATGCTAGCAAGAGGGATTCTGGGAAGTGGACGGACAGGTAGTGTCTCCTTTCGATCTTTCCCGAACTCTTCCGGCTGGTGGTGGCTTATTAGTTCCGTATTCCTTATCAGGATCTCCTGCCATAAAACAACTCATGCAAATGGTTACTATGGTGCCTGGCCAGGGTGGGCGGTTTCAATCAGTGTGCTTCACCTAACACAACCATCTCATCCTATGTTGTCCCCTTTTCCTCCCGCCTTCAATCTTTGCCAGCATCAAAGTCTTTTCCAAGGAGTCAGGCCAAAATATTGGAGTTTCAGCTAATATTCAAGACTGATTTCCTTTAGGATGGACTGGTTGGGTCTTCTTGCTGTCCAAGGGGCCCTCAAGAGTCTTCTCCAACACTGCAGTTCAAAACCATCAATTCTTCAGTGCTCAGCTTTCTTTATAGTACAGCTCTCACATCCATAGTGTAGAGATGATTATTATTAATAAAATTCCTGAATTTTATTAATTAAGGAGGGAGGGGACCATTGACTTCTTTAATAGCCATCCTAGAAAATTGTCGGAAATGGGCATTTGTTGTCAAAAAATCTCATGGGTCTTCAACCATTTACATCCCAACTATGTTTACTTTTGCAGATCTGGAGTCAATTTATTCTGTGTCAAGGATTTCAGCTTACTTCTCCATTTTCTTAAAAGATGCTATAATTGACTCAAATATGGTGATGAAATAGGTTATAGCCTCCTAAGATCTTTATGTCCTCTTTTTATGAAACTGACACCCCTTTTCATTTTCAGTATTTTATAATAATCACTTGGGGAAAGGACCAGGCTAACAGCCCCTTAGATCATTGTAGGTATGGCTTTTGTGGTCTGTTGGGCCTGTTCTCTTGCCTAAATCTTCTAACTTCTGGCCTCTGAGAAAGAAGCACTTTTAGTCTGCTTGGTACTGATGTGTGTGTGTGTGTGTGTGTGTGTGTGTATGGGTGTATACACATATACACACATGAAACCTGTCATAATATTTCCTTGTTCCGGTCCCTGTAATTCCAGGATTTCTACTGCCACTCTTAGGCTTAAGCAAACAGTAGGTAATGCTGGTTCTTTCTCTGTGAAGTGCCTGGCTTCTTTTAGAATCTAAACTCATCACTCCTTTCTGAAGTTCATGCTGCCTGATTTTAGGCAAGGGCTCCCAGAAGCCATTTTTACCCTATCTCTTGTCTCTACTACAATTCCAAGGGAATGAGGTTTCTGTTGGTTCAGAAAATCCCCATTTCTTGTGGGACCTTTGACTAAGTTCCAGTCTCTAGAGTTTTGATCCTTCTGTATGCAGTCTGCTGGTACAACCCAGTGGCAGATAGGCTATTTAGCAAAGAATTTGACCTTGCCCCCAAAAGTATCTGGCTTTTGTTCCTATCTGTGGGAGGTAACTTTTAAATCCTAGGAATTTCCTGAGTGGTAAGAGTGCCTTTGTTATTCATAGAGGGCCGTTTGGGTGACAGAGGGTTGCATTGGATGCGTCACTGACTCAAAGGACATGAATTTGAGCAAACTCCAGGAGATATTGTGTAATGGAGCCTCCATAAAAAATGTAAATAATGGAGTTCAGAGAGCTTTCAGATTGGTGAACACATTGAGGTGTTGGGATAGTGGTGCTTTAAGAGGGGACATGGAAACTCTGTTCTTTCCCATACCTTTTTCTATGGATTTCTTTCATTTGACAGTTCCTAAGCTTTATATTTTATAATAAACCAGTAGTAGTAAGTAAAGCACTTTCCTGAGTTCTGTGAGTCATTCTAGCAAATTATTGAACAGAAGAGGGGGTGGTGGGAAGCCCTGATTTATAGTAGATTTGACATTCAGGTCACCGCTTGGGACTTGTGATTGGCATCTGAAGTGGGAACAGTTGTGTGGATGGAGTCCCTTAACCTGTGGGGATCTGTGCTAACTCCAGATAGTGTCAGAAGTAAATTAAATTCTAGGACATCTAGTTGGTGTCCCAAAAGAACTGGAGAATTGCTTCGTGTGGAAAAGCCACTCATTTGTAGTCAGAAGCTGTCTTTTGGTCTGTTCAGGCTGCTATAACAGAATACCACAGACTGGCTAACCTATAAATAACAGAAATTTATTTCTTGCAGTTTGAGGTCTGGAAGTCCTGAGGTCCTGACACTGACAGATTTGGTAGTTGATGTAGGCTCTCTTCCAGGTTGCAGACTGCTGTATCCTCCTCACATGGTGAGGAGAGACCTAGGGATGTAACTCCTTCTATGAGGAGAGCTGAGGTTCTTTTTGCTTGATGATCCTCAACATCAGTGACTCATGTTTCTACATGAGTTTTCTAAACCACATAAAATTCTCCATGAGTCCCAACATTTCTGGATAGGAGCAGGGTTTCTTACTGTGCCCATCTTATGCTTTTCCTTCAAAAATATTACAAACACTCCTATAAAAAAATACTAATTCTTCCCTGGGCATGATACTTGCCGACATAGAAATTCAGCATTTGCATTATGTGTAAGGAATTTGGTGGGCAAGTTTTATATACTATTGAATATCAAGAAAGTTCTGGAATTTTACATGAAGCAGGATCTTATGATTTTTGCCCTATGTTTTTACTTCAGGACCACGTCTCTCTCCAGTAATTTAAAACATTAGATGTAGATAGAAGTTTAACCTAAAGTTTTTAATGAAAGTAACACTTTTTCACATTCTTATATTTTCCACCTTACATTAAAAATGCATGTAAATTAGCTCTGAAAGAAGGGTACATAGAAATGCCTTTGCTCTGTTTGACCTAAAGCCTCTGAAATGGTTGATGCTTCAATATAGTGAGAATTCATAGCCTTGATTTTATTTGTAACAATTGAAGTCACATGATCATTTCAGAATTATTCATATTTCTAGTATACAGATTATATGATATTTATAACTCTAAGAGCAAACACACAGTTTCCACACTGCAAATGGCTATTAAAATCACGAAAATCACAGAAATTAGATTTATCTGGGCTTCAGTGGCTGCCTGAATTCCACAAGATAAATGCCAGATTATTTTTTATTGCCAGACCCCATACTTAGGGGAACCATGAAAATCTTGGAATTTCCTAAATAGCTGTCATAAAGATACAGTTTAATTTAGACTCTAAAAAAATGCATTATTATGCAGTTTCCTCTTCCCCACCCCCATATACTGCCCTGCCTCCTTTCCCTCCAACTCCTAGTATTCCTGCCATGATGCTCAGATTTTACTGGTTTCATATTTGACATCAAATTCTGAAAATAATATGGCTAACTTCATCATTAAAAGTCATAGCTGAATTTTATCATCTTAGTAGTGTTTTATTGCCTGGGCTAGATTCTTTCGGGAGCTACCCTGATGGCTCAGCTGATAAAGAATCCGTCTCCAGTACGGGAGACCTGGGTTTGATTCCTGGGTTGAGAAGATCCCCTGGAGAAGGGAAAGGCTACCCACTCCAGTATTCTGGCCTGGAGAATTCATGGATTGTATAGTCAATGGGGTCGCAAAGAGTCAGACACAACTGAGAGATTCTTAAGGCAGAATTTCAAGCTGCATCTGTGAGTAAATATTTATGAATCACTTGTTATGAGTTCAAAACTGTCCTTAGATTGGTAGGCATACAATAAACTCTTAAGCATTATTTCTGCCTTCAGAGGACTGATAGTGGCTCATGTAAATGAACAACTTGGAAGAAAGATTTAGAAACAACTCTTAGAAGATCACTGTAGATAGATGAGCTTTGAGTGACAGTGCTTCTTACTAGCTTAGTACATTGACAAGAGGCCTACAGACCAAGGAACTAGAGATACATTGATGGCTACTAGTGAGTTGTGGGAAGTCAAGGGAGACAGATGACTCTGGAATTGAGTTCATGGTGCAGACATAAATTTATCTGAATAATGACTTTATGAGTAGATTTTGAATCTCTTTGAGTTTTGAGAGATTTAGATAACATCTAATAGAAATTCCCTGTGAAAGTATATGCATGTGTGTATGTATACAAATATAAAAATACTAAATATCTATCATTTTCTATCATCACCTATCTATTCACAAACATAAATAGGCAAAAACATATATATAGACATCCCATTAAATAGCCTTACTGATCCTAATCTAAAGCTTAAAAATATCTGGAGAGATTTCTCAAGAAATGTATCTATTGTCCATTTTTCAGATTATGCCCATATAGTCACAAGTGGCTTCTTTTCCCTGAAGATTTTCATTCCTTATTCATGTTATTTATTTCTGTGGAATGTACGATACATGTCAGCCTCATTTAGATATTCTGTACATCATCAGTAAGAAATCACAGTCCACACTCCCTCTTCATTTTTATAAACTCTGACTTTCTGATTTATTTTTGACACTATTGTATTTTTCAGGGTATTTCTTCAGAGAATCTCAGATTTGAATTCATAAACATGTGGTAGAATCAAGTCTCTGCCTTTTCCTCATAGTTATTTTATTTCCAAACAATGGAGTTTTAGGATATATAAACATTAATTTCTGGTTGACCACTTTTCTGGGGTCATATTATTTTGCTTCAATTAATATTACATTTGCATATCCCATAGTGTCTTTGGATTAAATAGAAAACATATGATTAATTCCATTGGTAGCCACATCACTGCTGTAGATACCTTATTAGCATATAAATGATTCAGTTGCAAATAGAATGTATTCCCACTACATTTATTCAGAATGTGGTAAAAGCTACCTTCTTAGTGATATTTCCCATGTATCTTTCTCATCTTTATCCACTTGACATCCCTGTCCTCCTTTTTTTCTGATAGCCTCTTCTTGCAAGATCTTCACCGATAAATGTTAGCTTCTGCCCTGTGCTTAGAATTGTATCTTTAACTTCTTTTTTCATTGTTTTACAATAAAATAAATAAAATTTAATATAAATGTGTGCCAGGCGTTTTCTTTAAGAAAACCAAATCTAATTCTAAATAAATTTTCATTAATGTACATTTCAGAAGAGGTCTTAATTTTGATTGACTGTGTTGGCTGTGAAATGAAGAAACTGCATGGAAAGTCAAGACAGTAATGCAGTCCTAATGCTGGTGATGCTGTGTACTCTGGCCTGAACTTTGGGAGGGGCATCTGGAAGATTTCTTAGATAAACAGCTTCTAAATCAAGAAGAAGCCAAAGTTAAGCAAAGAGAAAGGGGGTTAGGAGAGAGAAATCAAGTGACAAGTTAAGTATGTCAGGGTGATATGACTAAGTGATTCAGTGAGGCCGGGACATAGAGATAGATGGCAGCCCAGACAGATAAGCAGAAACTAGCTTCCAAGGGACTTTTAAATGAACTAATAGGATTGGATTTTATGGCAGAAGCTATCAAAGTAACACAACCCATCAATATACCTTGTGTTGCTCAAAAAACAAGGAGATGACTAGATTGAGAGGGCTCCAGCGCCCTGGGTTGTCTTACACAAGCAAACCAAAATCTAAGCCTCTAAAGGCCCTGAGGTTATAAAATCAAAATGCTGAGGACAACTAATCGTAAACCGTCAGCAAGGCTTTAAGCTAATAGCCAATCCAGTAATTTCCTTTCTTTACTTCTGCACTTTGTCTATTTAAGTCTTTCCCCAGGCTCCTGTTGGCTGATCATGCCTAACCTCTTTTGGTTTGACACTGCCTCAGTTATCTTAACAGTTCTTAAGTAAGAATGCCATTTTGGTCTCAGTTATATGAACATAGTGCTAATTTGTTTTTTTAATGGCAAAGACTGTCTTTAACGGCTTTCTGAAAGTTCAACCAATAAATCAGCCAACATCAATCAATGAAACATTATTTCTTTAAAACAAAAACTGTCTCTAAGGAAATGATCTTATTTTGGCATTTCTTAGTCTCTAACATGACTTTGGATCACTTCCTGATTTTAAACTACATGTAGTTTAGGTTTGAGAATGTGACTAACATGTAATAAATTTGTATTAACATAAAGATATTTCTCAGAGAAGGCAATGGCACCCCACTCCAGTACTCTTGTCTGGAAAATCCCATGGACGGAAAAGCCTGGTAGGCTGCAGTCCATGGGGTCATGAAGAGTCGGGCACGACTGAGCGACTTCACTTTCACTTTTCACTTTCATGCATTGGAGAAGGAAATGGCAACCCACTCCAGTGTTCTTGTCTGGAGAATCCCAGGGACAGGAGAGCCTGCTGGGCTGCCGTCTATGGGGTTGCAGAGAACTGGACACAACTGAAGCAACTTAGCAGCAGCAGCAAAGGTATTTCTGACTTAATTATGCCCCACCCCCAGTCTTTTAGAAAAGAATAACTTTTTTCTGATACAAGCAATATAATTAAAGGAAAGGAATTTTCCATAAGTATTTTTATATTTTGATATGAAACACCACTATTATGGAAACATTTTTAAAAAAGCAAAAGAGCAAACAAATGTCTAGGGAAAAAGTTGGGAAATACTTTAAAGCCCTTGAAGGAAAGCACACATTTACAGTATTATAAAAAATAAGAAATTAGTCACTGTAGACAGAGTCTCTCAGGCGTTTGGCATCCTTAACTGTCTTAAATAATCAAAAACCAGAAATAATTTGAAAATAAGGCTACTGAGCATGAACATTGACAAAAATTACCGAATAGTCAGCAATGTAAAAGCTACAGTAGAAAAAATTACCAGCATTCACATATATGGTGCTTGCTTTCAAAATCAGTTTTTAAAAATTCAAAGTGAAGACATATGAGAACTTTTGAGTAATACAAGGGAAAATAAGAAAGAAAAAAAAAGATAATGTGGTAGAAGAAGGGAAGAAACTGACAAGAGAAGCTGAAATTAGAAGCAATGCTAGGTACTGTGAAAAACATCAAAGGATCACAAAGCTGACTGTGTGTAAAAGAAAGAAGAAACGCTGACCAGAAAAATATGGGGACATGCAGCAAAAGAGAAAAATCATATTTACATTTTCAATTCTCAGCATGTTTCTTTATTTAATTTAAATGCTCCCATGGTATTAGATCAGTCTAGGGACAAATTTTAAAATTTTCTTGATAAATGAAAATGTCCATAAAATAATCCTAACTCTTTAAGGAAAATTAGTATGTTCCATTTCTTTAAATATGATAATATGGACTATTTTAACATGTTTTAATAATGTGTTCATAAAATGATTAAAGTGAAAGTTCCACAACTTGAAGTATCAAATCACCATTTGTCTGAAACTTAATTTATCCAAATAACCCTTTTCTAAGCTCTGCCTACTCCACTATTGTATTTGTCTCAATATCAGTAAATTAAAACTTATTTGTCTGAATTATCCAGCTAATTTTATTGTTACATTTCACCCATCTCCTCATTTCATCTAGGTAGAAATGGCCTGATTTTGGTTCTTATTACTAAATTACTTCTTTTCTACTGGATATAATCACTTGCTTTCTCAACCGTTAAAAATTAGAAATCAAGGTTTCAATAATACATTATGTGTTCAACTGAATTGTAGAGCATTCAGTGTTAATGAAAATTATAATGGTAATCCCCTGTGTGTCAATATACTGCCTGAAGAATAAAATGAAACAAAATGCAAATGTTGAGACTTTTCTACAGTCAGAGGGTTTGGATAGTTTCCATTTTTATCTACTCAAACCACACAGCCAAGAGCTGCTTGAATTTCCTTATCTTTAGTTTCATACCTGAATTGGATGCAGTTAGTTGTTTTTTCCATTTTAAATGTGTGATTCAATTTTGAGGACGTCTTAAAAATAGTCTAGGGATTGTGAAAACCCTTGGAGTGGGGCCAGGTTTCCTGAATTAATAGACACTCTTCTCTGCCCTCGGTCACACATGGCTGCCATTGACATTTGTTGTCTGTCTTTTTATGCCCATTGCTAAAGTGCCACACAATGCCACTGTACCTTTGCAAGCACTTCTCCAAATTAGCTTTATACAAGTAAGATTCTCTCATTAGCACGTGATGATTTTATTTTATTTTATTTTTTTTTAATTTTTATTTTTCAGTGGGTTTTGTCATACATTGATATGAATCAGCCATAGAGTTACACGAATTCCCCATCCCGGTCTCCCATCCCACCTCCCTCTCCACCCGATTCCTCTGGATCTTCCCAGCCCAACAGGCCCGAGCACTTGACTCATGCCTCCCACCTGGGCTGGTGGTCTGTTTCACCACAGATAATATACATGCTGTTCTTTCGAAACATCCCACCCTCCCCTTCTCCCACAGAGTTCAAAAGTCTGTTCTGTACTTCTGCGTCTCTTCTTCTGCCCTGCATATAGGGCCATCGTTACCATCTTTCTAAATTCCGTATATATCTGTTAGTATACTGTAATGTTCTTTATCTTTCTGGCTCACCTCACTCTGTATAATGGGCTCCAGTTTCATCCATCTCATTAGAACTGATGCACGTGATGATTTTAATAGGACTGCGTGGTCAGAATCTAATATAATAAACCGAAAATGGGAAAATTGAATTTTAGAAAGATTGGCAGCTTCTTATTGCTGCACACATCTTTGCATTGCTAGTGATTGAAATTGGCATGCGTAGTAGCAGGAACAGTCTTGTTTTTAATTTCTCTGTTTAAAACATAAAAGAGAAATTTGATTTTGGGACTTAATTTCGCTTCCAGTGTTCTTTGACACCATATACTATTCATTAAAAAAAAATATTTGGTGTGGTTGTTTACTGCTGCTGCTAAGCCGCTTCAGTCGTGTCCGACTCTGTGTGACTTCATAGACAGCGGCCCACCAGGCTCCTCTGTCCCTGGGATTCTCCAGGCGAGAACACTGGAGGGGGTTGCCATTTCCTTCTCCAATGCATGCATGCATGCTAAGTCGCTTCAGTCGTGTCCGACTCTGTGTGACCCTATGGACAGCAGCCCACCAGGCTCCTCCATCCTCAGGATTCTCTAGGCAAGAACACTGGAGGGGGTTGCCATTTCCTTCTCCAATGCATGCATGCATGCTAAGTCGCTTCAGTCGTGTCCGACTCTGTGCGACCCTATGGACAGCAGCCCACCAGGCTCCTCCATCCTCAGGATTCTCTAGGCAAGAACACTGGAGTGGTTGACATTTTCTTCTCCAGTAGTTGTTTCCTATAATGCACTAATTCTGAAAAGATACTGAAATGTGGGAGAAAGATCATTTCTATTTGTTTTGTTTGTGTGTGGGTGGGTGTGCATAAATGTTGCATGAATACTAATAAATGTTTATTCATAATACTGTTTCCATGGGCTGCAAACCTTTAAAATGCATCTATCCTGAGATAAATGCCTAGAATATGATGATACACCATTTATTTAGTTCCACGTGTCCAGGAAAGATTATAAAACCTCACACAGACTTAGCCTTATAAGGTCTTTAGCATGTTCTATGAGCAACCATTTATTGACTGCCATATATGATGAAGTTAATGAAGATCCAGTATCAGATATAACACATAGGGTTCTCCCACACCAATAAAAAAGAGTGTAAGTTATGGCACATGTAAAGAACAAATGTTCCAAAGAAATATTTTTTTGTATTTGCTGGAGAATCGGTGTGCCTGCCAGTTATATGAATGTGTAGTTAGCACTAGATGTGGAGACACAGTTTTTCACAGGACTCTACTTGGGTTCAGTTTGTTTAGAAATTTCCCTGAGAAGAACCACTGCAGCAGTACTGCAATATAACTGTACTGCAGCTCACTAAAGCCCTTGGTGTGGCTTTGCACAATTAATAGTTATGTATATGTCAGGTGAAAAAAGACACCCAAATATGTCAAGTTAAGAAGTCAGCCCCTCAAACTGTGGAGCTATGGATTCACTGGAATAGGAGAGAAATAAAATCTGAAATTGAAAAGTTTCTCTAGATAGCCTACTTTTGAGAAAGAATATGTTGATGTATGTGGTGTCTGTAGAAGCTGGTGGTATTTTACCCAGATTCCTCCTGAGTGCAAGCACTTACAATTCAGCTGCAGTGAGCACTGGCCAGTACAGGCTCACAGTTAATTCCCTTTATAGGAAATTGTCCTCCCTGAGCTGACATTGGCTGCTGACCTGGAGATGGAAAGGTAATTCGTACTTTCCACCATCATGGCCTTCTAACCCTTGGCAGAGTGCACCCTTTGACTAACACAGGGGTCCAAAAGCCTGGCCCCTTTGGTTCAGTGGGACATACCCCTGGGCCACTCTGGTGCTCGCTCCAGGCAGAGGCTAAACTGACGACTCAGTGAAAACTGCATCTTTGCTTAGCTTCTTTTTTTTTTCATTTATTTTTATTAGTTGGAGGCTAATCACTTTACAGTATTGTAGTGGTTTTTGCCATACATTGACATGAATCAGCCATGGATTTACAAGTATTCCCCATCCCGATCACCCCTCCCGCCTCCCTCTCCATCCCATCCCTCTGGGTCTTCCCAGGGCACCAGCCCCAAGCACTTGTCTCATGCATCCAACCTGGGCTGGTGGTCTGTTTCACCCTTGATAGTATACTTGTTTCAATGCTGTTCTCTCAGAACATCCCACCCTCGCCTTCTCCCACAGAGTCCAAAAGTCTGTTCTATACATCTGTGTCTCTTTTTCTGTTTTGCATATAGGGTTATCCTTACCATCTTTTTAAATTCCATATATATGTGTTAGTATACTGTATTGGTCTTTATCTTTCTGGCTTACTTCACTCTGTATAATGGGCTCCAGTTTCATCCATCTCATTAGAACTGATTCAAATGAATTCTTTTTAATGGCTGAGTAATATTCCATGGTGTATATGTACCACAGCTTCCTTATCCATTCGTCTGCTGATGGGCATCTAGGTTGCTTCCATGTCCTGGCTATTATAAACAGTGCTGCGATGAACATTGGGGTGCACGTGTCTCTTTCAGGTCTGGTTTCCTCGGTGTGTATGCCCAGAAATGGGATTGCTGGATCATGTGGCAGTTCTATTTCCAGTTTTTTAAGGAGTCTCCACACTGTTCTTCATAGTGGTTGTACTAGTTTGCATTCCCACCAACAGTGTAAGAGGGTTCCCTTTTCTCCACACCCTCTCCAGCATTTTTGCTTAGCTTTTTTCTTGGTCGTGTTCTGTTTCCTTGCTGCCCCCTAGGTTTCTCCTAAAAGTGCTTCTTAATCAATCTCTTGTGTAGAAATCCAATTCCAGCTCCGCTTCAAGGCAACTGGACTTGAGACAACATTGACTTAACTCCTTCAGATCTAAAATCCTATTTAATAGGCAACTATTACAGACATTGTGTCTGTGCTGTGCTTAGTCATGTCTGACTCATCATGACCCCATGGACTGTAGCCCGCCAGTCTCCTCTGTTCACGGGGATTCTTTAGGCAAGAATACTGGAGTGGGTTGCCATGCCCTCCTCCAGGGAATCTTCCCAACTCAGGGATCAGACCCAGGTCTCCTGCATTGCAGGTGAATTCTTTACTGTCTGAGCCACCAGGTCTCCCACAGACATTGTGTATTCACATAAAAAGTTGTATGAGAAATAATTCCTGCTCTTGAGGCACTCAGAGTCTGCTGAGGGGAAGAACACGTGACAAGTCGTTACAGAGGGAGGTAAGGTGTGCTACCACAGAGGAGAGAGCAAGAAGTTTAGCACGAGGTGGTGTCAGGAGGCCTCAAAGAGGAAGTGCCTGTTGAACTGCGATTTTGTTAGTAGGAATTTGTTAGGCAATGAGAAAGGAAAGACAGAATTTTTTTTTTCCAAAACACAAAAACATGACGTCTTTGGGAAATCATCATAAGCTCAGTCAGTGTGTTGAGAAGGTGCCTTCCAAAAAGTAATGAAGGATGAGATTGACTTAGGCAAGGGCGCAGTCCATCTGTGCTGGCCACCAGTGCAAAGAGATTAGACCTTCTCCTGTAGAATATTGACTTCAGAAGAATGCTGAACATCAGAGTGACATGAGCTTATTTAAAAATAAAAAAATATTAAAAATAATAAGTTTAGAGAAATAAGGAGGGACAGTGAGGAAAATGAGGTAAGAGAAAAATATTAATGATGTAGACAATGACAGAGTTCTTTAAGGATGAAGGATAGGGCAGATAGAATCAAGGTACTTAGAATAATTTGATGATTTATAAATGTAGGGGATGAGAAAGAGAAAGAGTCTAGGATGAATTCTGAGGATCTGGCTTTAATAATTGGGTATCTGATGGTTCCAAGGGGAATGCCAAGCGACAATCTTTTGATCCTATCACCAAACATTTTTTGATGCCTTTTACCTTTATAAGGTCTTTATTATTGTCCCTGTTTCAAGTTGCTAATGCTACCCTAGTTGGCAAATTTAACTTTCCCCTCACTTATCTCTTTATCCAATTCAACCTTTCCTGTCAGCTGAAATATTTTATAAACTCCCATCCAATAGAAAACCTTGTCTTCTGTTTATTTTTTAAATGTATTAGGTAGTTCTTAAAAATTACAAATTATGTTTCTGTTTTCTTTGCCAATAATTGCTCTGTTTAGAAGTCCTTTTGTAAAAATAATATCCTTTCATAGCTTTCAGCACATTGTTATTTCAAATGGTTTTGATTGAAGATGCTAAAGCAGTGGTTTCCACTAGAATTTTCCCAGGGTTTTTCCAAAGGCATGTAATGGAAGATTCATGTGCATACTTCTATGAAAGTTTGAATGGTACTTATAATCAATGGGGACAGCTAAAACTGAGGTACCACAAAAATCTCAAGAGACTGACCATAGTAGATGCTTGGGTTGAGACATCAGAGACAGGGAAAACAAATGGAGCCTCATATGGAAAATCTTAAGGACAGATACTCTGAATTGTAGATACTGATTTTCAAATGAACTGCTTCTCAGGTAGGGAACTCTAAGGTGGGCAAGGTGACTTAGCAGCTGCACCTGAGATTTATTTAGTGAGTCTCCAAAGGAACACTAGAGAGACTTGTTGGTCTTTAAAATAAAATGTGTAGCTAAATCGAAAGTGAAATAAGAATATGTGTATCATCACTTTTGTCAGAATAAAGTGACGAGGACTTCTGACTATTTCCAAATTACTGAATTGGGGAGTCTATTTTTAGAATATGTTCCACAGTAGTCTTTAATTGATAATGATAAATTTCCACCAGCTTCAGGAGAAAAGAAAAAACCCAAATGGTCAAATGATTCTAGGCTAAAATTGTTTATTTGTGTGTAATATTTTTATTTCTAATATATCCTGAACTTATAGCATATCCATTTCACATAAACAATGAGATTTCTATTTTCATTCATATTCCTGAAATATGCTTCTTGGAAGAAAAGCTATGATGAACCTGGATAGCATATTAAAAGCAGAGCCATTATTTTCTGATAAATGTCCATCTAGTCAAAGCAGTGGTTTTTCCAGTAGTCATGTATGGATGTGAGAGTTGGACTATAAAGAAAGCTGAGCACCAAAGAACTGATGCTTTTGAATTGTGGTGTTGGAGAAGATTCTTGAGAGTCCCTTGAACTGCAAGGAGATCAAACCAATCAATCCTAAAAGTAAGTGGTCCTAAATATTCATTGGAAGGACTGATTCTGAAGCTGAAGCTCCAATACTTTGGCCACCTGATGCAAAGAGTTGACTCATTGGAAAAGACCCTGATGCTGGTAAAGATTGAAGGTAGGAGGAGAAGGGGACGACAGAGGATGAGATGGTTGGATGGCATCACCAACTCGATGGACATGAGCTTGAGCAGACTCAGAGATGGTGAAGGACAGGGAGGCCTGGTGTGCTGCAGTCCATGGGATCGCACAGTCGGACATGACTGAGCAACTGAACAATAACAACAAATTCCTGAAATAAATATAAGTATTCCTGAAAATAAATAATATTGATCTGACTTTGATTGACTCCTGACTCTGTGCTCTTTGCACATTATCAAACAATATATTATGAATAAATATTTATTGAGTCCATGCTACATTTATCATGTTGTGAAATAGTTGTATCCTACAAGGTAAGGGGGGAAGTTCCTTAAGATTTAGTGTAAAACTGTCTTTTAACCATGCCATTTTGGTGCTTCAGTTACTAAATTTTCTATTTGTACAGGCTAGTGTGGACTCTCTTGCCAACTCTAAATAGATTTTAATATTTTACTACTTGGTAGCACAGAAGTATTCTCTCTAAGAATAATTCCATCTCAGTATTAGTTGATAACAAGAATCATCCTCAGATCCATAAAGACATTTCAAATACATAAATTTTAAATTCTGAGACTATATAATAAATCAATGGTTATTGACTTTGTAAAGAAGAAGAATGTGGGAAAGCAATCAGAGGATTCAGATAATGTTTGATTTGGTGAATTTAGTTCCAGTGGGCTATTGGCATTTAGTCAGGGACTGGGATCCCATAGGAAATTATTTTTAAGCCAAAACACAAAGTATTTGGACATTTTTTGCTTTTATGTTATTTTACAAAGGGCATTTCTGTTCTACCACAATCAATTTTGCCAACCTGCTAATGCCGTTGACCCGGATCTGAGAATCATTTACTTGAACTTGGTCTCCCAAATAAGATTTACTCATGGTTGTGGTTTGTGGAGGGCAGTGGGACAGCTGCTCGACTTGCCCAACCGATACTAAGTGCAATATTATGGTGTGGAAAAGGAAACATGCCAACTCAAAGATGAAAAAATTTCCTGTGCTTCACTTCTCAAAGCCTTCAGAATTATTGAGTTGGCCACTGGTATACAGAAAAATATTCTAAATTGGAAAGTAATTTGTTTTAAAGGATTTTCTGCCATGGTGAAAACCCATGAAAATAACATCTATGTATTATAACATATAAGGTGAAAGTTGATATCCTAATTCTGTAAGTAATATTTTCCTTACATGAGAGAAGTCTCTGGAGTCTTGATAATTAAAACTACCCCTTAATACTGGCAAAGTGGATGTAGGTTGAGATTTCCCACCACATAAGTATTGGCTAAGTTTTATTGCCTGAAAAAAAAATGTGTTTTTTCATTAGTGAGTTTTTCTATATTACTGTGTGCCAGTTGTAACATTTATTTTTGTTTTACACAAGTTTTGATTTTTCCTCATTTAATTAAATTCAGATTTTTATAGGCAAGAGTTGGTTTCTTGGAAATTTTTGTCTTCAAAATGATCCCAGCAAATAACCTCTGAGTTGTCTTGTTTTTGCATTGGAAAAAGGTATCATCTAGTTGGAGAGGAGAGATGAGAAGTGAATACTGCTGATAAATGAATTCACTTTCATCATACCGTGTCTCAAAGCTTATCTAAAAAAGTGCTAAGTTATTTAGTTGACATTGGAGTTCTTTCCTCAATGACTCTAATTTTATTTTATGACCCTAATTTTTTCATCTGCTGTCAGTAATCTATCTCCTACCAATCCTTCTGCTTCCCCTTCTGAATCTTTTCACATGATTTTCCTCCTGTCTCAAAAATCTTTTCTGCTTTCTGCCCATTCAGATCTCACATATCCTTCAAGGCCTAGAAATTCTGAACCAGATGTTTTGGATGAATGTTTCACAGATAAACTCTGGTCAAGTACATTCTTTGTGCATCTCTGTTACTTTAAATGGTTTTAATCATGTATATGTGATTGTGTATTTACATATCTATCTATCTTCATGTATGTGTCTATCATCTGTCAGTCATTTATCTATATATATAATATATATCATATATAATATCTAGCTTAGAGATAAATACGGGGGTCTGGTGTCCAGATTAGAATATTAATCTCTTGTGATATACAAGCCTAGGATGTAATGCCAAGTAGTAGTAAATTTATACACAAATTCAAGTTGAGGAGATGGGTTATTTCATTTCTTATATTGCTCCTAAACTTTAAATTCAATATTTTTCTTGGGGAATTCTTCCTGTAACTGAGGTTTGAGCTAGCTGAATGCAAGTTCCATTGGATATCTACCTGAAGAAAAGATGAAGTATTTTCAGTAAGGAAATAGCATGAAAAAAATTCTGGAGACAAGAAAGAATGAGGTATGTTTGCACAAACAATAGCAGATTGAATATAATCTACAAAATTGAAATCCATTTGGCCTGTTGATACCTTACAGCCCTTTTATTCTATGAGTGCATTCTTCATTTAAGTGTTTTGGTTCTACAAAATAATCAAAATAGAGCAGAGATAATATGCATAGTATAATAGTAGTAGTTCAGTCACTCAGTCATGTCCAACTCTTTGCAACCCCATGAACTGCAACATGCGAGGCTTCCCTGTTCATCACCAACTCCCAGAGCCTTCTCAAACTCATGTCCATAGCATCGGTGATGCCATCCAGCCATCTCATCCTCTGTCGTTACCTTCTCCTCCCACCTTCAATCTTTGCCAGCATCAGGGTCTTTTCAAATAGTCAATTCTTCGCATCAGGTGGCCAAAGTATTGGAGTTTCAGCTTCAACATTGGTCCTTTCAATGAATATTCAGGTTTGATCTCCTTTAGGATTGACTGGTTTGATCTCTTTGCAGTCCAAGGGACTCTCAAGAGTCATCTCCAACACCACAGTTCAAAAGCATCAGTTCTTTGGTGCTCAGCTTTCTTTACGGTCCAACTCTCACATCCATACATGACCACTGGAATAGTGTAATACATAGCGCCAAAACTAATTTGGAAAATGTGACCAAGCAGATTATTTTGGCTCAGACTCTGAATGTGTCCATGAATCATCTGGTTCAGTATTAAATTTCTTCTGTGTTGAGCAATTATTTACAGATTTTACTGTCTCTGCTTAATAGATTATTTAACTATATATATATAAACTTTAAGCCTACCCTAAGCTATTTCAAATCCTGAAAGATGATGCTGTGAAAGTGCTGCACTCAATTTGTCAGCAAATTTGGAAAACTCAGCAGTGGCCACAGGACTGGAAAAGGTCAGTTTTCATTCCAATCCCAAAGAAAGGCAATGCCAAAGAACGCTCAAACTACCGCACAGTTGCACTCATCTCACATGCTAGTAAAGTAATGCTCTAAATTCTCCAAGCCAAGCTTCAGCAATACGTGAACCACTGAACGTCCAGATGTTCAAGCTGGTTTTAGAAAAGGCAGAGGAACCAGAGATCAAATTGCCAACATTCACTGGATCATCAAAAAAGAAAGAGAGTTCCAGAAAAAACATCTATTTCTGCTTTATTGACTATGCCAAAGCCTTTGACTATGTGGATCACCATAAACTGTGGAAAGTTCTGAAAGAAATGGGAATACCAGACCACCTGACCTGCCTCTTGAGAAATCTATATGCAGGTCAGGAAGCAACAGTTAGAACTGCACATGGAACAACAGACTGGTTCCAAATAGGAAAAGGAGTACATCAAGGCTGTATATTGTCCCCCTGCTTATTTAACTTATATTCAGAGTACATCATGAGAAACGCTGGGCTAGATGAAGCACAAACTGGAATCAAGATTTCTGGGAGAAATATCA
Source organism: Muntiacus reevesi (assembly GCF_963930625.1). Classification (NCBI taxonomy): domain Eukaryota; kingdom Metazoa; phylum Chordata; class Mammalia; order Artiodactyla; family Cervidae; genus Muntiacus; species Muntiacus reevesi. The sequence goes on along the minus strand of NC_089269.1, from coordinate 18,797,130 downwards.
ATAATCTCAGATATGCAGATGACACCACCCTTATGGCAGAAAGTGAAGAGGAACTAAAGAGCCTCTTGATGAAAGTGAAAGAAGAGAGGGAAAAAGTTGACTTAAAGCTCAACATTCAGAAAACTAAGGTCATGGCATCTGGTCCCATCACTTCATGGCAAATAGATGGGGAAACAGTGGAAACAGTGGCTGACTTTATTTTTCTGGGCTCCAAAATCACTGCAGATGGTGACTGCAGCCATGAAATTAAAAGACGCTTACTCCTTGGACAGAAGGTTATGACCAGCCTAGACAGCATATTAAAGAGCAGAGACATTACTTTGTCAACATTGGTCCGTCTAGTCAAGGCTATGGTTTTTCCAGTATTCATGTATGGATGTGAAAATTGGATTATCAAGAAAGCTGAGCACAGAAGAATTGATGCTTTTGAACTGTGGTGTTGGAGAAGATTCTTGAGAGTCCCTTGAACTGCAAGGATATCCAACCGGTCCATCCTAAAGGAGATCAGTCCTGGGTGTTCATTGGAAAGACTGATGTTGAAGCTGAAACTGCCATACTTTGGCCACCTGATGCAAAGAGCTGACTCATTTGAAAAGACCTAGATGCTGGGGAAGATTGAGGGTAGGAGGAGAAGGGGACAACAGAGGATGAGATGGTTGGATGGCATCACTGACTCAATGGACATGGGTTTGAGTGGATTCCGGGAGTTGGTGATGGACAGGGAGGCCTGGGGTCCCTGCCCCATGAATTGTGCTGCGGTTTATGGGGTCGAAAAGAGTCGGACACGACTGAGCGACTGAACTGTGACTGAACGACTGAACTGAACTGAAGAGTTATATGTTTAACAGGAATAAAAAGACCTTAGTCTTTATTTTATCATAAATAGTGGAGAGACATCATAAGTGACATAGTCTACCATCAGTTCCAGAAAGTTTCACTTTATGCACATGATGAGGTATCTGTCAAAACTTGTGATAGATGTGAGGAATTCTGCTAACTTCGTACATCTTATCCACTCTTTTGTTTCAGGTTAATATCTTCCTTCTAACTTTATGGAGTCAAGAACTGATTTGAGAGGCTTGGCCTAGTGTCGATATAAGATAATCCTCATTATTTATCATTCTTCCATTCAACAAATCTTTACTGAGTACCCATTATGTAAGACAGTCATTGAACTATTAGTCATTAGTTCAGTGACTAATAGTTCAATAGTCATTGTGATATACCAAACAGATGAGTAAATATGCCTTTTGGAGCTAATGTTCTTGTGATTATACATGATGAAGTAGACCATATTTTAATGATTAAAAGTTTGAGCTCAGAAGTTGGACAAAATTGGGCTCAAATTTCAGCTCTAACTTTAGTTAGCTTGGGTCAATTACTTTTCCTCTAGTTTCCCCTTGTGTAAGTTAGGGATAATTATGATACCTCATTTTAGATTTATTGTGGGAATTAAATAAGATAATGCTTTTGATGAGGATAATACTAATAATAATCTCAAATTTATTTAGTTCAGTTTATGTTCTTAAAATATTATGGTATTATTGATACCATCTCTTTTAAAAATAGCATTTTATTAAAATGAGAATGGCTAGGGAAACTTCACTGAGTGTACCAACCGATACAAGTTCATTCGACATTATTAAAAGTTTTACAAAAGGTAATTCTTTTCTCTTCTGAATCTACAAAATTGGAAAAGCAGCTCCTTGCTGATTACTGCCATGGCTCTAAGAAGCAGTTTTAACCCTCCAGAGCCTTAACTGCTCTCTGTAAGAGTTGAGAGTTCCATGAACTTTTCACATAGACAGGGTATTATGTAGTAAGTGACTGCTTAAATACATCACATGATACTTTGTGCCTGGGTGCTAAGCTGCTTCAGTCATGTCCAACTCTTTGAGACCCTATGGACCCTAGCCCACCAGGCTCCTCTGTCCAGGGGATTCTCTAGGCAAGAATACTGGAGTGGGTTGCTGTGTCCTCCTCCAGAAGATCTTCCTGACCCAGGGTTTGAACCCCGTGTCTCTTCTCCTGCACTGGCAGGCTGGGAAGCCCTTTACTGGTCTGAAAAAACTTTCCAAATGGCCTAATATATACCAAGAGGAAACAGTCATTTGACAAAAAACTGACTCCATCATTCACTCTGCTTATGTTTTATTTTTACTTTCATATTAGGTAGTTGTTAAAGGTTAACATTTATCTAAACAACTATTTATCTGAATTTATGGAAGTAAATGACCTTGGTTCATTTATTCATTCTTTTACTCATACATTGTTCATTCAGTCATCTTATTTTTTCATGTTACTATGTTAAAATCTATAAGGGAAAGATTGAAGAGAAGTTGATTTGGGGAGATGTAATGAATTGAACACCTAGAGAATAAGGCTGTGATATCGGTGCAGTGTCACAAGAATGAATGTCTGGTGGTGGCCAGGGACATCTTCTTGGAGTCAAAGTTGGAAAGAAATGACCACTTCTAGCTAACCACACATTGGCTAAGAAGTAGTCTGGTCTTAAAGCAAGGGTACATAATTTTTCATATGGGGATGTTTTGTAGTAAGGCTATTTTATGAGATTTTTGAACAAAACAGTCTTTAACTAGGAAATAGCAAGGAAAGCTATGACAAATCTAGACAGCATATTCAGAAGCAGAGACATCACTTTGCCAGCAAAGGTCCATATTATCAAAGCTATGGTTTTTGCAGTAGTCATGCTGGACCATAAAGAAGGCTGAACACTGATGCTTTCGAACTGTGGTGCTGGAGAAGACTTTTGAGGGTCCCTTGTACAGCAAGGAGATCAAACCAGTCAATCCTAAAGAACATCAACCCTGAGGCTTTTTTGGAAGGACTGTTGCTAAAGCTGAAGCTCCAGTACTTTGGCCATCAGATGCAAAGAGCTAACTCATTGGAAAAGACCTTAATGCTGGGAAAGGCAAAAGGTGAAGGGAGTCACAGAGATGAGATGGTTAGGTAGCATGACCAACTCTGTGGACATGAATTTGAGCAAACGCTGGTAAATGGTGGAGGACAGAGGAGCCTCGCTTGCTAGGTCCATGGGGTTACAAAGAGTTGGACACGACTTAACTACTGAATAACAAGGAATTTAAAGTGCAAATAGCCAAAACAAAGCTTGTTTTTAAACAGTCTATCCACAGTTTTGAATCTACTGGGAAACTTTATTTATACACTGAAATTTCCAGTAGTTAAAACTTTTTCTTTCCCTTGCCTTTTTTTTTCTTTTTTTTCCATCCTTACCAATAGGAAAATATGTCAGGACTAAAACACATTCACATACACACTGAAAACCAATTTAGCAGGATGCACAATTTCCCCCCAACCCATGTGGCCTTGAAAATGAGCATGTGAAGGAAGAATCTGGTCTGTGTAGTCTCTGATTCTTGGGTGGCTTATGGTTAGTGTTATTGTTTTTAAAAACCACTCTTGGCTTCTGTGGTACATTGACCTGTGTATGGAATCTCAGAGTAAATGTTTTCCACTCTGTGGGACACTGGGTCAAAGATGAAAGGTTTTGCTCCCTTTCCAGTAATTTCTTTCCTTCTGTATTCACATCATGATTTAAAACGCTTCTCTTTATTTGAGGCAAACCTTCTTTCTTAGAACAAGCATTCCATCATTTGGGAAGCCAATTCTCAAGGTATGAAATGTATTATAGAGCACTATGAAGCAGTCTTCCATTTGTTCAAATTTTAAGAGTGTACAGGGCTTGATTTCTACTCCAGGAATGGCTGTTGCCAGCATTTGCCCTCAACATTTTTGGTAGGTCAAGTTTGTCCAGAATGCTTGTACTGATACTCTCTCTGAATTAAGTCATTATCAGCCTGAACACAGTAGACTGTTTAGAAAGGCTGGGAAGGGATGGACAGTGGATTAAGGCATTTTTTTTTTTTTTTATAGGGGAGAGAGAAAGGAGAAATCAGATGTTTGGTGCGTGATGGAAAATAGGCTATTTATTGGTGACAACTGAAAAGATGCCCTATGGAGACAAAGACTGAATGTGAGAAAAGAAGGATGCTAAAAGATGAGGACCTCACCCCTCCAAAAAAAACCTGCCCATTTAACAAATTTTAGGTTTTCTCTGATTAGAGTGAGAACCTGTCTGGGGTTTGTGTAGCTAGAGTGAGGCCATGTCTGACTCATCAAGACATTTGGTCCATAAGAAAGCTACTCCAGGGATTCTGAGAGTTCAAATATAGCATTAGGGCTACATCATGCAAAGTTGGAGTAACCTAAATGATTCAAGACTGTAATATTTCCATATTAGAAATCTGGAATACCCTTCAAAATTTCAGATGACTGGATCTTTGAAGTGTGGGCCTTTTGGATACAGCCTGGTTTATAGTACAGAAGTAAATACCAGGACTTTGGCACCTTGTTCTCCAGGATGGGGTATGCTAGAACCACGTGACATTCCTAAACTTCTGGTTTCCAGCATCCTTTGCCCTGTATTTTCTGCTGCTTTCGAATATCACCTCATCCTCCCCCAGCTCATGAATGTCTGACTGAACCCTGGATCAGAAAGACAGATTTGAGCTTTGCCTCCTGTCTCCTTGATGGTTGACCTTGCAGTAAAGCTTTTTGTTTTCTCAAAAGCCTGAGTCATAGTACTGACTTCCGTGTGCATCGGGCAGCGAGCCGTTTGCTCAGTAACAATAATCTCACCAGTCGTTTTCACTCTTACATACTGAGATGGTAGTGTTAAGTGTTAGAGGCTCAGTCATGTCTGACTCTTCACGACCCAATGGACTGCAGCCCACCATACTCCTCTGTCCATGGAATTCTTAAGGCAAGAACACTCAAATCGGTTGCCTTTCTCCATGGTATCTACCCGACCCAGGGATTGAACCCTGATCTCCTGCACTGCAGGCAGATTCGTTACTGTCTGAGCCACCAGGGAAACCCTAGAGATTGTAGTGTAGTCCCTCATACATATAATAACTACTCAATAAATATTTAATATGTATATATATTTAATATGTAATATGTATATTTAATATATATATGACCAAGAGAAATCCTGGTCCCAATATTTCTGAAAAAGTCTACCTCACAGCTAACTCAGAGCTGCTCCTAAAAATATGCCTACAATTCTACATAACTATCCTGCCGTATATTAAATTAGCATGTGAATGAATTGAGTTTAGACATCTCAGAAAGTGTTACCCTTCTAGCTATTTCCCTCTAAATAAACTGCTTAAAAAGATTTTTGCCCTGAACCTAAGGAATTATCATTGCCAGAATCTTAGGTTTTGAAATACACTAGTCAGCTATTCCAAAGCCATGACTACATTGATTTTATAGAGTTTCCCCAAGCAAATCATTCATGCCATAAACCTTTTGAGATTTTAATTAATTTTATTTCCCCAGCCATGCGCATCTTTCTGTTTTCCCACCTCCTCATGTCTCTTACCTATCTAGGAGAGCTAATTGAGAAAGTTCAGAGATGTAATTGCATTGAAACATCAGAATAAGCTTTTCTTTTAAAGTAAAACTTGAATATCTAACTACAGTTATTAGCTCCAAAGTCTTATCTGACCCAATGGCATTCAATAGCGTATATATCTCCTCACTATATTGTGTAAAAGGCTTGACTCCAGTTCAGGAGTTTAAACTTTGCTCACTGTACATTTACTTTTCAGTAATGTTAATTAGGTAATTTGTGAGACACAAATAAGCTATAATTAGCATGGTGCTTTGATATTTTATTTCTAACAACAGGAAGATGATTACCTTCAAAAATAATAAAAGATTTAAATCTAAGTAAGGATCTAAATTACAGTCATTGAGTTGTGAAGAAAAGTGAATTCAGTTAATCCCCATTTGCATGTGCCAATTAGTTAAGTATTAATCAATTTCCTATATAAATGGAAATGAGGATACCAGGATTCTTTGGTAAGATAATGTTTCTCATTAACACAAACACAACCTCCTGACATTTCATGAGAAACAAAAATCTTCCCCTTTTCATTTTTCTTTTTCAAAGTAGCTATTGACTTATTTTTGTATGGTTATGAAATCTGTACATCCCAACACATTTATAGAAATTTCAGATTTTCTCTTAGAATCTAGTAATAAAAAATAGTGATTGAGCAGAATTTAGAGCATACATTATTATTTTTGTTAAAAATTTTCAAATCTCAAATTTAATTTGATATTTTAAGATGGAGGGGCACAAAGTAAGAAGAAGCTGAAAAGTTTTGGATGAACTATGCTTTAATGAATTTATTCTTCTCTCTGTTCCTCTCTCTCTCTCTCACCCTACTAGATATGTAGTATGCATAAGAATGTATGTATAGCATGCATATTTAAAATACTTACATTTAAATATTGGAATTTAAAAAATCAATTAAATGGGCCTGATTTTAAAAAGGTATCTGATATTTGAAAAATCAAAGGGACATAGATTTCAGTGTGACTGTTAAATAAATAAACCACGAAATATGTTTTTACAGAAGTCTTAGCTTTAGAGATAAGTTTTGCACAATTCAGGCTGACATAGGCATGAAATTCACAGAAGCCAGAATGTGTCAGCATTTATCTGCCTTTTTAGAGTTACTCCTTTGGGGTATATTTGCTGCATGACAACCTGGCACTGTATCATCATATTGACATGCCCCTAAAATTCAATTAGAAAATTATTACTGAGAAAAATTAAAATAAAACCAAATAGGTCTTTGAAATATGGTCAGTATAGGAAAATACTAGTAGTGCTCTGTTTTTCTAAATCATTTTGCAAATTTTACTGTTAGGTGCTTCTAAATATCAATTAGCTTATAGATTTGCAAATTATACTTGCTTGATTAACAATCATATTGTTTTTCTCTACTGTTTATAAGAGGCAATATTAATCAATGCTATTATTTAGAAAAATTTTGACCAAATGACACACATAAAGATCATGATATAGAATACAGGAATATCTGATTGCTTATTTTCCTTTTTTCTATTTAATAATAAAAAAAAAAGGACAAGAGTTTCCCACAGTCTTGACTTAAAACTAATTAATGTAGCAAGAAAAGAGCCTCCAACTCTGGTTCTTAAAATTCCACTACCCAGAGATAACTATAGTAAACACTATAGTGCTTATCTTTAAAGATTTTTCTTCATTTTATATAAAAATATCTACATACTATTTTTTGTTTTTGTTATATTTTTAATCTTTTGTATTTTGTGTATCACATATGTAATTACTGTAAATATAGATGATTTGACTACTTTTTTCTTTCCATCTGAATACTATCTATAAAGTTATTTGATCCACTACCTCTGCTATATGTTTGCCTTTACCAGTGAGGTGTTTTCTGTCATGATTTTTGTATTTCTGGTTATGATCTTTTCTGTTTAAAGAAGTGCCTTTAACCTTTCTTGTAAGGTCAGTTTTTGATTGTCTGGGAAATTCTTTATCTTTTCTCCAATTCTGAATACTAACCTTGCCAGATAGAGAATTAATTCATGATTCCAAGTTTCTTCCTTTCAGTACTTTGAATATGTCATGCCACTCTTTTCCATTCTATAAAGTTTCTACTGAAACGTCAGTTGATAGTCTTATGGGAGCTCCCCTATATGTAACTATTTGTCTTCCTCTTGCTGCTTTTTAGGTTATCTTTTACCTTTAATTTTTGACATTTTAATTGTAATGTGTCATGGTTTGGGTCATGTTGGGCTCATCTTGTTTGGGACTTTCTGTGCTCCCTGAATTTGGATGTCTGTCCCTTGTGGCTCAGTTGGTAAAAAATACTCCTGCAATGCGGGAGATTTGGGTTCAGTCCCTGGGTTGGGAAGATCCTCTAGAGAAGGGAAAAGCTACCCACTCCAGTATTCTGACCTAGAGAATTCCATGGACTGTATAGTCCATGGTGTTGCAAAGAGTTGGACACAACTGAGCAACTTTCACTTTCACTTTCCTTTCCTAGGTTAGGGAAGTTTTCATTGATCATTTCTTCAAATGGATTCTCTGCCCCTTTCTTTTTTTTCTGGGACCCCTATAATGTGACTGTTAATACGCTTGATGTTATCTCAGAATTCCCTTAAACTAGCTTCACTTATTTTTTCTTCCTGTTCTGATTGGGCGATTTCTACTACCCTGTCTTTCAAATTGGTGATTTGTTCTTCTGAATTTTCTAATTTGCTGTTAGTTCTCTCTAGTGTATGTTCCATTTTGGTTATTGTGTTCTAAAGCTCTGATTGGTTCTTTTTAATATTTCCTATCTCTTTCTTGAAGTTCTCACCTGCATTCTTCTCCCGAGTTTGGTGAGCTTGTCTATGACCACTGCATTGAACTCTTTGTTTGGTAGTTTCTTATCTCCATTTTGTTTCTTCCTTGTTGTTGTTGTGTTTTTTTTTTTTTTAATGTTTTGTCTTGTTCTTTCATTTGGAACATAGTCCTTTGTCTGCTTATTTTGCCTAACTCTCTGTGTTTGTTTCTATGTATTAGAGAGATTAGCTATACCTCTTTGTCTTGAAACAGTGACTATATGTAGAAGGTGACCTCTGGGAACCAGAGCATGGTCCCCCTGGTTGCTGGAGCCAGATGCTCCAAGAGTCTCTCCATGTGGCCTGCATGTGCCCTCCTGTTGTGGCTGGGCTACGATTTCTGTGGGTATACTAGTGTGTGGCTAGCTTCTGCTGTGGTTGTCTGGAAGGCCTGACTGTGACTGTTGCAGGTGCTCTGGTATGTGGCATTGATCTTGGGACAGGGGCTGCTTTAGGGGGATGGAAAAACCAGTTCAGTTCAGTTCAGTCACTCAGTCATATGTGACTCTTTGTGACCCCATGAACTGTAGCACACAAGGCCTACCTGTCCATCACCAACTCCTGAACTTTACTCGCACTCATGTCCATTGAGTCGGTGATGCCATCCAACCATCCCATCCTCTGTTGTCCCCTTCTCCTCCCACCTTCAGTCTTTCCCAGCATCAGGGTCTTTTCCAAGGAGTCAGTTCTTCGCATCAGGTGGCCAAAGTATTGGAGTTTCAGCTTCAACATCAGTCCTTCCAATGAACTTATTTAGGACTGATCTCATTTAGGTTAGACTGGTTGGATCTCCTTGCATTCCACAGGACCCTCAAAAGTCTTCTCCAACACCACAGTTTAAAAGCATCAATTCTTTGGTACTCAGCTTTCTTTATAGTCCAACCATAGGCTTGACTAGACAGACCTCTCCAACACCACAGTTTAAAAGCATCAATTCTTTGGTACTCAGCTTTCTTTATAGTCCAACCGTAGCCTTGACTAGACGGACCTTTGTCTCTGCTTTTCAATATGGTGTATAGGTTGGTCATAACTTTCTTCCAAGGAGTAAGCATCTTTTATTTCATGGCTGTAGTCACCATCTGCAGTGATTTTGGAGCCCCCCAAAATAAAGTCTGCCACTGTTTCTCCTGTTTCTCCATCTATTTGCCATGAAGTGATGGGACCAGATGCCATGATCTTAGTTTTCTGAATGTTAAGCTTTAAGCCAACTTTTTCCCTCTCTTCTTTCACTTTCATCAAGAGGCTCTATAGTTCTTCACTTTCTGCCATAAGGGTGGTGTCATCTGCATATCTGAGGCTATTGATATTTCTCCCAGAAATCTTGATTCCAGCTTGTGCTTCATCTAGCCCAGCATTTCTCATGATGTCCTCTGCATATAAGTTAAATAAGCAGGGTGACAATATACAGCCTTGCCGTATTTCTTTTCCTCTTTGGAACCAGTCTGTTCCATGTCCAGTTCTAACTGTTGCTTCCTGACCTACATACAGATTTCTCAAGAGGCAGGTCAGGTGGTCTGGTATTCCCATCTCTTTCAGAACTTTCCACAGTTTATGGTGATCCACACAGTCAAAGTCTTTGGCATAGTCAATAAAGCAGAAATAGATGTTTTTCTGGAACTCTCTTGCTCTTTCGATGATCCAGTGGATGTTGGCAATTTGATCTCTGGTTCCTTTACCTTTTCTAAAACCAGCTTGAACATCTGAAAGTTCACAGTTCACGTATTGTTGAAGCCTGGCTTAGAGAATTTTGAGCATTATTTTGCTAGCGTGTGAGATGAGTGCAATTGTGCGGTAGTTTGAGCATTCTTTAGCGTTGCCCATCTTTGGGATTGGAATGAAAACTGACCTTTTCCATTCCATTCCTGTGGCCACTGCTGAGTTTTCCAAATTTGCTGGCATTTTGAGTGCAGCACTTTCATAACATCATCTTTTAGGATTTGAAATAGCTCAACTGAAATTCCCGTACCTCCACTAGCTTTGTTCATAGTGATGCTTGCTAAGGCCCACTTGACTTCACATTCCAGGGTGTCTGGCTCTAGGTGAGTGATCACACCCTCATGTGTGACCCTCTGGGTGATGAAGGTCTTTTTTGTATAGTTCTCTGTTTATTCTTGCTACTTCTTCTTAATATCTCCTGCTTCTGTTAAGTCTGTACCATTTCTGTCCTTTATTGTGCCCATCTTTGCATGAAATGTTCCCTTAATATCTCTGATTTTCTTGAAGAGATCTTTAGTCTTTCCCATTCTATAGTTTTCCTCTATTTCTTTGCATTGATCGCTGAGGAAGGCTTTCTTATCTCTCCTTGCTATTCTTTGGAACTCTGCATTCAAATGGGAATATCTTTCCTTTTCTCCTTTGCTTTTCACTTCTCTTCTTTTCACAGCTATTTGTAAGGCCTCCTCAGGCAGCCATTTTGCTTTTCTACGTTTCTTTTTCTTGGGGATGGTCTTGATCCCTATCTCCTGTACAATGTCACAAACCTCCATCCATAGTTCATCAGGCACTCTGTCTATCAGACCTAGTCCCTTAAATCTGTTTCTCACTTCCACTCTATAATCATTAGGGATTTGATTTAGGTCATACCTGAATGATCCAGTGGTTTTCCCTGCTTTCTTCAAGCCTGAATTAGGCAATAAGGAGTTCATGATCTGAGCCATAGTCAGCTCCCAGTCTTGTTTTCACTGACTGTTTAGAGTTTCTCAATCTTTGGCTGCAAATAATATAATCAATCTGATTTTAGTATTGAACATGTGGTAATGTCCACGTGTAGAGTCTTCTCTTGCGTTGTTGGAAGAGGGTGTTTGTTATGACCAGTGCATTCTCTTGGCAGAATTCTCTTAGTCTTTGCCTTGCTTCATTCGGTACTCCAAGGTCAAATTTGTCTGTTATTCCCGGTGTCTCTTGACTTCCTACTTCTGCAATCCAGACCCCTATAATGAAAAGGACATCTTTTTTGGACATCTGACAAAATGTGGTCCACTGGAGAAGGGAATGGCAAACCACTTCAGTATTCCTGCCTTTAGAACCCCATGAGCAGTATGAAAAGGCAAAAAGATAGGACACTGAAAGATGAACTCCCCATGTCAGCAGGTGCCCAGTGTGCTACTGGAGGTCAGTGGAAAAATAACTCCCTAAAGAATGAAGAGATGGAGCCAAAGCAAAAATGACAGCCAATTGTAGATGTGATTGATGATGGAAATAAAGTCCAATGCTGTAAAGAGCAATATTGCATAGGAATCTGGAATGTTAGGTCTATGAATCAAGGCAAATTTGAAGTGATCAAATAGGAGATGGCAAGAGTGAACATTGACATTTTAGGAATCAGCGAACTAAAAGGGACTGGAATGGGTGAATTTAACTCAGATGACCATTATATCTACCACTGTGGGCAAGAATCCCTTAGAAGAAATGTAGTAGCCATCATAGTCAACAAAAGAGTCCGAAATGCAGTACTTGGATGCAGTCTCAAAAATGACAGAATGATCTCTGTTTGTTTCCAAGGCAAGCCATTCAATATCACAGTAATCCAAGTCTGTGCCCCGACCAGTAATGCTGAAGAAGCTGAAGTTGAACGGTTCTATGAAGACCTACAAGAACTTCTAGAATTAATACCCCCAATAGATGTCCTTTTCATTTTAGGGAACTGGAATGCAAAAGTATGGGAATCCCAGCTAAGGGCAAATTCCAGTTATGAAGTGTTGGCGTGTCACTGTGGAGGAGTGTTTGCTGGGGTGGGTCTGTTTAGAACCTGGGGTGGGGCAAGCAGTGCTAGTAAGGTAGATGGGGAGAGTCAGAACGGCACCTTCCAGTGCCAGGCCAACTCAGTAGAAGGTAAGAAAATCCTGGGGCCTGACAGCCTCCATATACCCAGTGTTCCAACAGATTCCTGTCCTTTGGGGACATACACTAAGATTAGTCAATGAATCTCTTGCACGTATGACCCAGACACTTTGCAAACTGCTGCCTCTGTGCTGGGACTTAGAGTATGTGAGTTAGTGCATGCTCTTTAACAGCCTCAGTGTCCTGTAGCCCTCCAGCTTTCTGATATTTAAGCCCTATTATTCTTCAAGGCCAGATATTATAGGGGATTGTCTTCCTGGTGCAGGTGCCCTGGGTTGGGAGCCCAAGGCATGGTTTGGAGCCCTCATTTTTCAGGGAGGACCTCTGTACCTGTGATGTTCTTCCTGCCTGTGGGTTGCCATGCTGGGAGTATGGGTGCTGTCCAGATCGTGCCTCTGGTTTTCTACCCCACCTCCTTGTGGCTTTTTCTTTTTATCCTTAGTTGAGAAAAATCTTTTCTGCTCATTTTCAGGTACTTCTCAGAGATGTTGCTTTATATGTGGTTTTGATGTGTCTGGGGGAAGAGGCAGGTCTGGCATCTTCCTACTCACCATCTAGTGCCCCTCCATGATTCTTAAATCATGTCACACACACAAAATTAATTCTTAATTTTATAATTAAATAGAAAAGGTAAACCAATAAAGCTTTTAGGAAAAAATAATATCTTCCTGACTTGAGGTAGGCAAACAGGACATACAGAATACTAACACACACACACACACACACACACACACACACACACACATGATATAAAATAAATGAGGGTAAATCAGACTATTAATACATTAAAATTAAGCACCTCAGTTTATCAGAATACCCAAATTAGAGATTAAAAATGCAAGCCTTGGGCAACAAAATGAGAGAAAAATTTTCTTATATTTGTATGTGAGTATAAAAATGTGCTTCAGAAAAGAGACAATCCAAATGGCCAGTAAACGTAATAAAAGGTATTTTAATTCAGGGATTGATCTATTTCTGCTGTAAAGGATCAAGCAAATAGTACATATTGTGGGCTATGATAAACTGAAAAATGCCCCCCTAGAAGATATTCATGTAAAATTTATGGAACCTGTGAATATTAGCTTATATGGAAAAATGGTATTTTCAGATGTAACTAAGTTAAGGATCTTAAGATGGGATCACTCTGGAATATTCAGGTGGGCCAAAATATAGTAAATATCCTTATAGAGACACACTGAAGAGAATGCACACACATACAGAGGAGAAGTTCATGTGAAGCTGAGATAGAGATTGAAGTGTTATAGACACAAGCCAAGGAAGGTAAGGAATGCTAACAATGGAGAAGGAAAGATCCCACCTTCACCTTAGAGCCTCCAGAGGAACTGCTGTTCTGTCAACACTTTGATTTTAGACCCTGGCTTCCAGAACTATGGAAGAATACATTTTCTTGTTCTAAGCCAACCAGTTTGTGATAGTCTATCATGGCAGGTCAAGGAAACTAATACATGGGTCATATGATTTCTGTCATAACTATTCATCTCTGTGATGGTAGCATGAAATAAGCCATGGATAATGTTAAACTAATGTGTATGCCTGTGTTCCAGTAAAATTTTATTTACAAAAATTTGGAGAGACTGTGGAGCAAGGGAATTCTCATACACTACTGATGGGAATATGAATTGGAAGAAGAATTTTGAAAAATTGTTTGCCACTATCTATAAACCAAAAGTTCTGCTCCTAGATTGAAATAGAAAGGTACACACATGTGAACCAAAACATACAAAAATGCTCATAGTAGCACTTATTTTACAGTTCTAAACTGGAACAAAAGTCCTTCAACAGTGGCCTCAGTCAAGTAAGTAAACTGACATGCGTATGGACATACAGTCACACATACATACACATTATTAACTGATGCATTATTAATGTACATAATTGATAATAACACTATTAATGTAATGCTATATAGCAATGAAAATGAATAAATACTGCTGCCTCTGATGCCATGGATGATTTTTGTAAAAAATATGAGACAACAGTCCCAAAATAGTAAAAAGTAGTACATAGTACATAATTACCTTTTTGTAAAGTTCAAAAACAGGTGAAGTATTAATGGAGATTACCTGGGAGAGATTACCTTTAGAAAGCAGTGACCAGAGCAAGGGACACGAGGGTTGTCTGAGTTCTCTTCTTTGATCTCTCAGGTGGTTACTCAGTCTTGCTTTGTAAAATTTGCTAACCTGTATGATTTGCTGTCCTTTCTCTATCAATGTTATACTTCCACCAAATATTTGTATACTTTTGAAGTCTATGAAGTATGAATTTCAGTGTCAGTCAGATCAATGGTACTGTATCATAGGTCAAGTAAAGGTCTTCAGTAAAATTTAAATAGTGACACTTCCTGAATAGCATTCTTTTAACAGTCTGAAGGGCTGTTATTGATAGTATTTTGGGGAATTAATATTTGAAAAGCAATTATTCTGACTAGAAATAACTTAAACTTCTTAGTTAATATTGTTCCTTTAAAATAATTTTTTGAGCATTTCCAGTAGTTGATTTTTTTTTCAAACATGATTAATGATATAAAATGCCTTTTCATCTTGTTTAGATTGCTGTGTCTGGAGTGGGCTTTCTGTATTCTGGAGGTCTGTGATTCCTTTTTATATAAAATGGAAAAATCCTGAACAATTTTCTTTGTAAATTCACAGGGAGTTTTTAATTATGAAAAAATTAGACTTTAAAAATGGAAAATGCTAAGCAAAATCAATTATGTAATAGCTCTTTGGGAATAGCAAAGGTTAGAAAGGAGACATGGGTTGTTGACAGTGGCCATTTATTCTTCTAAGTGCCATTGTTGAAAAGTGACTGGGATTGTAATATGATATTAACTTGCACTGCTTTTTTTATTTCATAAACACAGTCAATCCCCTGCTCTAGTCACTGAGTTGAAACTTTCCTGAGGTATTAATATTTAGACTGTCTAAAGTCTTTCACTGCCATAAGCCACTTTATTTAATTCCTTCATCTCAGAAATGGGAATTCTACCACCTTTCTGACATCACAGTGACATGATGATTAATTAGTTAATGTTTGTAAAGTGCTTTGAGGATGTAAAGTGCTAAATAAGTGTTAAGCGCTGTTAAGTATCACAATCAATCAACATAATGTTTTATTGCATAGAATCTCATGTGTTACTTAAAATGCAGTACACTAATTTAGTTAATGTGAGAGTTCTTATGAAATTAGGACTGTATCACAAAATCGGCAGAAATTTTATGAATTATAAAGATGCAGCAGAGATCAGAGAATTATGCTTATTTATTTATTTAGTGTTTTAATTTATACCCATTATTAATTTTCATTTTTAATCAAAAAGAAGTAAAATTTCTCATCTCAACTTTCCATCTTAAATTTTTGTATTAAAATACTTATAAAATAATCTATGCTGGAGTTCCCTTAGTCATCCTCAATTCTGAATATGTATCTTTTTTCTTCATAAAATCTAATAAATGGCTTTCTGTTATTAAAAATGGCAAGAATTTTGTAGTATGGCTTTTAGGTAATACAAGACAATTTTTCTACCTAATGGGGGTAGTCTAAGAGTGACTGAAAAAGCTTGACATAGACCAGATATATTGACTCTAAGACCAGATGTGCAGAATAATAAAAGTAGGAAACATAAATTCTTTTTCATTTCTTTAAATTCCAGAGGACATTCATATTCTTCATGTAAGAATGAAGGGTTAAATCAAGTTTATCTGTCCTTATTTAAATAGAAATGAGCAAATAGCATGAAAATCATTCTTTACTATTAAAAATAGTTAACAAACTATTCTTAATACCTAAGAAAGACTATGTAAGTACATGAAAATATATTGCACTCTCTGTTGTAGCATATAATCTCATTCTTTTGAGGGGAAGGTTTAACACATATAACAAAATGAAAGAGCAAGCACAAAAGATTATGTAGTCTAGGCAGCATTCCCTTGCTTTTGTGGACCTAAGGAAATTCCTTCCCTTTGTTGACGTCAGCACTTACGTGAGACTAATCCGAGCACAGTAAAGGATTTAAGTAGATAACCGACTTTGCAAAAACAAACCACACTTTGAAAAACATACACATCCCAGAATCTTCACTCATGCTGGGAAATTATTCTGAGTTCCTAAAGAGCATCTAGTGTAATCTGAAATCTTATGGGTGAAAGCACTCAGCTTAAACATATTCCCTGAACTTGCCTGTGGCACAGGACTGCTCAGTCAAGGGCCTTCACCCTGACCACCTGGACAGTGTCTTTGTGGGTGAGGGACTGGGCACAGATTTTAGAAGCAGGCAGACTTGGCCTGAAGTCAACATCTGGCTTTGTCACTTTCTGTGTGTGACTTTGAGAACATTACTTCTCTGAGTATCAGTTTCGGTACCTTATAAAATAGAGAAGTGATGTTGCTTTAGGGTTGCTGTGAAGATCATGAACAATGTGCCATAAGTACCTGATGAGGAGTCTGACCATGTAGTCAGGAGCTCAATAATTGAGGACCAGATAATACAATTAGCTTACTTTACAGGCTTTCCAGGTGATGCAGTAGTAAAGAATCTTCCTGCTAATATAGGAAACATAGGTTTGATCTCTGAGTTGAGAACATCACCTGGAGGAGGAAATGGCAACCTGCTCCAGTCTCGCCTGGAGAATTCCATGGACAGAGGAGCCTGGCAGGCTACAAAGGGTTGCAAAGAGTCAAACACAGCTGAGTGAGCAGACACACACAGTCCCTTTACACATATTATCTCCTTTAGAAACTCTTGATTATTATAATAATTATATTAAAATAAAGTAATAAAGAGCCTCTTGATGAAAGTGAAAGAGGAGAGTGGAAAAGTTGGCTTAAAACTCAACATTCAGAAAACTAAGATCATAGCATCTGGTCCCATCACTTCGTGGAAAATAGATTGGGAAATAGTGGAAACAGTGACAGACTTTATTTTTTTGGGCTCCAAAATCACTGCAGATGGTGACTGCATGAAATTAAAAGATACTTGCTCCTTGGAAGAAAAGTTATGACCAACCTAGACAGCTTATTAAAAAGCAGAGACATTACTTTGCCAACAAAGGTCTGTCAAGTCAAAGCTATGGTTTCTCCAGTAGTCATGTATGGATGTGAGAGTTGGACTATAAAGAAAGCTGAGTGCCTAAGAATTGATGCTTTTGAACTGTGGTTCAAAGTAACTGTGGTTCAAGTAACTGTGGTATTGGAGAAGACTCTTGAGAGTCCCTCGGATAGCAAGGAGATCCAATCAGTTCATCCTAAAAGAAATCAGTTCTGAATATTCATTGGAAGGACTGATTTGAAGCTAAACTCCAGTACTTTGGCCACCTGATGTGAAGAGCTGACTCATTTGAAAAGACTCTGATGCTGGGAAAGATTGAAGGCAGGAGGAGAAGGGGACGACAGAGGGATGAGATGGTTGGGTGGCATCACCAACTCGATGGACATGAGTTTGAGTAAGCTCCGGGAGTTGTTGATGGAGAGGGAGGCCTGGCATGCTGCAGTCCATGGGGCTGCAAAGAGTCGGACACGACTGAGCGACTGAATTGAAGTGAACTGATATTAAAATAATATCTTACATAATATAGTATCCTATACCCAACAACTCTCTACATTTACTCACTTAGTTTCAAGACATCTTTTAGGTTGTGTTTTATTTTATGCTTCGTATTTTACCAATGAGGAAGTTGAGACATAGAGAGAGTAATGGATATGTGTAACATAAAACTCATGGAAATCAAGTCACCAGCCCAAGGAAGGCCACACAGCTGTGCCCAGGGAGCTGGACCTTTGTCAAGTCAGCCCATCTTCCCTTCCGAACCTTATGCTATAGGTGCCTACCTAGGTAAGTTATTACTTTTACCCTGTAGCTCTGATTCTAAATATAAGCAGGAGGAATCCCCCTAAGAGAGAGTATGAAAAACTGAGGGCAGAAAAAAAGAAAGAAATAGGTAAGAGTAGAAAAAAATCTCAAAATGTAAGGTTCTGGAGTAAGTGATGTCATTGATACGTTATTTTAGTTTAATTACAGGATTTAGAAAACCCCACTATTTTGTTACTCTGGTGTAAATTTCGTGAGAAACTCTTTTCTTAATCCTAGTGTCCTGTCAGTTAGATGATATCAGTCTACATAATATCTGCTCTTTGCCACCAATTTTGCTGGCTAAAATAAACTCCGTGTAGGATCTGTTATGACACAGCACTCATTTGTCGCTGGTGAATGCACATTATGTCTTCCACCGTGGGGGTGACTTTATTCACGGTTCCTTGGGGAACCAGAGTATATCACTTACAGTGCTTGGTGAGCTCATAGAGCTATTTATAATGTGTAACTCAACCATTAACGGTTTAAATATTTATAACCATCTTTAATAGCTATATATCACTGATGCAACAACAAAAAATATATATGGAAATAAAATGGTTTCTTTCTCAAAGGTAAAATTGATATTTTTGCCTTTAAATATTCCTGGGAGAAAGACTGGAGACAAACCCTCAGAAGAACCGTGTCCCAGGATTTCTGTAGCATTTCCTCTTAGCATACTTACTTACCTGAACACTGCATTTGCTTTTTTATTTGTTTGCTCGCTTTTCTTACCCTCCTGGATCCAATGAGTTCCGACTGATTCCACCTGTCTAACAGACATTTCAAAGTTAATCCACACAAAACTAAATACTTGATCTACACCTCCCAGCTCCACTTGAAAGACTCGGATTCACTTGAAATCCTACTTTCCCAGGCAATGGAATATTCCACTCTGTTGCTTGGACCACAAACTCTCAAGTCATCGTTCCGTCTTGTCTTTTCTCTCTGAATCCCCTAGTTAGGAACATGCTCATCAGCAGAGAGTATCTTACAATTTCAGAAGGTTCACAACTGCCCTGAAGCCCGGAACTTTGTAGACTTTAAGAACATCTGTCCAATCAATGCCCTTTTCCAGTTTGTAATCACATTATGCTTTCAAATGAGTTTTTATTAGAAAATGATACAAAATGAAATATGATTCATTTTCCAAATAAATACATGCTACTTTAATAATCGGTTGTTTTAATCAATAGAAAATAATATCTTATTGGTACTTCCCATTTCTATTCAAGTATTGGAAGAAAGTCTTATGCAGGAAATACATCATAAAGGGGCTTAAGGATCAAATAAAAGACCTCAAATCTGCCTGAATAGATTCTTGAGAACTTAGATATTCACAGTATGACCAAAGAATAGGGTTCCTCTGTCTCAGATGGCTTTAAACATTAATTAGAGATTGCAATAGGAAAAGACTGCCACCTACCATGTGTGCAAGCAAGAGAGTTGAATTTCTTATGAACACTCATTGGGAACCTTATTCTTTTTTAAGTTAACCAGTAGCAATCAAGGAATTTTTCATTCTACAATTAGAAATTTCAGGGTTTTCATATAGACTTTGTTTAAAGTGAAATACCCCTGTCTGAAATTCTAAGAAGCTCTTGACCTTAAAATTATGACAAAGTCTCTCTCTTGCCCTAGAATTTTGCTTATCATTTTAAGTTCTAAACAGTAATAAAGGGCATGGTTTTTAATTGGTTATATCTTTTTTTCTGTTCTTTTCATAATATTCTTATTTCTAACAAAATTGATTTTATTTTAAGCCTTTAATCATTAATCATTTATAAGTGAGAAATTCCACATTTAAATTAATGTTCCCAAACTTATAGCAATAATCAAAATATTTCAGTTGAACTATTGGCTATTAGTCCTCTGACATGGTAGGAGTAAACTTTCCTTCTGTGAACAGAACAAATGAAATTTAGACTCTGTAGGTGTACTCATGTGTTCTTATAGCAAAGTTACAAAATTCCAAAGAAATTTTAGTAATAATTAGCACTTTGGACTATCCCATTCTTGGGATTCTAATTTTTAGAAGAGTTTATGACTAAGAAACTAATAGATTCTTTAAAAGTCCCTTGAGTTAAGGATTCTTAAGAAACTAAACATCATGTTTGTAAAACCATTTTGAAATATGAACAACAGTCAGAATTTGAGAATATTTAAAATTTTAAACAATACAATATCATCTTATTGTTAAAATTGAAAGAAATATTTTTACTTACTCAAAATAACATTGTTATAAATTGCTATCATAAAATCATAAGCTTTTGGTGATAGAAGGGTCTTTAGAATTTATTTCATGTTAATTAAATGCAATAATAAATTTTTAGGAGTACTCAGTATTGAGATAAAAAAATTCAAAAATGCTTTTCATCATTAAATGTGCTAGCTGCTCTGAAGTGTGAAAGAAACACACAACAGACACCATTTTATTGTTATCCTTATCTCACAACAAGCAGCACAATAAATATTTTTGCACTATTCTCTTCTCCCTCACCACTAGCAGCCAGTACTAGCTGAAAACTGCATATCCTTGCTAAGACCTGGGAGTGGCCTCAAAATGCTTTACAACACATTCCTTGAAATAGTTACTTCTTGTTTATCTGAGCTGGCTAATAGATAAACTTGTTTATTATTCTCTCCTCAAAGTATGGGGCTTCCCAGGTGACTAAATATTAAAGAATCCACCTGAAAAATAGGAGGTGCAGGTTTGAACCCTGGGTTGGGAAGGGCCTCTGGAAAAGAAAATGGCGAGCCACTCCAGTATTCTTGCCTGGGAAGTCCCGTGGACTGAGGATTCTGGCAGGCTACAGTCCATGGGGTCACAAAAGAGTTGGACATGGCTTATCGACCAAGCAACAACCATCACCACTTCATAGTACAACAGCCTTCAAATATCTTATGGTCTTGTCTGGGTAAGAATTATCACTCTTTTGTTGTTGTTGTTTTTGGAAAGGCTTGACAGAGTATCACGTAACATTTTCTTCAGGATTGTTCAAGTCTGCTGTTGAATATTCCAAGCTTCTCCTTAAACTGGCCTTTGTCTTTTGAACAATTCCAAGAATACATCTTTCACATTTGTAAGGAATAGATGGTATAACATGTCTAATAGTTTTCAGGAATCCTAATAAATTATCATCAATCCTAAAATTCTTGGTCAATTTGTTTAGGAATTAACACTGAATAACATTATTTAAAAATATTAAAAGAATAGGACACATTTAGGTATATCTTTGATACCTGATGTAGTAGCCCATGCATGCTTAATAAAGATATATTTTTTCCTCATTTTAACTGATATAATTTAAAAGTCTCTGAAAGATCAATATGTGGCTAAAAAAACCCCAGAGAATAAACAGCATGCATATCTTCATTGTAATATTCTTTGCTTTTCTTCTCTGGAATTGTAAAAGCCTTTCAGTAAACCGATGTTAAATTCTTAAAATAGACTACATTATCTTCAACCATATTATCTATTCCCATATGTCATAAAATGATGAAGTTTCCACCAGAATACCAGGAAATATACAAAAGTTGTCAGTAAGTGGTATTATTTCCCTAATGTCTTCTGGGAGAGATGCTAAATTTGATTCTGATGCTTTAATGTAACCTAGTAAAATAGGAGAGGAAAAAGAAATATTTTTGTTGTGCAGATGATCATGTTAGAATACAGTGTGTTAAATTTGCTCTGATTTCAAACACCATATAAACATGTGAAAAGACAGATTTTGCGTTTGTCCTGATAGTCATTCATTCATTGGACAAATAACCTGAGTGCCTTCTAGACGCTAGTTGTTCTGGGTTACATCAATGAAAGCCAGACAAAGCCAGCTCTTGCCCTGGTGGTCAGAGTGGCTCACAGTGATCTCAGTCTCCTGATACGTACCGTCTTTAGCCCCCTTCCCTCGGTGTTTGCTGGACATAATGACTGAATTCTAATGGATGTGATATGGCAAAAGTAATGGCATGCCGTTCTGAGATTAGGTTATGAAAAGACTATGATTTCTGTCTTACTTGGACTCTCTCCTGCTCTCCTCTCTCTCTCTCCAAGAGCCCCCACTCCGGGAAAAACAGTCTGCCGTGTTGTAAGCCCCTCTGTGCAGAGGCCCACAAAGCAAGGAGCTGATCTCACTGGCCGACAGCTAGTGAGGACCTGAGGCGTGCCAACCTGTGTACTCTTGGAAGTACACTTGGAAGTGTACAACCTGTGTGCACTTCTGCGACTTCCCAATTAGGTCGAACTAGAAAGTGGATCCTTTCTCATTTGAGCCTTCAGTTGACTATATAGCTCTTGCCAATACTTTGATTGCAGCTTGTAAGACTCCTGATTCAAGGGCTAATCTGCACCCAGATGCCTAACTCACAGACACTGTGAGATAAAAATGTTGCTTTGAACTGCTCAGTTTTGGGGGCAATCATAATATTAATAGAAACAGCAGTAGATCACTAATATACCTGATCTCATTGTTTATACTCAAATGTATTAATATATAGCTGACCTAAGGGGAAAGCATTTTAAGGAATGATAGGTATAGCAACTAATGTGAACAGTATGGTGGTTCCTCAAAAAGCTAAACATAGAATTACCATATGACCCAACAATTTCCTTTTGAATATATGCCCAAAAGAATTGAAAACAGGGACTCAGATATTTGTATGCTGATCTTTGTAGCAGCATTATTGACAATAGCCAAAGGTAGAAACAGCCCAAGTGCCCATTGACAGAGGAATGAATAAATAAAATGTGGTATATACATACAATGGGCTATTTAATTCAGCCTTAAAAAGGAAGAAAATCCCGACATATACTGCAATATAGATGAAGCTTGAAGACACTGTGCTAAAGGAAATAACCATACAAATACTTTATAACTTTACTTAAATGAGATTTCTAATGTAGTCAAATTCAGAGAGGCAGAAAGTAGAATGCTGACTGTCAGGAACTAGGGATAAGGAGGAATGGGAGTAATTGTTTAATAGATACAGCATTTCAGTTTGAGAAGATGAAAAGAATTCTGAAAATAGATAACAGGGGTGATTGCACGGCAATGTTAACGTGCTTAATGCCACTTAACTGTACACTTAAAAATGGTTAAAATGGTAATTTTATGTTATAGATAGATAACTAATATACCTTTATACTTTATTCAGATGTTGAAGAAATAAAAAAAGCTTGGAATCAAAGGAAGTGACAATGGGAGTTGGAGACTGAGCCCTAGACTCAGAGAGGTACGTCCCATCCCTGAGCTTGCCTGGTGTGCCATCTGACCAGGCAGATTCATCCTCTGGTTCTCTAGGCAGGAAAAGGATGGGGCAAAGGGTCTCCATCTGACAGCCCTATACTCTGTTGTTTTCCTCTGTAACAGTCAATGTTACCTGTTATATATATATATATATATATATATATATATATATATATATATAACCTAGTACAAAAAAAAGCAATAACAAAGGCAATAAACAAAAGAAATGGGAAAAGAAAAGGCTAATATAACACCCCCACTTTCACTAAGCTCAGACAGTTGTGGATAACTGTTTTGAGTCGATTTCAACGAGGATATGTTACAAGGGTTGCCCAGCTGTAATGTGAATACTCCTGCTGGTTTGCTGAGAGACATTGGCCATAGTTTTCGACCATCAAGAAGGGTGTGTGTTGCTTGAGTGCACAAGAAAATGATGAAATCACATTCACTAGAACAAGACCGTAAATAGATAGAAAGCTCAGGTAACAGAGCTTCTAAGCCAGTGTAGAAATTGTGGCGATCAGATGGGACATGTTAATAGATAGCTACTGTCTGTTAATAGGAGTATGTTGTTTGGGAAATGTGGCCAAGCCTTGGTGGTCACTGATGCGTTGGGGGTGTGGAAGCTCAGAGGTTATTCAAACTTTTCAAACTCCTCTGGACCACATTCTCAGAGGAGCTACGTGAGTGGGACCCGTCATGGCACTTCACATAAAGCTGAATCTGTACAGAGTGGGTGGTGAGGATTTGGGGCCAGAGCAAAAGAATATATGCAGTCAGAACACATGTGGACACCTATATGTCTGAGTACAGTAGGGGCTTTACCTTTACCTGTGAGTAAGATTTGGAGGACATAGGTGACAGCAGAGTATCAGGCTGTCAGATGGAGACCCTTTGCCCCATTGGTTTCCTGCCTGGAGAACCATAGGATGAATCTACCTGGTCAGATGGCGCACTAGGCAAGCTTAGGGATGGGATGTACCTCTCTGAGTCTAGGGATCAAAGTCTCCAACTCCTGGTGTCACTTTCTTCAATTCTAAGTTTTTTTTTGTTTGTTTGTTTCTTCAACATCTGAATAAAGCATAAAGAGGACTTAATACAATTGAAAGATTTTATCATGACTAACTTTTTTGGGTCTTCTGGGCTGAGCATTGTCTCAGTGATGCATTCAGAGCTGTGTGGTGACGGAATGTAGAAAGAACCTTCTAACAGAGGGCTCACTGACAGAGCAGGGCAAAGTTCTGAAGGGTAGCAGAGAAGAAAAAAGCTAAATGGGGGATCACAGTGGATATCAGGACTAAAGGGTGAGGGAAGCATTTTGCTTTCCCTACCAATGACCTGACTGTTTTATCATTTGTGCTTCACACTTGGGTGTTATTTACATCATCAAATACTGACATTTCGATTAGTAATAGATGTTTGATTTAGACCATATCAGTATAATTGTGAAGTGAGATGGGTCATAAATTTGCTGTCTTCATTCATTTATTTTATTAGGTGTGTATAGGACACTTCAGGTGATCACAAGGACATGCAGATGAATCAAATAAACTGTTTCCTTCCACAGCCTGAAAAAAAATGAAAGGAAATAAACACTTGCCTTGTAGTGTGATCAGAAGGATGGAGAGTATAGAAAAGGCAGAGAAGGGGTGCTTGTGAGTTGAGAGAAACCTTGTTGGGAAAGATAAATGTATGTTAAAGAACAAAATTCAACTAAGTTTTTTTTTTTTTTTTCAACTAAGTTTTAAAGACATTATTAGTTTTTTTCATCAGTTTATGAATTGAACAGCATCCCATCTAGCAAATAGAACGGAGATTTGAAGAGCTATACATGGCAGGAGGTTTTTACAGAACAAAGTGAGCAGGAACAAGGAAGTTAACTGGACATTTGCTGATTGATTAAAGCAGGGTTACTTTTCTCATCTGAAGCAAAGGGTAGTGTTGGAGCCTAGTTATATAAGCAGGCAAGTGTTGATTGATTGACTTAGGGATGCCTTTTCTGGGATTGTACAGTTCAGAAACTTAAATTTTTTCTTACTGATGGAGACTGTAGTGGGATTTAGCAGGAGTAACTCCATCTTGGTCCTGATCTGGTTATTTTAGCAAATTAAACAATCTTATTCCAGCTCATGGAGAAGCAAGGGAGTGTGAGAGAACATGAAGCAAACAGACATATATTTTGGTACTGCTTGAGTCCTGGATATGGATGGAAGAAGAGCTTGAGCTCTGTCACAAGAAGCAAGTAGAAGGCAAGACCCATCTGGATCCAGTGCGCCTAACTGTGTATCCTTGTAGACAGTGGAGGCACTAGTGATAGAAGTGAGATGATCAAATTTCTGTTTTTTTTGTAGCAGTCTACCATAAAAAAGATTGTTCAACCCTATGTTAGTCGCTCAGTAGTGCTGGATTCTTTGTGACCCCATAGACTGTAACCAACTAGTCTCCTCTGTCCATGGAATTCTCCAGGCAAGAATACTGGAGTCTGTAGCCATTCCCTTCTCCAGGGGATCTTCCTGACCCAGGGATTGAACCCGGGTCTCCTGCATTGCAGACAGATTCTTTACTGTCTGTTCAACTACAAATGGTAATAATTCCGTGACTTATATGATCTTCCCCCTCTACTCTTTTGGGTCTCTATTTCCTCATTTTTTTAAGGTCAGCTGTGATCAGATGGAGGTAATTCCCACTCCACCTCACTCCCTGTCCACCCTTCCACCCACCTGGGGAGATAGAGTTATGGTTGAATAGGAGGTAAAAAGGTTAAATAAACTAGTTGATTTATATGTAAAAAGTTAAGACTACTGTGATTTTTTTTTTAATCACTTTTGGAGAGCATTTTATCTGGGAGACAGAACTGATCTTTAGGGTTTCTATATTTTCAGACCAGAGTAAGTAAAAATGCATTAAAAATTTTTTTCCTTCAAAAAATTTTGAAGGAAATTTTTTATTCTTTTTATTCTGTTATCTATCTTCCCTCCTCCATCTGCATTATTATTTTTATTTTCAGTTTTTTTTGAAATGCTATCATATTAACAGCAATATAGTGAAAGTTTTATTTATGGAAAGGATAACCACAAAAGGAATATAATAGTATTTCATAGATACAGGAAAAATTTTGTTTTATCTCCTTTGATTACTTACATGTATCTTTAGACAAGCTAGTTTGGTTCCATTAAATAGCATTGGTTGCATGCTATTTATTGAATTATTGCAAAATAAGATATTTATATTATAAGATGGAACATAAGAGATAACAGTTCTCCTACCATGACAGTTCTCTACTATAAAAGTAATATAATCACCAAGGTAAAAATAGCTTGAAATTTTATAATATGAGAATTTGTTTCAGGACAAGTCTGAGAAAGATGAGTTTCAGCTAAATATTTTGAATTATTTAGTAGGATTTCTGGTTTCCCTAGTTTGGAATTGATTCCCAAGAATAGTGTGAGTAGAAAATCAGTTTGAAGAGAATATTAAAAAATCCTCTGTAAGATCCAGTGAAGAAATATACTGCAAAATCAAGTGGCAATAGCAAAGCCACAAAGAAAACAAAAATAAAACTAAAATCCTAGGCATATCTGAATTAGTTTCAGGTTGAAGACTGACTCTTTATGTTTTGAAATAATGTATGTTCCTTGCTGAAAATTGTGTTGGTAGAACTATTGCTTTCTGTGCTTTTCTATTTTTCATTCATTAGACAGTGGGTTTTGGATGACTTCTATGTGCTGGTCACTATACATAGGTGCCCTCATAGAGTTAACAGTTGAATGAAGGGCATAGGCTAGAAACAGTAAACTAGAAATGAGTTAAGAACTGAGAAGTTCCATTGGATATAGCAGTGAGCAGGTAGCCTTGATCAGAGCTGCTTTAATCATTGTGTGGTTTGAAGAAAGATGCATGAAGTTGGAGACTGACTGTAGACACTTTCATCAAGTTTGGTTCTAAAGGTTGGAGAAGGAGGGGTGATAGTTAAATGAGGGTTTACAAGCAGAGGAAAAACTTCTGTGTTTCAGTATTGAAGAGAATTAAGTGTGTTCAGATGCTAACTAGAGGGAATCAGAGGAGAGGGAGAGTTGAGGATACTGGAAAGGCAGTCAATATACAATTACTTACTTATGTGTGTGAATACAATATAAGTCATGGGCTATTAAGGGTAGGGATTTCTGAAGCAGAGACTAGGTTGAGCATCCTTTGGGATTCTGCTTTTAAGTAGGACTAGTTTTGAGTAGAAGGTCGGCCTTTGCCACTACTCTCCTTAGTTCTCTAACCAGATTTCCATAATGTGAAATGTGGAGAGGTAAAGATCACTGGAAAAAGGACCATTTTTTTCTTTTTGGTCATAGACTCTACCATCCTTTGTGTCCCCTGTAATCTATCATAACTGGACAAAAAGTAGTTTTTTTTTTGTTTTTGTTTTTTTTTTAAAGAAAAGCAATGTATCTAAATTAGAGGAAAAAGGGTTTCTTGAAGAGTCTTCATGTATTTCAGATGACTTCAATGAAAAAAAGTAAAGTGATACCCTTGTGGACTGATATCATTTAAGAATGTGAACCTGGAGTTTTCCTCCTGTATTCTATTTTCCTGTTCCTTTTGTCTGTTTAAGGAGGTATTTATCAATCATGGACATTAAAGCAGGCATGAGTAGATCGGAAAGGAGACCACAAATCTGTCTGGATTTTGTTTTCTGAAAGCCTAATTCTTTAGAGAAATTTGGAAGGATGATGGAGGAGTCAAAAGGAAGAGGATTCAGGGATACAGACAAAATGATAAGCATGTCGTATTAGCGTCTGGTTTCCGCTCCAGACTGGGGAGATTTCTCTGTGCTTTACGAGTTCAGGACGAAGGCTGAGCTCTGGATGCCACAGCCCTGGGGAGGCTGCAGGTCTGAGGGGGAGACAGCTTGTTGGCGCCTCGGCAGGGATCTTTGGCAGCTCCAACCTTGTGCCCTGTGGCCCCGAAGTCTGATTAGAAGCAGCAGAGCCTTGAGGGATGGCCGGGCTGTGCAGAGGGAGCAGAGGGTAGCTGAGCAGAGATCTGATGGCTGAAGCCCGAAGAGGCCCAGACTGCTTCAGGGGCCTTGGTGTTATCTATTTCAAAATCACTAGACGAATCCAGCACGGCATGATCTTCATGTTCCAGAAAGGACGTATATGCTCTATTTAGTGAATTTTTGAAGGACAAGAAGGGCAAGCCCCACAGAGAGACACAAAGAAGTAAAGAATCAGAACCTTATAGGCGCTGCTGTCCCCACATTTTAACTAACATATTGATACTGAAGTTTCCACTTAGGACTCACCTTGATACAGATTTATATTTCACTAGCAGAGAAATTAACTTCACATTCTAGGTTTATGTCCAAGTTTCTAGGTTCCTGCTGTTGGGCAAACAAGTCATGTAGCTTCTTTATAAAGAATTTTAAAACTAGGAATCCATGTATATGTGCTGTCTCTCAGTCGTGTCCCAACTCTTTGTGAGCCTGTGGACTGTAGCCTGCCAGGCTTCTCTGTCCATGGAATTTTCCAGGCAAGAATACTGGAGGCGAGTTGCCATTTCCTACTCCAGGGGATCTTCCCAACCTGGGGATTGAACCCATGTCTCTTGGCGTGTCTTGCATTGGCAGGCAGATTCTTTACTACTGAGCCACCTGGGAAGCCCCGATGTATATTAACTGTCAATTAAAAAAAAAAAAAGTGTCAGTATTGAGTTGCTTCTTATTTCAGTTGTGAGGTAAAAGAACCCTGTCTGCAACAAATGTTTTATGTATGCTTTCATGTCATCTCACAGCAATCATGTGAGAAAAATGATGTTTGAAAGTTAAGTAATTGTCTGAGGTTAAGTAACTAGTAGACTGCAGAGTGGCTTTGATTACACTTTTTCTCCCCTTCTCTCTTCTCTTTTTCTTCTGCCCTTCTTTCCACTAGTGTTTCTATTTTCTTTTCACAGTTGTGATATTTATTTTTGTAAATGTACATAGTTTATAGAGTCAAGTTAGTATCTTTTGTCTCAAAACTAGGAACTTTGTATAAATATTCTAATATTATTGCTTTTTATGAAACAAATTTAGAAAGCCTTTTTGAATTTGCTTTCAAAGTCAATTTATGAGCCATGTGAGAAAAACAGTTGTATTTTATGTCTTGTCACATCATGCATGTCTAAAGTTGATACTGGATTGGTCACTGACAATTATTGTGAGGCTTGGTACTGGACAACTAGTGGATAACTTTAAAAAATCTTATTGGATGAAAGATATGACATCTACATTGACTTTAGAAAAAAATGTGTCATGAGGTCTTGAGGCAATTAGAAAAAGGCTTATTGTGTGAGATCATAGCATTTTAGAACTGAAATAGATCTTTGCTCAACTTTCTTACTCAGCTCTAAGTTACTTTTAAGTGGTTTAATTGTGGTTTAAAGATAACATTCAAATTATCATGTTAGAAACACTAAGTTATGCAAGAAAATATTCATCAGAGAGATTCATTTTTCATCTTTACACATTCTTAATACATTCAATTTATCTACCACTAGAGCTGATGGTACAGTGAGGACAGATTTCTACTTAATCTTCCTGAACCAAAGAAAGCTAATTTTTAAGGCTTCATATAACAATGAAGATTAAGAATTTCATGAAGTCCAGGTGTCTTTTATAATATATGCCTTTAAATATATATACCTTTTCTTAAATGTGTTTTAATTTCACTGTAGAATAGTCTGAATTTTAATCATTATTCATTATTATTATTATTATTAGGATACAGAAATATTGCATGTATTGTTTCCCTATAGCTGAGTTAAGCATATGCTTGTACTGTTTAATAGCTTTACAATGGACAGTTACTTCTAAATTCTGAGAGTTCTTAGTGAAATTTCAAGTTTCTTACAACTGTGGACTTTGTACTGAATTTACATTAGGAAAAAAAATCTCAGTGCATTACATTTGTACAATACAAATACATTACATTTGTTGTATTTTATTAATGTGAAAGCAAGTACCATGTACTTTTATTTAGAGAATCCAACTAAGTAATAATTTTTAAGTGTTGCTACATTGTATCTGTAAGTTTCCATGTAATATTAATAATTGCTCAAGAGATTAGATATGGTCTGAGATTAGAATTTTTGAAAAGATGCTTAAAAAGGGCTTTTAAGCATGTTCAGTTTCCTTTCTTGGAGTATGTGATCATTAAAATTCAAGGTTTTTTTTTCCCCACATGTGGGTATGCTGTTGTGGGAGTAGCACTATTGATTTGCTGGATAGAGCACATTATAACCCAAAACCATTTATGTTGTCTGAAATGGCCAAAAATTTTTAAAATGTAAATATACTTCTCTCATAAAAATACAGATTAAGTCAAATGTTTAGACCATCAGAATTCCTATTAAAATTTGAAATGAGATAAAATATTTTAAAATATTCTTATAATATTGCCTTGAATTCAATATATATTTTTAAAGTTAATTTTTTAAATATTCTGTTAAATGGTTTATCTAATTTATCTAATGAAGGGAATATTCTTCACTAAGCCTTTTATATGCTCCTGACACAACATGTGTATTTTTAGCTTTTAATACTTTTTTCACCAAAATGTGCCAAGGTTCTGAGGCAATGTTATTTTTAAAATATGTTGATTATAATGTTATTCCAGTAGACTGCAGATTTCTGAAGTCAGAAAATGTGTCTTATTCACCCTAGTGTCCTTATTTAGCATGTAGCAGAATTCTTAGGACGTGGCTTATTTATTCAATCTATTGAATGAATGGAGAAATAAGTTTTTCATATAGCGTCTTTAGGATATCTACACCTTCTTTAGTATATTGTATTTTTAGTCAATGAAACCATATCTTTTGAGTTTCTTGATGTAACTCCAATTATTTAAAATATACTAACAAATAAGAGATAAATCAATAGTTTATTCCCTGAGCACTCATGTGAAAAATGAAGTACCAGTTACAATATCTAAAAATTTTGTTTACTAGAGGAGATACTCAATTAGTGAAGATACATTGCTTAGTAAAGATACACTGGCCTGAATTACAGACTGAAACTGAAGTGTGAAACCTAGGCTTAGTAAGGTAGGCAATAAAATCCATTTTAGGTCTTAATCAAGGGTTTAGGTATGAGAAACTCAGGATTTAGAATAAATAAGCTCATTACAAGAAACCTTAAAAAGAATGATAAAAGTTGAAGACAAGCAGATCAGCTGAGAAACTATGGCTGTGTTTCAAGTGTGTGTTGGGTAGTGGAAATGTGACTAGAGAGGAGTGTGATGGGAGATATTTGGCAGGAAGTATTGATAAGAAGGGATATAGGCCAAAGAGAAGTTGAATTGAAAATTTGGTGACTGATTTTAGACTCATTAAATTTGAAATGACAGTAGGGAGTTGAAACCATCCAAATGGATATGTATATATATATATATATATATATATATATATATATTTTTTTTTTTTTTTTTTTTTTTTCCTTTGAGATAATCATTAATGAAGAAGCTGAAGTTAAACTAAGAGTGTATGCTGTGGGCTTAAGTAGAGATAGAAGATCAAAGTCACATTGAATGCTATAAATTTAAAATGAGAATAGGAGGAGCTACTTGAGAACAAACAATGAAAAGTCAAAGAAAGAGGAGAACCCAATTAAAATAGGAGATGCAGAGGGTAGAGAGTTTCAAGGAAGCAGGTATAGCTGTGGTGTGCAAATTTTCAGGAATTTTATGAGTCAGTTTGTGAACACAGCCTTTAAAAATTAAATTATGTAAGCTCTAAATAAAGTATGTTAAAACAAAGTTAATAAACCAACTCATCACTTTCTAGTTATTTTAATTGCTTTTGCTATTATCCATATTCTTTATATATATATGTATATATAAAATATACTAGAAATACTATATATTGATTTCTGTTCTATTGTTCATCTTTTCCTAACTCAGCCTGTGGTGATGTCACGTTGGTAGCTTGAAATTGGCAATGTGGAAGTATTTACACCACAAAAATGTCATGTGCTAAAATTCAGGCTTGGTTCATAGTTCCGTTAGGATTGGCAGACTGCATCTTTTGGGCCAAGTCTAGCCCATTGCTTGCTTTTGTGCACAGTTGTACTACTTGTACATAGTTGTACTGTTGTACATAGTTCAACTTTTATTGAAACACCAACATATCCTTCTTTAAATAAAATATCTATGGCTCTTTTTGCATTATGATGAAAAGGAAGAATAATTATAATATGGGCTATATGGCCCTTATAGTCTGAAATATGTACCAATCAACCCTTAACAGAGAAAGTTTTTCTACTCCTGATCTACTCATAAGAAAGGGATGGGGAACATATGAGTGATGCAAATTAAACTTAAAAACATGCTGTGCATACAGGTGTGACATGGTGAGGACCACAGAAATTTAAAAAAAAAATTTTTTCCTATGTTTGAAAACTATTGTCTGACTCAGAAAGAAATTTGCTCACACTGTTGACAATGTGTGAAGTTCTGACATGTCTCTTTTTTGTCATTTTTATTGTATGCAAACAGACAAAAATGTCAACCAGTATCCATATTGGAATGGCACTCATTTGTGAATTTCAAATATAGAGTGGCTATGGACACAAGAGTTGGGCCAAATGCATTCTATGAGAATTAATTTGCTATATGGGGTTTTCAATAAAAATATAGTATATTTTATTACTATTTGTAAATTATATATCAGTAAAATTCAGAATAAACTTTTGGACATGTATACATACATTACTTTTTATTAAGAGAGCAGGTTGTCCATCATTTATTGGCCCAGCACTCTACAGCAGTTTTAGAAGCAATGGAGTCTTGGAAGAAGATTAAAAAAAGAAAAGATTATTACTTTTAAGAAGTATTAATATATTTGTGACTCAGAAAATATGAATCAGTTAAGAAAATTCTCAGAGCAATTAACTATGTATTTTATTTCTCTTATCTTTTACTCATTTAGCAGAGATTTAATTGATTACCTGCTCTGTACTTAGCATCATGCTAAATGACAGATATCCTTGAAAGAATTAAGACATGGCTTGTTTTGCGGAGTTTGTAATCTGATGTAGACTGCAGATGACAAAGAAGTAAATACATAAACAAACATATAATTTACAAAATTATATACACTACGTTAGAGTTAGTGAGTAATAGAAATGAGTTTGAATTGACCTTCTCAGCAGGTCATCCAGGAAGATATCTGCTTTTTCAGCTGAGGCAGAACCAGGGCTGGGGAGATTGTGCCTGGTAAAGGGAAAAACCTATATAAATATCCTGAGGATTTAACTTTTTAAAAAACTTACTCACTTGCAATAAAAAGGTAATCACTTTCAATTGCTTCATTAATTATACAAGAGACTAAATTTTAAATAATATTACTCAGGATATAGGCAGTTACTTTCCTCTAAAAACCTCAAAGTTAATCATGTGTGGAAATTAATTTCCCAAGTTTCCTTTTAAAGCTAGTGTGGAATTCTCTGTATGTTTACATATGACCTTCATTAAGGCAAAGAATTTCTTCATTTAGATTCTGGCTTTATTTGATGCTAATATGTTAAGTCAGGTTGTTTCTCAATAGTTTGTGTCAAAGGAGGATAATTCCTTTTCTTCACTTTGTGTGCCTGAATCTCTAAATCATACTTAGGCTCAGACAGGAAGACATTCACACTTTTATCCAATTTGATTTTTTCTTAATTCATCAGACCTCAGAGCTAGTGTATGTTCTTTAGTTTCATGAAGATACTGGGTAAGTTCAACATTACTATGGAAATCTGTCTTGTGAGAAAAGATTAATTGCATTTTCTCATCTTTATTCTTTTTACTACATGATTTTTTTTTTCTTAAGCAAAAGGCTAACTCAGGTATAATAAACTCTTCAAGTGATAAAGATTAGAGCTAATATTTGTGACTATTTTGAAGTGTTGAGTGAAATACCTTCCTTGCCATCACTTCCTCCCTGTTCCGCCTGACCTTATTCCCCACACTTAAACTTCTTTCATTTGCTTTTCTTAGACTTTGAGATCTTTTATTCCTGTGTAGGCATCCAGAAATTAGTCATCGGATGTTATCATTGGAGGACTGGGAGGATAAAAAAAGACAGCAAACCCTTGGCTTTTAAACTCAAAAGCTTTATTTCCTATGCAAGAAGGAAGTATTTAAAGAGAATATTTGTTATCCAATTCAGAATTCCCCGACTCTTGCCTTGGAACTGTAGAAAGGGGCAGAAAAGGGGAGGAAGTAATATAATTAAACCCGCTTAGGGTTGGGCCATGCTGTGTTTCTGTTCCCCACCTGCAGTGATTTCAGAACGGGATGAGGGCTACTGATAGACCCGTAAGATAAGTTTGGATATCCAAGAGAGAGAGGACACTGATTCTGGCATGTTAGCAGTCTCTCCTCTTAAAAATATTTCTCATGTTGCTAAGATGTGAGTTCTTCTGGCTTTTTGTGGTATCTAAGACAATTAAGTCTTGATAAAGATTTAGGGTTCTGGTGACTCCAGAGAAGCATGTGAAACTAGTTAAATTTTTCCAGCTGCCTTCAAAGAAGGTGAAAAAATAACTGAAAGAACTAACCATCAAAAGTCACTTCTCAGTTTTGGTTGTTTGATGTTAGTGTAGACCATGGAGTAACAACTGATTCTCAGAAAACAGCAGTGGAGATGGATGCAGGAACAAAGGACAGGAGAGGCAGAAGCCATTCTGAGAGATCATGGTGTAGTACCGAAGGCAGTCACAGGCCAGACATGATCTCCTGGCCTCTCTCTCCTCTGTATAAGTGCCCTGAAAATTAGGTGCCAGGTTGAAGAGAAAGAAGAGGAAAGGAAATTTTGAATGACTTACACTTAAACCTGAAATGATCAAGGATACCAGGAAATGACTAAGATTTTGTTTTCTGCCATTAGGCAAGATTGGGCTTAACATTTATATATTCAACATATATTTATTGAACAATTACTATGTACCAGCCAGTGTTCTAGATACTTGAGATATTACTGGGGCAGAGATCTGTGCCCTCAATAAGCATCAACCTTGGAGGCCGACATGGAGAAAAATGATTGGAAGAGTGGGGTGGGTGAGATACTTGAAGTATTAAATAGAATGGTCAAAGATGGCCTCATTTTGAAGGCCAGATTTACACAGACACTTGATAGAGGTGAGGAGTTTAACTAACCTGATATTTTGGGATAGAGTCTTCCATGGGAAGGCAACAACATGAGCAAAAGTCCTAGAAAAAGCAAAAGCATAGGAGAGTAGTAGGAGAAGAGGGTAGAGATGTAGCGGAGGGCAGATGTTCGGGACCTACAGCTCATTTGACAGAACTTGGCTTTTGCTTTGAGTAAAATTACATTTATATTACCATTACAGTGTTCAAGTGAGGAGTAGCATGATCTGATTTGCCTTTTTAAAGGCTCATTCTGCCTAGTGTGGTTAATACAGACCAAAGGGACCAGGAGAGTTACAACAAGAGCAGTTAGAAGGTTATTGCTACAGTCCAGGCAAGGGATGACAGTGGCCATTGTGAAGGTGAGCACAAGTGATTCAATTTTGAACATATTTTAAAGGTGGCACTAAATAGGATTGGGGCTTTCCAGGTGGCTCAGTGGGTAAGAATCTTCCTGCCAGTGCAGGAGACACAGGATATGTGAGTTCAATCCCTGGGTCAGGAAGATCCCCTGGAGAAGGAAATGACAACCCACCTCAGTATTCTTGTATGGAAAATTCCATGGACAGAGGAGCCTGGAGGGTTTCAGTCCATGGGGTCACAAAAGAGTCAGACGTGACTTAGCAACAGAGCATAGCACTAATAGGATTGCCTACTGTATCAGATGAAGGATATGAAAGAAAGGTGAAGAGAAATACAAAGTTTTCTGTCCTGAGTTACCAGAAGGATGCGGTTGAGATGGGGAAGGCTGCCTGATAAACAAGTTTGTGGCTGGAGGAAATATAAAGAGCTTGCTCTTGAGTATATTAAGTTTAAGATATCTATCTCACAGCCACTTGGAATGTTGAGTTTGCTGTTAGATTTATAAGCCTGGAAGATCTTAAAGATATTTATTAAGAAATTTTAGGCATACAGATAATATTTAAAATTAAGAGGCTGAATTGAGGGCTAGTTCTGTTAGGGGAAACACACTGACTGAAACCACCCACCCTGGCCAGGCACCATAGTAACCATTTGCATGAGTAGTTTTACGACAGGAGGTCCTGGTAAGGAACACGGAACTAATAAGCCACCACCAACTGGAAGAGTTCTGGGAAAGGTCAAAAGGAGACACCACGTGTCCAACCACCTCTCAGAATCCTTCTCTCTGACATCCATCTTGGCCGAACAAGGCGCACCACCAGGAAGGACTCTGAGTCAGAATGATTGGCTAAAGACAACCCGGAAATAATCCCATCACCATAAAACCTGAGACTGCCAGAGACTGGCAGAGCTGTTCTCCCGGGTTCCCTTACCCTCCTGCTCTCCCCCTGGGTGCCATTTCCCAATAAAATCTCTTGTTTTGTCAGCACCTGTGTCTCCTCGGACAATTCACTTCTGAGTGTTAGACAAGAGCCCAGTTTTGGGCCCTGGAAGGGGTCCACCTTCCTGCAACAGTTCTCCATTTGAATGCTTTAGTAATCTAGCAGGCCTTCATCTTGCAAATGACAGTATATTGAAAGCAAAATATTGAAAACAACTACTCAGAGGCACTGGGAAGTTACCAAAACAGTCAGATTATGGAAGAAAATTGAAGCTTGTAAGAAATAATTGGCATTGAGTGAGAGCCTCATTTTCTACAACTTTTAGCTGGAGTGCCACCTTCAGTAGTTCCTGCAAGGAATATTTTGAACTACAATAGAAAGCTTAAGTTTCTCTGGCCTGAAGAATCAGTAGATAAGAGTTTGGGGCAACCACAGAGAGTACAAAGTAATGGGGAAACAGAGCCAGAGTGGGGAGCCCTACTCTCTATGTATAAACTCTGTCAAAGCTCTTGCTGATACTTGAACCATACAAGACTGAGAAAGATGTCTTTTAAGAACAAGATAAGGAACTGATATTTAAGCTATCTCTGGTGAGATAGTTTGTAGTTTGAGTTCAATTAAATTAAGTATCTGATTAAACAAACATTCCACTGTTTGGAAGAGTAAGACGGAATATTTTATATATAAAGTAGAGATTCTTCTCTGCAACATGTCATTTACAATGTTGTGATTATAATCTGAAATTGCTTCACATATGAAGAATCAGGAGAATGTGAGCACTCTAAAGAAAAATAACAATAATGAGGCCAATCTGAAATAATGCAGATGTTGAGATTAGCAGACAAGGATTTTAAACTTGCTATTTTAACTATGCTTCAGAAGGTAAAGATGGTTATAATAAATGAAAATGTATTTCTCATCAGAAAAATAGAAAACATAAAAAAAGAATCCAGTGAAAATTCTAGAACTGATAAACAGTATCTGTATTAAAGAATTCCCTGGGTGAGGGTAACAGCAGAATGGAGATGGCAAAGAAAAGAGTCTTGGATTTGAAGAAAGATCTGTAGAAATTATTCAATCTGAAAAAGCAAAAAATAAAAATTCAGAAATTTGAATAGATATTTAGAATCTGTGGGCAATACAAAAATGTCTAACACAACTGTTTTTGGAGACCAGGTGCAAAGAAAGAGGATAACCCAGAAAAAGTATTTGAAGAAAAAGAAATGATTGAAAATTTCTCCAATCTAATGAAAGATACACTACAGATTCAGGAAGCTAAACAAACTCAGACCAAGGTAAATATAACTGATACTATGTCTGGTCACATCATTATCAAACTTCTGAAAATCAAAGGTAAAGAGAGTATCTTGAAAGTAACAAGGAAGAAAAGAGTTCTTATCTACAGGGGATTGATGATTTATAAAATCATGAACTTCTAATTAGAAATCATAGACACCACAAGATGGTGGTGAAACAAAGTCTTCAAAGTATTAACATAAAGTTCTGGAATTATAGCATATAAGGTCTCTAAGGAAGTAGATTGGGAAGAGTAACCAAGAAACTAAATGAAATAAGAGAGATAAAACAAAAACTGGAAAATGAATCAATAAGGAGGGAGCGATCATCTGTATCAAATGTTGCTATCCTATCGAGCACCGTCAGGAAACTCACCATTGGATTGAACAAGGACATCAGTAGTAGTCTTGACAGGAAAAGGTTTGGTAGAAAGGTGAGCTTTAGGTTTGATTGGAGTGAGTTTGGGAGAATGAAAGGAAAGAAATTAGAAATGGTAAGTGAAGGCAACTCTTTCACAAAGTTTTGCTGTATGGGGAAGGAAGAAAGAATAGTGGTTAATGTGAAGAGTGGGGTCAAGAGAAAGTTTGTTTTGTTGTGCAAATATGCTAATTAGCATAATTTAGTAAAAACCAAAATAAACATGACTGTTTTGGGTAAAAAGGAAGATACTTGTCCAGTATTACCAGGTCTGTAGAAAATAAAAACAAGCAAAACAAAATCCAGTCACTTGAATTAGAATTAAAAAAAAAAAATCACCACATGAATATATGACTTGATTTCTCATGTCTCCCTTACCCTGGGCAAAGTTCTCTACTCCCTAAACTTAACTATTCTTAATTTGTTCGTTTGTTAACACAAAGTATTGGAAAAGTATGTCCTCCAAAAATTATGTAAAAATCTATGATTTTGCAGAGTGCTAACCTTGATTTATTCCTTTGTGCTCTTAATTTATTGACATTATCCTTATTATGAACAGTATATATTTCAAAAAATTGATTTTTCAGTTATTCTAAAGCTCCAAGTGTCTTTTTCTAATAATATTGATGTTATACGAGGTAGTTTATCCTGGCCAGACCAGACCACAAAATCATATTAAGTAGCTAGATTATAATGCTAGTTATCTGGGAAGTGTTAGATACTCAGACTTTTATTTCTATGGGAGAACTTAATTCTAATTTCCAACCCAAGATTCTGGAACACATCTCCCATTATGAAGTGGGCCTAAAGGTGGCAGTGGACACACAGCCCCCTGGTCACACTCCCCACCCTCACCTTCCAGCAGTGAGGGCAGACGTTTTCATGACACCAAGGATTCAAGCAATGGGGTAATGGAGATCTTGGACATTTATTTTCTCACTGGTGAAAATTAAATGAAGACTCAGGAGTCACCCCAACTATAGTGATGAGAAGGAAGTTTCAGCAGGCAGAGAGTTTTGGTGAGTTCTTGGCTACGTAGCCGCTTATATCTTTAAAGACATGTTAGAGTCTTTTTGTGCAGCACAAGATTTTATATGTGTCCGTGTGCACACGCAGGTCATTATTTCTGTCTATACTGAAGGTTTGTTATCTGTGAACCCAACGTCTAAAAAGTGTCAATGGATACATTTCGCTTCCGAGTTCTTATTTCATGATTGAGAGAGAAATGTCCATTAAGTAAATTAGAAGCAAATTTATTCCTACATATATTTTAACATATATGTATGAAAACCCTGTTTCCTATGTACTACGCACCTACACCCTGGAGTCGGAAATGACCACCCACTCCAGTATTCTTGCCTGGAGGATCCCATGGACAGAGGAGCCTGGAGGGCTACAGTCCATGGGGTCACCAAGGGTTGGACACTGCTGAGAAGCAGCACGCACGCACTCTGCACCTGTGAGACTGCATCATAATAATGATGTGTGTATTTAATGGCGATGCTTGGGACAGGGAAAAACTGCTGAAGGAAGTTCTGCATCATCCATAGTTAGATTATTTTCAGCCTAAATTCAGGACTCTTTATAAATCTTTGAACATTGGTGAACTATATAATTTGGGGGGAAAAGGAATGTTAACCTGAACAGCTCCCAATTATGGGGGTGAGAACTTAACGGTTGTTTCCTTAAGTGGAGAGACACTTTATTTAGATCTACTGCAGTGCATTTTTTTTTTTTTTTGAACTTTTCTTCTTGATCTTCTGGGTCATCATTATAACTGTTTCCATTCTGCCTATTATGAGATGTATAGCTTGTATATTTAGATATGTGCTGGACTTTAAGAATTAGAGGTTGCATTCACCTATTTGTGAGGTCATCGAATGATTAAAATTCACGAGATGGAATTTTTTTTTATCTCAAATGCACTAGAGAAGCACTTGAGTTCAAAAGGTTTAGAGTCATTGTAATTACAATTCATCAAGAGTAAGAATTACAGCTAAGTAATTTTCTTTTCTTGTCTCAAAAGAAATGGGTCCACAGATGTATATTCTGAATACTTACAGAGTCTTAATTGCCTGCCATGCGGTAGTATTTAGGAGCATGATTAAATGGGTTAAGACATCTATAGAAAAACCTCTAAGTAAGAAGGGAATGTACTTGTTAACATTGCTTTTGAGACTGAATTTAAGATTTATAGCATCTACCAATTTTTTTGGAAAGTTGCGTGTGGTTTAATGTATATGTTTTTGGAAACTAACTAGTTCACCTATGTTATATGCTGATTCATGGGCATTGTTTCTCAATTAATAGTTGCCATTTCAAAACTTTTTACTTTTTAAAAATTGCAGCATCTTAAATACCAAGATCTCTTCTCTATATTCTTCTAAGATATCACTGGTTCTGGTGATCAGGAGCTATTTGTTCGTTCATGACCTGTGGGGCTTTCGAAGTGTCAAGCACCAAACGGGGTATACTTACATTTTGGTCATTTCTTTCAGCTTTCTGAATCAGGTTAATGGATAGACTCAAGTACTTAAATAACTAGTTGAACTTTCTTAATTGATACAAACTCACTAATGATTTCACTTGGTCTAGTATGCTACCTGACAGCTTTATCTTAGTTTTATATACTTGATTGATAGTATTCAATGGTACATGATATTTATATGAACCTTTGTCTTATTGAACTGTATATAGGACATAGTCTAAGTTATATCTGAAAGATAAAATATGCTATTTCATAAATTTCAAAAACTAAAACATTGGAATCAATTTTGTAAATTTAATATTTTACATCAAATTTTTTAGTCTTTTGTAAACACACTAAAATTTGTAATCAAATGATCTTCTTTATGTTTTCACATTGTAAATTTATATGGGCACATACTTACCTTTCAATTAAAATTAAAGTATTTATGTTAATTTATGAAAACTATGCCAAATGATTTAATATTTAATTATAAGTAATTAAAACAAATATTTGAAGGCTTTTACTAAAGAGTTTTATTGATTTTCTACATTAAGAATAATAGGTATTTGAAGGAATAATTGGGTTCCTAGTTTATTTTCCTTTAAAAAAATCACATCATAAAATGTATATTAGATATTGATCTGGATCATTTTACAAGTTGTTATAACAGAAGTTGTGAAAGTTATAATAATTATAAATAAAAACCCAATTTTTAGAATTTTTCATTGAGAGTTAACCTTAGCATCACAGATTTGCTCTAGCTAGATTAGAGTCTGAATCCTTGTCCTGGAACAAGAAACATGTCTGCCATGTTACGTTAAGCAAGTTATGAAACTTCTACAAACAGTTGTTTCCTCCTCTGTGAAATGGGGCAATAATTACAAAGACTAGAATAATTATGTTAAATATTCAACACCTCTTGATATTTCTTGGATATCCAGTAAATGCTACCTCTTTATGATTATTACTCCCACTGTATTATTTTATAGTTTTACCTTGATTATAATCAGAAATTACAACCCAAATTTGGCTTTAGATGACATTAAATTATTTTAAAAAGCAAAACAGTTATTCAGTATATTATGATAGACACCACTAATGTTATCAATAAGAGTATTTCAGAGACTGTAAAGGGCAATTCATTTTTTTGAAAAGTAACTCATTTATCTGAATATACACATTTTAGTATGTTTGAAAACAATGCTGATACTCTATAATTACTCATATATTAACATGTGAATTTATTTTATTCTCTTTCTTAATAGAGTATTATATAAAATCATGTCATTAAGTGTTGTTAAATCTAAGTCACTAGTCTTTTAGATCATTCTCAGATTGCTTGCCTATATACTAGTATGAATATACTAACTTTGGAGTTAGTTTTTGTTTGATAGTCTTTATTTGAAAAGAGGTTTGTGGTGTATTTGTGTATGTATGTTTCTTTTTTTAGTATCAGAACTAATAGTGCCATAGTGAACAATCTTTGAAATAAATCTTTGCTACAATATTATATGGGTATATGTTTTGTGAGGTTTGCATGACCACTAAGACATGCTTTAGTATTGTTCAGTTCAGTTCAGCCACTCAGTCGTGTCTGACCCTTTGCGACCCCATGGACTGCAGCACACCAGGCCTCCCTGTCACCAGCTCCCAGACTTTATTCAAACTCTGTCCACTGAGTCAGTGATGCCATCCAACCATCTCATCCTCTGTTGTCCCCTTCTCTTCCTGCTTTTAATCTTTCCCAGCAAAGGGTCTTTTCAAATGAGTCAGCTCTTCGCATCAGGTGGCCAAAGTTTTGGAGTTTCAGCTTCAGCCTCAGTCCTTCCAATGAATATTCAGGACTGATCTCCTTTAGGATGGACTGGTTGGATCTCCTTGCAGTCCAAGGGACTCTCAAGAGTCTTCTCCAACACCACAGTTCAAAGGCATCGATTCCTTGGCCCTCAGCTTTCTTTATAGTCCAATTCTCACACCCATACATGACTACTGGAAAACCCATAGCCTTGACGAGATGGACCTTTGTTGGCAAAGTAATGTCTCTGCTTTTAAATATGTTGTCTAGGTTGGTCATAACTCCTTCCAAGGAGTAAACATCTTTTAATTTCATGGCTGCAGTCACCATCTGGAGTGATTTTGGAGCCCCCCAAAATTAAAGTCTGTCACTGCTTCCACTGTTTCCCCATCTATTTGCCATGAAGTGATGGGACCAGATGCCATGATCTTTGTTTTCTGAATGTTGAGCTTTAAGCCAACTTTTTCCCTCTCCTCTTTCACTTTCATCAAGAGGCTCTTTTGTTCTTCTTCACTTTCTGCCATAAGGGTGGTGTCATCTGCATATCTGAGGTTATTGATATTTCTCCCAGCAATCTTGATTCTAGTTTGTGCTTCCTCCAGCCCAGCATTTCTCATGATGTCCTCTGCATATAAGTTAAATAAGAGGGTGACAATATACAGCCTTGACGTACTCCTTTCCCGATTTGGAATCAGTCTGTTGTTCCATGTCCAGTTCTAGCTGTTGCTTCCTGATCTGCATAC
Source organism: Muntiacus reevesi (assembly GCF_963930625.1). Classification (NCBI taxonomy): domain Eukaryota; kingdom Metazoa; phylum Chordata; class Mammalia; order Artiodactyla; family Cervidae; genus Muntiacus; species Muntiacus reevesi. The sequence goes on along the minus strand of NC_089269.1, from coordinate 18,753,724 downwards.
AGATTTCTCAGGAGGCAGTTCAGGTGGTCTGGTATTCCTATCTCTTGAAGGATTTTCCACAGTTTGTTGTGATTCACACAGCCAAAGGCATTGGCAGAAACAGTGGCAGACTTTAATTTTGTTTTTCTGGAACTCTCTTGCTTTTTCAATGATCCAGTGGATGTTTGCAATTAGATTTCTGGTTCCTCTGCCTTTTCTAAAACCAGCTTGAACATCTGGAAGTTCACGGTTCACATATATACTCAGAACTTACTAAAAAGGAAGCAGAGTCATTTGCATGTCTTGTTGCACTGTCAGGGAAAACTAGTGTTATAACCACAGTTAGAAAGAACCACAATTTTGTAAATGACTCTGCTACATCCATTTCTTATTGGAAGCAGGGTGATAATTTTGTACATTGATCATTTTGATGTATATTTTCCCAAGTTACAAAAGCTAATGGATATAGCATAATCATTTATGAAGAATTTTCTTTCTTATGGGAAGCCACTAGCTATGTGGGGCTATGAACACTTGAAATTTGGCTTCAATGACTGAGAAATGAAATTTCAAATTTTATTTACTATTGATTTCTTTATATTTTAATAGTTATATTTGGTTAGGGGATATCTTATCAGATAGCACAGTTCCAGATTTATGAATGATTTTCATACACAGTTAGTTACATTCATATCTTGACTTGCTGCAGACAAAGCCCAGGGTACAAGTGCCTTGGGGTGACATGTCCTTATACCAGTCTCCTCATCTTAACAACCCATGCAGACGATTACAATGCAACATAATGGCAGAGATGAGACTTGGCTTTCCAGATATTGGGTCCCAGCCTCAGCATCCCCAACAGAAATTAATTTCTGATTTCCTTATGCCAAGTGATAAACTTGGTAGATGGTGATAATGATATTCAACAACCACAATAATTAAACTCTGTGTCCCTTTCTGTGGTGTACAGATAAGGATGGAGAAAAAGGAGCAGAATAAAGGGAACATTCTTGTGACTACTGTCTGTTTCTTATCTCTCCAGTGAACGTGTTGATAGAAATGACCATATCCTTAATAAACATATTATTGGGTTTGGTTACAAATCTGTAGTTGAGTTTACTGTGTAAAACCATTAATTTGAATAACACAACCTTATTTAATAAAGATTAACATTGATTTGTAAGTCCAACAGGGTAACTTTTTAGAATTATTTTCTGATAGTAAAATATGGACTATTTTAGTAATAGTAAACTCACCACACACAGGGTCAGTGATTTGATTGTTAAAGGGCCATTGCACATAAATTATGAAACATATGCCAAAAGCCATCTAAAGACTGAGTCAAGAATCTTTATATCTTCTTTTCAGTTATATACTAGCTGTTTGATATTTTATTCTTTTGTTAGAACAGAATATCAAGCAAGTAGTATATAAGAAGAAAATAAGTGCAATGTATATGCCCTTCAAAGTTACCATAACAGTGATAGAAGACAGAAAAAACCTGCCACATAGCTACTTTAGCTTTCCCAGTCTAGATTTCACAATAGATCTCTCAGATATACTGGTGTCTTTATCGTTTAACATTTATTTTTAGGAGGGCAAATATAAGAAATTCTCATCCTTGGCACTTCAGTAATAATTATTTCGATAGTGTTTTTTGCAAGATCAAATTTTTTAAGATTTCATGACTTCTAATTCAGAGTGCTAGAGACTTTGTAGTAAAATTTTAGTAGAAACTTATAAAATTTCTACCAGAAATTATAACCAGGCTCAAGTTCTGTTTCAAATGTAATCTTGCGATTAATAGTGCTAATCTGTTAACTGTCTATAGGAGTTAATCTTATGTTTAAAAACTGCTTATAATATTCTGGTGTTGTATATGAATATGTGAAGTGACTCCTGTCACCAACAAAATTTTGTTTGTGGAAAGGGCAAGTGCTCTGAGCTTTAAATATTGGCATATTTTGAATTTGCAATGAATACATATGCTTTTTATTTCCTCGAGACATTGTTTTGAAACCCCCTGTTTAAATTGTTCTTCTCTGAGCTTTAGTAATAATTATAGGTTCATATTGAGTATTTCATCAAATCTTGGGCAGAAGACAACAGAAATAATACAAAAGAGACCGTGAATTTAGAAAAACAGAGCCCAAAGCTGAGTTTAAAGTTAATAACACTTGTTTTGGGTCTATATGATTCATGTTGGATATCTACATAGATTGATATACTTTTTTTGATGTGCAACTTCTTTTTCATCTTTGTAGGTAACCTGTGAATATAAAATTGACACTCATTTAAACTGCTTTCTTCTGTTCCATTGGAAAGGTCTCTGTGTAGAACTATAGGAAATAAAGGCATGCATACACATCTCTCATGATAAGTTAATAATGAAGAGAGAAAACTGTCATTACTACATTGTAAATTTTACAGTAAGTCTTAGGTGATTTATTTAGTATTTTAAACACCTAGGAAATTTCACTAGTTGGTGACAGTCGGAAACACGTATTAATTGCATGCTCAATCCCACATCTGAAATAAAAGGAGAGCATCAGGAATAGACCAATTCTAGTTTCCTTTTGAATATCATATTTTAATTTCTTTTATGTTTCTTTAATCTTTTCAGCAGAGCTTAAGGACTTGGGAGATGTTGATTAAAGCGTTTCCTTTGATTAATTATATTTTGGCTTTCAACTGTTTTATTTTATTTTAAAATGAAGTGCACACACATTGTCTGGATTATAGGAGCATCTGCTCTTCCCAGTCTCTGCAAATATTTATATAAATCTTACTGCCACCCTGTTCCTCCAACTTCTCACTGCTTAGCTAATCCTGATTGCATCTCCTCATTAAGCCATCTTCAGGATATGGAAACATAAATAAAACAGACTAACAGCCTACATTTCAGGGATATTTGTGTGCATGGTTTGCCGTTTAACTCATGTTATTAAATACTCAGAATTTATTCTGAAATCATAGGTTTTCCTTACTTCTGCCTTCTGTATTTATACATCTGATTACTGTTAACTTAAAAACTATTTTGGCTTGGTCCTTATCAAGAGGATGCACTTTTTAAGCAAGGTCTATGAAATGATTATGATTGAAAATTGAGAATGTAGTAGGAAGTTTAAAAGTAACACATAAATGTTGAATATCGTCTGTTTGTTTTCCTTTCAACTGTTCTTAGTATTTGTTCCCTCCTTTTTTATGTATCTGTGGGCTAAGAGAACGTATTAAGATGGTACCTCTCCACGGGGATGGAATGCTAATACTTTCCATAATAATTGGCCTTCACCTGGGTTTCTTTAACTAATTATGGTTTTCATATGGGGACAGTACTTTAATCTGGGATCTTAGCTGTATTTCATGCTTTGATACAGAGGGAAAGACATTGATTTGACTTTGTTTTACAATTTGTCCTTTGCCCATATAGTTTCTGTAGACAGAATGATTTTTTTTTTGATAGTAAATTTCTAAGACTGAGAATTTCTGTCCTTGCAGCTTTATGTAATTATGTTCAAAGGGTTTGAATTAAAATGGAACAGATGTGTCCATCTTTAATTATGGTGTAACAAATTGTGTTACTCTAAGTCTTTATTAAGTGAAACGCTCATCTTTATGTAATAACGGGTCAGACAGTTTCAAAATGATATCGGTGAACACAGTGCATTGCCTATTCCAATTAGACTTCAAAAGGACTGTTAAAACTCAGAGGCTATGTATGTAGAGCCAGAAGAAACTATGGAAAATACGTACACATATTTGTTTTTTTTTATTCGAAGTTAAGTTTAAACAATCGCTAGAAATATATGATGAATTTTAATGTCATCTAAATAAGACTAAAATGTAATATTTGTTTTGACAAATCTGTCTGCTGAGTAGTGGAAATATACAACTCTGCATTGGAAAGTACCATTTTAGGATTTCCTGAAAACCCTTTTGTATTTCTTTATGTAAACACTGTCTTTTAAATGAGTGGCCAGGAAAGGCTTTTTGTTTTCATTACTTCTAAGTTAGTACAACAAAATTCTTCTAGCTACTTGGTGGTTGAGCTGTTCAGTTGTGTCTGACTCTTCCAACCCCCTGGACTGTGGCCCACAAGGCTCCTCTGTCCTTGGGATTTTCCAGGCAAGAATATTGGGGTAGGTTGTTATTTCCTTCTCTAGGGGATCTTCCTGACCCAGGGATTAAACCTGTGTCTCCTGCATTGATTTCAGTCTTGCAGGTGTATTATTTACCAGCTAAGTGGCCAGGGAAGCTACTTAACCAAAAATGATATTAGCAAGAATGATATGAATTGGCACAAATCCTGTGATGTGAGTCCCACCCCACTGTTTTCACTTCTGTCATTTGTACCAGAATTCCTTTATGCTTTGAAATGTCTTCAACTCCTCATATTTTTGCCTTCCCATAACCCTATCTGTTACCCCATTATTATTTTTATTTCCTAAATTTTTCTTCTTGACGTACTCTCTGCTCCATTTTCAGCACCACCCTAATTCAGGGTCCATTACCCCATAGCCAGGTTCTTGCAACGTCTTTCTAATGAGCTTTCTTGAACCTTATCTCCCCTTTCCATTCTTTAATTCATTACAAATTCTGTGTAAAAATGATGATTCTACTGTGACACATTATTTCTTAAACTATTGTGGTGGATGCAGACAAACCTCAAAAATATTGTGGGTTCGTTTCAGACCACCCCAAGAAAGTGAATATTGCAATAAATGGAGTCACACAAATTTTTTGTTCTCTCAGTGCATATAAAAGTTATATTTGAACTATACTATAGACTACTAAATGTATAATGGCATTATGTCTAAAAAAACCTATATAACTTTAATGAAAAAATACTTTGTTAAAAAGTCCTAACCATCATCAAGGCTTCAGTAAGTCATAATCTTTTTGCACTAGTAGCATTAAATATCACTTGTTATCATAACAAATATAATATTGAAAGAGTTTGCAGTTATTATGGGAATTATCAAAATATGACACAGACATGAGGTAAACAAAAGCTGTTGAAAAAATAGTGCTGATAGATGGGCTCAACTCAGGATTGCCACAAACCTTCAATTTGCAAAAAAATTCAGTATCTGTGAAACAGATAAAGCAAAGCATAAGAAAGCAAGGTATGCTTGTATCAGTTGTCTATTATGTGAAGCCACGCTTTTTAGTCTGATCTTCAAGATCATCTATAATCCATTACACTTTCTTCTCACTGCTCCTCAATAAAATTCCCTGCTGACTGAGTCAGTAAAGAATGCCCCTGCAGTGCAGGAGACCGCCTGCAGCACAGGAGACCCAGGTTTGATCCCTGGCTCTGGAAGGATCCCCTAGAGGAAGGAGAGGCTGCCCACTCCAGTATTCTGGCCTGGAAAATCCCATGGACAGAGGAGTCTGGTGGGCTGCAGTCCATGGGAACCCCAAAAGTCACTAGGGATGCAATCTTCTTCCATAAAGTGCCTTCACTTTCAGTAATAAAACCAATTTCCTCCAAGTAGGGTTATTCATTTTATCCCAACATATATACCTTTATCCTCACCTCCATGTACTTTCTCCAACATAGGATGCCCTGGAAACTTTCTCATTAAACTCATCCCTCTTCTTGAAAGGCCCAATTCTCCATTCTGTTTTTGTTCCCTTTTCCCTGTCTCTGACATATCAATTCAGTTTTGATTCATACATGGTTTTTTGAACTCATTTTTAATCCTCATAAAGATTTTCATCTCCTTGGGTCTTACAGAGTGAATAAATAGGGTCTTAATCAGAACAACCAAAGCAGAAGTATAAATTGGTTGATTAATTGACATATCTTCTTTGAAGGATTAATTGCTGAGGCTTTCCTTTTTTTTTTAATTAATTAATTTTTTTAAAATTTTTCAGTGGGTTTTGTCATACATTAATATGAATCAGCCATAGAGTTACACGTATTCCCCATCCCGATCGGGATAGCAAAGGGAAGAAACATGAAATGGGTAAAAGAGAAAATTTTGGAAGCAAATATTTTATTTTATTGCAATATCCATTGGTTTCAAGGAAGCAAATACACTAAATTCAAATATGAGGGAAAAAGAAACTAAACGTCGCAGAACTATAGTAAACACCAGATGCTGACAGAGAATCTTACCAGGATAGCCTTCTTCAGCTTCATCTCTTCGAGATGAATTACAACAATGAACCAAAATAAGCATTAAGAAACTATAGAGGACGTTAGGAACAAGTTCAGTTCAGTTCAGTTCAGTCACTCAGTTGTGTCCAACTCTTTGCAATCCCATGGACTGCAGCACACCAGGCTTCCCTGTCCATCACGAACTCCTGGAGTTTACTCAAATTCATGTCCACTGAGTCGGTGATGCCATCCAACCATCTCATCCTCTGTTGTCTCCTTCTCCCTCCACCTTCAATCTTTGCCAGCATCAGGGACTTTTCAAATGACTCAGCTCTTCACATCAGGTGGCCAAAGTATTGGAGTTTCAGCTTCAACATCAGTCCTTTCAAAGAATATTCAGGACTGGTTTCCTTTAGGATTGACTGGTTGGATCTCTTTGCAGTCCAAGGACTCTCAAGAGTCTTCTCCAACACCACAGTTCAAAAGCATCAATTCTTCGACACTCAGCTTTCTTTATAGTCCAACTCTCACATCCATACATGACTGCTGGAAAAACCATAGCCTTGACGAGATGGACCTTTGTTGGCAAAATAATGTCTCTGCCTTTTAATAAGCTGTGTAGGTTGGTAATAACTTTTCTTCCAAGGAGCAAGCATCTTTTCATCCAAGAAGCAAGCGTCTTTTAATTTCATGGCTGCAGTCACCATCTGCAGTGATTTTGGAGTCCCCCAAAATAAGTCTGTTACTATTTCCCCTTCTATTTGACATGAAGTGATGGGACCGGATTCTATGATCTTAGTTTTCTGAATGTTGAGCTTTAAGTCAACTTTCTCACTCTCCTCTTTCACTTTTATCTAGAGGATTTTTAGTTCTTCACTTTCTGCCATAAGGGTGGTATCATCTGCATATCTGAGGTTATTGATATTTCTCCCTGCAATCTTGATTCCAGCTTGTGCTTCATCCAGCTCAGAGTTTCTCATGATGTCCTCTGCATATAAGTTACATAAGCAGGGTGACAATATACAGCCTTGACCTACTCCTTTCCTGATTTGGAACAAGTCTGTTGTTCCATGTCCAGTTCTAACTGTTGCTTCCTGACCTGCATACAGGTTTCTCAAGAGGCAGGTCAGGTGGTCTGGTATTCCCATAGCTTTAAGAATGTTCTACAGTTTGTGGTGATTCACACAGTTTAAGGCTTTGGCATAGTCAGTAAAGCAGAAGTAGATGTTTTTCTAGGACACTCTTGCTTTTTCAGTGATCCAACAGATGTCTGACTCCTCTTTTCTAAATCCAGCTTGAATATCTGGAAGTTTACGATTCACGTACTGTTGAAGCCTGGCTTGGAGAATCTTGAGTATTACTTTACTAGCGTGTGAGATGAGTGCAATTGTGCAGTAATCTGAGCATTCTTTGGCATTGCCTTTCTCTGGGATTGAAATGAAAAGTGACCTTTTCCAGTCCTGTGGCCACTACTGAGTTTTCCAAATTTGCTGATTAGGATTTGAAATATTTTAGGATTTGAAATATTTTAGGTTTTGAAATAGCTCAACTGGAATTCCATCACCTCCACTAGCTTTGTTTGTAGTTATGCTTCCTGAGGCCCACCTGACTTTGCATTCCAGGATGTCTGGCTCTAGGTGAGTGTTCACACCATCATGATTATCTGGGTCGTGAAGATCTTTTTTGCATAGTTCTTCTGTGCATTCTTGCCACCTCTTCTTAATATCTTCTGCTTTTGTTAGGTCCATACTCTTTCTGTCCTGTATTGTGCCATCTTTGAATGAAATATCCCCTTGGCATCTAGTTTTCTTGAAAAGATCTCTAGTCTTTCCCATTCTATTGTTTTCCTCTATTTCTTTGCACTGATCACTGAGGAAGGTTTTCTTATCTCTCCTTGCTCTTCTTTGGAACTCTGCATTCAAATGGGTATATAGTTCCGTTTCTCCTTTGCCTTTTGCTTCTTTTCTTTTCACAGTTATTTGTAAGGCCTCTTCAGACAACCATTTTGCCTTTTTGCATTTCTTTTTCTTTGGGATGGTCTTGATCACTGCCTCCTGTACAATGTCATGAACCTCCATCCATAGTCCTTCAGGAACTCTATCAGATTTAATCCCTTAAATCTATTTCTCATTTCCACTATATAATCGTAAGGGATTTGATTTAGGTCATACCTGAATGGTCTAGTGGTTTTCCCTACTTTCTTCACTTTAAGTCCGAGTTTGGTATTAAGGTGTCATGATCTGAGGCACAGTCAGCTCCTGGTCTTGTTTTTGTGACTGTATAGAACTTCTCCATCTTTGGCTGCAAATAATATAATCAGTCTGATTTCGGTATTGACCATGTGGTGTTGTGATGTGTAAAGTCTTCTCTTGTGTTGTTGGAAGAGGCTGTTTGCTATGACCGGTGCATTCTATTGGCAGAACTCTATTAGCCTTTGCCCTGCTTCATTCTGTACTCCAAGCCCAAAATTGCTGTTATTCCAAGTATCTCTTGACTTCCTACTTTTGTATTCCAGTCTCCTATAATGAAAAGGACATCTTATTTGTGTGTTAGTTCTAGATGGTCTTGTAGGTCTTCATAGAACCATTCAACTTTAGTTTCTTCAGCAATACTGGTCAGGGCATAGACTTGGATTACTGTGATATTGAATGGTTTGCCTTGGAAACGAACAGAGATCGTTCTGTCATTTTTGAGATTCCATCCAAGTACTGCATTTTGGACTCTCTTGTTGACTATGATGGCTACTACATTTCTTCTAAGGGGTTCTTGCCCACACTAGTCGATATAACAGTCATCTGAGTTAAATTCACCCATTCCAGTCCCTTTTAGGTTTCTGATTCCTAAAATGTCGATGTTCACTCTTGCCATCTCCTGTTTGATCACTTCCAATTTGCTTTGATTCATGGACCTAACATTCCAGGTTCCTATGCAATATTGCTCTTTACAGCATTGGACTTTATTTCCCTCATCAATCACATCTACAATTGGCTGTCGTTTTTGCTTTGGCTCCATCTCTTCATTCTTTAGGGAGTTATTTCTCCACTGATCTCCAGTAGCATACTGGGCACCTGCTGACATGGGGAATTCATCTTTCAGTGTCCTATCTTTTTGCCTTTTCATACTGCTCATGGGGTTCTCAAGGCAGGAATACTGAAGTGGTTTGGCATTCCCTTCTCCAGTAGACCACGTTTTGTCAGAAGTATAAAATAAGATCTGTAATTAAATTACTTATCTACTTTTAAAAAATGAAGAAAAGGTTGATTGTTGGGTTCTCTTGATATACTAAGTGTATTTTTATGACTTGAACATATACAACAAATAGGATTTTTCTTTTTCCTTAGTAACCAATTTAAAGTAACAAAAATCTCATTGAAATTAAAAAGTGTAGAGATGGAAATTAAAAGTAGTATAACTAGAGTGAAATGCTACAAATTAGTGACATCTTATTAGATAAATAGATCTGTTATTGTAAATCAAATAATTAGGTGTAAAGTGGACATGGCTTCAATGAAGATGTTCATTTCTTTTCTTTCATTTTTCTAATACCAAAATTATGTTTATTGTAGAAAATTTGGACAGAGGGAATAATTGAAACAAAAAAGTTACCTTTAATATTGCTCTACCATTTAGTGACAATTTCAGTTATTATATTGGTCACAATCTTTCCAAGAGGTAGTTTTGCAGAAATAGGCATTCTCCTTTTACAAAAATATCATATTATGTGCTACTTACTAAAAACTTTTTACTTAACAACGTTTAGTCATTTCCCATATCAATAATCTAATATGCTAAACCTTTTATACCCAATGTTAAGAAACACTAAATGTAGAATTGCTCCCATTTTACGTATTAGTAGGCCAATTTAGTTACAAAAGCTTATTTAAAATCACATATTTAGCAAATACTAAATTTGTTTTTAAATGTTAATTTAAAAAGTCACATTTCATAAGATATCATTAATTTTTCATCACTAGAAACATTATTTTGAGTCACCACTTTTTTAGTGTATCATCTATTCTTGTGTATCTCTTTATAGTGCTCTTACTGGAAATCTTATCCCAAGATATATGTATTTATTTACATCAAATTAAGACTTTTTGTATTATTTTAATTGCTACAATATAACCGTTTATCATCTAGATTTTAAAAGTGATCTTATTTACAACAAACTCATCAGTAGAAATTGTGTGGGCAGACTTTAGGAATAGCTATTATATATGTGTTAATTTTCTCTAATACCATTTTTGTTTAGCAGTCTCAAGTCATTTTTATATATGTCTATAAGAGACTGAAATACTCTCTAAAATTTGGTTTATAATTTTTGCATTTATGATCATGTTTTGCTTTGGGGGAGGTTTATTTGCTTTTCTTTTTTTAATTGCTTTTCTTAAGGTGAAAACTGAGGTTGAACTCTTTTAATATAGATACTTAGTGCTATAATTTCCCCCTTAATATTGCTTTCTGATATTTAGTATTTATTCAGTTTAAAATATTTTCTAATTTTCCTTATTTCTCCTTTGATTCATCGGTTATTTGGAAGTGTGTTATTATTTTTTAAATATTTGATCATTTCCAGAGATTGTTCTGTTGTTGATTTCTATTTTAATTCTGTTATAGTCAGAGAACATTTTTATGACTCAAATAATTTTGAATTTATTGAGACTTATTTTATGGCCTAAATAGTGGTCTATCTTGGCAGATAGTCTGTTTGCTTTTGAAAAGAATGTGTATTTTGATGTTGGGTGTAGAGTTTCATGAATATTCTTTAAGCTTGTATGTTGTTTTAAATTGGAGTATGGTTGACTCGCAATGTTGTGTTTATTTCTGCTGTATAGCAAATTGAACCAGTTATACATTTACATGCATCCAGTCTTTTTTAGATTCTTTTCCCTGGATACTCAGGTCTGTCTCTTCAATTCAGAGTTTCTTGGGTCCTCCCAGATTCTTCTTCCCATATTGTGGCCTGAAAACTCTCTCAAAGAGTAAATTAGAGAAGTTATAGGACTCACCTCACTTGTTCCCCATTTCTCAGGGACCATTGTCATCTGTTAACTGTTGTCCAAACTCTTAAAAAAAAAAACAAAAACTTTTTTTGCATGTTTTCTCTGTGTTTTTGAAGGCATGGGTTTGTTTCAGGTGGGGCAGTAAATTGGTTGCTGTTACTCCATCTTGGATAGAATCAGAATGTTCTGTTAGTTTGATATATAACTTTTAAATATTTAAAACATTGTATGCATGCCTTCATTTATACTGTTGCTCTAGACTCAGCAAGCCAACCTAGGAAAAAGTCAGAAGTATGAAAATACTTGGAAAAAACAGTCTCAACACAGTCTCATAGGGAAGGAGTCATTATTCTGAAAATTTTTACAGAAAGGAGATAATAAAGAATATTTGAGGAATATGACTTGTATTACATGGTGTCCAGTATTTAGAGATATTGCTGTTTGTTGACAAGTAGAAGGCTTACTGAACCATAGCAATAGCACAAATGCTTTGGAAGGCCTTACATTTTTGATAGTTATTGCCCAGTGATATATTTTCCCATTGGTTTTTACCAGTGTTGATGTGAAAACAGAGCAGCTAATAGGATAAATTTGTTTCTGTCTCATGTAGGGAAAAGAAAATTAATGGAATCCAGATTTTAGGCTGAATATGGAAGAAATTAGGAGAAAATGAATAAATAGGGCCTTCTCTGGTGGTCCAATAGCTAAGGAAGCCGGGGCTTGATCCCTGGTGAGGGAACTGATCCCACATACTGCTACTAAGAGTTCTCACGCCACAGTGAAGATTGAAGACCCTGTGTGCCACAACTAGGACCTGATGCAGCCAAATAAATAGATATTTTAAAAAGGAATAAATGGCAAAAATAAATAACTATTTAATAATAAATAAATAGCTAACATTTATTTAGACGTAATATGTTCCATACCTTTTACTATACTGAATGTTCCACATTGCCCTGTTTTATCTTCGTAACAACTATGTTAGGTGGGCATGTGTATCTGCTAGATTATAATACTTCCGTTTTCTTTAGATGAGGAAGTGGAGGCCTATCTAAGTTTACACAGCTAGGAGGCAACTGATCCAGGATGTGGATCCAAGCAGACTGATTTAAGAGCCCACACACTTAACCACGGACTCTGTTGCCAATGAGGTTAAAATGGAAATGGGTTAAAATACACAAGGAAGCTGGAAGAGTTGAGGGTTGTGGTCAGAAAGCAGGGTATTAATGTTAAAGATGTCAGAGAGTGCTGCTTTGAATGACGTCTGATCTCAAGTGGGTGGCTGAAATAGAGCTGAGGGTAATATAACTAAGTTAAGACAATTTAAGAATCCTTAGACTGCGCTTTGTGTAATTCTTGTTCATGGATATTAAAATCACTCATGATTCTGGCTGAATTTGAGGTGGAGAGTAAGACTAATGAAGTTTAAGTTTTTTGTTTTCTCCTACTGGCTGACTTAAGCCTTTAGAAAAGTTCAAGAAGTTCAGGAACCTTAACATTGTCTGAGTGAGTGAAGTTGCTCAGTTGTGTCCGACTCTTTGCAACCCCATGGACTGTAGCCTATCAGGATCCTCAGTCCATGGGATTTTCCAGGCAAGAATACTGGAGTGGGTTGCCGTTTCCTTCTCCAGGGGATCTTCCCGACTCAGGGATCGAACCCGGGTCTCCTGCATTGCAGGCAGACAGACGCTTTACCGTCTGAGCCACCAGGGAAGCAGTTAACTAGTCAGGGAAAGTCCCCAGGTCCTCCACCTGCCAGCAGACAATCTAATAAATGGATATACTTGCTATTCCAGTGTCCACTACTTATCATCACTCCTGAAGTAATGAGGGTCTCAGTCTTGTATCCCTTCCCCACAGAGAGGACTTGATGTCATTGTTTGCAACATACTATCTATGCAGGGTCCTTTGGGCCCCTTTGGTCAGGCACTTCATCAGTGTCAGAGAGGAACCTGAACACCCAGAAGAAGGGTCATCTCAAGTTTCCTACTGTAGTAAGGGAATTCACCAGAATAAGTGTATGTTAAAGGGTCAAATTTATGAAACCCTTGAGTTTCTTGGTTGTTGATTTAATGTTTCATGTAATCTCACAGATTATCAACTCTCCAACATCAAGTATTATATTATATTAATATCACATAGTATTGTTATTTTAACAACAAACTCCTTTAAAAGGCTTGTATTTTATATAAATACTACCATGGGGATTAAAGAAAAAGGTGGTGCCTATTTTAACCTATGAAAGGAGATTATCATGGATTCCATACTGTACCTGATGGGATTATAAAATGAAAATCAATCCTAAGGTAACTGCATGTTGGCAATATTCTCTTTCCTCTGATTGTGTTTAGTGTGGATTTCCTGCCCTGTAGCATTTGGTTCTCAAGCAGAGGATTTTAAACTCTAGCACTTTGAAGTCCCACAGACCCACAGGCCTATGCCAGGTCCTGGGTTTCCATCTGTGGCCAGTTCTATGATTAAAAAGCTTCAGAGCATGTCCGTGACAAAGCCGAGTCGGCATTCCAAGGCCATCAGTTTGTGTAATGGTTAAGCCACAGCTGTATGTGGGTATCATGTTGTCATCATGTTCTAGAGTGAGTTGACCAGAAACCAAATGAGGCAGGGAAGGCATAAAATCAACCTATAAGGCAAATAAGGAAAGAAAAATTTGTCTTTCTAAAAGAGATTTGAAGTTTTTGTGTCAGCAAGTCTTAAAGTTTGGTTTGTAAATGAGTTTTAAAGTTGATAACAAAATATTTCATTTCCTCAAGCAGTAATTCTGTGTCCCCCACCACATTTATTTTTAATAGAGAATGGGTGCGTACAGGGTAACTTTAAGTGGTATATTAGAGTGATCACTATTTTCTAGAGTTTTTTATTTTTATTTTTTTAATAAGTGGTGGTTTTATTGAAGGAGGAGAATAAGGGGCAAAATAAGTGTGAAATATGTAATTGGAGCCAGTGCAAGAAACAAGGAAATGTTTTAGAAATAGGACCATAATTAATACTGTGAGTTAAAGTGCTTTTTTTTTTTTTAAAAAAAAAGGAAAGTTATCTTGTGCCTCAGTCTGTCTCTTTATTATTCTCAAGAGAAGCTTTCTAATTCACAAGAGGGAGTAGAAAAGGAAATTAAGGTGAAAAGGAAGAGTCATATAGTTGCTGTGTATAGTTGAGGCTTCATTTGTGCAACTCATGCTCAGAGTGAATATTAATTGTGGATGGGAAACTAGATGTCTAAGACTGAGTTGGAGAAAGTGTCATATAGGGTCAGCAGCAGGGAATGGAGAAAGGCTGTATTGAAGACACTACTTGAACATAGTCGCTAAGCACGAGCTGAGTTTTATTTTTCTTGCATCATTACCACTCTGTATTATTTGTAACTAAGACAAAAAAAGAAGAGTTCCAAAATGCTTAGTTGTTATTCAGTCGTTAAGTACTTGACTCTTTGCCACCCCCATGGACTGCAACACACCAGGTTTCCCTGTCCTTCACAATCTCCTGGAGCTTGCTCAAACTCATGTCCATTCAGTCAGTGATGCCATCCAACCATCTCATCCTCTGTCGTCCCCTTCTCTTCCTGCCCTCAGTCTTTCCCAACATCAGGGTCTTTTCCATTGAGTCAGCTCTTCGCATCAGTTGGCCAAAGTATTGGAGCTTCAGTTTCAGCATCAGTCCTCTTAATGATTATTCAGGGTTGATTTCCTTTAGGATTGACTGGTTTGGTAAAAACAGGAAGTTTTAAGAGAACTCCGTATTTTATACTTACATTTCCTTAGGATTTAGAAATCTGTATTTTCAAAACTGGCCTTTCACTTTATTTCTGGCAGTGCTCTGGGAAACAGATCCTTGAGTCTGAAAAGGTCAATGAAAGCCCTTCACACCAACCAAAATACGTATTGTTTTTCATCACTCAGGAATAGTTTTTCTGATGCTGTTGAATATTAAAATAATGAAGAGTTTCTGTGTTATCTATATTATTTGTTTTGTTCTCTGGGCATATTGAGTTAGTGCTAATTTGCAAAGTCTGGTTGAAAAAAAAAACCTCATTTGGATAGCATTTAATAAAAATGCAAGTCTTTTGACTAATGGTAAGATGATAGTATTTGGTTTTTCTCCCAAGTAAACAGATTTGTTTCCAGGAATTTGAGTGATGGAAAAATGACCTTTAAACCTATTTTTCAAATTGAAGAGACCGTTCTGTTGTGAAAATTCATATACAAATATTTTGGAGAGTAAAAGTCTCCAAAGAATTAACAGGGAACAAACAGCTCTGAACTAAACAATATGGATTTCAGTTGATATTATTGACATTTTTCTCCTATAAGTAAGCTAGTTTTGCAACATAAACTTGGAAGATTTTTATTCAAATGAAGACTAAGGTTTATCATTAAAACTGTTTCTAACCACATTGATACATTTATGCAATTTCTAAAGTTAATAACCATTTGCTAAGGATCTGTTAGCTGCCAGATCCTCTTCTAGGCAGTGAGGATACAAGAGTGAATGACAGGGCTTGCCTTCAAAGGGTTGAAATTCTTACTGAGAAAGATAGATAAATAACAAAAAGAAAAATAAAGCTTTTTATTGAATACAACTTTAAATAGTAATAAGTAGAAAAAAGAAAATAAATTACTTCAACTAGGCTGCTTGGGAAAGACTCTGAAGAGAATGCACTTGAACTGTGATTTGAATGTTGAAAGGAATCTAGGCAAATTAAGATCTGGAGGAAGAAACCTTAAAAATAAGTAATAATAATTGAAAAGGCCTGAAGTCAGGAATAAGCTTAGTATTTTTATGATGTGATAGAAAGAAAGGCCGATATGCTTTCTTTCGCAAGAAAGAGGAAAAAAAATCTCATAATTTAAAGTGATTGGGACACATTTCTACCTACATAACTAGAAGTACAAAAGTCCGATGGTTTTCAGAGTTGTTCGGCCCTGTTGAGCCAGCGGCATCTGTTGCCTGTTTTGTCAGGGTTAGAAGTTCAGACACTTGCCCACTGCATCTCAGTTGGAGTCATCAAGGAGAGCTGGACGGGATGTAGGGAAGGGACACGGCAAGCTCAGTTCCGCAGTGGGCAGGGCTTCTCCGGGGCCAGCGAGCCCCTCTGACAGCCAGTGCAGAGCAGCTGACTTGCAGGCACTCGTCTTCTGTAGCAGGAGGAGCGTGTCCTGTCTCTGTGGAGCAGCTGTGGTGGGATTGGCAGGTACCATATACTGTGCCCGCTTAAGCAGAACACTGAGGAACACACGGAATCTGAAACAGGGCAAGATATTCCATGCAAGGCGATGAACCCAACACGGGCCACGGGGACTCTTGATCTCTTGGTGAACATGTGTTTCAGGCCCAAGGCCTGTTCTTAAGCAGCCAACATTGGCTGGAGAGACTGCCGGCATAAAAGTGCCTTTCCCAACAGATTCCAACTCAAGAACTCAGATTTTTTTTCCCCTTCTTTCCATTTTCTTCCCCAGTATATTCACATTAACCTTTGATTTGTACCCTTTGAAGTTCATTTCACTTTGTGGCTATGGGGTGGTTGCTGGTATCTTATCAGAGTTTCCTTATCCAATTTCAGGGGACAAGGAAATTAATCCCTAAATGTCTCTTAGAAGAATGAGAAGGAACTTTCTCAGAATCTCTGTCAGCCTCTTCTCATAGGCTACCCAGATCTTGCAAAGAACCAATCCTGAACTCATCACTGGTGAAGGGAATGCAATTGTTCTTAGGTATGGCAGGTGAAAGTGAGAAAGTGAAAGTGACATCGATAAGTTGTGTCCGACTCTTTGTGACCCCATGGACTGTAGCCCACCAGGCTCCTCCATCCATGGGATTTTCCAGGCAAGAGTACTGGAGTGGGCTGCCATTTCCTTCTCCAGGGGATCTTCCCGACCCAGGGATTGAACCCAAGTCTCCCACATTGCAGACAGACACTTTACTGTCTGAGCCATCAGGGAAGCCCATGCACCTGTAAACATGTCTGGGGAGGCAGGAAACCTGTAATTCCTACATGATTGAGATACTTAGCCGTATAAATAACAAGAACATGAAAAAAAGTATAATTGTTTTTAGAGGGATAGGATAGGGCAAACTAATTGATTAGGCAACCTATTGATTACCTGATATAGCTATTGTGGCTATAGTATAGTCATTAAGGAAGAAAATCGAAAGAAATGAGGCTAGATATTTAGACAGTAGATAGATTATACAAAAGTCCTATAGCATATTGAGGTTGTATTGTACCTTACACTAGTTGAAGAGAAAATAAAATTTGGGATTTTTTTTAAGCCAGTATGTGTGTGTGTTTTATGCAATTTGATCTGATTTGTGTGTAAAATTGATCACTGATGATAGGTGGTGTGACAAGTTCAAGCAATTTCTCCTGCAGAAAAGAATGATAGAAACTGAAAAAAAAGCAAGAGCAGAGATTTGAAGATGCTGGAAAATGACCAAAAGCAGGCAGAGACTTGAGAACAGTTTGCTGCTGAATGATTGCTACTATGTCTACTAGGTACTTTTCTACTAGGTAGAAAGTCCAGTTTTGTGGCTTTTAAAAAAGTAAAAAACCTCAGCCTAAATGCCTCAATTTTGAAGCAGGAAAAAAATCACTGGATATTTAGGAGAAACTTTTAGAAGCAGGGATACAACAAAGGGGGTGAAATCCAAAAATCTAATTTTTTAAATATACTTTGTTTATACTTCGTCCAAATGCTTTGGATGACCAGTAGAGTATGCATGTATTCTGATGACTCCAGGGATTCTGATGCAAAAGCAGGAAGAAAGTAGAGGTGGGTCTCTTGAAAGATAGAATTAATTCTGTTGAAAGACTGGAATTTGTCATGCCTTTGATTGAGTGTATCTCTAGTCCACAGAGAGCTCAGGTGGCAGAAAACAGTAGCCCTGTTAGATTGATTTGTTAGAAAAAAGAAAAGAAAAGCAACTGGAAATTTACTAGCTGGGCCCTGGAGGCAAGAAACCACCAAAAGGATGAGCCTAAAAATCTGAGCATCAACTCAGCTAAATGCCTTGGCAGACATCCAAACTAAACAGGTACAGAAGAGATGAACATGGGAGCTAGGCTGAAAAAACAGCAACTAGAGGCCAAGAAAACTTGGCAGAGTTGTCATTTTCTCCACACTGTGGGGCAAACAAATTTTAGTTTGAGTCAAGGCAAGTCCATGTGTGGTTTATGAGAACTTAAAATCAATAATCCTAAGAAGAAGAAAGGAGATTTCAGAGTCACAATAACATATTGTCTTATTATGGCCTAAATTTTCCCCCCAAATTCATATGTTGAAGCTCTATCTCCCAATGTAGCTGTATTTGGAGATGGTGCCTTTGAGAAGTAATTAAAATCAAATGAAGATTTAATGGTGGGGCCATTGTCCAACAGAATTAGTGTCCTTATAAAAAGAAATGCCAGAGACCCACTATTTCTCTCTACACATATTCTGAGGAAAACTCAAGTGAGGACACAGTGAGAAGAAAGTGGTCTGCAAGCCAGAAAGAGAATTCTCATCAGAAACTAAAGTGTTTCTTAGTGATAAAAGAGAAAATAAACTTTATAATAAAAATTATTTAACAGAAAAAGAAGTTGAGAAGGAGGAACAGAGGATGAAGGAGGAACAGAGGACTAGAATGCAAGTGAGGCAAACAAAAGATAAATAGCAAAATGTCAGAAATAGGTCCAATTACCTTAAAGTTTTCAATTTAAGAAGCTCAAAAAAGAGCAA